>NW_028277166.1:3106666-4365000 GCF_051122295.1 Plectrocnemia conspersa
ACATGTAGTCGATTATTGTCATAAAAAGCGTATTTAATTTTATTTATTCGGTGATTAATATTTTATTGTGGCAAAAATCTTGTGCTTTCACAGTATATTAATGGTACCATGGACTTTAAAGTTTCATACAGTCCAAATATATAATCCCAAGAACCGTCAAAGATCTCACGCTTTGTAAAACAAAGCTCAGCATAAATATTGAATTTCCCCTCAATGACGAAAAGTTTCAACGACAAGAAATGGCAAAATGGCCGCTGTTGCCGGTTCGCGGTCCGAAGCAATTATTTAATGGAGGTCTAGACACATTTCACATTTCAAAATTGCAAGAAGCCAACCACCCGGTAGGTATGGGTGAGTAATAGCGCCTTGAAACCAACCCCCAGACCATCGTAGGGGTAATTGTGTTTCACTCCATCAATCAAATCGACTAACAAAGTTGTAGTACTTAGCGGCGGTTGGAAAAGTTTTTGAAAGCGTCTCTTCATATCTCTCTCTTTCTCACTCACAAAAGAAAGAATACTTTTGAAGTCCATGCTATAAAATACAATACAGGACGGAGAAATAGATATTTATAAATATTGCGTAGAGCAGACACTAATGTTGTATTGTGTATCAAATTAGCTTTGCGATTTTTATGGGTCACTCTGTATACTATATAATAAATAAAATATTTACGATTTCAGATTCATACCATGAATTTTATTTGCTCAATGAATCACTAATGTTGTTATTAAAATAATGTTTTTAACTTGTGACATTCTTAGAAATCTTGGGTTATTTGTGGTTTCTGACATCCACAAATCAGCGTTAATTACTCTTTCTTGTCTGCACAAATAATTTGATTGATGAATGAAATTTTATTAAATAAATTGTTATTTAAAAGTATAAAATATTTCCTAGTATAAAATTTTCTTTTGAAGTTTTAAGAGATGTAAATAATTTGATATGATTGACATTTTGACATTTTTTTTAATAATAAATTTTGTATACACATAGATTATTAAATACTTATACAAAATAAAATATATAAAACAAAATCCAATTGACTAACACAATTAAAGATTACAAAGAAGATAATATTAGAATTTTATTTTTAAAAGTGACAATATTTAAAAAAGTTTTATTCAGTTTTACGGTAATTGAGAAGAACAAACTATGAAAAAAACAGTATTTATATATATGTATTAAAACATACATAAAAAATATATAAAATATTAAGCGTGAGATTATGAGCGTGCTTCTCGAATATATAAGAGCGTGGTGTTAAACATATAGTTAGTCTTAATAGTCAAGCAATTGTATTGTATACTATTTATGTTTCAGGATTTTGTTTAAACATCATCATATTTATTTTTTATGAATCTAATATCACCTAATTTTATATAATCTAACTTTAAGCAATTTTATATCATTACATTTTTAAATCTCCGATATTTATTAAAAATTTTATTTTTGAATTTGCAAAAATACCTAAAAGACTCGTAGTACTTACTAAGAGTCTAAGATGAATGGAAAAATGCTAATTTATAGCAATTAAGCCCTATTGAAAAAATCTGTCTCTTTAAGGTACGCCTCTTAAATGCCACATAAATATTGAGGTTACTTTCTGATGAATACAAACATCTAGAATTACATTTAATATTTGTTGAGCAAAACAATAAAAATTGTTTCGTCTAGTATTTAAAAAAAAAAATATATTTCTCAATAAAAATACTAAATCAAAAATTCTTATATTAAAGGCTCTTTAAGAATATAATATATAGAGCCTTTTTTGTTAAACATCAGATCTGTACGAATATTTTTAAATGTTTTATAACTGCTGCATTTTTATACGGCTGCATAAGAAAGGGTGGTCCATGCCAGATGTTTTAAAATATGCTTGCTTTTTTGAGGTCGAAAGTATTTAAATGACTTTCTCAACTACTCTATTTGGTCTTATATATTTTTTTAGTAATTTAAGAGTTACATTATTAAGTAGATACACATAAACCACTCCGCGTGCCAATCGGGAGACGGCAAAAATGTATGGGGGCTTTCCACGGAGTTACGCCATAGAATTTGCTTGTTCTTAAATAATATGTAAATATATACAATTTTATACTGTATTATTATAATCACATATTATTTAATATAAATATACATATATTCTCATTTATCAAAAAATATTGATAAAATTGAGAATTGAAAAACACCGAGAAACCGGAATGCCTAGTTTCGACTATAGCACAATATATTGTATTATATAAATACAATACTCAGTGCTCATTACTAACAAATGGTAGAAGTTTGCTGTGATTAAAGTCTGTGTTGTAATCATTATTTATGTCAGGCTCTTGTGTTTTTATTTCTGATATATAGTGAAAAGTTTTTTAAGTCCCATAACAATAAACTTTATCAATATCAAAGTCGATTAATATAACTCACAATATTTTAAAAAATAAGCAATATAAAATAGAGTTATGTAAGATTTGTTCAGGTGAAGTGGGTCTCAAGTTACAAGTAAAAGCCTTAAGGTTAAGAAGGTACTTATACAATGTAACAAGAAGGAAAAACAACTTAAAATATCACGTCAAAATAAATCGTATCAATTTGCATTAGGAAAATATTTGTCTAGTGTCGAATTTCAACGGCCCGAGGGCAGGAAATTGTTTCTCGGCCGAAGGTTTCCCAAATTTATTCGGGTCGCAGGATAAGATTTGTAGAATGTTTTCCGCATTTGATTTTCCTGCGAAAAACAGCAGGGAACAGCCCGACTCGCCCATTTGAAATTGTAAACATTTTCCCGTGATTTTTCAGGCCCTCCACCTGAGAGGGGGTGGGAAAACTTCCACCCCTCGGCGCTCGTATATTTCAATTCGCGTGCCGAACCACTGGGCCTTTTCAAAACAATGTTGTTTTAGCATTGATAAATGCCTCCGACGCGTAGGTACACCGCACTTGGGCTATGTAGTACTTCGGTACATTATGGGTATAATTTAGGCAGTCCATATCATATTTTAATAAACGATGGGTATTATTAAGCACAACATTTTCGGCGATATATTGCGCAAAATACAAGATTCAATCCTAATTACATGCACTATATTTTTAAAAAGAGTGTCATTCGAATTGAATATAAATATTCTATTATACAGAAATAAAACATATGTTGAATACCACTGTTATAGTATTTAGTCTATATATATATAAATATATTCGCAATGTTTAAATAATACTGTATGTATATCTATGATACACGAGAGAAATTTGAAGAGCGACTAAACTACAATTGCATTACTGCACCCCTTTATATATATAGATTTTTAACACACGCCTAAGAACAATAAGCATTATATTGCATATTAAATGGTATTGATGGTAACGATCCCGTATCTCTGGTCGACCACGATGGTTTTGTTTATAAAGAGCCACCTGGAATACGTTCTTTTGCTTCGTTATATAAGTTGTAAATTATAGGCGGGATTTAACAGTACTGTTATTGCCTTGAATCAGACTTTTCTTTTATTTTTTAACTAAATAAAAACTAATGAAAGACTTGACAATTGCTTACATCACCGTTTACTAAGATGACACACAAATGCATGCAATTGCAAAGCAATGCAGATCAGCCAACGAGAGCACTAAAGGTCGGCCACGACGCTCGGTAGAAATACTAATGAAATTGTGGATCCCGCTCATCTGGTCGTCAAAAGCTGGGTGCCCGCCAATGGGGTTGGACTCGTATGGCCCAAGTACTGGTAACGGCAGTGATGCACGTAACGGATACTATACTCCTGCTTACATCACCACTCTAAGAAAGTGAAGAGTAACCAGTATAGATCAGAAAGCAGAAAGATTCACGCATTTCAAGGTAAAATAATATCTTTTGTATTAATCTGCACTTTTTCTCTAATATCTGATTGTGACTGTACATCGGTGTAATTAAAATTTGTGAAATAAAACTATATATAGAACAACCATTCAGCGTCAAAATCCAAAACTACTAATAAAGAAAAAGTATTTTTAGCAAATTTATAGAATCAAAATGATTTCTTTATTTATTAATTATAAATTATGACCATCGTGACCCGATTTTAAAATACATACAAATATATACATATATACGTATGCATACATACAAATTCATAGGCGCACACACACACGTAAGTATAAACCAGAAAACAAGATTCAAGAACAAACACAAATCACCTCAACAGGTGTGCATTGTCCCACATTAATTGAACCAAAACCCCATATGTGCACGAGAAAATGTCAATATTGCTATGCACAGTATTGAGCAAACGAACGGCCATTGCCAGAAAAGAGTTGGCAAGTCCTCCAGCTCTAGACTTTACAGGCAAGAACAGCGGATGCGACCGAGAACTATAACCACCTTCCGGATCCCACATTTGGAGCTGCTCAAACACCTATGCCTTTGAGCAATTTCCAGAAGTGTTTAATTATATCGATATTTCTGCGAGTAGACAAAGAAGCGTATCCCAGCGCTCCCAGAATAAAAGCGCTGGGAAACAAGAACGGATAATACCCGTATTCCTTCTAGTATAAATATTGAAGGAATTTACGCTGTAATTTTTCCAGCTTAAATTCGCGGACTAGAGCATCATAAAGAGTGCGCAATACTAAAGTATTCCATAAAGAATTGAGATCCTCTTGCAGAGGGAATCCGAAATCGACTGCACTTTCTTGAAAATTTTGAAGTCATTTGCATATATTATTAAAAAAAATAATGCATTGCTGTTTCTATGTCACTAATGAACAATAGGATTAGAAATGGACCCAAGTTGAACCCTTGAGGTACTCCAGTAGAGGTTTTATATCGTTCTGAAAAAGAGTTTTTATACTTGACGAACTGATATCTATTGGTCAAGTAATTTGAGTATAGGTTTATGAGACCTACAGAAAACCCGAAATTAGATCATTTTTTTACAAGTAAATCATGATTAACTTTATCGAATGCATTTTAAAAATCTGTGTGTATAACGTTCACTTGCACAGCAGAGTCCAAGGATCTTAAAACAAAGTTAGAAAAAACCATAAGATTAGTGACAGTGGATCGAGATTGACGGAAACCATGTTGCTGCTCGAAAAACATTAACAACTCTGGAAAACAGGAGGATCTCAAAATTAAATTAAATATAAATCGAAGAGGGTTAAAAATACTATCTGTAAATAATATTTCAACTATTTGTAAAAATATGTAAATGATAGAACAATCAATGTAAAATCAGTAAAAAAAATAAACTCTTGACGACAAATTAACCCTTGACATTTTCTTTTTATAATTTTATTTAAACTAAACACATCAATAAAAAATTAGCTACTTCTCATTTTTGAAATTCAAGAATCTTAACAGTTGTTATGTATAATTAAAAATACTAATACAGCTATCTAAATATATAAAAATATTCATTACCTTTATAATCTGAACTGCACCTAGGACAAAAAGTATACGTTAATAATACAGTATACTACAATACATTAGCAATAAAAAATAATTTCCTAAATGTTTAAACATATTCACCTATCAAAGTCAATAAAGTATATAACAATACGACTTTCCTTACTCAAATTTGCAACCCATTTATTCCACCCTGTAGTTTAAATACTACTAACGCCAACCGTTCTAAAATAAGCCAGCGCAGGTGTATGTAAACATACATTTTGGCAGAAGCTCCACACGAGTGTGTGCATTTATATATGTTTTTTCTTCTACTGTGCAAATAAAAATGTAAACACACGTAGAAACTTTTGTATCGGCAATCGCAAACGTTTACACAGCGCTCGTACGTATTGCCTGTGTACGAACATATAGTTAGTACACGCTACATCGGAGGCGGCTCTATGCATTTGCGGAAAAATCGGAGATTTTCAGTTTGCAGTGCCAAAACTTTTCACGTTTCATATTATTTTTCATATATTAAAGTTTGTATACGTCTTTCTGCATCGGATTTTTTTATTCAATATGGAAAAACAGAGTTGTTTATATATAATATAAACCGTGATAACAAAAAATATGTAGTGAAGTTCACTAATATTGTAATTACTGTGTATGTGAATTGCCTGTGAGAATTCTGTCAAGTGTAAGACAGAAACTGTCATTAGTTTTGATTATGGCAAAGATAAATATTTTCTTATTTTTGTATCTATTTTTTGTATCAAGCAGAAAGATACTACTTTTCTGAACGTTTATATATTTTAATTATATAAAAGTTAAATCGTAACATTTTTTATGTTTATGTACGTATTAATAAACCAAATATATTTATATATATTATAACTCTTCTGCAATCGTTAAATCTTCATCATTAAGATTTTTATCAGTAATGAATCAGTGTCTCGAGAAAATATATTCATATGATAGGAATAGTAGCACCATCAATTTTTTGGCCAATGAAATTAATTATGTTTTAAAGCATATTAAAAATCATAATCAAATTTCAAATGCGTTTTATGAAATATATTCAATTCTTAAAATTGTATATGATACTTTGCTTTATATGTTCAATCGAATATAAAAATAAAAAAATCTAGAGTAAGGATTTCTGAAATCTTTCCTAAAATATCAATATAAGTTTTTGTATATTTAAAGCTTACTTATGCAACTTTTTAGTTTTATATAATTAAATTAAATGTAATTTGGACTAAAAAAAATTATTTTACCAAATTAAGATTAGAATTACAAAAATGTAACTAAAATGTAGATAAATAGATGTTAATATGATATAGAATAATATTTATAATAATATTGTAGATAGTAAAATAAAAAATCAATATAATTTTAAGCCAGAATATCGATACAACCCAAAACTGTGCTTTAATTATAATCTTAAAAATATTTTGAAAAAAAGAGATAAATTATACAAAATATTTAAAATAAGAAAAACTTAAATAGTCTTGAATGAAAAATAGAAAAAAGTAACAGAATTACAGACATATAATATTACAGTAAAATCTAAAATAATAGAAAAATAAGATTAAATAAAAAATGACCCAATTTTAATGTAGAAAACAATAAAAATATATTTAATTCTATTTAGAGAAACGGCATAATTAATATGGAGCTTGATGAAGTATATGTAAAGCAGAAAATATATGTAATAGCCGAAAAAATATATATATATACTACATTGAAAGTATAAAATAGATTGTGAATTCAATACCTTAGCTTAATAATTTAGTACAAGACAATAATATAACATTGAATGTAAAATTTAGTAAAATTAAATCAGTATACTTAGAAAAAATTCACAGCATAATTTGTAAATTAAAAAAAGATAACAGTACTGATAAATTAGATGTAAATATAATTAAAGAAACTTGGAAAGTATCTAATAATATGAAATAATTTAAAAGAGAAATATCTGATAATTTGAAGATTGTTACTATTATACCTACACCTAAAATAAAAAATAGTAAAAAGGTTGAAGAAATGTTGTCATGTATATAAAAGGTAATGGAAGAAGTAGTAGGCAAATAATTAAAGAATTTCATTATTTTTTAAAACATTCTATGTGAACAAAAATCGGAATTCTGAAAACTGAATTATAATTAGTTAAAATGATTGGTTTTTAGCCAAGAATACCAACAAAATCATTGGAGCAGTTATCTTGAATTTCAAGAGAGCTTTCGAAATAATAATGTAAAAGAAATAAGAAAATATCGGTATAAGTGAAATAGTTTTAAGACGATTAATAATTATTTAAAAAAAAGAAAGCAAAAATTTAAAATAAATGTGTATTCCAAAGAGAAAAAATATCTCGCGGTGTACCATAGGGTTCTAAATTAAGACCCTTGCTGTTTATATTATATTTTAATACAATGAATAATAATATAAAAACAATTTAAAGTACAACTGTTTGCAGATGACACTTTAATATATTGCATAGTGAGAATGTTAAGTAATGAATTGAATATAATAGAAATAAGATTAAAAAATAATGTTCTTAAATTAAATGAGAATGAAACCAAATGTGTGTTTATTAATTATAAAGATTCGTCAGATAATAATATAAAAATAGCTATAAATAAATCTATTATAAAAACAGTTGATAATACAAAATATTTAGGAGTAAATATAAATAAAAAGGTAAATTTTAAGGGACATTGTAATTACATATTAAAATATATATATATAATATTATATTATCCAGAATGAAAAATATGTTAAGTATAAACACAAAAAAATCTACAATAATAATATACTGACCCATTTTAATTATTGTGCAACAATATTAGATATGTTTATTACATAAAAATTATGTTGCAAAAGTTACAAAATAGGGTAAAAGTATGATTGATAGATTGGAATGGTTAAATGTTCAAGAAATATTGAAGATTAATGTTTTTTATTTATATATAATTTAGAAAATAATATGTACCAGAGTATTTTAAAAAGTATTTTATAAGAAATAAAGATATACATAGATTTAATACTAGAAATAAAGACAATTCAAGGATAGTTAAATATAAGAAAACGAGTACGGCCAGGGGAATAATATACGGAGATGTGAATTTGTAAAATAATATTCTTAGCGGATTTTCTGAAATGTAATAAAGAAACATCTTTGCGCATTAAAAAATAAATTATATTAATTTTATTTTTTATTATAAGTATGTTTATTTAAAATTTGTTCAGTGTAAAAATTAGCTAAATGAGCTAAATAAATTAATAAATCACGGTCTTCACTTATTTTGTATACAATATGTTTAAGATGCTGGACACATAATCTATATCCAATTTCTAAGTTTAATTCTAGTAGCAATATCTTATTTTATTTTTAAAGAAAATACGCTATTAATATAAACTAGTCCGACGGAACGACGAAATCCAGTGATTCAACGCTATATTCCCAGACTTAAACCGTTGTAACTTATTAGACTAGGATCTGTCATGTAACAATCGTAAAATTCTTAAAATAATAAAGTTAAAAGTAAGCTAATATATAAATAAAATAATTTAAATTTAAATAAAAATGTATGTGTCATGAGCTTAGCTTCAAATATTATATGTAGTATAAACTAAGTGAGTAACACATGTTAAAGTAGTCAATTGTATATATTTAAAAAAAATATAAGTTGTTTGTATATGTTTGATACCTTTGAAGTCACGTTAAAATTAAAAATAAATATGAAAATATTCAAAACCTTTAGAAACTACTAAATTTAATACCATTGTTTATTGTTAGTTGAAAAAGCAATTAGCTTATCACGATTTTGCTTCTATTTACCATGTACTAATATGGCGATATAGAATCTAAATTATGTTCGCAAATTTTTTAAAAATTATATCATGACAAACCTTGGCAAAGGCTTTCTTCAAATCCATATATACATCGTCTACTTGAATTCCCGCATTGAGAGATTTTGCCACCATTATGGTGAAAGAAAATAGATTCGTAAAAGTGGGTAAAAAACGGAAATGATTAAAGACATATCTATGGAAATATCATATATTTAGCAAGAGCTGACTGCGATTGGTCTATATTCTCTTTTCTATGAATAATTTGTAACCCTTTTTATGAATAGAGGTGACTCGTGTGCATTTGCAAAAAACAGGAAATGATGATGTCTTGAGAATTAGATAAGAAATACGTTTTAAAGGAGCAGCGGTATTGACTTCGCAGCCCTTTAACATGAAATCGAGAACCAAATCAGGTACAGAATAATTCGTCTATAAATACCTTATTTATTTATTATTAAAATAAAAATTCAATAAGAAAGTCAGTTAGCTATGAAGTTAAATATAATTTACTTAGAAGTTTTTTTAATTTATGGAAAAAAAGTTTTTCATTCTTTACTACCGGATACTATGTACACACATTTCCGCGTCCGTTTTTATCATCCTTTTATTTTCTCCTTGCGAAACTCCTGTTGGCATTGTGCGCGAGCTTTTATGCACACCTAAGCGATTATCCGCCGGTAATTTTTCACCAAAAACGAAACGCGCTAGTTGGTCACCCCTGTTCCTTCCGCGTTTTCTTTTGTAAACATAACACAAAAGGCGGCGGTGGGTTGGCCATTAGAAAGATTGTATTTGTCCCTCGTCAAACTTCGGACACACGATCTAATACTACAACTGTGTAGTACTTAGATGGGTAAATATTTAAGCGGCTCGCTTTGCGACGGTTGCCCGTCACTGTTGTGACGTTCGATTTCTCTCTTACACTACTAGAGTGGATTGCACTTTAGTTGTACATTTTTGATCACATGTTTTTCCGAAGTACAAAGATCGTATTCTAAGGGAATTGCAATAATACGGTTAAGCAATTTTATCAGGGGTAAAATACGAACATAACATCGCCACACAACTGGATCCACTATTAAGGTTTCTTTACAGATTTTATGTACCGCCGCTCGTCGTCGAAGAACGACGTGACATATTTATATTATATATTTAGCTTATTATTTCGTACATAGCGTATATATACTGCATACCGACATACCTTTTAAAGATTTCAAAGGTTTCTCACTTCGACATAATGTACTAGAGTTACTCAAGCACTATATTGCAATACATTTGAGATACCAGTAATAAAAATGCACAACATACACACACGTACACTCGGTGAAAACGGGTAAAACTTTTCAATTTCCAATATGGCGAAAGTTTACAAAAGCTATTCTTTTTTGCACGGTACCTTTCGCGGCGATAGGTTGTCAGGACTGCTGGAAGCCGGTCACGGTTGTTCCACTTAGATAATTACTCATGGTCCCGGTGTGTAGTAGCACCTGTCATTCCTCGTCGGCGGCCATGTTGGCTTCAGGTATTTTGGGAACTTAGCTGACGGTTCGGTCGTCGCCAGCCTAGACAATAGAATGTCCGAGGCGCGCATTTTTCACTCGGCTAAATATATTTAGACACTGCGTTAAACCGATACCGGTACGCTAATTTGAGGACCACTGAAAACAGATTGCAAGATGCGACAGACAATCATAAATATTTCTGTGGCTTGATAAAGAAACAGCAAATATCAAATTTTTGAGAAAATGATCTTTTAGTGCATAAGATATCTCTTGAATGCCATTTAAAATATAAATAACCAAATAAAACCTAAGCCAAAATAAAGTAATTCATTAACTGTTAATTTAATTTGTGCTATCTGAAGTATTGCTATTAAAAAATCATTTAAAATAAAAAAAAAATCCGGCAATGGTCGCTATAATTATTATTTTTTGTTAATAAGTGTGTGAAAAAATGTTTTTTAATTTAATTTTTATATTATAGAATATTTTTGCCTTTAATTTTTTCACCGTTTATAAAAAACTTATATCTTTTAAAAATATTATGCAAGCATTTTTTTTTAATTTTGATTTTAATTTGTAAGCACGTTTTATTTTTTGACATTTTTCTCTAATTTTTTTAAAGAAAATACGATTTTTTGATAACCGCCATTTTAAAACATTATAGAGAATCTGAGATATTTATAAGAGATATTCTTAGCACAAATTTTATGTCGATATAATTAAAACCGCAGTTTTTAATTTCATTATTTTTCACATAAGTGACAAAAAATGTACAATATTTTTAAAATTTTTAAAAAAATATGTGATTTAAAATTCCATTATTTTTTTGTTTCTTGAAATATTTAGCAAAGTTTTAAAATATTTAAAGTAGTCGCTATTTTGAAACAATATGGCAGATCAATATGGCCATGACATTTACATGCTCTATTTGTGGAACAGGATTTATCTCAATATAATTAAAATTATGGCAGTTATCGGGTATTTTTTTTAAAATAATATTTTATTTTTATTTTCACTTAAAATATTTTTGATTTAAGATTTTTTGAATTTTTTGCAACAAGATATCGGATTAGGCTAGACAACGTATAATATTTAGCATAGATTTTTATGGGATATATTTTTAGAAGAATAATCATGTCATTTGTAATAAAAACGTAATCCATTCTTAAAATCTTTTTATCAGAAAAGTAAACAAAAATAAATAAATAAATCAGATTTAATGATCTTATATAAGAAAAAATTCATTTTCAATTAATTGAAAAATTGACTATTTTTCATTAAAGTAAAAATAGTGAGTTCTGGTTATGTTAAAAAAGTATGATTAATTGTTAATACACAACCATAAAAATATATTCTTAAAATAAATAAATATTAAAATAGTTACAAGCAAAAGTCAGAAAATAAATGTTATTACCACAATAAAAACATTTTAATAAATATAAAGTATAACATTAGAATAATAAACATATTTTTTTATAAAAAATTTAAGTTTTGGTCTTTAAGAAAATTTCAATAATAATTTTATAGATTATCTTTTAACTCCAAAGAATAAATACAAGTTTTAGATTTTTTAAGGATATTTAATATACTAATAAGATATAAAAACGTAACTCATCAAAAATATTATTTTTAAAACAAAACTTTTATAAGCAAAGCTCTTGAAAATCTATTCCATTTATTTGTTAAATAAGACATAATAATGCTAAAACAACCAATCTTTGGTAAAAATAAAACAAGACATCTTAAAGACGTCAAACTATAAAATTTGTATTTTACCACACACTTAAAACATCATGTTAAGTAAAAAATATAAGAGTTTTTGTTCTTTATTATCTCAAAGTCTATCAAGGCAAAAATATTTTTTTATATTAGTTGTTCTTGAATTAAATCACATATCAATCATTTTTAGCGTGTTTTTAGATGAAATTTTTTCGTGAATTAAGAAAAAAATATTTTTAAAAAAAATTAAGCCAATTTTATTGTAGCTATGAATGAGATCATTATTAAAGTCATATCCAATAACATTTTAAACTTAACTAATATATTTTTGTGAGAATAAACTAATTAGAAAGCAAAGTGTAAGTCATTTAAAGAGAATCTATCGTTCAGTGATTGAAAAATGTTAATTAACACAAAGGGATTTGTTTTTTTATTAACGTAATAAAATAGAACTGTTACTGTCGCAGTTGATAGTATAAAATTAGAATAAACGTATTCCAAGTAATCTGAGTAGCTAAAAAAGTCTGTCAACGCTTTTATAGAGTATTAAAGCAATTTTATATAGAGTTTAACGATTTTCAGAATAATCGTTAGGCTTTTAAGTCGCCTGAGCATTTTGCTTAAATGGGAAATATAAATAACACTAAAATTATTTATGTCGCAAATTAAATATATATTGGTGGTATGTAAGCATTGTACGTTTGTTTAAATAATACTTTGGGAAGCTCAGATAAGTCTTTTCCGAAAATAAACACTTTACTAAAAAAAGTCATTACGCGTCTGTGTCATAAGCTTGTGTAAAAAATGCAACCGACAAATTCCGATTCTTAAATGTGGGTTTAGCAAACAAGCTACGTCAAAATCCGCTTCGTCATTAGTCAATAAATGAGTAGTAGTACATTTGATCAGCTTTGACATATTCAAGTCCAGGGATTAAGATCGTTGTTTCTGCGTATTGTGTCAGAGAACATAATAATACGAACGAGGTCATATTTTATATCGTTTCGATCAAAGGGATTTAGGATTAAATATGTATATTTTATTAATATAGCACTATAGCTAAATGGTTAACGTACTCAACTGTAAATGAAAGGTCACAGTTCAAGTAATATTGCTTAAAACATCGCGTTTGAAAGATCGGTATTAAATTTGAGGCTTTCGATAAAAAATATTATATACTAATGTGACTCGGTTCATACTCGATATATGAGGCTTTAAAATGTTTCTAACAGAGATTTTTTATTAAAATGGAATATCAGAAGGCGGAAATTCTAGACTGACTCTCAAAAATATATATAATATAGATCTTTTAATGAATTTTCTATTATATAACAAGGCTTCACGATAGCTAGTCAGAATTTATTAAAAAAAAGTTTAACTTTCAAACTTAATACAAAGAAAATGGCATACGTCAACTGTCATATTTTTTTAATAAGTTTTATTCCAAGTAATCTCTAATAAGGACGTGTTTTGATCTCAATGTAGATCAAAATAATTTATCATGTTTAATCTATGGCATCAGAAATGCTTTTGCCTACCCTCATATAATTCGACGTTAATGTCACCGAAGTTGTCGCGGCTAAAACTTTACCCATCACATTTGGTCATAATTAAAATGCGTTTTGTCCGAAAGTCGTTTTTGAGCTCTGATGATTAGTTTAGTTGGGAGTTAGTTAACCGTCGAGCGGTGTCCTTAGCACTTTGCGACTTTATCGCCAAACACACAAATTAGTTTTGTCCGGCGAGAAATTAAATACGCCGTTTCCCGGTTGGCCGTATCATTTGTGCTACTTTGCGGCCCGGCGAATGTTGGAAGTTGAACGAGTTTATGGTAAAAGTTTGGGAAATCGCCCGCCGATATCGTTCCGATGTGTATCGTACTTCGTTTTATACTTTCCTCTAGACCAGCGTCCATTTTCGACCACTTGGGAGTAACTTTAATGAAGCACTTTTAGTATGAGGTATATAATTTTATAACTAAAGGTTGAGCCATACAACTACATAATGTTTAAGGCTATAAAGACAGAGGTGGCCGTGAGGTTGTATGTATTAAAATAGCTCGAACGCGAAAAGTCTCACTGAAAGGATATTCAAAGCATTTCCGTTAGTTGAAAATAAAAATAAACCCATCCAGTTTTCTGTATATTTAAAATTAAATTTAATATGTAGGTGGAACATTTAAGAATAATCTGTATTTCTCAAAAAATTGATCAAGTTATGTTTTAAGAACTGAGAGTAAATGAATGTACAAAGAACGATTACCGACATTGATTCTTATGTGTTTCTTATCTTATCATAATTATCTGATAAATATTCCTGATTAAATAAAACATTGCAAACTCACTTTTAAGATAACAATAAATAAAATTAAATGTAGTTAATGCTATTAAAGTTACATTTAAAAAATGCAAAGAGCAAAGCACGAATATATGAACGCGTAGCGTGAACCACCTGTGTCTAGTGAGTAATAAGACACCTACTGTCTGTCATATTTTCAACAGGTAGTGCACAGCATTAGTTCAACTTAAATACCTGTCCTGTGATTGGTCGTCCGCTCTGAAGGATGTATTGGTACATGTAAGTACACAGAGCAGTATTGATTTTTTTAAATACTTTTATCACAAAGTTATTCACGAATGAAATATTATAAAATTTTAATATTGGTCTTATGCTTGCATAAATTAATTTATTATTACTAATCATTTCCTAATTTATTAATTCAATTTTTATTAAGTGTAGGTTTATTTAATAAAATTTAATAAAAAAAGCTACGTGTTCTTCAAACTTTAAGTAGTTTTTTTTAATATTTAAAATAAAATAATACTTTTTAATTAATTAAAAAGTATATATTATTATTTAAAAAAAAATGTAAATAATACATATAACAAATTTTTATTTTTATTTATTATATATATAGAATCTCCGTATGCAATTATTAAATGATACTAGTTTATGTAATAAGCACTGTAATATTATGTGATTTTTATATAATCTAAAGTCAAAATAGCGTAATTAATAAGTTCTAGACTGATAACACAGAGACTGCGGGTTCAAGACACGGCAGCAGACTTGATTTTTTAATGATATTATATAAAGCGTTTTTATTAAAAACTGGCTTGAGCTGCAAAGTCGCATTTATTGTTTATAAATTATAATAAATATAATAATTTAAAATTAATAATACATATTTTACGGATTCTAAAATTTTAGTATGGTAGTTATTATTCATTAATGATTTAACCGAATAGTTCAGATCTACCCCGTTGTAACGCATTGGGAATATTACAGAATATTAAAAAATATTTATAATATTTTTATGTGATATTTAAAAATATTTTACGATTTTTTTCTCTTTCTCACTATGTATTTTTTATCTGTATTATAATAAAACGATGTTTTATTTTAATCAGCGTGACACATTGGGGTTACCATATAGGTTTAGAAGCTCTTATTAATTTTAAATATATTAATAAAGATCTGTAAAACGCATTAAGCTATAAAATAATTGTTTTAAACTTAACTTGACAATTATTAAACAATTTAAAAATTTATATGATATTGCTACTTTTTGCGTTACGCGCTCATAGTTTGCCACTTGGCGTTAAAAATATTATTTTTTGCGAGGATAACTCAAAACCCAATATTTATATTTAATATATTTTTTGCGAACTAGCGTTTTATAAAAACTAAAAATATTTATTAATAATTTAAGGATATGAATCAGTTGAGAATTAATGTTGGGCATCGTGTTTTATACATTTTAAAATATTAATAGATTTTGTCTCAAAATATATGAAATTAAAAAATAGTTATATATATAAAACACAACATTATTATTTATGTGCATTATAATTAATTAGGAGGATGAAGAACATTATGTTTTTTAATATAAAATAAAACAGCCGTTCATGAATATTTAGAATAAGATTAATACTTTTTTTTATTATAAATATATTATATTTTTTTACTAGACGAAAGTAGAAAAAATATTCTAAAATAGTAATAATTTTAACCTTAATATAAACTAAGGTAATGCAGAGCTTAAATAATAAGTTTATTATTTGCAATACTTTATTTATGTATCAATAAATATTGTGAAAATATTAATGCTAAATATTGTTGATGTTACAAAAAGCTCATTTACTTACACTTTCAATTTATATTATTTATCCCTATAACTTGATTTGTTGATAGCCCTGTCCTTATAGCACAATACCTCTCGGCACACCATGAAAAACTCGTTTTTCGCATGGGTCATCCGAAATCCGTTGATAAATAAGCCGCACACGTCACGACCCGAGACTTGAAATAAAATATAAAGCGTCGTAAAAATATCTGTAAAGCGATATTGGGTCGTCGCTTTTTTATTCCCTCTCTCCAGAATTCAATAAAGGGTCATAAAGGGGGGTTTTACAATTGTGGGCTCACCCATAAACCCCAATCGGCACTCTGATGGTTTTCCGCGGCCAAGATATAAAGCGAAAGGCGGTCCCTTTTGCAAATTTTACTGTTATATCTCGTTGAGTATCTCATCCTGTTATACCCATTTATATCCACAGAATTTTTTATGATATTATGATGACAGAAAGAAGTTAAAATGTATTAAATCAAATATCAAACGTTAAATTATTATTTATTGTGCCGTGGGAGTATATTTGAGGAAGTCAGACCAAAGGGTTAAATAAAACTGTTCCTGGAGCTTTACTTAGCTGCCAAAATTGGACGTTTTGAAAAAGGTTCAATTTTGAGAATCAACCTAAATAATTCGCTTATTCCATCAGTCATAGAGGGATAACTTTCGCATAACAACAAAAAACAAATATACAATTCAATATGTATAAATTAGCTAATTTCTACTGCCCTATTTATAATAATATTATATATATATATATATATATATATATATATATATATATATATATATATATATTTGTTTTATTATTTTATTCCTGAGTGATTTATTAAAACTGTATAAATATACTCTAGCAATGCTTTATTTATCTTCCCATTTAATTTATCTTATAAAAAGGTTTTGTTTTATAATGATAATGACTTAAAAATCTTTAGTGAGGATATAAAAACTTAATAATTCAAATTATTCGCGTTTTAAATTATATATGTATATTTTTAATGTTTAAATAGAGCAAAAAGTGTATAGAAAAATAAGACTATACATATATATATATAATATATGTTAAAAAAATAAATAGCAGAACTAACTTGACCAAAAATATACGATAATTAACTTATATTTTTAATACTTTGTAAATATTTGCTTTTATAAGTACCACACTCTGAAAATATATGAGAGTAAATAAAAATATTATGATCTACCTAATATTTTTTTATTCATTTAACTAACATTGAATATAAAATTAAAATATAACACACAATTCGATATAAAAATATTTATTTATTTCTTGAGTGTTTATTTAATGTATTTTATTAAAATAAACAAGAATGGTAATGATGTATATATCATAATATTATTAATATCGATAATGTCTTATAATATGTAATATATTTACCTACAATAAATTAAATATTTATATAAACATATATTTAAAAATTTGAAAATAAAAGAAACATTAAAATATGTTAATTAAGAAATTAATAAGTTTAAAATATATAAAATATATAATAAGTTTAAAATATATTATTTAATTTGAATAAATTAAGTCAAGTTTAAAACCATTATTAAAATAAATATTATTAACTCGCGATTAACTTCACGGGTAATTTACGGATCATTGTTTTTTATTATTATATGACAACTTTAAATAGTGAATAATACATATTGATTGTTGTATTTTATAAAAATTGCAAAAAAAATATTTCGCATTTTATTTAAAAAAATAAAAACAGACACTATATCATTATATTTATTATCAATTATCATTATATAAGATAAAATATATATGTATGTAAATAATAAAATCAATTAGCTTGAATGTGTTTTTAAGTATTTAATCAATAAATTTAGTCAAGTTTAAAACCATTAAAAAATATGTCACTAAAAGATCAGTTTTCAATTAATTTAAATGTATTTGAAAGTAGTAAATAATTGTTTAATTAAGCTTTTAAAAATAAATAATTGTTGAAAAATTTAAACCTATTATTCATTTTGCGACTAACTTCAAGCGTAACGCTTAACAGCAACAATAGTATTTATATTATTACAAATTTATTTTTATAACAATTTAATTTTAGCAAGAAAATATATATTAAAAAATAATAATATATATTAAAAAATAATAGCAAAAGATTTGTCAGAAGTGGGATTCGAACCCACGCCCTCAGAGAGGACCAGAACAGCTCAGTCCGATTGAATCGGATAAGGTATGCCTTGAGTCTGGCGCCTTAGACCGCTCGGCCATCCTGACTTCTGACTCCCCATAGCAAATAACCCGCCAGATTCAAAAACAGATATGTATTTCCGTCACACTACTTTTATATCACGAAGTAAATTGCTTGTGTTATCATAATAGGTTATCACTTTTATATTTATAAGTATTAAAAAATAATATATTTCAATTGCAACATACACACATAAAATATAAATAAATATGTTTTTATAATGTATTTGAATAGAATATGGTAATGACATATTTACTTATCTAATAAAAGTCTAGTCTAGCCACCAGTTCGTCACTAACCGGTAAATACTAATTCAATACAAGCGATTACCAAATTATCACTGTACAATTTTTTTATGTATATACATATATATGTACATAACTTCAACTTTATCTTTCATGTAATATACAATAACATTATCAGCAAATGTATGTGTCGTTTTTTAAAAATAAAATACTACACTTATACTTTATGCAATTCCGATACATATTCTACTTTAATTATAAATTAATATTAAAAATGTCTAAGAATAACTATTTAAATTTTTTCAGTTCAACTGATTAAAACTTTGCATAGAAAAGACTCACATATATTTAAAGGATCATTTCAATAAATAAATTATATAGATTTTGCCCATCCTATAAAATCGACAGTTGTGGAGTTACCACTTAATTATTGTTAGCATAATATCGGTTTGGCATATATTTGCGTATACACTTAGTGTAAATTTGATATCAAAATACAATATGATTTGATATACTTCTATTTTTATATAAATTTATTATACTACAATTTTTTTTTTGAAAATTTGTTAAGATATACGTTGAAATTATTCTGATTTCTCAAGAGTATATAACCTAGAAGACTTGACCACAGAACTACTACTTCTATTCCGACAGACTAGGGTTCTTAGTTATTCGTAATAATAAATAATTATTCATTATTCATTATACGAATAATAAATAAAAATAGATAAAGTGTTCGAATATATTCGACAATTTTTTCTCGGTTTTTACAGATATAAATTGTGCAGTTAATTGTATGTAAAATATAATTTAATTAAAATTAATTTTTGGTTAGTGATAATAATCTCAATTATTCATTATTTTTTAAATATGCATAACACTATGCTGTGCTAATTATTAATTAGTGAAAGCGTTAAAAGAATGCTTTTTTTTTATTTTACATATTTTTTGATCAGGGCGTATTTTCCGAAACGTCAAAAATAAATTTATTGCGGATATATGAGTGACTTTTGGCAAATATAAAGAATTCCGATACTATTGTTTTCTATGTAATAGCAAATAAATAAAAATATAGATAAAAGGACAATTTTTATAAATAAAATAAAGGCGCATAAACCATAGATTTTGGAGTGGCACTAGTCACTCGGGTATATTGCGAAAAAGAACGACTACCTGTGTTAATTATTAATTATTTTAACAAATATTTTACTAATATTCGTATTTTTAAAAATTAGGCAAATAATTCGAATAATCGGATATTCGATAGAGAACACTAGCACGGACGAACATTAAAAACATCCAATTTGGTCCAACTAAGAGGTCACCTGAATCCCTTAAGATTGCGAATGTTTCGATATAACAAAGCAATTATACAGCATGAACAGTATATTGCTTGGATATCTATACATTTAAAATGACAAAGACTCTAATTGATTGTTCTCCACAGAAATATGTGTTCTTATCAAAAGAATATATTTAAATCTCTTTGATTTAGCGATATATGTATTTTTGATATCACACAGACAAACACTATAATTCAGAGAAAATTTTACTTTTCATTAGACTGCTATCAGTATATAACAGCGAAACGGTAGATTGGAAATCGGTATGTTTAGCTGCTTGGCAAATAATTTTGGCACGGACCCTTGATTTTTGTTAAAATGGGGTCCAGAAATTTAATGCAAATACTTCGAAACTGTTAATGAATATCTCTTCGTATATTGGTATGCCAACGAATCGATTCTTAGAAAGAAATAGTTTTATACTATTTAATTTTTTTTTGTCTTTTTAACTAATTTATATTTAATTTTAGAGATAATTTTTTAGTAATGCCAACGAAAAAATTGTCCTGCAAATATATTTATATTTTAAAAATTTAATTTAATAGCCTGAATTAAGTCACAGTTAATAATGAAAATGTTATACTATAATAAACTTTAAAATAATTTTGACAGTAGCACAATGAAATGACACTTATTTTTCAAAATTTACAGCCGCTATTTATTTTGGATTTCTAGGGTTCATCTCTGTGAATTCGTATATAAAATAAGTGTATAAATATAATATATAAAATTTGAACAAATCATTATTAAAGCTGTTATGATTTAAAATAATTTATATATTATACATTTTTAAGCATTTTAATTATAAAAATAAATGCGTGTACAGTCCAGGTACAAAATTATAAGAATATATTACAAGAATACAAAATTTAAGGGGTTACTGAATTTACCGAAACAATGGTGGCGTTTTAAAAATTAAATAAAGATATTGTAAACGACAATGGGTTTGATATCCATTATGAATTGAGAGATCACGCAAACAACCAATTTGCGCTTAAATAATGGAAAAAAGATCTGCTGTACGACTAAAGTATTTGGTATAAGTAATGGAAATTTTACTTGTGCAAGTCACCTGTTATTGCACAATAGCTACAATTTTTTAAAGCCGGTAATAATTACCCGTTACCGCAGCATAAAAACTCCACCCTTGTAAAAGTTGAGAAACACGGAGAATACAATAGGCCATCTGTATCTCGTTTTATCTCTGATGAGTGTCAGTCAAGCTTTGGGGAGCGTGTTTCGAAGATAACGCGATTGATTCTCAATTGTCTGTAATTCATCAAATATTTTTGTAGCTAATTTTTATATTTATTTATAGCATAGAAATGGTTAAATCGTACCTATTATTATTTATTCAATAATATTTTTTTTATCATGAGGCCCGTTGTCATGAGAATCATTGTTTTCCCAGCGCCTGGGTTCGCACTCGGCGGCCCTATAAATTAGACAGCTGTCAATAATCACGCGTGTTCAAAGTATCAAATGTTAGTTAACCACTTATGGCTTAACTACAGCCCAACGCGCTAAAACTATTTATTTGTTATACAGAAATAACAATTAAATACGAACTGTGTATCAAAATTTACGGGAAGATTTGGCCAACTGGCCACCAAGATCATGCGATTTAATGCCTTTGGATTTTTTCGGTGGGGATACGCTAAGGGTTGTGTCTACGCTGACATACCCGAAACGTTGGAGCACCTAAAAACCAGCATGCGCCAAATTATATCTGATATACTGCCGAAAAATTACATCAAAAAGATCAGCTGCTGCAAATTATTTTTCATAAATAATGAAATATATCAAATGTTTGATTATTACATATCCTTAAATTTGTGTGTTTTTTTTTCAAATTCGGAAACTGTAGTTGGATCATTTTTAAAATAGAGCTCTGTTTCATGCAGCTGACTGGAAGAATGTATAAAATAAAATCCGACGGATTTATTGAATTAGAAGTGTTAAAACTTAAGATTTAATCCAAGACCTAAGACGACCAAACCAGCAGTCTAACAGAGCTTTACTGCCGATAAGATTCAGAGAAACTACGTCCAGGTTTTCAACGACTTGAATATAATAATGATATTCATTAAAACGAAAATATATAACTGAGAAACACATAACATAATATGACTCTGAATTTAGTATACTTGTGGATACTAAATTAAATAGAGGCAATTTCAACTTGGTTGACATCTTCGTACGGCAAGAGGTAATAATTAATTCCATTTTCTCTCTATTCAAAACAGGTCATGCATATATAATATTATCAAATTTAATTAGGCTTAACTGATGAGTCTCAACTCATAACAAATACCAAATCATGTGTATATATATAGTAAATAATATAAATTCAATATACACAACACATTTAATTAAGAAGTGTTATTATATTTAAATAATATGCTTATTCACTAAGAACAGACTGTCGTATCTCTCTTTTTCTTGTATACAACAAAGGTGATAGCCTCAAAATAAAACTTTTATAAAGTTCAACAACTGATGCGTCTTAGAGCGATATAAATATAAGAGGGTGATACGTGCTTCCTTTTAGCTTCATCCCATGGAAAATCTCTATCAAAGTTCATGTTTATATTTACAATGGATACCTACGTTTAGCATGCAGTAAATAAACGTATGGACGTTTGAATATTCATCAGTTTAACGTCGATAGCTGTGTACGATGTCGTACGACGGCGTGTGTGATTGTGCATAAATTTCGACGAAGTGTTTTCGAGCTTTCAATATTGACAGGAAACGTCAAAAGCAGGGGTCGTCGGCTCGAGGGCCGGGGACACGTGTCACACGGTGACCATACACGTGTCATTCGCGGACACTTTCGAGCGCTCGCACTCGACGCGTCAATGGGGATGTGATGTGAAATGTGACTCTCGCGCTATTTGCGTATGGGAGAAATTCGATTTGTAAAATTGTGTGCTAACGAATAAAAATATGTTTAATGTATCTGTGGCTCAACGCAAGAACAACCAATGTCATTTAAAATATTTATAAGAAAATCTATAACGGTATGATTCGAATGCACTAAAATTATTACAAAATTAAACAACGAGTGGTGTGACTAACTCATCTAGCTAGAAACCAAAAAATCTGTTTGTTAAACAGTTTATTGCACAAACATAAATTTCACCGATTTAAGTTGAGACCAGGTTGTAGCAAACGATCTGAATCAGTCACGTCTTTTTTTTTTTTTTTTAGAATGATCAATATATAAGATGTGACACTAAATCACATTGTCATTTACTGCCAACCATCGACGACCATGGTTCGTACTCCAAAACACATCATTCATTACTAATCGCATCATCGACGAAGACTTTAATATGTAGTCGAAATGTAAAAGTATCAAACAACTAATAAGTAGTACACAATAGTGCAAGTTGAATGTCAATAATACATTTATGAATGCGAGTTGTCTCCCAGTAACAAAAATTACAGACATTTAACGTGTCTGACAGAGATATATAGTTATTCAAAGTATTACATATTTCATCGAGTATGACTAGTATAAATCGTGTCAGTGATACATAATATTTCGAATCTGCTTCGAGTGAGTATATTGTTGTGTGGCTCGTCAGCAATGTGCGATATTAATATCAGCGGCGGCGAAAGGAACGCGAAAATGGAATTCCACGAAGACCGATTTTCATGGGGACGAACGTCTTGATAAGGATCGAAACTCTGCCAAAATGTCTTCCCCTTGCGACGGTTGCCGTAACATACCCGAAGGCGATGGAATTCATTATTATTGCATATTTGGCAGAATCAAGAAAAATATACTATTACGTTCGGTACCACTTTCGGCAAGTTTCGGTCAAAATTGTTTTTTAAATCAATGTTAAGTTCAAGTTACTTTACATAATTTGATGTATTAAATATTTAACATACACAATACAATATATAAAAAAATATTTGAGTTCAAAGATATTTATTAATTCCCAGCGAAGATTATGAACTAACCTCACTAACAATCTACATTCTAGTTTTTTTGCGGCTTCTTAAAATTGATTTATAGTTTAAAAGCTTAAGATAAAAATAAACCACTTTTGTAGGACATTTTTTAATTAAAAAAATAGTTATTTATATGTGTTTTTGTCAGCACCTCCCATAACTTTTATATTTAATTTAGGTTGTACTACAAAATCCCTTAAAAGAATCGTATCATTGGATTTTTCATATTTTGCATTTGCAAAGAAACACCGTTTTGGTGGCGTTGGCCTGAAAAATGTTCAATACAATCGAACACCAGCAATTCAGAAAACAATTACCGCTAAAATAAAACATCACCTAATATGTATGGCACACTCGACGAAAGAATGCGGGCGCCGTTAGACGCAATCGAAGACGCGTACCCCATAATATCGTCTCTGAGTGAGCAGGTAGCAAAACTCTTGCTAAACGTATGCAGTCTCAAATAAATACATATATTTAATAGATAGAAACAATGCCATTACATATTGCATATATTTTTTTATTCGTTGCATTGCAATTAGTTGCACAAAACCCGTTAATAAATATACAAACTAATAGATTAGTAAGTTTCGTATTTAAAAAAAAAGAGAACGGTCTTTGGCCTTCAAGCAGCAGCAACTATGAATAGTCCTTGCTGAATGCAATTAACACCCTATTTTGTCGACACACAATAATGAAATAATGTAAATCGTCTTCACGCAAACAGATACATTTTTACTGTTGCGTTATATACAATCAAAATAAATCTACCTTAATAGATATTAATCAAATAAAAATCAAAAGCTTAGTTTTGACCTCAATCATCGCTATTGCTTACAAAATCTATGTAGACTATAAGCGCAGTTAAACTCTCATAAAAATATTGTTCAAACTTTCCTTACACTTCGCTTTAGACTTGAAATGCAACAAAGTTAAATCTGAATCCAAATCCAGCGGAAATGACACAAACAATTTTGGTTTAGAAAAAAGCAGCCACTTTTACTAATTTAAGAGTTGCACTTAATCTTCAAGATAAATTCAAAACAGCAGTTATCTTTATTAAAATATGCATTATTAGCTAAAAATTAGGGTTATTTTAACTATTGTAAGTTATCAACATAATATAAATAAATTATAAACCTTTGTAATTTGAATAATATCTAATGACACCGATGATTTTTTTAAGCAAATTATTTTTTTTAAATAAGTTATCGAATTATTAAAAAAATATTTTTAAACCAAGTATTTTTTATTTATTTAAAAAAAAGATAAATAACAGGTGACTCAATAAAAAGTCGCTGGCGTTTAAAGAGTTAAAACAATTTTGCAGATGAATGAAAACCTAATTATATTTTGCAGTTTATTACATTTAATAAAGCAAACATTGCAGGGGATTTCCATAATAGAATTTTGACAAAAATATATCTAAGCAAGTTTTTCTACTACATGCATGGCTAGCTGCTGTGGGTTGTGTGGCACATACGAAATGCTATTTTTGGGTAAGAAAATAATAAAATGACAAAACGTTAAATAGTAAAAAAAACAAGAAAATATATGTATGTATGCACTTGCGTTTTTTTAATTTATTTGTTAATAATTTAATAGTACGTATATAATTTTGGAGTATTTACTGAATAAAAAAACGCTATAAATAAATGTGCATCGTTATCTTAAAAAACTTAATATAAAACTTCAAAAAAATAATAAAATATTTACATATAAACTTTAATATCTAAGATGACACAGATTAAACTTAAAATGCATATTAAAAGAGTATGCTTAATCAATTGTAGTAAAACAGCTAACAATTTAGATGCGTTTAAGAAAAAAAATATGTCAATGCAAGCAGAAGCTTGTTTATTATTTTATAAGTTAAAACATGGCCCAGCTTGTTTGTAATAAAACATAAAAAAAAACCGTTGAAATACTACAAAAGAATTTTTATTATTTTCTTAGAATATAAATAGCTTACTATAAATATACTATGCTATCTGATCAGTTAGGATGTATTTGCGTGTAACTAATGACGCAACGACAAAAATATTGTATATACATTTATGCGTTTAGGGGTTAAGAGTCTCAAACGTCATGTATGTAAAGAACAACTAGAGTTTATTCATTAGACAACCCATCAAAACGAGCAGAAACAACGTGAGACATTAATTATTGACCGCTTGAAAACAACATACAGTTAAACGGCGAAGCGGCAGCGTCCGACAACAGTTACTAAACTCGCCTGCGGTTACAATGGAACATCGCTTGCTTTCGGCGCCGTCGCCGGCTCAAAACGCAAACTTCACCTGGCCGTTTGATTAATTTGCGTTCGGTTGCCCATCCCTTTGTTGATACGGTTGTTCCAAACACAGGGGAAGCGTTAAAAGCAGTCAACGTGGAGCTGTGACATCTTAATCTGAACGAGTTGCCAGACTCCACAGTACTAGACTTCCTGTCGTGTTACTATACATTTCAAATAGTGATTTTAATACTGGTATACCATTTTGTAACCAAATTTAAGATGTAACGTAGCATGTATAAATTTATGGAACGCTTTAACTGCTAATAAAGACATCGACGAGTTTCCAGACGCCACCATACCTGTCACCCTGTTGCGCCACTATGCATCTCAACTAATTTCAAGAGGAGATTGAAATGTGAAGCTGCATCGATTTTGCAGCTATCTTTGGATGGCAGAAATATGTCGAAACAACAAACTTTGTAAACGCTGTGATGCAGCGAAGTGCGCCCAAGAAGCGATAACGCTGCCGAAGTGAGCACACGTGTGTGGTAAAACTAGCACTGAGTGTGCACACTATATTGCATAGTAGATACGAAACTTTGATGAATTCATTTACTTGAATCAAGTTAAGTTTGAGTCAATTTTAAAGTACCTGATTATAACGCAGTGACTTTAAGTTGCTTGTATCTAAATTAAAGATATACATATATATTTAACTTGTATTAGAATATTCTAATAAATACTATTAACTCACTTTGATTACATATTTTGAACTATTAAGCTTTTATTGTTATTAAAAAGAAATTAAATTGATTGTACTATTAAGGCAAGGTATAAAGTTAGCGTTTTGAAATGATTCAAGGCTGAATCACTTGTTTTGCATCAAACCGATTTAATTCATAGACTACTTAAGCCATACTAAAGTATGCGTATTTACTATTGATCGAGGCAATAATGCATCTTAGCTATATATAAGTTACAACCAAATCGGACAAGAACCAAATATTTACAAATGGTCAGTCGAAGAGTGGTTAATCTCCTCGCCGACCTACCCCAAAAATCAGCTGATTTCCAGTTTTTATCTACAACAGCACACTGTACACAAAGAGATAAGTGAGACACTTTTGATTTAAGGGCGTATTATAATTGACACAAATGTTTAAATATCAGATATTTGTGCTTTATTATTCGTACCACTAGCTTTATTTTAAATATGCTAGCGTTAATATGTATGTAACATTAAACATTATTTTCAGTAGATAAAAGGAGTATAATAATTTAATTTTTTATAATAATATAAAATATTTAATTACACGATTATTCAACACCAGCTCCGGCGGGCAACAGATGGTGCGTCTTGTTCTACATCGCAAACGTCATCATAATCCAACAAAAGTCGGCCATAAACCAGTTTAAGCATCTGGTGCCGTAGAAGCATTAGAAAACGATAAAACGCTTAAGTGCGGTCCAGCGCCGCCCCGCGACACTGCGGCGAATTAAATAGCCGCGATTGCCGCGCCACCTGGCGTCGTCGTAAATTAACTATAACGACAAGCCACTATTTATACTGGCAGCTTTTAGTGCGGTCAATTGAATAAGGCTGCAATTATATCGAATCTAATTTCGGACGCGTCGCACCGAAGAGCTTTTCGTTGTTTTACTGCACTGCTGAAATAGACTTACGGCAGTGGCGAACAAAGAACATATTTAGTACACTATATGCAATACATTGATTATGTTCTATATGGAATGCTGAGTCAGTGTTACTCATTTATTTTGTGTTATAAATATAAGTACAAGGCCTTATCCTTTAACGATCTAAATTTATCTAATAATAATCTGATTGTTATAGTTTTCGTCGTCGGACGACAAAGAACGATGGTACGCACGAGTTCTATTGATTAATATGAAATACATATTATTTTATTCATCACCTTATTCTATTAATTTTTAATTTTCCGTTATTGAAAAATTCATGCTAATTTACAAAAAATGAATGCAAGATTTTATAGTATATAGAGAGCAAAATTTACTAAAATAAGCGCTTCTTACAAATTAAAAATATTTTTATAAAGTGTTATTGCACGTAATAAATTAAATAAACATTTTAAAAAAGTATGTCTAATTATAATAGATCAAAACATTCCAAGACTTCCAAAGTTCTTAAAAATTGTTTTATAATATTCGTTGGTAAATAATTAGTAATTTATAGTTTTGAGGTATGCATATTTGGAATGCTTAGTTTTAGTAACTGTGAAAAATAAATTATTTATCAGACACTAGCTGTCGGTACCTTACTATCGTGAGGTACCGCAGCTATTGAGCGTGTGTACTAGGTAGCATGATTTCTGAATTCAGATCTAAGTTTTAATAACCAGTTCACGAATCACAATACTATGTGAGTTAAGAGAATAAGAATAAAAAATAAAATTAGAAAATTACAATAAAAAGCAAGTACTGTTAAATTGTTTTTTTTTCATGTTACTAATGATATTTGTGTGAATATTCAGAGTGAAAGAGCTCAGCAACTCAATATATCTACAAAATAAGAAAGATTTTTATATATATATATTTTTTTTTATCATGTTACTTGAAAGTCTAATTTCTTATGGTAAATATAACTCTAATGATGTGCTTGATTTTATAGATATGGGAAAATACAACGCACGAGCGTGTTTTATGGTAAAGCACTGGAGTATAGCAAGTATAGAAGAACAATGCGTTCTGTATCGTTGTTGTTTTTTATTGACAGAATTTAGTAATGGTTTTGTTTTATTTGAAAAACCTTTAAACGTTTATTTTTGCGAAAACTTAAAAATAAACGTTTAAAAGAATCACGCAAAATATTTAGAAGACTTGGAAAGCTTTGGATTAATGCACTCCAACTATAAAAAATCTTTTATTAACTATGGATATTTGTTTTAAAAGTCAGATTGCTCTTGTTAATTTTTTAAATATGTAAAAATTAAATGCACGAGCGTGTTTAAGAGCAAAATACTAAAGTTGGTCAGGTAAAGAACGATAATACGGCATGCTCCTTAATATATAAAAAAAATATTTGATAACACAATAATTTTAATGGGAAAAATAAGTACACATAAAATATATTTATATCGGTATTCAGATAAAATTTATTATCTTAAAAAAATCACCAGCACTAAATAGCAGTGATCTAGTTAATCATCTTAAACTAAAAATCTTAGGTTCGAATCCTATTTGAAGTTTTGTGCTTTTTAATTTTTATTTATATATTTTTAATTATTTAATAAGGTGTTTTCAGATTTTTCTAATATTACGGATAAATTTAATTTAAATCAAGCTAGATCATATATACTAAAGCATTAAGAAAATTAATACAAAAGCAAATACAGCAATATAAATTTAATCAGTTGTGAATCTATTAGGTAATTTGAGACAATTATAACATGAAATAACAGTGACCACTTATGGTCATAAACTTCTGTCAAATTATGAATTATTTAATTGAAAAGTGTCTTTAAAACTCAGTAATTAATTATAAATCAGAATTATGAAATACACACGATGGGCAAAAGAGCTGTTTCTCACTGGATCTCTGGTTTAAAAATCAAAAACGCAATCGTTTCTCGAGTTGATTCAATTCTTCGCTTCTAGATATGGATTATTTAATTGAAAAGTGTCGAGTCCAATTAACGGCCATATCGAAGGGGGCAGAGTCCCGGTGGGGCTCCGCCAAGCCAAATTAAATTGCTCCGAAACGTTTGTTCTCGTAGCAAAAATTTCGCTCTCGTCGAATAAACTTGACGGTTTATCTTTTAAACGGATCGCCGACGGATAAACTCTTCGTTAATTACGGGGCCGAGTTTATTCGTTTTAATCGAGGGGGCGGGTGATTTCGTTTTAATTTAAATACCATTTGAGGAAATATTTTCGCGGAGATTGTCTCCGAAGTGTATTTTAGGGTCTTGCGGTTGATGTTCGGTTTTTAATTGATTTTATAATGGAACAAATCGGGCTCTTCCGCTTTCGTGTCTCAGTTACGTTAATTATAATTTGTGTAAATATCACAAGGTTTGATATAAAAACAATCAATGTCACTCCTTTTAAATTCATGATGTATAATTTAATATTAAAATTAAAATTTGAAGATTTAACGCACAATAAAAATAAAATATTATTTGTAGATGCGTAATATTTTAGAAAGATGATACTTTGGCAAATACATATTGGGATATTAAACTATTGAAATGAAATCTGAAGATATTCAAATCAATTAGCAAAAAATGTCTTTCGAAAAAGCAGTTCATTTACTGAAAAGTGAGCATAGAAAATAATTCAGTAACTACAATAATTAAAATGTGCTTGGACAATTTGTTTTATTAAAAAGAATCAGAAAAAGAAGTCAAAGTTTTGGATATTTTAAGAAAATACAACAAAGATAATTTTACTAATTAGCTTTTAATAATAAAAAAATGCTTTCAGTCGACTTTTAAAATTTTTATTTTAAATTATTAAAGGAAATATATCAATAATAAAACAGTCAATGACCGTAAAAAAGTTTATTGAAACGTAAAATATATAAAAAAAAATACTAAATCTAAGTGTAGGGAAAAGATATATAATCTAAATATATGTATGTATATATATATATATATATATATAGATACTGGTGTTAGATCCTGCACGTTTAACTTGTTGCTGAAAATTTAAGAGGAAGTAAATGTCACGTTTTCAGATCGAACACGCGCGCGTGATTGCTGAATTAAATGTTTTTATAGAAAAAGGGCGTAAGTAACTTTTTTTTTAATTTTTTGGTACACTAAAATAACTAATTAATAACATTAAATTTAAAACAGTCAAGCCTATAAGTTATGAATAAATTCTATACATAAAGTTAAATATATTTTTGCTTAAATTCAGAAACTAGCTATGGAAATAAAGCATTATCTAGCAGTGTTTAATATATTTTTTTACAAATTAAAATCTTAAGACACTGCATAATATATTTAAGAAAATTATTTTCTATTTAAAATATCTATTCAAACTAATCACTAAATAAACAAGCCATCAGGAGAAATCGCTAGAACACGTAAACAATGACATTACACGATACCGATTAACCAAATCTTTTATAGAAACTTATTATAAATACCAATACGCTTTAAATTAATAACATATAATATGTTTTGATCGAATTAATCGGTAGTTGTAAAGCGTTTTGCGTACAGCGTGACTAGGCGAGTCGGGCGGCAAGATTTAATGTACTCACCGATCGACCCGTTGTGGAGTAATAATATAAAATAAATTGAAAGCATTTAAACTAGACTAGATATTTATTTATTAATAGTCGTGTGTTGAATGACGTTAGATCAATATAATAAAAAATAAATAATTAGATTAATACTATTTTTTTAACCATTCCTAATGATATTTATACGTAAGATAAAATATATATAAAAACTTAGCTTGTGATTAATGATCAGAATTATAATTAGATAATAACCACAAATTCAGATCTCCCAGATATAATAAAAATTGAAAAATACTTGAGTAGATATAGAATTCGATTCCAGGTATCTTACGTTTAAGTCACTGACCTTTTTTTACATTTTTTACAATATTTCGACTGACCGAAGATGTAATTTTTCGTACCCCAAAAATTGATTTGCGTTTTAATTTATTATTTGTGAACAATTATGTGAACAAAATATAAAATATTATGTTTCAGAAGCTCATTTTATAATTTAATGCTAAAATAATATTTCATCTTATTTGTGATATTTTGTGGCAATCTGAAAGCAATCACAATGGTTTTGTTTATAAAGGGCCACTCGCGAGAGTTAGTTCAAGCTAAGCCGATCTGTATTAGAGAGACGAAATTTGACAATACGTCTTATTTTTTACAAATTAGCATTTTTATTATTTATCTAAGCTTCTTGATAAAAAAATATAATAAGGTGACGCTTACCTTATAAAGAAATACATACTTTAACACACACGCATTTTAAGAGGCAACAATATTGATTTACATATAAATGTTTATAATCACTTATTTTATTAAATATATATCATAAAGATCTACTCATCTGGTTGATATTGTGACACAGATTTAAGCATGAGTAATAATTACTTCACATAGTTCATCTGTCGCAATATAATTGTAAATATTGTAAATAAAATTGCAATTGCATAATATATGGACTTGTGTGGCGCAAGCACATGCATGAACGCAACGCTATATGTGTGTATGAGTGGCATTAAGAGTATAACTATGCGTTTTCACCACTTGCGACTTATTTTATTAAAGCAACCAGGTGATCGAGAAACAGCAGTACATGAATATCACTACATAGAAACGGAATATTGTTACATGATCCTGGTGGATAGGATCAGATGACAAATTTGTCACAAAAGATCTTCCATGCATACCATAGCTCACAAAAATGCTTATTGCTATAAGAAATGAGAGTAAGAGTAAGATTTTTACCCAACATAAATGTGCAAGTAATAAATAAATCAAGGCAAACGGTAATTGTGAGTCAGTCTTCTTTAATAAGAATAATTTATCTAATGGATGTTTATCGACATTTTATTATCATTTTACAGGTATTGGCATTCATGTATGTACACAGTACGTAAGTAAATATGTACATTGAATCCGTTTCAATTTGGCTACACAATTAATTGCCAGAGGGCGTGCAAACATAATCGAATTATAATTTTCGATATGGCCCGTAATAAAGCTGCGAGAAGAGCCAAAAGCGCAAAAGTATTTGCCGAAAGCTCGCTGTTTGCTCTCCATTTACCGGTAAAATCTTATTAAGAGTAATGAACATCCATCCACGTGGTCCGTTTTTCGCACGTACATTTCTCACCTCCGCTCTACAGCGAAGGAGGTGGGTCAATATTGCCAGCGTAGGCAAATATTTGGTTGGTGATCTAGCAGTTGCTACGATGGATACTTCAATGTATGTATGCTACGAATCAAACGAAAGCTTTTCTATGTAGGGCAATGTTTAAACTGGAATTATGGCTACTGAAGGTATTATCAATTTTGATACTTTTAATCTAATCTTAGGGGCTATAGGTATGTTCGCATAAGCGCTTCAGATGGTGTAAATATAAACTATCAACAATGTGATTTATTAAATTTTTCAAAAATAGATAATAAAATTTAGGGTTATTACTGTTTTAGATTTTTAAATAATTTCGTTTTTTAAGTTGGTTAAACTATGGATTCCAGACGTCGAGTTGGACCAGGGGATGCAAAAAGATAAGTGGCTTTTTCAATCTTGGATGGCTTAAATTTGTATCGGCTCTTAGTCGAAGCATGTACAAACTTAGTGAGTCCAAGTTAAAAAACTATGAAGTGCATGCTTTAAGTGTTAAGTGTCTATATAGTATCAAAAATATGATTTCAAGCTTTTTTATGTTTTGCGTGGCTAATCACTATTTTTTATAAAGCGGTTTTGGAACGATTGCAATTATCTCGTCACCTAGCCGTTGCAAAGGGGTGGTAATTGGCCTTTATTATAAGCTTGGATTTTTTTTATTAATTGATACTTTGCTTCAAAGAATAATTGAAGTTGCTAATCTACTTCAGGAGAATCTGTTATTAATAATTAATCACTATTTTAGAATATGACTTAGTTTGATAAGAATTTTTGCAATAAAATTATTTATATTTTTGCGCATTTAGAAAAAGGCATCAGGGTTTTGTAAAATATACTTTAGTTGCTTTTATAAGTACGTTATTATATTTTTATTTTTACTATGACCTTAATAATAATAATAAAAACTTGAATGATTTTTTGAAAATATTACTCTTATTAAAAACGTTTTTGTTTGATAGTTGTTTTCATAATAAAATACGTCTTATTTTATAGTATCTATAGATGAAAAACATAAAGTTTTTTTAAAGTATCAAAGTAGAGTGTAATAAAACGTTCATTCTTTCTTATTTAAGGCTTTGATAATGAAAGTTTTTAACGATTTAATAAAAATAGAAACTTTCTAAAAATTATTGAAATTATAATAATTCTTTTTTAAAGCACATATAAGGCACAATTAACAGTAAAATATTTTTGTTAAAACATGATAAAAAATATTTTGTGTTTTGAGTATTTAAATTTTTTTATAAAAATTTGAGATATTAGACAAAAATAATATGTACAAAAAAATATGTTCACATATAAATAAAATTCTCAATGAGTTTCATAATTATATTCTGGTATTAAAACTTTTTCAAGATTTTCCGAGAAGCAAATTTTGCTTGAAAAGTATGTTGATAAGATTTTTTTAATTAATAAATTATTGATTTATTAATAATTCTAGTGAAATGTAATTATTGGAAAATACTGTAGAAATAGTAACTGATCTGTCGAAAGGTTAGATGATTTAATATATGCCGGTAATTTAAATTAGTTAATTGATTTATATATTTCTTTATTGATGATTAACATTTGCATTGACTATTCTAATATATTCTAAACTATATATGCAAAGCAATTATTACAAACATTTGAAAAAACATATTGAGAAAAGATTAAGATAACTTTTTATGAAAATATTTAAAAATATAATATATTTTTTAATTGCTTTTGGTCTGAAATTCAATAAAAAAATAGTAGTTTTATTAAATAGTTACTAGTTAAATAAGCAATTATCGATTTTATTAAATGGCAAAGTATTATTCAAGGTTCTGTTTTAATGTTAAACAGTTTTTTTTTTCTTCCAATTTTAATAGAGAAGCGTTGCTAGACATAAAATAAAATAGCTGTAAAATATTTATTATAATTATTTGAAAAGTATTAAAATCCGCCACGTATAGAAAACAATATTAATGAAAATAAGTTTTTCTTTTGCCTCCATAGTGGATTGTTAATCATTAAAGTTACAGACTTCTCATGTCAAGTTACTAAAAGTTTATTTCTTACAAAACAGACTATTTAATTTAATACCATTAATTTTTAATAACTAGATTTAAAACGAAACATTTTAAAAGCGCAGTTTAGGATTTGTCATAATGTTATATTTTCTACTATTTAAAAAAAATATTTATTTATTGATAATTAACAAAAAGTAGCTATCAATACATTGATTACCAATTAATTAATATCATGATTATAGGAACTGCTTGAATAATATTTTATTCTACATAAAAATTCAGGTAAAATAAAATTCTATTGTAATATAATTAAGATATGTTCTTAAATAACTGATACATTTATTGAATCATTATTTAAATACATGTAATTTTATTTACGAGCTTAATTATGAATTACACATGGATATGTGTTTTTTTTAATATTAACTCCTTAGTTGCCAAAACCTAATATATTGGAGTTGTTAATAAGGCGAGAATCGTCCGTATTAAAAAATAATTAGATACATTTTTATGAACTGTTGGAATAAAATATTCAGTTTTCCAAACATATATTAATTTTATTGTGCATTAAATCGATATTTAGATTCTGAAAAGCTCGGATACTAGGGGTTAATAAATAAACAATGTTAGATTTTTAATAAAAAAACATAAGTCGTTCAACAAAAATATCACTCCACAACCTATCGTTTTTAAAATAAATTTGTCTTAAATATTTCGGAAAATAGTAGATTTATAAGTTCTATCATTTGCAATGCAATAAAAAGACAGTTTTTCAACACAATGTAAGATGGAATATGTTATCTTGATTCCAAAACCAGTAAAGAATCTTGAAACCGTGAAATCTTACAGACCAATTAGTCGTTTACCTATTTTTAAAAAAAATGTTTGAGAAACTACTGTTACGTATAATAAACCCAATACTACAGTAACCAGATACAATTAATACAGATTAATAAAAATCTTCAAGAGAGGTAATATTACTTAGCTGCAAAACCTGGATGTAAGTCAGGCTTACAATAAAGTGTGGCATATGAGATTAACATATAAAATTGAAAAGAATCTACCTTGCAATCTATACAAAATCATTAAATAATAAAATTTGGAGTACCTCAGGGCAGTGTACAAGGGTCAGTACTGTACCTTATATATACAGCAGCTACTTCAGCAACCTTTGCTGATGACAAAGTTATTATGGCTTCTCATGAAAACTCGGATACAGTGTCTACTTATCTCCAAGAAAACATAAGCAAAATATAGTAATGGCTGCGTATTTAGAGAATAAAAGCAAATGAGCAAAAGTTTGTTCATGTTACGTTCACCATTATAAAAAAAAATGTGTCTTTCCGTTCAATTAAATAAGGCAATGGGATGGTACAAAGTATTTAGAGATTCACTTAGACAGAAGGCTCACCTGGAAATCCCATATTTATGGTGAAAGAAAACAACTAGTACTCAGTCTGAGAAAATATTACTGGCTAATTGGCAAAACCTCCGAGCTGACAGAGGAGAATAAGCTCTTCGTATACATTCATCCTTGAGCCAATTTGCATGTACGATATTCAACTCTAGGGATAAGCAAGCAATTCTAACATTCAGAGGTTTAAAATTAATCAGATATAGTTCAGAGGTGCAAAAAAAAATTTAAGAGTACTATTAGATACTCCGTTTCTACGGAGTTCTAAAATTTTTTATTTACAAAGACATGAAAATGAAAATTTTTAAGAAAGGAGTGAAAATTACAAGACAGAAATACTTTCAAAGACTGGAGAAACATCCTGATAAATTGTGCAATAGATTGATTACGGAGAGATCGCTTGGAAGATTATAAAGAAAAATTATTTATAGTTGTTCTAATGAATCACTAATGAGTGATTTATCGATATGTTTTTTTGAATCTCAGAAAAAAAGTAAAGCTTCGAAAAAATCTTAATATAGTAATCGTACACATAATTTAATTTACGCCAGAAAAAAATTGTAGCAGCATTAAAAATGAGAAATAATTTAAAAAAGATGAACATATTTATTATATTATTATTGAGAGATTACTAAATACAAGAAATATGTATTCAAGGGTAGTTAATATGAATATCCTAAAAACTAGGAACATGTATATTTTCTTAAAAATATATTGCATACTTAATGAAAACTACACGTATTTCCCTATTATCTCAGTTACATTTACTAATTAAATACTTGAAACACAATCTTTTACTTTAAACTTAGATTAAAATTCACAACAAAATTTTTGCATTTAAAAACTTAAATTTATAACATGTGTATACATTTATTTCACAAAATAGAATCCTTCTATCGAGCGATATAATTGAATAAAGCTCCAAAAGTGCGTACACGTGAATATGGAAACGATCCAAGGGTGAAATGGAAATTGCAGAAAAATGGTTTGGAATTCTCGTTCGAACCCTTATCGAATTAATTATCGTGACCCAGATACGTTGCGCGGGTATCAAAGTTTGAAGTTCAATTTGACAAATCTGCTAATCCTTACCTAGTCTCGAGCTGCTCGGTCAACAGCTCTTCAGCTTCTTCAGAATGTTCGACAGAGGAACGCCCTGGAACAAAAGAAGAAATTTTGCATCATCGGTAGGATAAACAATAACTTGAGTAGGGAGAGTAAGTTGCGATGGTTCAACTTTACTCTCGGCCTTAAAGTTCGCTTTAACGGCTTAATCGTTTGGTATATCCTCGGCTCGAACCTTTCGGCAGGAGTTTGCGAGTAATCGAACGAGATGGCTTAATCTTTAAATGCTAAGGAGAGAAACTGTGCAAGTATGTTTAGTTAACTATAAATCTAAAGTTGCTGTGTTAGAAATCAAACATGGTAAAATTTAAAATTAAGCTTTCTTCTATCGTCTCCCTGAACTTTAACAAAGTTTGTTTAGCGATGTTTCAGTACTTTTAACTCATTCTGGATAAGCGATTCATCAAGCCGCTAAGTTTTAATCGCATTGTTCAAACAAATCAAAGGCTTTTTAATTATAGAAATAAAAGCAAATCAGATGAAAAATAATAGTCACTTTGCACTGAAATGACACTACTATTATTTATTAAAATAAAAACTCAAATACTTATTTAATCTATATAGTTAAGGTATTCTATATGTGTTAATTAACGTGCGATACATTAGCCTTATAATTAAACGTACACCAGATAAAATTAAGACATCACTCATTTTTATAACGAGTTTATATTTAATAAATTATCCGATAAAACGAGGGCATAAATCATGGCGCAAAATTAATCACAATCTTATTAGCAATTTGGATGAATGTCAGATTCATAAAAATGTATATCAAATTTGTGTATGAATAGCGCGGCATTAAGGCAGAAACGGTGTTTGGTAAATCTGGTCACGGCCGGTGACGTCACTTGTCATAGCGAAAGCTCCGCTCATTAATCACAGCGAGCTTTCGAATTTTTTTAAAGACATCCACTGAAAGAAAAGTGAGCGCGCGACTGACAGGTGAACCGCCAGAATGTAAGATGTTTATTTTTAGGGAAACGACGATGACGATGTCGCGCAAAAAAGTCGATTAAATTCGCGTTATTGCTTTTGAGTATTAAAATTACGTTGCCGTTTGAAGTTTTTCGCAGGGAGGGGGTGGGGAAATTCCTGGTTTATGAATCATATTTTGTTGAACCAAGTCAATAAAAAGCGAACGAACAACGCAAAGAGGAATCACAATCTAATTTAACAGTCCTTTGATAAGCACGGGACGGGTGTATAATAACGATACTCGATTTTAACTGGCAGAAAATGCGTTGAAAAATCATTAGAATTCTTAATTTACCTAATTACTTACATTTATATAATATATTTATAATAGTATTATTATTATTATTATATTTTTTTCAACACAATTCCAAATATTTTTTTATTATATTGTTGAATTTTTACTGCGTTTTAAAGAGCTTTCTCGACGCTTCGCCAAAATGGCTTTTCGACATTTACAATAGTTTTTTCCATTAGTTAAAAAATAAGTATATGTTTTATTCTATTTTACTTACGACTTCCGATTCTTTCAAACTCAAATTATGTGTTTTGCTTTCATATTTTTTTGCCATTTTTAACGCTTTATAAGCCCTAAAAATAGCCCATTTACTTGTTTATAAAACTCATATTGATAAATTTAATAGGTGGATCTCAGGGAAGGTTTAATGAGATAAGCTTTGAATTTTGTAAGTTTGTGTTTTTTAACAAATTCCTTTAAAGCCTCCCATTTCACATCAAAACTTAGCAAAATTTTTAATTTTGAAAATTCTGCGGCGACCGTTTGGCAAAAGAGATAACGGCGTTTCTAAGAACCAGATCAAGAGCAACTTCCCAGTCAGTAAAGCTTATAAACAGCACACTTTTATATAAGAGCTCATAACACCAAGGCCGCCATTCGCATAGTTTTCAGGCATCCCTTGTTCTTAGGGACTGAAGTCTTCAAAGATGCATTCAGAGCATCAGAGCCATCCTTCAAATATTATCATTAGGCATTTTTATAGAAAAACACATTACTATTTAAAATAAAATATGTCATTAAACAATTATTTTTCTCATGAAATGTGTTATTTTCTTGAAAAAAGTCTAGGCTTATTGGTTTCAAGTAGGGATTGAAATAATACCAGTATTACAGACAAAAAACAATATTTTTGATATAAATTGGTAGTAGTAAAAGACCGAAACAATATTGTCCATTTATTCAACGCCATCAGAATGTTTTATTGCTAAATTTTTACTGTAATATATTGTTGAATGTTAATACTTCTTTGGAAATTTTTCGAAAAAATATAAGGATTCAAGAGTTAAAACATTTTTTTCGAAGACCTTGACGTCTTATTTTTTTAACATATTTTTTTTATCTTATTAACATATTTTTTTATTTGAAATTTATGCATATTTCTTTCCAAAAATGAGAAGCTCGTCTTTCTTTTTTCTTTTTTCTTTTGGAATAATAAGTCTAGAAAATTATATTCTTTGATTGAACGCTTCTGTATGTTTCCTAAATTTTTATAACAGGAGCCAAAGAACCACTCGCCAATTTATTCGAATGAAATTCCAATTTTACTTATTATTTTTGGTCAGTTACGATTTACCAAAAAAACATCAAAAAATAAAGTGAGTAGAAAATTATAAATATGTTTGAATAAAACGCGTCATATTTTTTTTATAAAGTAAACTTTTTGTTATTTTCCAACAATGAAAAAAACGAGTTTCATGAAATGATTAAACATTTTCATGTAAAAGGCAAAACAACAACAAATCAAAACCGAGTTGGATAAAGCTTATGCCACATCAGCGTTTAAAACTGTTAAAAATTGGATGAAGGAGCTTAAATGTGGTCGTACATCCATAAGTAATTATCATTGTTCGGGACGTCCACTTGAGGTGACTACGCCAGAAATGATCGACAAACGATATGGTCTTGAGTGATCGATACGTCGCAATCATAACGAGTTTTTGCATCAATACATAATTATTGATGAAACATGAATCCAACACTACACTTCAGAGACAAAGGAACAGTTGAAACAGTGGGTTTTTGGAAATGATCTGGCTCTAAAGAAGGCGAAGACGGCAAAATCTGCCGAAAATGTAATATGCACAATTTTTTGGGATGCAGGCGGAACCATCTTCATTAGTTTCGAGTACGGCCCAATGATTTCATAGGGTCGTACTTATTAGTACTTCCCAATAAAAAAATGCAAAAACACATATGCTTTTATCACTGCAAGGACTTAAGTTCTTAATAATACAAATGTATCACACGTATATATGCTCAATAATGCCCACGTATTCATAACATGTTTGCGTAGCATAAACGTCGAACGTCGACAAACTGCCGGAAAAGCATACCTCGGCTGTGACTGCTGCATACCCTCGGGCTGTGTATAAAGTGCATGCATCTAAGTGTGGAAGGGGTGGTGGTTTTAGGGGTGGCGTCGCGACGCTCAGTAATTAATACCGACCGGGGGGTGGAGGTGGGTTCGCCTCTTTCTTGTTCAATGCCACCACCACCAGACGCGACACACGCTCACCTCTCACACCTCACTTTCATACTTGATATTTTAATTAAAGCCTCTCGGCTCTTTCGATGGTGGGGGCGGAACAATCTTAGACGTCGATAATATTACACGCACGGGTAGCGAACATGTTTGGCGTCGCTGGATTGCTCTTTCGGCAAACAAATACTGACGCTTAACGATGCAAATGAAGCAATTTTATATTGAGAATATAAATACCTAAATCGATACTTTATTATTTACTGAAGGAAACTGGATATTAAAATATTTAAGGTTTCACCGGATATAAAAATATTTCAGTACGTATTATAGTTTCGGTGTTTTTTCACGTTGGTGTCACCACTTTAGGTGTTTTGTTCGCGCCGGAAAGTCACCACTTTCGAGTTATGTCAGAACGTGAAGTAAAACACCGAAAATCTTGACATCCCGACATGATACAAAATTTGAAAGTTTTAACCTTCCGACATAAACAAAACAACGAAAGTAAGCTCTACAATATTATAAAAATAAATTTTGATTAATTTATTTAATTAAATAAAAAAAAAATTATACAGTCAAGAGTAAGCATCACAGAAAAGAGAAGTCTTCCAAATACTTTGTGAATGTATAATAAACGTTGCATAAAGCAAACTTAATATTACTTCACTGTTTTAAAATAATCAATTTTTATCTTATATGGAACTTATTTAAATATTTATTAACAAAGAATATACATTGAACTCCATTATTTTAATATTTTATTTTGCGTTCCTTGTAATATCTTATTACATTTGTGATTTGTTATTAACAGGCGAAGCTTTTGAATCTTTAGGTATTGTCTTAGGCTATTGACCTTTAAGTATACATAATTGTATAAAATAATTTAATTATTTACTGCCTTAATTTTGTATTCATAAATTATTTATCAGTACCATTAAAACAATGTTTTGCAAGAATGCTTATATTTTTGATGTTATTAATTCAAGTAATTTGTTTTCATTAAGAAAATATGTAATGAAAATCTTGGTGTAGCATAAATGCTTCAATATAACTCTTTAGCATAACGATTTTTATGTGAGTATTTCGTATCAATTTTTTTATATTTAAAATGAACGTTCTTTAGCAATATGAATTTTAAATTAATAGGATTTCCATTCCTAGAATTGAGAGTTTACTACTACTTTAAAGAAACATACTTATACGTATATTATTTTACATTTTTAGTTTACAACTGTTTGCCTCACACAATCAAAGGATTTTATATTTTTTATTTATATTAAACAATTTTTTTATTTATTTGTTACAAAGTAAGTCTTATTAAAGACAAAGTATGGCACAGCATAGAATAAGACAATTAATTATTATAGGGATTTTATAAATTAAAGTTTGAGTAATAAAATATTTTTTTACAAAAATAGACGTAAGATCAATTGCCGGTAATAAGTTAAAATAAAGGAGGAGGGTTTATCTTATTGCCAATCACATAACAATACATGATAAAAAAAGTCTCGATTTAGAACATCAAAACAAAAGAAGAAACAACCTACTGGCAACTTACTGGCAATTGACCAAAACATAAAATTCAAGATTAACGTATGCGACTAAACTGTACATCGTAAAATGTGAGCACAATGTTTTAATCTGGAAAAATAAAAGATCAATTGCTTCACAAAGTCATGTTCTATAGACATAGGTAACTTCGTTCTTTCGACCTATTTTTAAAATTCTAATAATTTGTAAAGTTCAATAGTTTTACAGATATAAATACAATTCTTCACGAACTGTGTATAAATATTTACGAAAAGATTATTGTTAATATCATCGTCTTTTTGAGCAAACAATTCGCAAATAAAAAAATGTTAGACTGCTGTCTAGCATAGCTAGCCAGCAGGTTAGAAGTGTCGTGTTTACGCTGACAAACCTGAAATGTTAGAGCACGTAAAAACCAACATTAGTCAAGTTATAGCCGAAATACCACCCGAAATGTGCGAGAAAGTCATTGAAATGATCGGCTGCTACAAAAGATCCAGAGGAGACTATCTAATTAATATTATTTTTAATAAATAAATTATTATATCAATTGTTTAATTAATAAGAAAAAATCCGATGAAATTCTGATTTTTTATGTATTTTTTTAATATATGTATTTCGATTATAAAATCTATTAACGATAATTGAATATAAAAAAAATATACACACTCAATTGGAATGAAAACGCGGTAGTTGATCCATCTTAAGGCGTACAAAATCATAAAAAGCTTCTGTCTTGGAATTCTAAAAGCACGCAAAGCAAAAGGGAAAATAAATCTCAGCTTGCTCAAACACCGATAAGGGTTATGGGGTTTTTCTTATTATTCAAAAGCACACACATCGCTTTAGCCATTGATCCGAACAGGCATTGATCATAATTCAAAATTTCGAAAAATACTTATAAGTATGTACCTAACGCCCCTTACTGGGATCGAATGTGCTTGAAAAAAAAATCCGAGGGCGGCCCATGAACAATAAAATCGTCCCTTGCAAGGACTCTTCAAGTGGTAGATGAAAGACAGGGTGGTGGCGTAGGGGAGAACGAAATCGTGATCAGGACTAAATTTAATGACCGCCCCGTGTAAACGAGCTGACATTGAACGAACACTTTTGACTCAGATAGAGCTTGAATTTTTAAAACAATACGCTGTAGGAATTGTTTAAGACTTATAGTTTTATAAGAGTTCAGGGGAAGAAGAATAAATAAAGAAGCAACGTCTTCTAGATATCAATGCTTCAAAATACCGCAAATATGATCAATAAATAATTTAAGATCCTTAGTGAAATTATGTATGAAGAAAAAAAATTGCATTTTTGTATTTTTTAAAAAGTTCGTATAAATCGTCTCGCATTAAAAGACTAACAAATAATTTATATTATTTATTGCGACAAGAAACACTTTGAGAATCACAGGTTTAAGATCATAAACGGAAAGCTTTATCCCAGTTCGTTCACTTTACACAACTAACGTTTTGTTATCAAGCTATTATCACATAATTACTGAGAGGCTTTCACAGCAAAGTCAAGTCAAGTGTCTCGTCACTCTCTCAACGTCTTTAGAGCGAGTGAACTCTGAAAAGTAACTTTTAACTAATTGCCATCGACGTACGATGGGATACGCACAAATCTGGCGTGTTTTGGGAAAAGCCCTTTGCGTGGGTGTGCGAAATCCCATTGTGATCTCGACGATAAAAAGGAAATATGTTTTTCATGAAAACATATTTCCGCTCACTTTGAAGTGCTTCCGCACAAAAGCGGCGAGGATTCGAGCTTTATGTATGTGCGTAATATAACATGTGTGTCTATGTGTGATATGATACACAAATGTGATATTAATAATTTGTCTTTTATTCAATTTTACTGTAATCCTGTCTTTTGGGACGTTTTACCTTAGTACGCGAAACATGTTTTATCATATAAATATTATTATTTATGTGATATAATTTTCAATAGAGATATCATATAATATATTTGTATACACATATATAAAAATATTTATTGTCAAATTTAAATTTATTCAACTAGTAATTGAATAAGTGAGGTGACCAGACGTTTCGAATTACGTGGAACAGTACTATTAATTTATTTTAATTATATTTATACGAGTCTCCTTCAATATTAAATTGCCAAAAAACAAATATAGGAACAGACACAATTTTAGTGACGTACCTAATTAACAGATACAAGTTAATACTACTCTTCATAAGTAAAATTTTTTAGTTAACTATGGTGTGCTTTTTATGGTTAAAAATTTTGTACTATATTTATTTTTTGCTTTTTTAATGATATATTTTTTGTAAGAGATTTTATATGACACACAATAAATTATGAAGTTAAACATGGAATAAAACTACTGTTCAGCATATAGCAAATTCAATATCGTATCGGAGTATAGTTATCTCAATGAAGATAATTATTTATTTACAGCATTAAATTATTTAAAATAAAATGCATCTCGAGATGGCAACTTATTCACGCAAAATATCACAGTGTAAAGTATCGTGTATTACGTTTCTCTGAAACCATCGATAAAAATAGTCATTAAATTTAGCTTATAATATATATAGAATGTTCCATTTTAAAATATCCTCAACCTCATAAATAATAAATATTGTTTGTTTTATATAAAATTAGGGTTAGCAACTGATTAATCTCAAATAGCACATAGTTTATATATGTATTTAAAACCAGACACTAGAACCGATTAAAGTTGAAAAAAGAGTTAAAAAGAATTACATGTTTACATAAATTCTGTGTTTTTGCTAAAAGATAGATATTTTATTTAGTCGCGTAGTCTTTCTAGCAGTGTTTTTTTAATCTGCAAAATATTCATAAAATATAATTTTTGGTATAGTTTTAGCTCACTATATGGTCGCAAAACGCTGTCCTTTTAATATCCTCTTTATACAGGTAAATAGAGTAAGGTCGCAAAAGGGCCGTGTTAATTTAATACGGTGCCTGCTGTGATGACACAGGATTTTGTTTGAACAATTACATAAAAGTAATGAAGTGAAAGTTGGTGTAAAATAAGATATGTTACCATAAAGCTGGTTGTTTTATTAGGATTGCCTCACGAAAATGGTGTAAAAATTCAAAGCAATATTTTTTTATTGACCATACCACCTGTAAGCTATAATTATTAATGGATTACACCGTAATGATTAAACAAAAATCGTAAGAAGAATATTGATATTCATCTTAACTTGACGTGATTTTTTTGCTTTTGGTTTACCTTCAGCAATTTATTCAATAAAGATTCATTGTCATTTTTAATATATTTGTATATTATTTTCAATATACGATTCTTTAACACATTTGCCGGAAGTATTTTTCAACATTTTGTATTTGACCGCCAAATTTTTATTTTATAATTTTATCAAAATAACCAAATCTCTGAGTGTAATAACTACCAACGTAAAAAAAATATCAGTTTATCAAAAAACAAATAGTGCGTGAAATAAAGAAGCTGTCCATCTTTTTACTACACCTAATATAAAGAAGGAATAGCTTTAGACAGTTAAAAATAAAGTTTTTATAATAAAATCAACAGAACTGCATAATATGTATATCATAGATCTCTACAAAGCTAATAGTTAAAAAAAATATTGCACACAATTCACCGTCAACAATTTACCGCTACAGTTAATTTTGCAGGACCCTTAAAGTATCATAGCACGTATATAAATACAATAATTTAGAATTATTGCATCATTACAATGAATAGAAATAAATAAACAAATTCCTGTGTTCTTAGATTGACACCGATAGATGTCTCTTTACAATTTTTGTGATTTTTGGTTACATTGCAAGTTGAGATGAAGATAACCTACAAAAGCTTTCTCTATTTTATTACTCCGCAATTGAACATAAAAAGTTAGAAAAATGTAGTTTTGGTGATTGAGATATTTTCAGTAAGTAAATATATTTTTAAGACCTGACTTTCACTTATTCGGGTAAATAGAAATGAAAAAATTAATATAATATTCACATTTCTGTAAAATGTGTGCGCTGAATACACATTACCAGCTATCCGCTGAAACTTTCTAGTTAGTGAAAGTTTTGCGGTTTCATCGAATAATAATGATAATAATAATTCTAAAATATTCGTGCAATTCAGGCAGTCAGGCAGGCAGCGAAAGACACCATGAAGGGAATTTCAAGAACGTGGCGCTTTGACTAATCTCGATCTTGGCTCCATTCTTGCTAGAGTCAAATTTCGGTAACGACAAACTTATTCGTTTCCATATTTATTTCAATTAAAATGCTTTAACAAACCGATGATTCGGGAAACTGTCGAAAGACTACTTAAAACTTTACACCGTTTAAATGCTTGGAAATGAAGGTTTGCTTGCAAGTTATGATTGATTATAGAATTTTTCGACTCGAAGCTTTTTGTTAAATAAACTAATTTGAATTTTTAATAATTTTTTTTTAATTTTTAATAATAAACTAATAAATTTAATTTCTAAGTTAATTTCATAAAAAAACTACTAGCATATATAATAAAATAGAAGAAGTTGCTGTAAAAGTAAAAAATAATTATACACACATATAAAAATATCAAGATAGTATTAAAATTCAATTGATTAAGCGAATTTTATTAATACTGATGAATCGAATTATATTTTATTTTTTATTACAAATCTTACAATTATTTCTTTAAAGGTTTCCTCAATTTCATGATACAAAAAAAAATATATCATTAAACATAATATAAAAATGATGTTCCACACCTAAATTATATAAACACAATCCAACATAATTGATTTCAGCTACTCATGGCTATCACCGAAACCATAATTGTTTTTGGCAAGCAAAAGAAGCGTTCCCAAGCACTGACATCCTGGCCGCAACGTGTAAGAATTAGGGACGCGATCGTAACACTCGCAGTGCAAATCTCACAGCTAATAACAACACGAATTGTCAACAACACCTCTTAGCAAAGTTAAAATGTGCTATATTGAGTAGACGCTATGCATAGATATATATAATAAATATATTGTCATTTCCTTAGCGTCCACCGGTTTATTTATTTAAAACAAAGTTTTTTAATAAATAATTAAAATGTGCAACAATTGAGATGTGTTACCGATGTGGGATATCATAATAGATGCGAAGAGAGAAGCAGTAGCTTCTTTTATCTTCTTGGTTGCGTTCCAAATTTTGATGCCTTGAACTCCAAAATGGATGTTTAAATCTGAATATAAGTAGTGTCAGAGAAAAACTCTGAGAGAAAGTCCTAACACGAAAATCACTTGTTTAACGGGACGAAAAGCTACAGAAGGATGACTAGTTATTTTTTTCAAACAAATTACCGTTGAGCACTATGGCAGGTCAGAAACGGTCGTATAGAGCGTTTTATTTTCTCAAGGCGTACTTTTATATTACTTGAGCGTGTACCTTGCGATTTTAATTGTTTAAAGGTTTGTCACGGTGGTGTCCCATTTTAACAAAATACGGTTAAAACGATTTATCACAATTCAAACTGGCTTTCTTATGATTAATAATGTAAGTTGATACATATAATTGTTATTAGTAGAGTTGTTCAATTAATCAACTCGAAAATAAAAGTTTTTGGTTAATTTTTACTACCATTAGGATATATAAAAAATATATTAAAATTAATTGCCGATATCACAACATAGGTATTATATAATCAACAGATCCTTTCAAATATTCAAATTATATTAATACTATTTCACCGTATAATATTTTACCAATTCTGCGTATGTAGCAATTAATATTAAATGCATATAATATTAGTTGACACTCGATATTATAATAACATAATGGCTAAAACGATACTTTATATAATAAATTTTATATTAAATATATAAAAAATATCTATTTAAATTAGAGAATAAGTGGCATACTATTGTATTATATATGAATGTAATTATAAAAAAAAACTAAAAAAACATTTTATTTAAGATATATAAAATGTTCAAAAACTAAAAAAAAAATATTATAGTATTTTTTATTAAATGAAACGTTTATTTGCTGATCCTCATATTTTAATTATTTTTAGGAATTAGAAATTAAATACAGTAGTACCTCCAATAACACGGTAAATCGAGGATGTTCTATTTGGGTGCCTGTTAATTTATGTGTGAGCGAGCCAAAGGAAGGATATCTCACTACATCCTAATTCGTATCTACATATTTAAAAAAATTGTATAAGTATTTTCTAATCTCCTAATTAAATGCACAAAAATAGTATGACCCCAATTTACCGTGCTATTGGGGAGTCTGCTGTACAACACTCTGCATCGTTATAGACCAATCTAAAAATAAATTAAAAATTGAAATGCATAAAAAGCATTTATAATTTTATTGTTTATATAATTATATTTTTAATAAAAAAGAAAGAAATAATCTCTTGGTACAAAACATTTAAAAAGGCCATAAAACTTAATAATTTGTGTCTTTAAAATCAGAGTTATAAACAAAAAGATTCACAGCAACAAAATATATTAATATTTTAAAACAAGTGCATTAAAATCGTTGGACCTTATTTTAACAAAAAACAAAAATCAGTGCTAATTTCTTAGCAAATAGATACTAAATTATAGCATTCCTGAATAGTATACTCCAGAAGAGAAAGACGCGGTCTAAATAAAAAAAATTATACATCGTTACGTCATAAATTTTATTAGACAAAGAGTCTGGTTCTGTCTGTTTAATGTTAGACATTTATTCATTCTTTAAGGTTTTATATGACAGAATACACTGGCTTTATATGATAGAGTTCCACTTAATCAACTGAAATTACAATTAGAAGCCAAAGAAAAAACCTTTCTTTCATTTCAACCGTCAAATCTGGTACTAAGCAGTCACCAGAATCCTTAAGAATGCAACATGATCTCTTGCACGATTTGGAGATGACGTAGAATTATGGCGAGAACATAATTTGTATTTTAATTATAGAATGGGAATATTTTAGACCGACCTTAACTGTTAAAGTATCAAATAATACCTTATTTAATTTACAAATAGATTATTCGCAATTCATAAAGCTATAAAAAAGAATAATATATATTTTGAGCTAGGGATATTTTATTAATAATCAACAAGTAGATAGTAGTGATTCAATGTTTTAATATCTTTAAATATAAATCTGATACGTCAGTTTTGACTTTCGCCCCTTTTCCTACCTTCGTAATTAATAACTGAAAAAAGGCATACCAAACATGTAGTCCATGGCAGACAACAATAGCAGTCTGGAAGTAGGGGTGCGATTCAGCCAGGATGGATACTCAGAGGGCGGAAAATGGACTTGGAATGGGGCTAGACGTCGGCGTTCCACAAAAACACATCCACTACCGGCGCTTTACCCAAAAAACAGTCGACGAAATATGATTAGGCTGTGATTCTGCGTTTCAAAGGTAAAAAACACGGCGCCGGTAAATATATTTCCAATAAGTAAAATAATATTATTTTTTGGTTAAAGATTAAATAATGTTGACCACATTTTCTGGTTTAATATTAATATATCTTTAACCTGTCTGATATTTGAAGTATTTTTAGTTTAACACAGCATACTATGTAGAACATTCATTTTTATTTCAGTTTCCTTCACTCGTATGTTTTATTAATATTTACAAATATCATATAATGGGTATTTAAATTTTTTACGTATGTAAATATAAAACGAGGGATGTCATAATTATGTATAATGAAGAGAAACGGCACTAGTAAACTACTCTGTGGGACTACAGCTGGAATTTAACGCAATATAAAAAATTCATTATTAAGTAAAACATCAATGCTTCAATCTTATGCATTTAAGATAATCAGAAAGCTTATATTAAGATAATTTATATGTTAAGCAGTCGTGCAAAATTATGTCAATTGCCTTTTCAATGTCTAGCACTAATAATCCTGTACTTACTAGTGCTAAAAATTTAACGCTACTCCTAATTTTTTGTGTGTAATTATTTTTTCACACATTGCCTTGAAAATCTCATATCAATTATATAAAAAGGGACGCTAAAAAATTAATGAAATTTAAAAATATTAATTTTAATAATATTCTTATAGATTAGTGTTAGTTAAGTATGTGATATATTGTATAAAAATGTCTTATTACAATACTATATAATATTAATGGCGTTAAAGTTAATTAACAAGTTTAGTTTTGTGTGTTGATTTATGTCCTTATGAATTTGTAATAAGTGCTATGAAGCGGATACGCATTATGAACCATAATCCAAACGCCATATTATACATGCACAAAGTGACATATAAATTTTCCGTATCACTGAAATTAATTAATTAATATAATTGAAGATAAATAATTAATTAGTGACCATTTTAAACCTATTAAAACAACACTAGACTAAAAGGGGCTATGTGAGTTTTTTGCATGAAGATAATAAAAATGAACAAATAATCAGAAAGGGCTCACGAGCACAAAGGGCACTCCACTTATGACATATATAACAAAAATAACAATAACACCGGTGTATGAGAAAAATATTTACTTGGGAGCGTTTTACTATTACTCCTCGAGCTTTGTCCGACAAAGAGCTTCGAGCTTTGGGCAGCGAAAGCGGCAGCGGTGATTAAATGTGCTTTCAAAGCATGAAAAATGATACAAAAATGTTTATTATATTATATATAAATATGTGTATGTGTGAAAATAGTAGGCTACGTTTCGGTATATTTATAAATAGTTTTTAGTTATATTTGTTGCACACTTAATTACCTTTAAAAATTTTATTAGACCAATGCGTTTTCAAAATTGTTTTTATACGGTTTTATTTTTAATATTAAAACTAGCCAAAATGATATTAAATATACGTATAAGGCAAATATTAATCATGTATCTAATAAACTCCACTATAAATAATTTGTCAAGTTAGATCCACATCTTTAAATGCTATACATATACATAATTAAGGTTTCTGCATAGGATACTTATTAGAAAAAATATTAAACAGAACCTTGATAAGCATAGTTAGCAAAATTAAAATTACACTGTAAAAGTTTGCATTTTTAAAAAATATATAACTCGATCTCCAGTACAAAAATGTCGGCCGAACACTCTTGGGTCTTATGACATATTTTTTTAAGGTAGAAGTTTCGCTATCTTAAAAATATATAAAGTTCACGATGAGTTGCTTAAATAACTTCCTTTAAACGTGTATTTTTAAGTTTACAAAAAAATGTAGACCTTTTCTAAAATGATTTTCTTTAAAAATTGGCAAATCCCGAGTCTCGTCACGTCATTTTCCGCGGGCAAATCGCTACGTGAGCCTGACCCTACTTACCCGTAACACTTTGTTCCCCGTTAAAAGTTTTAAATGAACCGTGATGAAATGAAAAAACTTTTTTGACTCTTCTGAAAGGCGTGTAATAAATGACACCCGGCGTTCATGATGCCTTCATTCACTTACATAATTTATCGCAGAGCGGGCATGTAGGTTAGGAGTTTTGTATGAATAATTTAATCGCACCCTCGACCCTTGTATGCGAAATATTTGCCTTACAGCGTATATTTATATATATATATATATAACTTCATTTATATAAAAATATGTGTATGTCACGGAACAAAATCTAACATCGCGTCTTGTGTACTACCAATCAGGAGTCTTTCTCAAATTTAATTATATCGAAAATGCGATACGCTTCGTTCTCGTTTAGATCTTTTCACGTAAACAAGATTTATTAAAAAATACATCCTGCTCCATAATAATATTATTCGTTCATTTTCATACATATTTGAACCAACCTTTAATAGAATATTGAATTGTGAGAATGAGTTGCATGGATCTGTTCGTTACTTTTAATAATATTATTTATACCAAATTGCAGCAATGCTAATGTTATCAGTATTGCTTTTATTGAACGTTACAATATTTTTATGGGAGCAAAATATAAATAAAATTATAATTAAAAAAAAAATAAAATGCATCTAATACATTTTTTAAATAAAATTTACAACTGACCCTAAGTATATGCTTTAATTTGAACTATTTTTTTTTATACATATAACTGTTTAAATAATAAAAACGACTTTACGTTAGGTGGCAGAAAAAATAACATATTTAGAATAAGATTTTATAAAAAAAGTGAATTTAGACTGTAATTTTTACTTTAAAATGTTACGTTCTGTTCATAGCATTAATTTTAATACACTTTGGACAAATATTATGTGTCAAACATTTTTATTTTTATTTTTTTTTATAAATTTAAATTTACGTAATGAAAAAAAAAATTAGTACAAAAATAAAATGTTCTGAATTAAAAAAAATTTCACAAGTTTACAAACTATTAAGGTTATAAGTGTTTTAATGAGAATAATATAAGTAAAATATTATTTTTAATACGCCAAGCGACCAAAGCAAAAATGTACAAGATAGAAAAACATACAAAAGTATCGAATGTAACAGCAATTTTTTTTACTATAAAAAAGTACATTATTTTTTGAAACTAAGACTCGGATTCTAAAATTATTACATCAGTCGAAATATTTTTAACATAAAATACATAAAACTGATTTTTATGTATTTTTTAAAGCCAAAATTTGAATAAACAAAGAATTTTTCTGAAAATTTTAAAATAACAAAGTAACGATATTTAAAACACTATACTATAGAAAAAATATCTAGATAGCACAAAAATAAATACAAAATTTCATAACTTATATATTTTAATTAATCTACGTATGTATAAAGAAATCCGTAATTAAATTAAAAACCAATAAAAAAATGAAGATATTTTCCAAATGCTACGATATATTTGTAAAAAAAAAAACATATCTGCAAGTATATCTAACTAAAGGATCATTATCACTTTTATAATAATGAAATTATTAATTAATAAATACAGATACTTTCGTTTTTATTAAATCAAAAAAATATGTGTAATATAAAAGTTTTAACGACCCATTATACGATTTTTTGTGGAAAAAAGTGGTTTTGGTAAAATGTATAATATTTACAAGTATATGTAGCAAAAACCTTAAATATTTTTTCATAAATATAAACAAATATTACAAATTATTACTTAAACTTTTGCCTTTGTAAAAAAAATAAAGAATATAGTAAAAATTGGATAGAGAATACAAAACAACAAAAGTTTTAACGACTCCTCATACGATCTTCTTCGTTGGAAAACTACCTTGTGATATTAAATATTCACAAATATATTTAAAAAAGTCTTTATAATATTATATATTGAAATATTGCGAAATAAACCTAGCATTTAGACGTTGTAACAACAGAGGAAACAGATATACAATTGGGTTAAATTCAATTTAAAAAAATATGAACTCTCAAACTTTTTGACAACTGCGAATACGATAATTTTTTTAAAGATTATTATTATTATTTTTATTATTTTATTAATTTACTTAGCTTAATAGCTAATCTTTACATCTAACAATTTTAGTAAACATATATAAGATGCTCATAAATATTTTGTAAAAATAATTTATTAGCACAAAAACATTCACAGCTTCACCTTACATTATATCAAATTTAATAAGCAATTTAAAAACGCTTTTAATAAATTGCTTTAAAATAAAAATAGAATATTTGTTATTTGCTATCTATCTCTACATAGCTTCGGCTTAATATTTTTGAGCCTTTCGTTACAATGTAAAGAAAAATATGTCACCCACAGACTTAAAATTGTTACAAGGTTTAAATTATACAAAATTGTCATAACCCTAATCCACAATATCCTTAGGTATATTACAAACACAAAATACACGCGTGTATATCCCTTTACCAGATAGGTCCCGCATTTACATCCCTTCAGCCGAGAGAGTTACGATAACATCCCTTTCGATCCGATCCAATTGTCTAATCTAACCCCTTTCCTCTACAAATGTACGGATGGCTTATAAATTAAATTTTCACAATGCTACTCTTATGAATGCTGCATAAATTTTGTTCATCTTTGATACAATGCTGTGTACGTACATCGTTTAATTCTTATTCAACCAATTTAGGTATATAAGTGGTTCTAATAAAAAATTAAAAACGCTATTATTAAATAAATGTAATATGTCAATAAGTACATAAATTGTATGTAAAAACATAAATAATAAAGTAAATATAAGATAAAATAAATTATTGATCATAAATAAATATAAATACATACACAAGCACAGTAAAAATATACATTATTTTTTTTAATCAATTTTAGTAATATTTAAATAATACAACTACATAAGTTAATGTGTAGAATTAAAATGTATACTTTCAATGACTCAAAAATTTTTATCATTTATTTTTAAATGTCTATTTACTTAAATATTTATGTCGTATGAAATGTTGAATGACATGAATTTCAAGATAATATCTATTAAAAATAAAAGTCGATGACGTATTTATGACATATTTGACTGATGGTTCTATTATTGAAAGTAAGAAAAATAGTATTCATCAGAATATTATAAATATACTACAGGAATTTGTTTTCGTATAAATCAACAACATTTTTAAGAAGGTCTCGTATTTAAAATTTTAAAAAGAATCCAAGTATTGCAATAATATACCATTGATTAATTAAGGCAAAGAAACTGATAATAATAATAGTCATAAAAAATCATATCCATATATTATTAACATAAAAATCTAGTGAAATAAGGTATTGAAAACGATAAACTCGATCAATTACAATTAAAAAAACTATATTATAATAAAATACACTACGTTCGACAAAATATAAAGAGAACACATAATTGTAATTACAAGGATTTTATTTTTTATGGGGTAAAACCTAAAACAACCCTACGGATTTAAAAGTAGCTGATACGACAGCATAGGGAGTCAAGTTTCTGTAATAAATATTGTAATTATAATTTCATTGACTGTTATAAAAATTTAAAAGTATCGAATCGAAATAAATTTAAAATTTAATATAATAATAGACCATAGTTTACCATGTAAAGTATAATATATTATATTGGGCAAACAATTTCTTGTCTCAACTTTGTATATGATTTCCTAAGAGATAAGTAATTTTCAAACTTTGTGAACTTCTTCATCGAATTAATCAATTATGGCGCTGTGTTAACTTGGGTCATTCTTCTTGTGTACAGTTGATATATGTAGTTATGTAATGAATAAAAATATAAGTGAAATATTTATGAACCACTGTTATTTTAAAAATAATATTAAATAAAATTAAGCATGGTTGTCTAATTGAAAAAAATAATTTAACATGGAAGTCAGGATATTAAGAACACACCGGTGTGACTCGTTAAATCGCGGAGATTTATATCGCAGAAACCGCAGGTCACTCGTGTGACTATATATGTGTATGTTCTGTATTGTATATATAAATGAGCTAATTCAGCGTTTTAATATTGCGAAATTTATTAGGTTCAATCTAAAAATGTAATGTATCACGCGCCGTGCTTTGGTGAGCTTTTCCATGAGCTTTACGAGCGGTTAGGAGGAACTATATCATCGTTTGGTCTAACATTCAAAGCTTATTTTGTTTAATATAATGTAAAAATACCATGTTAAATGATTTGTATAGTGTAAAAGTTAGCACTTCATATTTTAGCGTATGTCAAGATGATGTATAAAGGTTAAATTAAAATTTGCTTATTGGAAATAAAATTTGTACGTAAAAATTAATATTAATCGTAAAGAACGCCTATATTCTTTTTTGCCTTAAACTCTGCGTTAACTAAACTCTCAAGTGTCTCGATTCTGAAATGAAATAGTAGGAAAGCCCCGTTTTAATTTGTTAAATTGCATATGGGAGTGTGTTCCGATAGAAAGAGTAGTGCTTAAAGTAAAATTGATGATTTTTTAAGAGATTCATTTTCTCTATTACCTGGTTGCTTTTTTTAATAGACTTTTTTCTAATTATTTTGATAAAACTAATAGGATACTTTTTTATTAAATTTACTTAATTTAATCTATTCTAAATTCTACCTTATTTACTATTTATATTTTTATTGTAAATATGAAGTATTAAAAACCTATTGCAAGAAATAAAAATAGGTTTTATCACATATTTCGTTTTCTCAATATCATTAAATGATTAGAGTTTAGTTAGAATATGAGAATTTCGATAACACAACCTAGTTAAAACAAAACTAAAAATAGCTCACAATATTAATTGTTTTTTGTAGTCAGAGGCAATAAATCAGGAGCTTGCGAGAATACATTTGTATGTTTTTTGGGTTGTAATGAGAGTGAATTTACTTAGAAAAACTCAAGGAATAAATTATACAACTTTACCTTATGAAAATGTAGCTTTGCTCCCACTATTTTCACATAATGAAAATAACAAATAGTTATAAAAAAGCGACTCAAGAGTATTTGACAACTTTATTCACTGAAAGCAGTGAAATATGTTTGACAATAACTCACTGAAAATACTCAGAAAAAAAGGAAATGTGGATAAACTAATGAAAATAACGGGAGATGAAAAACTGTATAAATTTAGCAGATCCTACTTCGTTACGTGAAAAACATTTGTTTGTTTTAAAAATTTGATGTTTGATACATGTGGACTTAAATCACCTTGTTAAAAAGTTAAAACTCTTGGAAATAAAATTATCATGGCAATAAAACTTTTTTAATAATGGACCAACAGTATATATAAAATATTGATTAATCATTATGAAGTCACCACTAAAAATACTTTAGTATCAATAGTGCCTTTTTTTGTTATAAAACGCACTGAAATGGAATTCTGGCAAGTTTTAAAAGTAGTTTTTGAAAATTTTATGTTTCGTTTTAAAAAGTTGTATCTCTTGTATTAAAAACAATGAGATTGTTAAGACGACACGAAAAAAATTTGATCATAGATAATCATAGATAATAATAATAATAAATTAAAAATAGTTTCTGAAGGCAAAAAAAAATGACGACAAATTGGCGTATTGTTCTTATGTACTTGATTAAAAACATTGACCTAAAGGTGTTAATACTTAACTGACATTTGAAGTAGTGAAAATTAGAAAATTGTCAATTGGACTGTAACTAAATAAGAAATAACTAATTGGTGGATTTTGGTAGAAAAGCATTTGATACGGAGTCTAAATAACATACTTATTTTTTTAAGTGAATGTAAATGAAGGGTTTTGCTGATGAATCTAACTGCCTTCCCAATAAGAGCTTTGTTGAAGACTCTGACAAATTTAGCACTTTATTTATCAAACTTGTCAGCCCTCTTTTAATACTTTTTGATGCTTCAAAGAATCTGTGGTTACTCAAAGGACCACAAAATGGACCTATCTTTGCAATTTCCCACGAACATTTGTCTCTAATACAATAAATTGAATTTATAATTAGAATTAAATATATAATTTTATTAATAAGTGATTGCCAAGATGTGAATTCTGACACTTTTTATTTTTTACAAAAAATGCAATGACCCGATTCATTATACAAAATATAGTATGCATAAGTTGTGTAAGCTTGAAAAATTAAGTTTAATGAATATTCAGAAGAATTACCGGTATATGAGGTCAAAATGCGCTGCGGTGCACTTTGCCTTAGGGCTTTGGTGAAGGACTAACATAAAAGGGCACTCCAAAGATGGCGCAAGACAATCTACATCGAGATGGTGCTCGTAATTGAATTTTAAGTATATCGCCCACGAGAGTAATTCAATACAACGCGCGACGTTTTCGCTGAGTGCGTTTAAGGGCAAAAGGGTGGATGTCGTGGGCGAATAATTTAATGGGTCGTGTTTTTAATAAGTACTTTACAGTATATTTTTTGCTTCTAAATAGTCCAATTATTGACTAAGGTACATTTATTTTCAACTCACGACTCTCTTCCTTTAGCATTTAGCAGTCAATTATAAAATATCAAAAAAATAATACGTAACAACAAATGTATAATTAAAAAGTTATCCAACGCTGTAAATAATTCGTTGGGAACTAAGAACATTGCAGACGATTTTAATAATATTTAGTTTTGCAAAGATACGATAGGTTAAAAAGACAGTTAAGGTTTCAATTTTAATTTTAAGAATCTGTTCATTTTTTTATATATTTGGTGTGCCCGCAAACGCTATTAAGCGTTTATGATGAAAACGAATTTTTAAATGGTTAACAATGATGCGTAAAATTTTATTTGTAGCATCAAAATGGGTAACAGTAAATCTACTCTGTTTTTCCAATTAAGTGACAAAAATATTAATTTTATAAGATGTGATCTACGCTGATTTTGAAAAGGCTTTTGATAAAGTTTGACAAAAATATTTTTTTAAATTGATAGTTTTTAGTTTTCAAACAAAATTATGAACGTTTTGAATCATAATTTTTAAATCGTCAGCAACAAGTTCAATATATAATATATCACCATATTTTAATCTCAGTGCATTGATGTTTTTTGTTAATATTTATAAGGTTATTCGTGATTTTAAATTCTTACTTATCGCTAACATTTAAAAAAAAAGATTCAGTCATCCGCTAATATTTTACAATATTGCATAAAAAATGACATTTCTGACCTTTTCTAAAGCTAAAATGCGGCTAAAATTTTATTGAAAAATGAATATCAATGGGCTTTATCACATAGAAGTGATAACTAATTTAAGCGTTCTATTTTAAGAGCATTAATTGAACATATAAAAAATATATGCAAAACGCCTCTAAGATATGCTTAGCAATATGCGCATCAATAGCTTAAGGACAGTGCCCTTAAAAATGCTTTTCTGATCTAGTTAAAAATACAGAAAATACATACTAAAGATTTTTAATATATATGTATATTTATTTCATAAAAAAACCGTACAAGGTATGTTGGAATATGATTCACTTGTGTCGCGTCAACGAGTATACTTGGAAAAGCACTACTTCAAGTTGCTAGTAAGTGATATACACAATACAGAGATTCTAGAAGATCTTAGATTTTGCGTGCCACCTGATTGTTTGAAGTACCGCATGCAAGAACATATGTATTAACTCCCCAATTAGCACAGCTATCCGAGTTTTTAACCATCCGTCGGATACTATCGATTTGTTCTCAGTGCCATGTGAAGCATTTGTACGTTCCACTAAAACTCGCACAACTTTTTGATCATTCCTAATTCACGTGCGTGTTTGAGTGCACGGTCAAAAGACAAATGGCGTATGGGACAACAGCTTGAATAATTGATTGTCGCCATTGAGCGTATGTCGAACACGTTCGAGGGGCGACAAGTCGCCACCCTCTCATCCAGCCCAATCTAACCCCCCGAATTTCGCCACCCTTGCGCTTAATTAGCCCCGCTGATGAATGTCATCATCGCTCGCGCTCGGTGTATATTTCATCACACGACCCGAGGTCGTTAGCGCCTGTTTTCCCCGGAAAATTTTCCCGGAAAACAAGCAAGCCGCTGACCCCTCGTTATTCACCTGGTAGGTGTGTGTTTTTTTTCGTTTTGTCTCATAACGGCCCGACGGGAAATTTTGTTTTTCGCAACGGGAGAGAGGAAAAAGCGGACTTTCACAGGAAAACGTCGAGGGTTTGCGTGTGGTCGGTATCCACTGAGGGGTGTGTCGATTAAGCCTCATTATTGCAAATCATCGGACTAATTTGGTTATATATTGAGCTTGTTTTATATAGAGTGTGAATTCTATATAAAATATGTATGTATATAAATATTTTTAACCGTATAAAGAGCATTTATTAAACATGAAAAAGTGAAATTTGCGCAACTTACGTATTAAAGTAAGTGCATTAAAAATCGCGATTGTATCGTGACCACTCAACGATTATTTTGCTGCCCGCAAGCTAATTTTTCATATATAATTATTATTTATTGCTATGTAAAAAACATAAACACAAGTAGTGTATGATTCAAATTAACAGATAATTAAATAAACATTTTTTTTTTCATATAATACATCTACTACGTTATTTAGTATTCATCAAATGTTATCTATATTGATCTTTTCAACATACAGGTGCAGATTATTAGTGAATCTAAAGAGCGTTTTACAGTCGTGTGTTGCGGAAATACATATAAAATATCATTTAATGGAAGCAAAAATCCTTTATGAGGATCAAAATTAAAAAAACAAGAAATAAAAATAATTGTACGAAGCGGCAGTGTAAAATTATTTACGGTAAATTTCCACAGGGCAACTAAAATTTATCCAACTGATCAGAGAAAACTAGCTAACTCGATTGACTTTTGCTTTGTCAAAGGTACACATATATGTAAAACATTTTTCAAACTATCATCAGATCATTGTTCAATACCATTAAAATTACCGAGAGCGATAGTGAGTAAAGACATAATATATTAGTCACATGACAGCACTGACGATTGAATCTTGACTAAACTACATCGACTATGACTTTAACTCTATAATATCTCTGAAAAAAAATCGTACTAATTTTATAAAACTATAACGAGATTTTCAAAAGCAAATGAGAATCACATTGTATAAATATTACTCATATTTTAAAAGCAAATAAAAAAAATTATATTTCGGATAATCCGTACCCTTTTTCCAGCATTATCCCAGATAATCATTATACTGTATTTATTGTTAAAAAATGGTTCTCTCGATAATTTACACAAAAAAATAATCTAATGGAAAAAAATATATAATGCCGTTAAAATATGGATTTAATAAAATTGCTTTTGCATTGGAAAATTAACGATTTTTTTAATAAAACGTTACGAAGTATATCTAATTTTTAATCATCGTTTTAATAACTGAAAGTTCTTGAATACTATTAAATGACAATTCAATAACAAATAAATAAATTAGACTTTGTTTTCGTTTATGTTACTATACGCAAAAATTTCACTAAGGGTTAAACTAATTTTACATATTTAATAAATGTCAGTTTTTCATCACTGTAGTCCATAATAAGTTTTTTTTTTAATATGATCTTAAACAAATTTATGTTTAATTTATTCATATGTATAATTAAAAAAAAAAGTAAATCAGTTAAGCACTAGATTTATATATTGAAATCTGAAATTTCAGCATTGAAAAGTGTCGAGAAATAAAATTTCTGGTACCATCAAAGTATCGATACTTTTACTAACTTTGCAATTAATATACCCAATTATTTATTATCATTTTCATATTGTTGTGCTATTTTCGTAACGTAGAAATATTATATCTGTGATTGAATGAGAAAAATACATTAAATCATATCAATTATGATTCGCTCGAATTAATAATATGCCAAGTTCGTCAACCCTTATTTAACCGTGTGTGAGGATGTTTATTCGTTCGAAAACCTATTTACGATCGTTCGTTGATCGTTCGACTGTGCACAAATCGGGAGGCTTAACGATTCGTGATCAAAAAGTGGCATCTGTTTGGTCCCAATTTTCACATACATACACAGAAGCAGATTAGTTGTTAACGGCCGCTAAGGGCGCGTTCACACGAAGCGGCACGTGTCAAAGGGTCTTCTTTGCGGGTCCGCCGCTATGTAAATACATCAAAGCCTTCCGCGCGATTAGCATGAAAGTGTACCCCGAACCTTGTTCGATTTTGTTTTTGAGTTTGTTAACCGAATTAGGATATAATTCAGTGGACGGAATTACTGTGACGTCATTAGGGAAATTTTGTAAAGTAATGTTTTAATCTATGTAAATATATAAAACAATAGAATGAAACGGATTGTGGTAAGAGCAAGGGGAGGTTATAGAAAATTGGCAAATATTTTTTTTAGTTGACATAAATATTTTATAAATTAACATAACATAACTTTTTTAAAGGGATGTTTCAAGAAGTTTAACACAACCAGAAGTATTCTTCATGACAACAAACCTTCATAACCAGATGGTTAAAAAAAATCACCCACTGATCTTGTCCGCTTCAAACATCGTCACGTATTTTTTTACAAATAAAGGATTTTTTTAATGTATTACAATATCGATTATTGTAAATATATTAACCGATAATTTTTTTATGTATTATTAGTAATAATAGTTGACCATATAAACTGATCTTTTTTAACTACAGTATTCTAATGTTCATTATGCTTAAAATCAATGTTGGTTAAGTATATTTTAAACAACATGCCTAATGCTTTACAGCTTTTATCTTTATAATTTAATTTAATCAAAAACTTACCGTTCAATCAATCAGCACGACTTCGCTTCTGAAACAAATAAAATAATTTTATAAAATGTGGTTCTCGTATTTCTGCGTTTATGTTAAATCGAATGATAAAATATGAGTAATAAGATTAAAAAAATGTAATGCCTGCTACGTATAATAGTCGAGATATTATCAAATCCTGAAATGAAATTAGGTTAGGTAGAAAATATTTCTAGCACGAAAGGTGTAAGAAGTAAATATATTTCTATAGGCAATTTAAATGTTTGTTCTACTTTCGTATAATTTGCTATTTAACAAGAAAAAAATCACATACATATTGCTGAAAAAAATACATACACAAATAATGAATGATTCTCCTTAAACAATTCCAACTAAATTACCTAATATAATGACTGAATAAAACAGTATACCAACGACGAAAAACTTACCTTAGATTTTTTTTAATTTCTTTAAAATATCTTTTCACACTAAATACTAAAAATATTTTGTGTAGTGTGAATTTTTTTTTGCATCTTACATATCATTAAGATTATTTAGATAAGCAAATATTTTTCTCTTACTAAAATGGTTAAATCGTTACTACTTTCGTTTACTATTATTTTTTTATATTGTATTTAAATAATGCTTATTGTAAGTTTTTTTTTTTAACCAATAACATGACCTTAAATAAAATATAAAATATAGTTTTCAACTACATGATGAAATTAAAATGTTCTAAAACTCGAGAATATGCGTGTTCGTCGCTTAAAAAAGTTTGATTAACTTTCTAAGCCAAACTTTTTTACAACTTAAACGAACACGTGTACTTTCTATGGAAGATATAATTTGGTGACCTCAGGCATTTTCAGAGCCCCACAAGTGACCCGCTCGACGCTTGTATCAATTATTGAGTGTCGGTCGTTAGGGTCGAACGTTAAACGAACTGATCCAGATCACCGCTGGGGATATCTAGTTGGGATAACTCGTAGTTATTGAAACGATTGCTTAAGGGAATATAGTTTAAGGGTTATTCTACGAAAGCCCTAAATTTTGTATTGCTGTCAAAATGCTGTTTTAAATTATAAAATAAAAACAGTTGTTAGGCTTCAACAATGATATTTATAAGACTCAGCTTAACAAAATATGAGTGAAATCAGTATTTAGGAACACCTAGAATTGCACAATAGTCACGCAGACTTTTGAGAGGCATAATTTTTTTTTAAACCTTTTTGTTTGAAAAGCTTCTATTTTTTAATAATGATACATCTCACATTGTGTAATTAAAAATATATATTTAATTTCATATATACGCCTTGGTTATATATATTACATAATTTTCAAAATAATTTAATGAAAAACAAGTACGGTGGAACCAATTGCCATTTATTTTAATTATAAATCCATAAATGCAAATATAGCAACCCTAGTGTGTTACGCGCGTTAATTAAGGGTTGGAAAATTGCAATTTCCGGTTGGACGGTTAATAAGATGGGGTTGCGGTAACACTGACGGTAACACCCTGCTTATAACACTTAATTTAACGAGCAACTCGTTGCAGTGATTCTCGTGTGGTGTGCACATGTTGTAACATGCATTAAATATTACGATTATATGAGTAATATTAAACGGATAATTATCTCTTGATATATGCATATACTTCATATGAAGAGGGTATTGTTTTTAAATAATTTAAATTCAGATCAGCCATGGCGTGGCATATCTCCATGTTTTTGTGATTAAAAAAAATACATAAATGTAAATAAGCTTAATTTATAATTAATTACTTTACAGAAATGACTAATGATTAACTTTGAAGAATTTAAAAGACAATAATAAAAATTTTATGGTTACAATAAACATACATATGTGTAAAAAGATTTATTTTATAACTTTCAACTTCACATAATAAATAAAGATAGTTAAAGATATAACTTACAGTTTAATTTATTTGAAGTTTATTTTTTTATAGATCTAGGATTTTGTTTCACGTTTTTTTTTCACAAAAATATTTAAGGAAAATAAATTGCTTTCTTTTTATATCTTTATAGTTTAATACAAATTTGCTCTTATTTCAGAACCGAAAGAAATATAATTTTTGATCAAAATAAAAATTTATGAATTTAAAGAAAGCAATATAATTAAAATTCTAATTATTAAAAATAATTATCATATTTTTTTACAGAAAAATATATCGATAGTAATGTGAAATAAAATAAAAATGCTCGAATGTTATATAATCTACATAAATTACTGATTATTTATCCTTACAAAGATATTTAAAATTTATTGTCATTATAAGTTTTATAATAAACGAACCGTTAACATTTTTTAAATCTATATTTTTCTACGCTATTGAAGGAAATCATCTCAACAGGTAAAAATATACAAATGATTTTTACATTTTGTTTTTTAATTGCCATATGAATCATTTTGCTTACATTTTTTGATTAATACAGCTCTAAATACAAATGTAGTATTCTTTTTAAACCACTGACATATGTATAGAGTTTTTCTATTTATTACGTTATAAAAATTGTAAATAACATCATGTTTAAAAAAAACGCGAAGGCATGAATTCTGTTTATAAGGTTATTTTTTTTCTAAATTGCTGTAAGCTTGTTGTTGAAAAAAATGTTATTAGTCATTTATTTAGTTGAAAGAAAAACACTTAAGTCCTTTCTAAGAGTTAAGAGAAACATGACTTTGAGGCTTACTTAAATGACAAGACTCAAACAAATTGAAAAAAGTTGCTTGTATTGCAGATATAATATAACAACAAATATGTATAACCTGAAGCTATAGAGTAAGAAAACAAATAATATTGTATTTTATAATAATCTGAATTGCAAAACCATATATAAAAATATTGGAATGTGGTAGAGGAGTCTGAAAGGAAAATAAATAATAATTTGAAAGAGTGGCCATTTTGAATTTCTTAAAATTAAGCTTCTTGGGCTAAAAAAAGAATAAGTTGAATTGACACAATATTAGTTATTAGCAGTATTTCTTCTATGAAGATGGATTCATAGATTCTTATCGAAAGTGATGGCAGAACAGATTCTGTTTCTGTTATGGTTGTTGTTCAATGTCGAGTTATTTCAACAGAACTGGTGGTCAAGGATTATCATTTTCTCAATAAAGTGAAATGGGTTTATAACAGGGATGGCTAACTTTTTCAGTTTTACAATCGACTCTATTTTTTCTAACACTATGCGATCGACTTATTTTAAATTTAGGATTTCAAGGTTTTTTTTTTTTTTTTGAATAGAAAAATTATAAAATATTTTAATATTTTTAGTGCAATACATATTAAGTTACATTAAAAAGTAAAATATAAATAAGCAAAATATATTTAAAGGAACGATTGTAATTTTTTTCAGCCAGAATAGGAAAATCATGAGAATAATTATTTAATGATAACATTAAAGAATATACGTCAAATTAACTCGATTTTTATGTTTTAACATTATAAGATAAAAAAAGGCTAATTTAATTTTAGATATTTGTCCAAAAACCTGGCTTTCAAATTAAGATAAAATTACAAAAGAATAATTTTATTTTTGTGTGCATATTATCAAAATAAAACCGCTATGTAAATTTATTTGCATCTGATTGAAATTTTAGTCGGTTTGTCTGGTTTCAGAAGCATCTCTTTAGAAGTCATTCATTTAGAAGTAACATTTTATTATTTATATTTAATAAAGTTGTGATAAATAAATATTTTTTAATTACCACGTACTTGAGCCTTGTGATTATTTGTATCATCGTCATGTATTTACCTGGAAATCTCGATCCATACAAAATTATTGGCAGGCAAACTGCGCTCCTATCCACTAGCAATTCTGCCTATAGCAAAATTATAGTATTATATAACGCTCACCAAGTATCAAAGGCTGTCTCTGATTTCTATACACATCGGATACAGCTCAGAGTCACACACACATACACAATCTAGGCACAGCTTTGTATCCCCCCTGTCATGCTCGTCTATCGCTTCCATCTACTGGCGTCCGACCAACTGCCTAGAATGCCTCCCCGATGCACCCACCAGTTCGAAATTGAAACATAACTCGTCTCCTCTTTCGGCCGACCGCCCATCCTCTAGGCAGCAACCATAATGCACAAAGCGCACCTTGGTCGTGCTGTGATCAGCACTTAAAACTACGACCGTTTCACTTTGTGTGTCCATATTGGCCACGCTCCGGTCGTTATTAACGCGACACGGGACCGGTTCCGAGTCGGTGCTTCCGATTTATTCCCCGTGGTTAGTCGCCAAGCGTCCGTGCACCACAAAGGGTTAAAAATACTCTCGATGGGCTTTAGTAGCGTTTAGTTAAGGTCGGATAATGCGTTTTAATAAAAACAAAACCTTAGTGGGCTTTGGAAGGATTGAAGATTGTTAAAAATTGGTACGTGCATTTAAGCTGGCTTTACAGCTTGCGTTAATAATTGGGGTACCCATAAGTACCTCATGAATTCTTTCAGTTGAATACACAGAGCTGTGATCACATATTTAAAGAAAGAATAGCGTAGTCCGTATCGTCTCAGACTAATAACTTAAGGGTTGCGGATTCAAGTCCCGGCAGCGGCACTCAATTTTTATTTAAAAACTGCATAATCCATGCGAACAATGATCTCCGAACCGTGATAGTGATCTAAACCAATTGTAAATAAATTACAAAAATATTTTAAAATATTAAATAAACATTTTGAGAGATGGAAAATTCAAATGAACTGAATTTAAACATAAACAAGTATTTTCACAATACGTAAATAAACTCTACACTACCACTATCTCTCTTAAATGAAGAGGGCAGTATCGTAAGATAGGTCTCAAGCGTTGTATACCTGGGATTAAGCCAAGATTCCAAGCTTAAATTTAATAAAAATATTTTGTAACTTCGCTCTAAAGAGCTTGCCGCCATTGCGACCCTTAGACCAATATTTAATCGCGCTTTAATTTAACTATAAAAATAAAATTTTAATCTACTAACTTTTATTATATGACTGATGTGAAGTAATACTATTTTTCTAAATTACACGTTATTCAAATAAAGCTATGAAAATATTATATATTACAACTTTTTATATTAATTAAAAAAATTCAGAATACAAATACCAACACTGTCATTTTCATCCCAGAAAATATTATAAAATATTTCGCGAAACCACACTCGTGTAATGGTGACTTTGATAAAATTAACCTTAAATTTAAATACAAGCTCTAAATCATAAAACACAAATTGTTTTAGAGGCTAAAGATAACATATTAGTGGTTCCGTATCTTAAGCGAAATGTGCTCTAATTATTACTTAATATTTTTTTTTCGCTTAAATTGCAAAAGGTTTATTTCTTTTTTTCTAAATTATAATTATAATCATCATTTTTTCTAAATTATAATGATAGTACCTAATAACAAACTTTAAACATGAAAACAGTATATAAACCAGTAGCACGTGTTGTATATAATAATAAGTATGTTTGTCAAGCTATTTATATTATTAAAATAACATTTTTAAAAAAAAATACCACAAGAGAAATCCGCGGATATTCTTAGAATTCAACTTTACAAAAAATTGACATGGGTCTCACGAAACTAAATTTAAACCTATTATTGAAAATGTATTTATATATAAATATTATATCAATGTTCTCAACATACTCTACTATGTTCCTAACAATTATATATTAAATGATTGTAACTTTTTCAGTGTAAAAATAATAGTTTAAGAAATTAGTAAACTATATTTGAACATGGTAAAATCAACCCCAAACATTAAAGGTAAATAATATGTTAAAATAAATTGTTAGATATGTTAAAACTAAGAAATATATTTATGTAACATACTACCATAAATATAAGCAATATTTTTTCACTAACAAGTAACCTACACTAAGATATTAAATATATTACAATAAAATGTTAACAGATCAGTAATTAAATACACCGTAATTTTGTGATAATCGTTTGAAGGATGCTCCAAGTGAAACTCTTCCTACGTCTAGTTACTGAGAAAATGGAACAATATGTATTAAACGAATGGATTTTTTACTTAATTCTGATATATGAATTATTAATTTGAATATATTATTTTAAAATAAAGGAGAAAAAATCTGTTAATATATTGAAGAATAATATTTTCAAATAAAATGAAAGTAAATTCTGGGAATTATTGAGATTTTTATATGTAACGAAAATATAACGTTGAATTACTGTTGTTTTAAAAATCATAGATGCATAATATAAAAACAATAATGTACTTAAATTTTATATTACGTTTTTAATAATGTAATGAGCCTTACAAAAGTCGCATTTATAAACACTATTAGTCATTAAAAAGTAAAAATAATTGCATTAGCACTATATTTTTCATTGGAAAAATAGAAAAGCTGTAACAAAATTATGAAGTGAGTCTTTCAAAAAAATGTACGATTCTCATAAAAACCACATAAACCACATAAAAAAAATTATATCTTCAAAAACGTTTTATGATCATACTTGATTGATCAGGGGTTTTTTAGCACTTTTAATAAAATTATAAATAAATTAAATCAAACTAAAAATTATTTATAATCTATTAACAGCATTTAAAATTAAAAAAAAAATACTAAATTTATCTATCAATAAAAAGTTGCAAAGTTAGGGATGTTTATTTTTTTATCAAGTAAATAAAAACATATTTTAGTAGCAGTCTTTCATTTAATTAAAATATAAATATCTGTACATTATTTTTTTTCAAACATATTTTTACAGAACTGCACATTATATTTTTATTTATTTGTCTTTAAAAATATTTTTTAGGCTAAAAAAAGAGTAATGTTTCAATGTAAAAAAATCTAATTAAATCAGAATATCTACATATGATACCTTATAAAAATAGCTAAGAATTGTTAGAAATTCATTAATAAACACTCAAAAACATATTTATTTATTTGTAGGGTATTTTCTTTAAATAAAAAGATATTTCTTTCTGAATTATGTAATATCTAATATTTAGAAATATTGAACTAAATAGACTAATTTTGTTTTGAATACATATTTTTGATTATTTTAGATAATTTTTGATTATTATTACAACTTGCGCTGTATCGCTCATACTTTTTTTAAACGCGTGTCAATGAGCTACATTTTTTAATACCATATATCAATACTTAGCTCTATTTTGATTTTTTTTTTATATCAAATTTCCATTTATTCTTATCAGTTTATAATTAAATTTATTATATTTTAAATTTTAACATGTTGATTTAATTTTTAATATAGAAAAAAAAATAGTTTTTTTAACTTACATATTTACAGAATTGAGTTAAGAAGATTTTTATTATTGTTATTTTATAATAATAATAAAATATTGTTTTAATTAAAGGTAGACATTAAAAAAAATGGTATCCATTATTTAAAGCTTAAACATAAGAGATTACTTCTATGCAATTATTACGAATACAAATTAAGTTGCTTATCACCTGTCAAAACTATTTTTGTTTTAATGTTAAACTATTTTGAAACAATTATTTTTGGGTTATACTGCTTTTGTGCCCTTAGTTGAATTATATAATTACAAATTAATATTAATCTCGAGAAATGGAAGTCGCGTGGGTTGCTGGGTCATTAATTTTGAACTGATAATATCTTTATTTAATTAGACGCCGATAGAACAGTAATGGATAATTTATTAGGGATGACATAAATTTGCACTTAACTAAAAATAATCAATAATTAAATATGAATAAACGTTAATAATATATTTTTAGTTAATAGCAAATTCATATTGTTTAATGGTAGTTTTTCTATTTTGACTATATTCCTATAGAGTTAATGTAAAATTTATCATTAATTTTATAAATAAATAACGTTGGAATTTTTTTTAAATATTCACATATATTTATTTGTGAGAAATGCCGCTTCTCTTTTTGTATGTGAATGCAAAAAGAGAAGCGGCGGCTTCAGTCATCTTTTCAAGTTGTCCACATTGAGGAGTTTGCTGCCTCGATGTTGACGTGCTATCTTATAGTAGATATATGTTCCGTAAAATTTCAGTCTAAATTTGGCAAATATAAAAGACAAAGCAATCAATGATAAATTTAGTCACGCATGCGCAAATTCATCAACTCATCTAGTCGCTCCCACGAAACCCTTTAATATTTAAGATGCATAAAACATGCAGGAGCAAATTATCAAAGCACACGCCATACGTACACGTCGAATTAAGTCTTGAACGAATTCCGTCTCGCAAATTACTACACATCCACCCGTCAGTTAACCGCTTTCTACGCACTATAACATCACCATTGGTAACATGCGCGATAATTTGCGGCCGAGACGCTTTCTCGCTAAGCGAAACTGATTTTGACTACGACTAAATGGCAACTTTGACAGGCTTTGTTACCAAAAATTAAATCCATTTCGCGCGCCATTATTGCTTTATGCTAACTACCCGATGTTACGGGTTAAAGCAGTTTTCCCGTGAGTCCAAAGCGTGGCGGTGAAATGCTATGATAATAACAGCAATTTTGAGTAATTTCTGTCAACATTCAAATAAATTATATAATGGAAATAAAGTAATACAATTCGAGGGGTATACGAAAAGTGCAGTTGTGCGGTTAGAAAATAGTGATTTTATACTCTTGTCGGGTTCACGTAACGTTGCCAGGCCCCATGTCAATTCCTAATATTTTGTGGTACTAAACTCAGCACAAGATTTTATTTTAGATGGTAATTAATTCTTTTAATAATTTAAATAGTACAATATGTACAAAATACGACTGCATGAGTTGTTAAATACATGGATATTATGACATAAGTATGAGCAATCTCTTATATAATCATTAATCATAAACATGAAATATTTATGATAGCAAATTAATAGATAATATGTAAATTGATATGTATATATATATATATATATATATATATATATATATATATATATATATATATATATATATATATATATATATATATATATATATATATATATATATATATATATATATATATATATATATATATATATATATATATATATATTACATAAACAATTTAAACATTGTATATATTTAATTCGAATGTCTAAAAACACTTCTAGCTCAAGCCATGTAGCAAACCAAGTTTGAACAGTTAAGTATCCACTTATTGAAAAAAAACGAAAATGAGGACAGTTCAAATAGCCGGACGGAGAGTTTTTAAACACAATCCAGCCGGTTCAGGAAGTTCCAGTCGTGGGTTAACATTCAATTACACGTTCCCTGAGACTCAGTCGTGGCCAACTATCTACGAGTTAATTCTGAAAAATACCACATTTTTTAATTTCCCTCAGCTTCCATTAAAGCAAAATTATCTAATGGTTTTCGCATTACAGTATCTGTAACGGCTATTTTATGTTAATTTGAATAAAGTTGCGTCATAGGTTTTAATTTTATAGTTCAATTAGGAAAAAGGTTCTCCACCGCTTTTCGTCGGGGCAACAATGCCCGGTAAGAAACGATGTGCTAATGTAAAAACTTTAAACCAAGTTTCGCTCACCTGATTTCGAGAGACAGTGCTTAAAGGGCGAACAAACACTCCAAGACACACAATTAGTGGTAGAGCTTAAGTGAAAAATGGAAAATTTTCGTATCGAAGCCGAAGCAAAGAGCCACTTTGATCTCGAAGATCTTTTGTGGGAATCTTATCTACTTACTTAAGGTTATGGAATCGAGCTAGTCTATCGAAAAATTGTGATAGAGACCTAAGATAGGTTTTATAACTTTTTCATTTCGAGGATGTTTGGAAGCTTTAAAAGGGATCAATCCTTGAATTTAATCATACTTTTATAAATCGATTGATGTTGAGAAAATTGATAAAAATAGATTGAAATTACGAAATGAAATGTCTTCCTTTATACATTAAAAAAATATACAAAAACCTTTCTAAAAATGATTGTTTGATTTTCACATAATCCTTTTTAGAATCAACTTTGTAATTTGCTATAAATACACTATAAATCAAAATTAAATTGGTTTCAAAGATTGCCTACAACTTTGATAAATGGGTATTACCTAATTATGCCCTAATATTGTAAAACAAAGTATTTGCCATTAAACTAATATATATTTATTTATGTGTAAAAGTAGAAGCTTATTTTACACATGAACATTTTTTTGACAATTGATTTATATTTTAAATGTCGTTTATTAAATTATAAAAAAAATGCATAATTTTTTTATTACTGTAATATGAACTAAAGTACTATATAACTAAATATTATATATTAATATAGGTGTATTCTAAATTATTTATAAAATAAAATTATACGTATATTTTTAATTATTGAATATAATTCTTACTAACATAAAATTTATAAATATGTAAAGAACACAAAAGGAAAAAAATCATAAACGTTGGAATTCGGGCTGTTAGATTATTTTTGGGTAATTAACGTTTGGGCAGTAATCGTAGACGAAATTACTTTAACGTTACATAACATAAATATGAAGTATTATCTAATGCAATTGTTTCTAAAATATATTTACAGTGTATATTGGTTCAGAGTGTACGGCTCGGAATTAAAATATACAGGTATCGTTTTTATTGCTTACCCTGTATATATGTACATGTCCGCAGCGAAGAAACGAATGAATGAGAGCGACGAAAGGGTCCATAATAGAACTTTTCATTTTCCGTCTGACGTTTCGTGAAATGCGGGTCCTAAGCAAATATTTATTTGTGAAATTGACTTTGGTAGAAATAAAACGACGGAAGATACTCTCAACGTAGAAACGATCCATCGAACGCAAATACGCAAGTAAATGATATATAGCACTTTTGGATTACTGCAGTGATTGTTTACCTTAATCAATTGTACAAATATATTATTTTTATCGTTCACGAAAGGCTAACTAAGAGAGATTTTGAATTTGTAAAAGTAATATTACTTTTAGCATAAAAGATGGGCAATTGAATATATTGTAATAATTAAAAATATTTCAGATAAATTATACATAATAATTTTAATGAATTAGCAAGAACTGTGCCAATGAAAAATTAAATAATAAAAGCACAGTGCCAAGCCAACATACTGATATTTATTTGTAGTTGGAAGGTTTACTTCAACGCACTTGCCTACTCAATTCCAGTTCATACATAAGAATAAATTATTCAATAAATCAATATATACACAATTTCCAACGACCATCCGATCGCTCACGCATTCCTCCTCATTCGTAATTATGTTATTTTCATAATATAATGGTCAAAACTAAAAGTAATAGTTGAAACTATGCATTATCATATTTTAACTAAAGCTTTTCCATAGTCATAGGTTTGATTATATAATATTTAACTAAATATTTAGCCAGAAAATATTCACAAATCTTATGATAACATATATTTTTTACTGTTTTAAACTGATATGAATATATTTTAATCTGATAATGCTTATTATATTTATTATGCTTATATCATCTTTATAAGGATTCGTTCTCGAATTGAAACATAAGCTGTATTTATTATATCGTAATAAGAATTTAATATTTTAAATCCTGGTTAGATGGATATTGATGGTGAAACAATTTGAAGCGGCTTTGAGGCAATAATTGCATAAGCCCCAGTAAAACCCATAGCCCATTTCCCGACCCCGTTCAACCTCTCCTTATTGCGATTAATGAATTTTCTTCCAGTGACTATTTATAAAAGTCACTCTGGCTAATGGAAGGAGCCGGAAAAAGAGTCGGCTATTTTGCACTCGTTTAAATTTCTCGATCTTCGGTGAAAAGCGTTTAGATTTGTTTCACTTTTTTTTTCTTTAATGGCTTTGTCGGAAATCACCTTTATCTTCACTCCGAGTTATTTACTCTTTATTGTAAAGATAGAAGGTAATTAAGTAGAAAATGTATATATTCATACGTATAGTAAAATTGGTAATACAATTGGCTTAAAGTGAAACCTCACGATGAATATTTAAGATATGTATGTATTGCAATATATACAATATATAATGCACGCGTAGTGACAAGATCCCATTCTTAACAATATCCTGTGTGAGCAAATATCGAATTTCAACAGAGAGAATTTATAGGGTTTCCATTACCTTTGTTATACATATGAATTATAATCATATTACGTCAATAGGAAATCGTATATCAGAGGCAATGTCCTTAATTTTCAATAAAGTTGTGACATATTTCTAAAAAATATTATTAAATAATATGTAGCATTGATTTAATATATTATAACAAAAAAATATTAAAATGCATACGATTTCATTATAAAAAAATATTTCACAAAAATATTAGCTTTACAATCAGAAATATTTTAATTGTGTAGGTACATTGTCTCTAAAAGCTATGATTAATATAATATATTATTATAAAGTACGAATATATTAAGAAATGATGTTCTTCAAAAGAATACATTTATAATACAACATTGAGATCATTTCAGTCGTCTTTTTGGTGAAAGACGGTAGGCAGAGCCTTAAAGCTGCGGATAAAACATTGACAATTGAAATTTTAAGATGATATTTTTATTATAGTCCATTTTTTTCCCCATTGCAAAAAATGTCAAAAGCCCTGAGGGCTTAAAAAACCGCGGTCCAATCGTCCGTTTACGAGTCCATAAAACTGGTGACAAGCGGAGCGATGAAAGAGCTTTTATCGAAAGCTCTGTTATAATCGAATGTTCTGTCGGAGCTTTCTGCGTCAAAATGGAGTGGTTGAATTAAAACATTGGGCAAAACAATCAGCTTTAAAATTAAAATAATTAAATTAATGCTACTATATCATTTTCATACATTTATAATATATAGAATATATTAATATAATATTTAATTATAATCAGTACGATATAATTTTTTTAATAATATAAATAATTTTATACAATATATATGTTACCGGTTTATAATCATTTTAATGTTTACGTTAATTTGTTATTCATTATTATGTAATGTAAAATAATAATATAAAATAAGACGTTGATGGTTTTAATTTAAGGTAAGAATAGAAGCGAAATAAAAAGTTTTTTTTTACTAAAGATCTGGAACGTTGTCATGATTTGCTTTGGCATTTTGTGCTTGTATTTAAATTTAAGATTGTTTTTATTGTAGACACTGATACACGTGATAGTGGGTTAGTGTGGTTCTGCGAAATATTTAAAAAATATTTTCTGGTATAAAGACGACAGTGTTCTTTATTTCTTGGTAATTGAAAATAAGTGTAAATTTTATTTAAAGTAATTTGAAGCATAATAGTTTATAGTTAATAATACTATTTGCATTATTATACATTATATTTATATCAGTATTTAATTTGCGTTAATATAGCAAAGAAACTTTTATATAATTTATAAATATATATTAAAATAATTAATTAAATTGTTCACTCATACTGTAAAACACACGTGAACGTCACAAACTCCACGTAATGGTTTTTGTAACCTTAATGGGAATATGTAATTAAAATTCGGAACCCTGAAATGAATTAACTCGCTAATCGAGTGTTGTAACTTTAAGCTGAAACTAAACTAAGCCGGATACGTATGATACAATACAACATAATATATTATACTGGATATAATTTATATTGTACCTTTGTGTGAAATATGAATAATATATATATATATATACCCATTTATCTTTTAGACTATTCTCTTCGGCCGTTCCATTATGCGAAAAGAGTTTTCGCGACATTTTACACCCTCTTTGATGCCTCGGAACATTTCATTTGCAGGTAGCTTTTGTAGAAGGGTACGTTTCCCAATTACGGTAGCTCTCTTAACAAGTCATGCGACAAAAATAGCAGCAGTGTCTTTTCAAAAGCTCCCGTGTCCGTTTGTTAGTGTCGTTAGGCGATTTTTCGCCCATCATTAGCGATATTTTTGAGCTCTTTATATACAATAAAAACAACCGTAAAAACGAACGTGATACTGGTTAAAAAAATTTAGTAAGCTTCAAATCACTATAGATAAAAATATTGTACTATTTTTTAAACTTTACTATATTTATTAAAAAAAAAACAAATAAACTATTTAAATAATAGAGAAATTCTTTATTATAAAAAAATATTTAGTATTGTAACTAAAACATTACATTTGAAATTAAATACAAATACCTAATCTAAGAAATTGCTAAAATATTGTTATCAATATATAAACTTAGTTTATCGTTTTTCATAAGTAATCGACTTATTTTTATTTTAGCTACTTTAAAATAAATATTTTAATTTTATATAAGTACTTAATTTGCTTATAAAATTCAAGTATTTTTTGCATTAACCAATATCAAATTATCTATGCTTGAAAATTGTAGTTAATTTATTATTTAGAAAAAAATGGAATGATGGATATATGTTTTAAATATACACCATAACTCTTAGCTTAATTTAATAACAATATATATATATATATGTACAAATATTGTTTGTTTAATGACTATCATGACACATAGGGGAAACCTGTCAAGCCATGCGGGTCAGATTTGTAATAAAAAAAATAATAATAATTATTATTATTTTATAATTTGTGATAAACCTATTACATGTGTACATCAGGCGCGTACGGTGAGATACATTCCCTTTAGCTCGCTAGCGTGTGAAGTGGCGAGAGTGAGAGAGACGTAGGCATGCGGAATGCATGTAACGCATGTCCTTTTCTCTCTCTCATTCTCGACACTTAACACGTGAGCGAGCAAAAGGGAATGTATCTCTTCGTACACGCTTGGTTTACATTTATTAAAAAAAAAATTAGGTATATTTTTTGAAACAGTACGTGAAATTTTATTTAACATACTTTTAAGTATTTTTTTCAACCTGTCACTTTAAATCCAAAATCACTTTAAAAATTATATTTGTTTACATTTCTAGATTTTATTCGATTTATTTTATTTCTAAATAAAATTATTATTTATTTTAAGATTTTCGCTTACATATAGTAATGGTTAAAATGTTGAAAAGCACAACGCAAACGCGTGCTTCAGAGTTCACAATGCATAAGTGTGCATGTTTTAGATAAAATTGTGGCGGTCGACATGTATCACACAAACGGAAAAAATAACAAAAATTCTAATGGCCTCAACGATAAGCTGCTTAAAAAAATAATAATGCAGTAAAAGACTAATAGCCAAATGCAACAGACAGCCCAAGGAAATTAAAAATCCAGTTACGAGAAAATATGCTATTGCAAACGAAATTAAGACTTTAATATCTTGCTAAGTGTATATAACACAAAAATAGTCCCATCCCATGGAATACTAAAAATTCAAGTATTTTACAGTATATATAAAAAAAATACTGAAGAAAAGTTGAGCTTTCATTTCATAATAAAATTATAACTATTCAAGGAGCTCTGTAATTTTTAAAAATATTTGCAGTGTTCTTTGTTTAAAAATGTTTACAGAAAAATTATATATTTCCTTTATCTTGGTCTAATTTTGATAAGTTTGCAAGAATGTTAACTACTACGCTTTTATTCTAGATTGTGGTTTCATTCAAAATAAAGCCTTACGTAATACGCTATTCTGGTATTTTTGTGTGACGTTTGTTTTCTTAGAGCGTCCAAAATATTATATATAATATTTTTGTTATAACTATAGTTTAAGTCTCTACTAAATAACATTTTATATCGAGATAGCCAAATTGTTAATGATTCATAGTAACTATTCATGCAAATTAATTTATTCAAATAAAACGGCGTTTTAGCGGTCTGACTAAAAAGAATATCAGAAAATAGAGCATAAATGTATCAACCTAAATACAAACTGATTAATTTTTAGTCCTCCTGATATATAATTTTTGACGCAAATAACACAAAAAAAACGTATCTCGTTAAAGGATAAACGATATTCAAATAGAATATAAAAAAACTACCCTTAAAAAAAATTACGTGAAACCAGTCGTAATGCAGATTTAAAATTGATAAACATTTTTAATGAGAGTAAATTATTTTAATTAATATTGTTTGGCCAAAGATTCTAGAAAGGGAAAGATTGTTGATTTTATTTAATATCCTTACTCAGGTATTTATTAATTAACAGCTTAACGCCCGAGGACTCCCATTGCGACGTCGCCTTTTTAGGGCACGTGAATATATAAACCATAATTATTTATTTCATAAAAAAAATACTATTTTATGTTACACTTCCTGAACAAAATTAAATTTTAGGGTCAAACTGTCTGGCCAGGTAAACTTAAAAGCAATCCAATAAAATAACGAAACATCCCGGTTGATAGTAGATCAATTAACAAAGTTTTTTAGCCTAAGATTCTGTATGTTATTGCAAAATTAAAAAGTAAAATCAATACGGTATATATAGATAAATTAGATAACACAGTAATCAAATAACATCCAGAATATATCATCCATTAACTTACAAACATTTTTACAGAGTGATTGTTATTTTGAAATTTCCTCTCCATTTGGAAAAACACAATGATTCACAGATTAGAAACCAGGGGGAAAAGCTACAATTCAGATAAATTATTGCTGTATAGTGTAGTGCCGTCATTAAGTAAAATAATTGAGAAAAAATAATATTATTGCGCTTAAAAGAATCTCTGAGGAATAAAATCATATACGAATAAATATGTATTTTTCACTCATAATATTTTATGTAAATTCAAAATGGTTGCAATGGTTACAAACTTTTTATTTATAATTTAATAATATGCATGTAAATTTTTGTATAAACGATTTATGAAAAAATATCCGTTTATACTATAATATAATTTGCCTCACCAAATTTTTCGGGGTCCTTTTTCTGCTTATAACTGGCACTTACACATTCATTATTACACTTATAAACCACATTATATCACTATTTATATTTATTTTTATTATTTACACTTTTTTATTATATTTATATTTTTATCACACTTTCACAACTTCTGCACATGTATGCTGTGTCTTTCATTATTCCATGTGCAGAACAAACACAACATTTTCATTTCACATAATTTTTAGCTTATACGAAAGCCTTAATGGTGGATCGACAACACGAGCACGGTAAGATGTGGCAGAAACTGGTAAAATGTCTACAGAATCGATATATTTCACTGAATTCTGCATCCATCCTCTAGCCTTACCCAAAAGAAAATCTTTAAATTTAATTTTACTGCTACGATTCAAATTTTGATAGACACTGAACGAATAAAACAATGGCCGTTGAAATAAATAAAAAACAAAAATTGTTTGTTTATTCAATTGTTTATCAAAATATTAGGTAACTAGGCATTGATTCACACGATCAACACCTATCAAATATTTATTTCGGTCCATTATACATTGAGGCTTATATATTGTAGGACCGGTCGTTTTAGTTTTTCTCCCGTGTCATCATCTGGCTGTTATCAAAAGTATATATCATTCTTAAATCTCTTTTCCTATTTGTTTTCCAAATTTGTTATTTGAGGATTGAATAACCGAAAAATAAATTTACCTAGCTATAGAATCATTTCCTCATCCAGGGAAAGGTTTTGCTTTGACTTGTAAACATGATTGAATTTGGCTAAAAATTGATCAAAAATTGGTTTCATTTTCAACAAAATGCAAAAAAGTTAAAATTTGGGTGAATCTATATCTTGACATAGTTTTTCGAAACATCGTCTACCAAACCACTTTTTCAGTTCACTTACTGTCACATCGTTCCATTGTGCGGTTTTTTCTATATATTTGTATTATGATGTTTGCCGATGATATAAATTTGTTTCCGAAACTATTATTTCAACAAATCATCGCCAATAATTAAATTGGCCACTTATTAGATGCTTTCACTAGTATTGGGAAAAGTTTGTTCCTCTGGAATACCTTCGAAATCTTGATCATCGCTTGCTGGATCAAATTCACTTCAGTCTTCTGGGATAATATCATTATAACACTCACCATCACTGAATGAAAGTTCACGTACACTTTCGCACATATCACTATATTCACAATCACTGAGGGAGCTGGACAACGCATCTTAAAATTTTTCCAAAAAGGTTTCACCTCTTTCGTCCATTTTGAGGAAATTAAAAATATTTTTAAATTAAAATCACAATCATAAAAGAAAATAATTAAATAAATCTAGTATCGCTTAGCTTTGCGTTTGACTTAAAATATACAAAATTGACCCTAAAGTTGCACCCAGTGAAGCTTACATAAATTTTACACAGACAAAATATGTTAATTTATTTTTACGTATTATAGTAAATTTAGTGAATTTGAAATATCTGTTTTTATAAAAAACAACAACAACAATATATAGATATTCTTAATTGTTTTAACGTTGAAATAGTTTACTGATATTAATTTATTATTCTAACCACAATCACTAATAATAATTTGCAGTCATGCAAATATATTTGCTGATTAACAGTATTAAATTGCCTTATTAATTAATAAGCGCTAAAATGGCGTTGATAATGTTAGCATAACATCAAACGGCGCCGCGAAATGTGGTCGCGCTTGCAGCGTCAGAGTTAGCGCATTTTATTCAAGCGTGCGATGGCAACACTCCCGGCGCTAACCGAAACCTGACTATGTATTGAAAGCGGCAGCGAATCAAATTGCGTAGAACAAGACGCCGTCGCTGGTAATCGGATATGAAGCGGAGCTACTTACTGCATTCCACTAAAATAATAAATTTTCCGTTAGGAGCTAACGTTTTAGCTCTTAAAGCTTAAGCAAAGCACCCGAGTCAAAGTATATGCGCAGCGAGTGCGATGCCTTTGAGTTTTCACGGTGTCACTCGGTGAAAACAGGTGTTATTGCACTTAAAGGGTTTGTATATTTTATGTGTATTAGGCGTTCACTATTTTGCTAAAAGAGTGTTTTTCTATGAATTGTGCTAACAGCACTGACATCCCTTTGACCGTCATTTAAAAACAATTTCACGCTAAATTATCATTTTACATAAATATTTTAATGTGACTAATTGACTTATTGTTATTAGCAATTATTTTCTTAGTCATTTACTGTTGTTAAAATATCAATTTTAATTAATCTATTTTTAGCTGCAAGCTGTGAAGTGAACTAGAGTAGCGATTACTTCCATTATGCTGTACCGCTGCAGCCAGAACGTCAGCGCTCTCAAACGCTTCCCTTACACAAGTCCCAGATTTTCAACAAACTTGCCAAACACAAGGATGCGTATTTTATTTGGTCAATGGCCAAATAAAAAATGTATCGAACTTAAATAAATATTTTTATAATTCTAATTAACGTCCTTTATAATTAAACCCTCTCTTCGCAGTGCACAAAAAAATAAAACTCTCTAATAATGTCGTCCGGCAACAAATGATAAAAAAATGTAAGAGAGGGAAGAATTAATTCGTGATGAGTAATGGCCATTGTGCGAACATGTTAATACCGCCGTGGCGAATTAAAAAACGTGTACGTCACGACGAAGAGATCCGAAATGTCACTTTGACGTTTGTCTGCCATTTTGTTTGTTTTTTTAGGCGGACATAACAACACGCAATTTTTCATGCACACATTTTGTGTGTAATAAAAAAAAACAAAACCATGACAAAAACCCTCGTTCGTATGTGACGGGCTGATACTTAACTGTAAAATAATGAAATAGTTAAAAAAATTTGGCGAAAATGGACCTTGTGTATTGACTGTGAGACTACATTTTTTAAAAAACGTTACAGCATAATATTTTATACCTCCGAACAATGATTCAGTAAAAATCTTTTTTCAAAATCTTGTATTTTAATCATTTTAATGTTTGAGAACCATAGGGGTGTGACTGCGTAGCCAGTGAGACGCTTGGTGGAATCTAGTTTTATTACATTATATTACAATTGCGACAGACAATAAATGGCGAGATGCTTTCTCCGAGCGGGGGTGGAGAATCTGGCGCAGGGATGATGTCCGTGGGAGGTAAATTTTATTTTGATCAAAAAAATACTATTATAATTTTTAGAATGATTTTGGAAATTAGCATTTGTTGCATATATCATAAGATTTATTAATAAATTTAATTTAAACTAGCATCTCTAATACTTTGTCCTATTTATTCATTATTAATTTGATTCTTACTTAATATGAGTTACTTTTTATACATATGAGAAATATTTGTTTACAACAAAAGGTTGAAAACGAACAACGACATATATACAAAGCTCTCAAATAAGACATTAAATAATACATTACATTTTGTCATTCAAAATCGATCTGAATATAATCATACATGAAAAGATCTCATCCTCGAGCGTAAATATTCGTTAATAAAAATATCTTCTGTCGCTCTTGCGTTTCGCTTTCATTTGTGTACACACTGAAAAAATCTGAATAACGTATTCGGGTTCCTTGTTTTTTTTTCGATGAAAAAGATCTTAGCAGCCCATGCTTAGCACTTTTCAATAAAGAGAAAATGGGCTAAACGTGAGCTGAGACGCCGATCCGCATACGAACACCGACATGAAACAAATAAAAGATCTCTCCCACTTGCGCATGTAAATAAATGTACGTATATTAGATATGATACGACACGTAAACTCAAATCTCTCATGCATAATTATATTGAACGCTTTATTTCCAGAGATAGGTATATTTTAAATTTAGAACATAATCTTTGACATAGAATACAATAGAACCGTGCGTTCTAAGCTTTCTATATTTTTTAATTTTTTTTATCTTGCACTAAAACAAAAACATTTAACATTGGAATTAAAATTAGTAAGTCAAATCTGTAAGCTTTTATTGAACTGCTGGTTTTAATGATCCCATATAAAGCTTTTAAGACTCCTGAAATTAAGAATATTAGTCCATCGTTTCTAGTTTGGGAAGTGACACTACTTTTGCTAAGATTAATTTTCAATCATTTTATTACAAAGCAAAACCTAAAATAAGTGTTTGATATGCAACTGAGCTATGTTTATAAGTTGTATTCCTTAGTATTAATTTTTAAAAATAACTTTTTGTGTATTATATAAAACTGTATAAAAATTATATAGCTTATCAATATGTAAGAATACATATTGATAAGCGATATAAGTTTTATTAAACTAAAACGGATATCGTTAATATCTATTGATATATAATACCGTGTTATAGAAAGAACCTATTGAAACTTTCAACAGAACATAAGAGATACAATTTATACACGCATAAAAAACATACATATATAGACTCAAGATAAGACCGATTGTGGACCGTATTTGTCGTCGCAAACCGAAAAAAAGAATTTCGTTGAAGTTCAACAATAACTATAATAGACCAAGAGCTCTTTGGAAATCGTATAAATCCGACGAAGAACAGCAGGATAAGATTTCTCGATCGTGTTATTTACTTTTCCTGAGAGAAAATTTACACTACAAAGTAAGAGACAAACTTTGTTCTATATGTTTGACGTACAAACGTACTTTTCATTTTCATTCGAGTTTCATGTTTAATATTTGCAATATTTAAAAAAACACAAAAAAAAGTTTCTTAATAATAAAATCAAAATTTGCTATTAGTTCGTAAATTATATTTCCATATTTTGTCTAATACATTTATTAAATTATCAATATTTTTTTGTCATTACCTAAATGATGAAATTTATGAAACTGTAGGATTTATTTACTAATCCACCTGGTGAGGTATATAGCTTCAATCTAAATTGATGCATTGACAGTAGAAAAACTTGTCGCATATTACGCGTTAAAAGCACAATAAGATGAGTGCCCTTGTTATGCCAAAATTACGTGGGATGAGCTAGGTCCTAAAAATTGCATATAGACGTCTTTCTATAAATCTTAATAAACCGCTAATGCTAATTTCTGTTTTTTAAAAACGTTAAAATGCAATAAAATTTATAAGAAAAAATCTATTTATAAACATTTTTTTAAACAAATAAAGCAAAATATTTACATATACAGGGTGCATATTATTCATTAGAACATTATTATTATCCTACAGAATCGACACAATTATTTTTTCTAGTAAGGTCTCTTAATTTTAAGATTCCATAAATTTCCAACTATTGCAAAAATATACTTTAGTTGAATTAGGGTATAGAAACTGATAATATTAATAGTATATATATAATATTAACCATATATGACTATGATTTTAGTCAAGTAAATTATTAAACACTTTGTATATATTGTAATCATTTATTTATATAAATTTAATGAAATATGTTACATGACTAAATGTTAAGGTCACGTTTATAAAATTCAATAATTTTTTTATAAAATTTTAAACTATTACAGAAATATACCTTAACTTAATTAATGCATAGAAACTTATGATAATTATAATAGTATAGAAAATAATAACAACATATGACTATGATTCAAGTCGTGTTATTAACATTAAATCATTAAACAGTTTTAATTTATTAATCTAATGAAAAATGTTTTATGAAAAATGAGGTATTAAAAACGATAAATGTGTAATAAAAATTTAAGTATGTTTTGAGATATTTATACTTATGTTGTTATTTTTACCATAAAGTTCATGTGTCAGTTAACATGTGGTTTATATTGTATTTTGCTATTATTTTTAAATAATAGCTTCTAATTCACAAGGCTCTTGTCTTTCATTTTTAAAGATTTTGTCATTACCATATTTTTTTTAAAACCAATTGTTTTTTGATAATACTCACACCAATATATACTAATTGTTTACTTTACAGTTAACCGTTTTTGTTTCATTCCGAACGTCCGTTTATATGTATTTAAGAATAATCTTAGTTAATAACATAACAATGGTCCAACACTAATGACATTGGTTTATGCCGCTTTTAACGCGTAAAAAGTTTTTCCTCACTAGTAAATTGATTTTACAAAATCGAATTCAATTTTACAAAAATAAATACCTTTAACTTGAAAACGATTAAATGGCATTTTCATTGCAAAAAATAAAAGATATACACAATAAAAAGACACTATCATTATTTTTAAAGCCACTTCGCAATTATTTTTACAGGTTTAATTTCACATGACACATATAGGCTCATTTTAATCAACATTTACAATTCGCTTTTAGAGTTTGCTTGTTATGTAGATTGAAAAGCTTTTCTTTGTTTAAATATTCACAAAAGAAAAAGTCACAACCGACAATTTACAATTGTTGCGTATATAAAATACATATCATAAACTTCATGCACTATTTTTTTACCGGGACTGTTGCGAATATTTATAAAACCAAAATTATAACTACATAAAATAATGCTTTTATATATTTATAAAACAGAGCTGCAAAATGATATGATACATTGACGGATGTTAATGTATCATATCATTTTGCAGCTCACATCATTATTCTTTTTAAGTGCTTTATTAATTTTCATAAAAAGACACGTATGTAATTAGTTAATAATACAATAAAAAATAAATTTAAAGTTTTATTAACGGTTATTTTTATATGTTTATATTCATTCAATGCTGCATCTATATTTACCTTCAGGACCAAATCTTTAATTTATTTTTTTAATATATTATTGACTAATTACGTGACTTATTTTAGTGTCATAAAAAAATAGTTCAGCACTTAATTATTTTTTATTAGGCGTGAAATAAATCCAAATTTTACACTTAAGAGTCGTACATAGTGATTCACATTTATCCGCACCTAGCACGTAAAGGGTTAACATAATATATGAAACTTCACAATATAACAAAAGCTAATTTTAGTACAGTTTGAGTCTAACCATACTGAAATAATAGTAAAATATACAATACAAATTGATTTATGAATTTATATTTATTAATAAGTATTGTGTTTTTATTAGCTTTTATCATGATCACCCATAATTAAAAGCATATAAAACTAACTGTTTTATTTGTGTCTTTCAGACTTTCTGATAACGCATTTTTTCAAGACAAGATCCTAATCATCTGTTTTGATTCTGAAGTATAGTGATTGATTAGACAATAAAGAACAACTAGAAGGAACGTTTGAATTTTTGAAATTAAAAAGAGTATGCATATAAGCCAGAACATGACTGCACTTAATTCATTTTTATTATATATAGTATATACTCCTATCATAAACTTTGCACTCAGTCAGAAGTAGTCAAAATCTAACACTTCGCTTTTGACTTTAAATAAACGAGAGCTTAGTTAAATTTGCATGTATCTTTTGATGTGATTTAGCTAAGCTAAGGCAGTTGAGATCCTTAAAATTCAACCCGATCTTTGAGACGACTATTACGTGACACACTTCCATTGCGATAAAAAATACGTATCGTACACTTTTAATATTTCTTTTTGTCTGGTTGAAATGTTCTCCTGAAGTACTCTCAGTTAGTAGATTCATTGTGTTCTAGTCATTGTTGTTTATAAAAAAAATCTATTTATTTCCAAAAGGTCTTTAGAAATATGCAAAGAGCTTAAGAATTTAGGTAATATTTCAGGGCAATTAATTCTAAAAGTTTGAAGAGGTTTGGCGAGACGGCGACATCCGATTCGCAAATTGAATCGTCGCTGATCCAAAATAAGCATAGTGAGAACGGTGAAATTGAAAAGAAATCGTTAAAAATGCAAAAGCGAAAAACCCTCATCGGAATCGATTCCGCGCCGCTAATCTCCGCCGCCGCGTCTTTGTCCGACGGCGGCGAACATATTTATGGTAATTTAGGCAAATTAATCAATTTGTATGCTGATGGCTTGTTTACAAACTTGTCGGATGGCTGAGCGAAATTCGGCCGGTGTACATTCACACCCCATAGGACGCCCTTTTGACTGTGAAAATGGGGGCGTAACGACGAGGTCGCCCAACCGTGGAAACGCCAATGGCTACAACTGCGACTATAACCCTTAATGAGACGGCTCAAAACGACCGCGAATAGTAACCCCATGTAAAAACATATTAAGGCAAATAAGACTTATTCGGCATGTGATTTGACTAATTATTTATTTAAAAATCATTGAATGAAAACGTTGCGTTGGAACCTTTCATTAAAGTTTTTAAATAAAATATTTTAAAATTACATATATAAATAATTAAAATCACGTAATTTGAAAATCAAATCGTAGATTGGGTTAGCTACAGTAGACGAAAAGCGGCTGCTTCCCTCGGTCTTCTAAGGTTCGTCTCGTTCGACTCGGCACAGCTCTGCTTAGTGCGTGTACGGCGGAACTCTTTATTCCAAATCAGAACCGAAAGATAGTTCTGGAAAAGTGGTTAAACTAAGCTTATATCTACTTATAAGTGTCTGAAAAATTGATTCAGTATGGCAGTGTTTTGACTTGAGAATTAAGGGAAAAGTACAATTTTTTTCAAAAAGAACAAATTTTTAACTTAAATACTTAAATCCCTGACATGAAGGTCAGAACAAAAAACTGACAAAAAAATCTGATTTGAGATTACCACGCTAAAGAGTAAGTTAAATTTGATTGTTGAGTAATTATTTTACTGTTGTTGACTAAAGTTAAGTTAGATTTCAATTGACATATAAGTCTTTCATTCATTGATTTTATTTTAATCAAAGAAATTTTAATTTTCATATGTAAACTTATTTAACTGGGCTCGTTTAAAAAAACGATAAAAATAATAGTATGTCTCTATAATCCGTCCTAATCAAATATTTAAACTGAATCCTGCTTCAATCAATTAAACAGTTAGTGGCATATTAGCCCTCTTTAAACATTTAATCTCATTATTTTTAAATCCATATTTTAATCAATCATGTATCAATAGCTAAATTTGAACTTTCTGACCAAACACACTCTCTACCTTCTCGTTTAAACAACATAATTAACCTTATACTAAATCAAACCCATCCACATCGATAGGTAAATATACATTCATTACCAGAGCTCTCGCAAAAGTTTTTGGTGCTTTCAATTAACGCACAGTCCATCGAAACTCCTAACGAGACCCGGCGGGGTCACTCAGACCCCTCAATTATTTTAAGGGTGGCTTTAGTACATGTGTCGTACGAAGATTAAGGTAGTCCATGTACGGTTAAAGCCTGTACCTAAACGAACGTGAATGATTAGGTAGCAGTAGCACAGACCCGACTAAAACGTGATTCAATTTGAGCGATTCAAAAGATGCTCAGATCTAGCGATGTATGTTGAAAAGTCGATGTTAGGGGATCATAGATATGCGAGTCTCTAGGGGTAGATTTTATTCAAGATATGGTCGATTTTACTGCTGCAAATGGATTTATTAAGGAATTGGTTAAATAAAGTATAGACCCGTAGAAAAAGTTTCACTGAATTAAAAGTGGCAAAAGTAATCAGCAAGCATTAAAAAAATCATAATAGTTTTCTGCACTGCCTAATAGTTTATTTTTTAATTTCATTTCTGAAAAAGCCAATCTAAAATTATTATCTGCGTTTATTAAACATAAAAATAAAATTTTATTTAAGCTTATGAAAAATGTCTTACAATTTCCTAACGTGTACAATTTCTTAATATACAATTTTTTAATACAGGGTATTATTCGAATCAATTTTATAAAATGAAATGAATGGTCCTAGTAAAATAATATATTTAGAGAAAAATCTACCTGACTAAAAACATCTAAACGAAATTATTAGAAATTTTAGAAAATTTGATAATTAAAGATGAAATTGCTGCAGTAGAAAATTGAGTGCTTATTTTTTAATGATTCTTACAATTTACATTTTTTCTATGGAAATTTTATTTCTTCTGTAGTTTTTTTCATATGTGATATTAAATATGACCTTAAATGATCCAATAATAAATAAATGAAAAAATTGAATTGTCTTTTTATATAAAAATTACCCCATTAATCGTTTAAATTTTATTCAAATTTCTTATCAGTTTTATTTTATTTCTATGCAATTGTAATAGAGAAAATTATTTTTTTTCCATTAAATTTATATTTTTATTAAAAATCGTATTAAAAATTACGTGAAAAATATTTTACGAAATACGTAAAAAGTTTAAATTATTTTTTTAACGAAACATGTCTTGAATTGTGTCCCAAATAAAGACTTTAAAAACACATAATTTTAAGTTTTGATTTAATGAAATAACTGCATCTATCTTATATATATTTAATTTAGTGATTAATTACGACTTTATCTGAATTATTTTTCAATAAGAAACATCTATAATATAATATTGTTAAATGTGTTTTATTGAAAACTCATTATTTTTAGTATTTATATTTCCTGGAAATATACGTTGTTTTATTATATGCTTCAAATAACACATTTTACGTTTGCATTCAGGCTAATGATTTCATGTGAAATAATGCTTTTATCAGCGATATATACTTTATTCAACCATCCTTATTTTATCATATTTAATTTTAATGGTAGCAAATATTTTTTTAACTCTTTACATTTACGGTTTCTTTAAAATAAAAGAAAAAATTGTAGTTAAAGGAGAAGATCGACAACATCGCAATAATATTAAAGCTGTGGTTCTCTTTAAAAAAAATATTTACCATACAATCAATAAAGCAATTTCGATATAGAAAATACCCAATTCATTTATCGTTTTGCTTGGATTTTTTTATCTCAGTAATGAATATTATGCAAAGCTATACCTTACCTATTTAAAAAACACTTTACAGTACAAATACAACAGAATTAATATCTTAAATACTGATTTTCGGTGTATTATTGGTTTGATACCAAAATATTTAAGCAGAAAAATGTTTTTCGAGATTTTTTCTTTGCCATAATGTTAGAACATTATGGCAAAATAAAAATATAAAATTATATTTTTTTATATTTTAATATTTGGCACATCATGATTTTTAGAAAAACATATTTAAAGAACCAGCAAAGTATTATTATCTAAATAATAAATAGAATACAATTCGTTAATCATTCAGTTAACATTTTATTTTTTATTTTTTTTATGATTACGAAGTGCATTAATCATTAAAAATATAAAAAAGAGAGTTTCAGTTAATAAAACCAAAAAGAATATGGAATAAAAATAATTTATTAAAATCTAAACGATTAATGGGGTAATTTTTTTATAAAAAGACAGCTCAATTTCTTCATTTATTTATTATTGGATCATTTAAGGTCATATTTAATATTATAACCATTTTTTCAAGAACTACTATACGATTAAATATTATATACTGTATTAAGCTGTGTTGATTTATTTCGGAAAAAAAATATTGTTTTGTGCGAAATACTTATTTTTAAAATATAATTTTAATTGATAATATTACTAATTATTAATATATACTACAAATAATTAATAATAATAATTGCTAATATATACTATTTGACATTTAAATGCTAAGTTTAAAGCCCTGTATTATACCGATGTTTAATATTTTTTTTATTAAAAGCAAACTTGTTATAAAAATCTTTGTTATTGTAAAAACGTATTAAGTTACTTCTTTAGTAAGTTTACTTTTCTACAATATAGAAGTTTTATGTTAAAGTTTACTACGTTTTTATGTGAATTGTTTAGTAAGAATTAAATTTAACCAAATTTGTCTGCTATAATTCAGTAAAAATATTTATTTAAAAAAATATTTATAAATGAAGAAATCGTAATAAATAAAAACATTTCGTCATCTAATTAACTCGTTTTTTAATAAAAATAACATATTATTACAACAACACTGGAAAAAATATGAATATTTATTTTATGCAATAAAGCTGTAAAATATTAAGAACGTTCTTAAAAAATATGCTTTATACAAATATTTAAGAACATCCTACAAATATTAATAAATAATGAATTATCTAAACTATAACACGATCCTAAAAAAATAAATTAATAATGCAAATGCTGTTCCTTATTTTTCAGTGATTTTTTATATATCTTTTGTAATTAAAATTGGAAATATATAAATTGTATGTATATAATAATCTACCATAATCATTAAAACTAAAAATAAAATATACTATATATATTTATATATTTTATAAATAATTAAACCCATCATTAAATAAATATTTTTTTGTTAAAATTTTTTTGCAGTGTATTTTTATAAATTATTTTTAAAAAACAGTACTAATTAAAACGCAACACTTCAACGCATAAAAACTACCCTTTGAAATAAGTATACACATACAATCAAACTTAGAAATAAAAATTCAAGTGCCTCTACAAAGCAACCAGAACAAATCTTTTCGCTCGAATTTGTATTATATATTAAACGAACAAAGTTTCCTGTCTTTTAATATCTCCAGATCCACTCAATTGATTTTGATACCACCAGAGGACGGTTTCCGTGGATTAAATTCGAGATATTTCCACCCCCGTGGGGAGGGTGAGTCCAGGACAGGTCGGGTTTAATTCGGTCCAATGGCGAGACGGAAGAAATCGCATTTGCTTCAATTGCCTCGTGTATACACTGTATATTATATTACAATATTGTATACACTTATTTAAGAAGAACATATTATTATGTAATACAAAGAGCCATTACAAAATGAGACAATAAACCATTCGTGCTTTTAGGACTGAGGGATAATGAGAAATGAAAATGTTATTTTTTTTATAAAGATACGAGGGAGGGATGTAAATGTCAATGTTGATATTAGAAAAGGTATAATATTAATTTAAAATATGAATATTTGTTTTGTATTGTGATATAAGATACAGTATTTTGAGCTGAGAAGAAAAAGGTAAATAAACTCCTAATATTTTTTTATTTAAATAAATATATCTATTAATGTCTGAAAGTATTTTTTTACAGCAAATATTAGGAGTAGTGACTCTTTACGAGGTAAAACCCAAAGTAAATACAAAAGTTATATAACTATTAAATAAAAACGTATTTATTTCAATGTTAACCAGATTTATATCAACGTTGTTTTCTTTCTAAAACCTTTACTGTATTATTATATTATATTATAAAAAGAAGTATTCAATTTTATATTACAAGTTTTCTGTTTATTTTTATTAGATCTTTTCATGATAAAGATTACTTTTCCAAGAAAACATATTTTACGGGTCACACCTCTATATTTTACATCCATATATTCACATCTATATAGATGGCGTAAACTTGCAAACCAGGATTATAAATTATCCTGTCAGACATCTGACGGCATATAAACCGTTGAGAGTAAACATGCGGTCAAATGTCACCCATTCGTAACCTACATCTGGTACAGTCAAAGCACCAAATTGGGTTTTCATCGCAGGATCAGTTCATTCAACACTGGTGAATCCATTCAATTTTGATCAAAACCCTATTGAGTATTGATATTTCATCGAAAACATGCTTTATGTGTCCTCAAAATCTTGTTAGCACCGACGGGTCATCCTCAGGTCGGTCGAATAATATAATTAACGAATATTTACCAATGTGAAATTCGCATTCAATGCGAAAAAGGCATCCTTATCAAAAGGATTTTCGCTTTTCCGCGATGTTGGAAAATTTTAATTGGCCCTTTGATTTTTTTCATTCATATACGAGGACGAACGGTAAATTTTGTAGCGTATATGCAGTTAGAAAATAGCTTGTGCCAAACCCAACAGCTTGGTACAATTATTACGGGTGTATAAATCAAAACTTTTTCTAGTTTTACTAATATACTATAAGATCTTATGCATATTCACTTTTACGTTGCAAATTGACACGTGTCAGTGAAATCATAATTTCATTAGTAAGAATATAGATTGATTTTAATTATGATCCTTTTATGACCATTTAAGGCAGTATATTAAATAGTTTAATAATTATAACAAATGGCAAAATATATTAAAATTATATTTATTTATTATATTTAACAAGCGCTATACAATTTAGCTTCAGGTTTCACTACTTTCGCAAGATGTACAGCGGTCATAATAAAATCATTAATTGGGCCGCGATAAGGTCTCTGACAAAAATATGGCCACGTTTAGCGATAATGCGGCCCGTAAATCATATCGGCGATTGCGGGTCCGCGAATAAATTGCGCGAATAAATCACGCAATTATTCCAAGCGGGAGGGGCAAGGTTGCCAGCACCGGGACAAATTGCTGGGTTGCCAACAATGTGACTTTGTTGAAAATGAAATTTGTGTGTGGTAAAGAATTTTTTGCGGGGGTCTCTGTTACTCACTTTTGACAAGTAATTACCAAAATATATTATATGATATAAAAATAATTTACATTTGTATCAAGGTGTATTTGTAATTTATATGTAATGGTAATTTCTCAACATGTTCTGTTAAAATATTATTTGAAATTAATAATATTTTTTTAAAAACAGAATATTATTTTGTGTAAGATATGGTAACTGCATGTATGTTATAATACGTTGAAAAATATTTATTGTTTTTTAGGTGTTGTCATAATTTTGCTAGTGGCGACTAACTGTGAAACGGAAATATTTACAAAGTAAGTTTACTAAGGAACGTATTATAAAATAGTGGTTTTACAATTGTCTTTTTTAAGAACTGAATCGATGTTATACAATAAATTTTCGCGCCATTTTTTTTAATTAAAAAATTTAAACTATAAAAATATGGTTTAAAAATAGCCGGTTATAATTAAAGCATAGTATATAGATATACGTATTTTTTTCTTTTGCCACCTTTTTAGTGATTAAAAAGGCATGTAAGTATTTTAATAAATTTAAATATTAAATTAAGAATAAAATTAACTTACAAGCGACTCTAAAAAATATTTTTTAAACTTCATGATTCATGTATTTAAATACTTTTTCTTTAAAATATAAAAATACATTTGTTGGAATTTTTTTTTCGAGTATTACCTAATTTTTTAAGTACCACTTTAAAAAAAATTATTTTGACTACTATTTCGTAAATTGGTTTAATCCAGCCAAACAGTCACCTAAAAGCGCCTAGTGTTATATTTGACTTTTGCGACAATTTGAAAACAATACGATGCAGCATCCCAGAACGAATCAAACTATATCTATATATTTATATATATTATAAAACCAATACATTACACAAATTCTAAAAAAAATATTGATTTATTATCCTCTGTAACATAAACTACTACCACTTTAATTTACGAACACGTGTGCCAAGTAACGATATTTTATTTATAGTTCTTAAGCTATTTTATGCGTATTGTTGTTGTAGTTTTTTTTAACTAATGAGAATAAAAAAATTATATCTCGACATTTCTTAAAATGAATTATTGCTTTTTTATGGTTTTTATTTTCTTGCAAGAGCAATTGGGAAAAATAGTTTGTGAAACAGTAACTTTTATTTATTTATTAAAATTAAATTATAAATAAACTCATCAATTGCTAAAATGCAAACACTGCATTTTATTCCTAAATAATATATAATCAATTTAAAGTTTTTTTAAGAATAAATTATTTATTTGTTTATAAGAAATACATACATATACCAAATAAATATATTATTTAATTTTATTTAAAATAAGTACTTAAATTTTCTTTTTGTAGGAAATTATTTTTATAAAATTAGTTGCTCTATCTGTTATTACTATTTTTTACGTAGCTTATTTTAAATATAAACACATTTGTACAGAAAATATTACTACTTAATAATGCAGCACATCTTTCTCTCAACTAAAAATTAAATTAATGTAAACTTACAAAATGAAAATTTTTGTATTTACACATTTTATCCAAATTAATAATTATTAATATATAATACAAACAATCAGTTTAATATTCCATCCTTTAATACTTTTTTTATAGTATATATTTTTTAACACTAAAAAAGTTATTATTTGAAATATTGTATACACAAATACCTTAATTTAAAATGATATAAAATTTAATAGATGGTAACAAAAAATATTGCTAATAAATAAATAGACATCTATGTTTCAGTTATATAACTATTTATATAGTGTTAATTTATTAAATTTTTTCAATGGAATATAATTAAAAATTATTATAAACAGAAAAATATGTTGCATACAAATAATTATATTGCTAAGATTTGAACCCGCGACTTCATTAAGCATAATATCGTTTCAGATTAATTAGATTTATAAGCAAGTTGTTCGATTAAAATATTTTTTATAATAAAAAAAAATTTGTCAGAAGTGGGATTTGAACCCACGCCCTCAGATGAGGACCAGAACAGCTCAGTCCGATTGAATCGGATAAGGTATGCCTTGAGTCTGGCGCCTTAGACCGCTCGGCCATCCTGACTTCTGACGTGCCATAGTAAATAACGCGTCAGATTTAAAATCTGATGTATAGTTTTAATTAAATTAATTAATTATACATTTACTGAACTATTGCAAAGTAAATAAAATAATTCGTATTGTATTTTAATATTTTGTCTAGTTTTTATTTAATATTTTTCTCCACGTTTTCTAATTATACTAAAAAAATTGAATTTAAATAAAGTCAAGTTAAGAATAGTTAGTTTTTTAAACACTTTGAGTGAATTAGCTTTCGTTGAATATACGAGCTTTTAATTAGTTATTCACTTTTGTATGCTAATCATTCGCTCGAAGTGAAGCGCAAAAGCTGAAACACCTTTAGTTTATACTTTATATTTTATAAACTTGTACGTGCACATAAATTTACTAAGTTATATTATGTTACTTATTGTACAGCGTTGTTTTAAATAATCATATCTATTGTGTACCAGGGGCGGTGACTCAAAAGTCTAATGAGTTTATTGGTAAACGGATTAGAGATTTTCGGTTGCTTTCATATTATTTATTGCATTGTAATTATTTATTTATATTTTTTCATGCATGGATTAAAAGCTTGAACATAAAAGCATTATTAATTTTCTAAAAATCAGGGCATAATAAAACAATTCACATTAACAAAATATATGATAAATATTAGATTTATATTAAAAGTACATAATATATTTATATTTGTTGATTGCTCTCGCTGTGTATTAATTTAGCCGTGATTTTCTTTTATACATACGTAACAAAACAGTGATAATAATATTTTCAACATATAAATTATTGAACTTTATGTATATTTTTTATGCTAACTTAAAAGTTTTTAGATATTTACCATATAAATGTAAAATTTGTTTACATAAAAATGAAATATTCTGAAGTATTTAAACCATAGTATTTAAAACAATGCACTTCTGGTTATATCTTTTGATATTAATAACTTCGAAAGCAGTTTCAAAGTATTATAAAATGTCCTTTTGGGTACTAATTATTTCTAAGCGATTTTTAACAATTTTTTACCTAACACTATTGCTCATCAGTTTTTTGTTTATATATTTTCTAAAATCTATTTAGCAGTAACCTATGTTTTTATATGTTTATCATACTCAAATCTAAGATCTCGTGTATCTAAAAATATTTTTTTATATTCATAAAACACCGATTTTTTAAATATATTCTTATAAGTAGATATACTTAATCTTACTTGTATATGTTAGTAAATTCCTAAAGAATTGCTGATAAATTTACTTTATGTATTTTATAGAACTTTAAAAACATTAAGAAAAAATTATTTTGATACAATTTATTTATGTAGTATAGTAGCAATAATTTACTAGAATATGTTTCAGATAAACTCTCATTACTCATAAGTTTTAAAATAATCATTGTAGTATTTTCATTATAATAAATCATTTCAATTTGTTTCTGATAGACCGATAGTCTAATATTTATAATAAAAAAATCCAAGGTGAGCCAATTTTATCCGGGGAATTTGTACTTTGATTTATTTTCTTGTTCGCATTGCGCACATATTGTCAATTTACCGAGACGCAAAGGTGGCTATATACCTTTGACGCGTTGCCAGGTGGTGCAGGCAAACGTTTTCATACGCTCGCATGGCAACACTTCGCCCTGCTCGGGTTTGATCCCGCGTAAAATTGAAGAAAAAATAAAAACAAAGGAGAATTCAGCTCGAAGGCAAATTCTTATCCGGAAAAGGCAAATAGAAAAACGCTATTAGCGGAGTTTCTTCGAGGAATTTTCACGGCCGCTGCGTAAAGGCCCAAAATTAACGGGAATTTGCATATTTCCGCGATCTCGACGATAACGAACCGGCTGAAAAAATGATACTTAAACGCTAAACAATAAAAGTCGAGCTTTGGAAAATTGCTTTTGAACGCAGCGAAAGCTCTCTCTTCCTCGCTTTGTGAGTCGTTCGCTTTTTGATATATAATACAACAAGGAGAACAACAGAAATGTGTTTAATATACATACAGGCTATGGCTATGCGAATTGTGAGAGAAAGAAAAAATATATTATTATTTTTCATGTCAAAGAAAATGTTGTACAACCATTGTAAATATGTAAAAAAAAAGATTATGCAAAACATTAAACTCTGTAGTGTATCTACCTCGGTAGTACCTTGACTAATTATGTTGTAATTTAAATTTGTTAAATTATGATTAGCGTATTTTAATTTGCTTTTTTATGTCATTATACATAAAATATAAAAACGCATGTCTTTGTGTTGGTGTTGCTAATTGTACAAATGAAAATGTTGTGCTTTTATAAGAAAATATCATACAGCGGTAAGCAAACGTAGTCAATAGATAATTTTTGTTAAAAATAAAAACCATAACAAATGCTCGCTTTGGTCAAAAACTTAAATAACCGTTTGTCACCAGTATACAATGTATTGTAAGATTCGAAACCCGAGTTTACCATAATGTGATTTTTATTCATTAACGTAAAAAAATGAAAAGCCACTACCATATATTTGTTTTTAGACAAAATAAATACGGTTTACCAAAGCTAATATTTAAGAAGTAAAAGCTAAATAGTCTAAATTAGCATAGTTTATATTTGTCTTCACTATTAGAAAAGAACCTACACAATATACTGGCACTCACTTACTCATTTTAAAAGGCAGCAATATCAGTTATTCAAAGACTTTTACTTAAGACTGCTGCACTACTTCGAATCCCCTGGATTCGCATTCAACAACGCCGTCCGATACTACATATGTCTATTGGTAAACATATTGTGCAATAAAATATTAACTAGATAAATAAAACACTACTGGGACCCTCAACTAAAATTTATTGCGCTATTTATCTGCTAGAAAAAAAAACCAATTGCATTTTTTTCCTCTTAATATAGCCAGTTATTAACAGTCTGAAAAATATATTTTTAATTTTTACAAGTGTTATAAATGTATCCGGACATATTCTAAACTTTTACTATTTATTAAAATTTTGCCTGAATTAACGATTTATTACATTTTAGTATTTAAAAAAAATATTCAGAATAATATTTTTTTAGTAGGATCAGCCAAATGCATTGATGTTATTAATTTTGAGATTTAATAACACTTAGTACTTTGCCAAAATACTTGTTATAGTTATAGAAATTTGATGTGATATTATTTTTGTTTAATTCTTAGTAACTATTATAATACCATGCTAATATAAATCAATATTATTTTATCATTAATATAATATTTTCATATATTAAGTCTACTCTTTATCCTTTGTTCTTGATAAAATAATTCTTGATATAATAATAATAAAAGGCATTCCATGTTAGAAAAATGAAGAAAATTTTATAGATATAAGAAATTCTTTAAATATCTATCATAGGTTTGCCGTTCTCAAGAATTTTAATACACTAAAATAAATATTTTTCGTAAACATTTCTACATAATTATTAATTTAAAAAAAAGTTTCTGGTAATTAATACTACCTTAATGCACTTCTTTATTTTAACAATTAAAATATAGTGAATAAGTAATTTTAATTGTATAGTATAAATAAAAAGCTAAGAAAGCAAATTCCTTCAATATATCTTAAGACATTTGCCATATTAATAATTCATTACACTAAGTGGTTCATTAGTCATTCAAATGTTAGGGTTTTACACTATTGACATATCAATGGGTCTTACATTAAATTAATTTTTAATGCCTACTTGAACAGAATATTACACAGAATTATTTATTTATAGTTGTATCTACGTTACAAATTATTTTATTAAAAATCAATATATGTTTTGATTTGATTTAAAATAAGAATCCCCAAAAAATAAAATAGTAAGCTAAATAAAACAGCATAGCAGAAAAACAGTTTATCCAAACTTTTGCTGCTTTAACTATTTTTAATATGTGTTTTTTATAATTATTAAAATATTAATAACATTAATAAAAATATTTCACTCCTTTGATAGTCCTAATTTTAATAAATAAATAATATTTTTAAATTAATTTTAAAATCAAAGCTTATCCATATTAACAGAAATGGGTATCGCCAACATTTATCACGTCCTTTGCGGCTCTTGGCTTGCGACCCTAACCTTTTGCCCATCGAAAGTTGCTGCCTCATTTCAGTGTAAAGTTTTGAAGTTGGCAAACATATATGTCTGATAAACGATATGTTCTCTAGTACTGATATATGCGCAAAATAAAGCACACGCGTTCGTTAATGAAATCCCTAAACAAGATCGATCGCCCTCAAAGGGTTGGAAGATAACGAGAAATTCCCTCATAACGACGACGACAAGTGTTAATTTCTCCAGTCGTACCATAAATATTAAATTAATACAAAGTAAGACGGATGCTAACCAAAAAAGGGCTAGTTCTGACTTAAGATGCAGTTTACTCCGGTTTAATGCGCGAATTCAAAGTAACGCTTTTTAATATGTGTTTTATATTATTTAATGGCTAATAATGTAACGCAAAATACAAAGCGCCGGAGGCGAGATTAAAAATTACCCTGGATGTGGTTTACAGCTCAATTTCAGCTATGGTAAATCTGCAACTTTATTATTATTTTATGTAGAGTAAATATGAATTTTGTATACTGATACATCGACATGGACTTATTAACGTGATCAAATTTAACTTTTGTAAAAAACATAGTGGGGGGGGGGGGCTAACAAGTTGCACGTATTCATTTTAATACTTTTATAGTTTACCCAGAATAGGACATTTGTCCCGTTAGCACCGGAAAAAGCAGCATTTTGTGTTAAAAAATTCGGGATAAACAATGCATCCAGTCTGCGTAAAAACCATTATTGTTTTTTCAGATTTTTAATCTTTAACAAACTTACTATATGCTTATGATTTTGTTTTTGTTTGATATCAAATTTGCTGTTACAATTTTTTTTCTAAGCCTATATTAAGATGCTTTACATCATTGACATATATTTTGCTAGAATATATAAAACGTGCAGATTTGCAGCTATTATTTTAAATTAGTTGTTAGTTGAAAAGAAAAATCATAGCTGCCTCTCTGAGTTGGGCGGCAAGATATAATTTACTTTCCGACCGACTACTTGTGAAGAAATCTAGTTCGTAAATGAGGAACTAAATAGCAAATTCATAATTAATTTTGAATGTTTACATACACTACTCCCAAATTAAATTATCTAATAATAAATCGGTGACTTTTTATACGTCAGTGTAACTCAATCGGTGGTCCTTAATAGTATTTAAATTATATTATTAATCTTATTATATAAAGTTAAGTTTAATATATACTAAAATACATTTTAAAATTGACTTTAATTTTTTAAATAAAAAATGATATAAATATCGATATTCGAGTGATGAATTAAAAAAAATACCATAACAATACTATGATATATTAATTTGTGTTAAAAGAATATAACCAAGAAATAGAGTATATGTGACTTAAACCTGAAAGTGAAATTTATAGGTTTTCCTAGATTTACGGATGATTTTAATGAATCGAGATCGTGCTTAGTCACATATATTAATCGTAATCTGTTATTCTTTATGATTGATAAAATATATATCGCTAATTTATAGACTTTAATTTTAGTCTAGTAAAGTTAAAAATAGTTAATGTCTTATATTTTCAAATGGAAGACTTACAATTAATTAAATTAATATACAAATATATTATTTATCCTTAATCCTTAAGATTTCTTCAGAATTGTTTACTTTAACGTACATAAATTCTGAATGAATACATACAAAAAAAAAATAAACGCAAATATCTAAAATTGAAAAAATGGCATTACTATAATAAATACAAAAAGGTTGTAAGTATGACTTTTAAATAATAAACGAATCTTTAAGAGTATATATTCCACGTATTTTTAGAGCTAAAGCACTTTTCTAAAATGAATTATGCAATAAAAGACACAAAGAAAATTTATAAGATATTTGTTTCTATAGAAATATGTAGTTTGTAAGTTTATATTAGGATCACTTGGATATGATTTTATGTGACTTGTAATTTTCTTTATGTACTTTTGCATTTGCTCTGAAGGTATATATTTGTATTTATGAGATAAATACAATATATTTATTCGCCGAATGCTTACAAATTATATATGTATATGAAACCGTCAAATTTTAAGGCAAGGCACAATTACTTAATGAAAAAATCTGCATTAGCGTTTTCTAGATTGTTCAAATTAAATTTAGCAAACGTAGTATACTGTTATCTTAATTATAAATTTTAATATTCTTTCATAGCTTGGTAAAAATTTAAAAAAACTATAATAAAATATTAATTTCAGAGTTTTACAACTATGCCAAGTATAATATCAGCTTATTTGGTGAAATTATTTTGTAATTTGTGCTAAGAGAATTCGCTGGAATTTTACTAAGCGGACATTATTACACGTTGTTGAATATAAATGAATACTAAGAAATGTTGTTATTATTATTTTCGAGAAACTACAGACAACCTCATAAATTTACAACATAAAAATATAATAAGGTTTATTTCACAATTTATTGCTATAAATATTTACAAGACTTTTAGGAAATATAATTCTGGCGTATTTCGATTAAAAATATTTTACATATTTTGTGAATGTATTGTTAGAAAGAAGTTGAAAAAAATAATTACTCAGGAATATCATTACCGATTCATTATTCTATTATTACATTAGCTTTCAATACAAAGCGAATTTTCAAGAGAATACATTTAAGAATTGGATATATAATTGACAAAAATTATTTAATATATTTTGAAATTTGCAGATTTTTCCCACAAACTATATTATAACACAAAAAATAAAAGTAAATCTTCAAATTTAATAATGTTTTAATCTAGAGTAATTCTATTTAAATACAAACAGGCAAATAATTAATTCACAATTATCACTTTTTTAATTAAAAGCTTCGTCCCATAATAAACAGTATCGTTTTACCCCCCTATAGTATCCAATTGCCAAAGCGTCTGATAAATATAATTCACCCAAACACATTTCAGCCCCTCGCACTTTTGACCGCGTAATAAAATTAGTAAGTCTAATTCGCAAGGAGGCTTAGAAATAATTCGGTTAACTCATACTTTCCAGGGTTCAACTCGGAGTAACTGAGTTTGAAACGCGCGCGAATTATCGCTCACTATTTGCAAATTTCTTCTGGTCCATCTGACTCTTGAAGAAAGGAAGTCAAAGCTGATGAAGATTTGAAGTGATAAAATCACACCTGTATCTTTTAAAATAATGGATTTTAAGGGTTTAGGAAGGGCTATATAATATGTAAGAAAGGCATAGAATTATTCTATAATATGATAAGTGAGTGTTTCTTTTTAACTATAAATTGTTATTCCCGAGTTATATTTTAACATACTGAAAAAAATGTTTATAATTAATTAGTTCTAAGGCTCTTAACTAAACTACTAGAACGTTATACCTTTAGACTAAAAAAATCTTCAGGAAAAGTTATGAAATTAAGTAAGAATATCCCTATTTTATACAAATATTTTCAGTATAGGGTCTAAAAAATACAAATTAAACCTGTTATTTTTTGACAGAATGTAATTTGCTGAGTTAAATAGATCAGAGTTAATATTTATGATAACTAAGAAGTTGAAAAAAGTTTAAATTAATATCACCAACAATTAAGCTCAAATCTTCTGAGTGACTGGAAATAGATAATAATTTAAATCAAATATATCTAACTACTAATTTTGGATAACGATACTCTATTATATATAATAATAAAAATTAAATATAAAACTAGTAAAACTTTATTAGTTAAAATAACAATAGTTGGATTGTTTATTATTTTTCAATATATTTTTTTCTTACTGAAGGTAATGAAATCCGATTATATATTATATTATAAAATATTAGGCGTAGGGCTTTTGCTCCGAATCCGGAAAACTTGCATTATGTCGGCACACAAAAGAGTTTTTAGTATAATTGACTGCCTGTATAGGGGTAGCAAAAAATATACGAGTAGGAGAGAAAAAAATGTTGGTTGATGTATTAAAATGTGGACTCGAGCACGCGTCTCATACAACATAAAACGTGTAATTAGTTTTTAAGAAAAAGCAGGGAATTATATTAAAAATTGAATCATATGTTGATACCTAAGTATAGGGTACTAACATACAACATTTTTAAGTAAGGCTTATAAGCTAATATAATCATATTAAAAGCATTTTACATTTAATTTAAAAAAAAAATTAACTTTGATTTTTATGAAAAAAATATTTAATACTGTTTTAATGCTGTATAAAATATTAATGTGAATTGTTTACAATTATTTTATATTTTTCTGACATTCACAAGTTTAAAACTGTTTTGTACATTCACAAGTTTAAAACATAATTATATCTAAAGTTCTTAATTATTACAAACATATTTTTCTAGTCAATTAAGATTTTCAAAAAAAATAATAGGGTTATATTGCATATCTTAAGCCAGATAAAAACATTTTATTTGAGCTAAAAATAGAATACGAATATTTTATTTAATCACAGTTAAATTATCCGTATTCTATTTTTTTTTAATAATATTATATTATTTTTCATTTAAATTTAAATGTATCTTTTTATTAGATTTATTTTAACAGATTTAATATTGTTGTCGTGATATTCATTAAATAAGAAATAGGCAAAATGAATCAAAATTTAACACGAAATATACACGAAAGCTCTACCATAATATCTTTTTTCAAGAAAATATGCGGAAAGGTAAAAATTTTTGCTAAAGAAAAAAATACTAATGGAAAATAGTAAAATATATTTTTAACAAAATCACGTGAATAATAATATAAACATATGCGTAAAAAAATATATTTTTTTAATAATAATCAATCCCATTTATAGTCAAAACATATAAATATATTATATATAATAATAACAACCAAAACTGTAGGTGTACCCAAAAAATAAATAAGTGCACAATAATATTATTTTATAACCTTATATAAAAATAAAAACCTTATCACTACAATTAGGACAATATCATGAATAAACGACCCAATTTGATTTTTTTTATTAGCTCTAATTATTCGTATGATTATATAAAGGCTAAATTTAATATAAGTTAATCTGAGATAATAGTTTTAACTATACCCTAAATTTGTATTAAAATTACAATTTATAATTATATTATATTATAATATTCTTATATTTCAAACGCAAACGTTTGTACTGAATTAAATCATAAAATACTTTTTTCTGTGATGTAATAAAAAAATACAGTGGGTTATTTATTTTGTAATGTATTAATAAAAAGCTTTATTAAAAAATATTGCTTTTAATGATCAATAAAATGGCGTAATCTTAAAATTTGAGCTGTAAAAAAAGCTAACTTATTTAATTAAATATATTTACGTAATACAGCATAAAAGTATAATTAATTAATAATTTTTGAATGCATTATATTCCAATTTTTTTACATATAAAATTATATTATTCAATTAAATAAGATAAAAAAAAACCTTATATTATGCATTTATATTTATAATAATTACCATATGTCAAGCAGAAAAAATATTCACTACATAAAAACTAGGGAAAATAAAATATTAAAATAAGCCGTTTCTTTAAATTTTATATAAAAACTTTCGCGAAAAATCATAATGTATAATACTTTTAATTGTTATTGAAAAAGTAAAAAATATACATTTTAATGAATTTTACTGCAAGGGCAGAGTTAATTTTACGTTAATGCAATATTTTAATTTATATTGTATAGCATAAAACTTGTGGCAATATACTGATTTTTTAATATATACCTACTTCTATTTCACACTTTTTTTTAAAACTTTTAATTGAATATTAGAGACATATATGTGTGTTTATTGAAAAAAAATAAAAATATGAATTTAGTGAAAACTTATAATAAAAATATAATATTATGTACAAAAGTTTGCTAATAATTTTTATAGTTATGATTAGTAACTAAAATAAGTATATCCTAAACTTATCAATGTAAATATATATCTATATACTTTTTAAATTGCATAATTTTATATTGGTAATATTTTTATATATAAGTTGCTGAAATATAAATTCTTGCAGACTAAAAATAAATTGTATACTATATTTTACCTATTACATGTTCTTAATTTTCTAAAATAAATCAGAGCTTATTTTTAAAATGCTGTAACTTTTAAGAAAACGTTAGTAAGAGAAATAATTTAAACTGAAATATATATTGGGAAAACTTATTGTAGCAACCTCCTTCTTATTTAATACATAAATAATGGCAATACTGTGTAAATCTAAGCCATCTTGAAAAATCTAGTTGATTTTTAATGTATTTTAAAATTCAACTTTAAAAAACACGCACGTAATCTCATCGCGCGCAGATTTACTTTACCTTAGAAAAGAAAGCTTTTAAAAAGCTTCGACGCGTAGCGAGCTTTTAATGAAGCGGATCATACACGTTACATTGTTGTTACGGGTGGATTTACTTCGCCGTGATTAAATAACACTAACGCTTGAAAGCTTACGGCTAATTATATATTAATTGCGCGTTTTCGTCGTGTCCTCTAATCCGAAAGCAACGAAAGAGGATTACCTAACTCCCTAGAAACAGACCTTTCTCCCATTAATCGCTATCTTATGTATGTACAATATCAGTACAATATTTACATAAAAATTTTGATAGTTTTTAAGCTGCAAATACAATATATAATTGTATCGTACTGTCTTATTTATATTAAAGGCAAATGTATTTGTAATATTAAATATTATTATATATGAAGCAATTTTTTAATCAGGTAAAATTAGTTTAATTAATGTTTTCTCGTAGACTAATCAAGATTCAGTCGTCTTTTAAGATATGGTTTTACTTTGGACTGGGTTAACGTGAAATGGGAAGCGGCTGCTCGATTGATGCTTGGCATAGCTCTGCTTATGAAAATTTAGTTGAACACTTATGTGATCATTTGTGAATATATAGTTTATGCTTCAGATGAAAAAATATATGAAAGTCCATATCGAGTAGAAGTAAATTATATGCATAAGGTATGAGCTATACTATATATATACGCCTATAGAAATATAGGAGGTTCTAATGTTTGGTCTACTCTTAATGCGTTAACGAATTGCGATGATAAAGGAATTTAACTAATTATTCTGATAAAAATTGTTTGCAAAACCGTTATAGATCGAAAAGATCGATATTTGGCAGCAATACACGAGTAGTCAGAATTTGTCAACACTTCTTCTGTGTAAAGACATTGAACGATCGTTTTTAGAAATACTAATTTTTTATAAGAGCTTAAAAAGAGATTAAAAAATCTACTTGGGATAATCAACATTTTAGTTTATTGCGCTTTTGACGCGTATTTGAGACAAATTCTTTCTCATAATAAATTTTTATTTGCGGTTTTTTCTATTCATTTCGATTGTTTAATGTTTTTTATATTACTTTACCGACTTCTAGAAAATAATTGAAATTGTATGAAAACTATTATTTTTGGTCTGGTTTTTAATTCTAACAATATAAAACGTATTTTTTTAATTTCGTAAAACAATCCTACTTCTGAAAATAGTTTTTTCACATGCAACGAATATTATTTTTATGTTTTAATAAAACACTTTAATCGTAATTTTTTCGATTAGGATTTTACAGGAATATTCCAAAAAATATTTTAAAAACATGCCATGTTATTTTTTATGGGAAGCTAATGCTTCGTTTAATAAAAATTCTATAAAAAATGAACTTTTTTGCCTTTTTATTCAACCAAGACTTTTGCATTTACCACCGCCACCCGATACTGACACCTAAATCATATTGACACGAAAAATAACTTGTGGAACAAATATATTTATCTAACTTCGTCTAACTGACAAAATAACCTTTTGAGTCAAGTTGAATTTAAAATGTTAATAAAAACATTATATACACATTTTAGTTCATGGAAAAGTAATAAATAATTTTTAATTAACAGTAGCGATTTATATTTATAAGTTATTGTATTATTTAAAAAAATACTTACACTGACTATTTTCTATTATTATAATTAAAGTAATTGCATCAAAAACAATTTAAGAAACAGAAACAATAATGAATAAAATATGATAATATCATAAAATTTCAGAAACCTTATAAACATCCCATATGTGTTTTTCGAAGCTACTGAGGAACGTTGTTATTGGATAAAGTGGGTTGAAATAATAATTGATCTTTTAAATCCTATTCTTGGAAGGATTGTTTTACCAAGAAGTGCTGTTCGATAATTAACTATAAAAGGCAACGCGAAATTAATGTTGCTCACTTTTTGATAATAGATTTACATTTATGTTGAGTTAATTAAATTAATAATTTGCCTAAGATTAAATGTTTTTTTATAAGAAAATTAATAAACACTTACTTTTTGGTGAACTGTATAGATGACAATCTGTAATTAAAAAAAATATTTATTAGGTATTTAATAATATTTTTAACAAAATATATTTAAGACATCTCTATAAAATATTTATTATATTTGGAGAATCGTTCACCAAATCGCAAGATATGGAAAATACGAGATGAATTAAACTTAACTTCATAATGACAATTATTACAGTGGTAAGAAAAAAGTAAATTACATTTAAAATATTTGTTTGCCCAATTTTATTAATTTATTTATAAAAATATTTTTAAGACTAGTCAAATTATTTTAAAACATTGACGAAATCAATATATTTTTTTTAAACTAATGCAGTAAATAATAACTAATGTAAAATACTATTTTTTTTATATTAACAATATTTTTAAGAAGTTGTAACACTTCTACGTCTTTTAAATGAAAAGAGGATAATGCACCCTAGTTTATTAAACATCCAAAGCTCAAAGGTAAAAAACCTAAACACAAAAGTACTACCTTAATTTTATAAGAAAATATAATATTAAAGTAATTGTGACTCAAAATATAATCCATATTATTCATTTACGCAAATATTAAATGAAACAAATTCCAGCCCTTATTACAAAATTACACATTTTCACCCTGAATCATAACCCCTTTTACAATCGTAGTTAATTGCGATTTTCGTCAGGAAAATGCAGAGCATTTGCATTATTACTCGCTTTATTTGCTGAAACCCCTAATAATAAAACGAAAGAAAAGAAATACCGTCCAGCAATATAAAAAGGGGTTAGCCGGGTCTTTATTAGCGTACACTCTCATACATATACATCATAATAAAGTGGCGCTGCATATAAACGCCGAAATGGAGTTTTCATGTTTCGAAGAAGGAAGGAAACTGTACCTATATATTTTTTAGGACTTTAGATACTGTAATAAATACCTATGGGAGAATAGGTTGAGTACTAAGTCATCGCTTTTTTATTATTGCGCTCGTAAACTTGTGTTCCGCTATATTACTGCAATTATACAATAATTTGTACAAGTTTTACAGATAGTATTACTCAATAATAATGATTTTCTCTCAACTGATACACGTACAAAAAAAAATTGAAGACATGTTTAAAAAAATTGCAACAATAAATTTGGGTGAACCAAAAAAAAATTTGCTTGTGTAGAAGTAACATAAATTGTTCAATCTGATATTGATCACTTGTTGATTGCGAAATACGTTATTGTATTGAATAGAATGTTCTCCTCGTAACTTTAATAGTCCTCCATTATTTGCCTTTCACACAGGTGTTTACGTGCAAATATTTTTTCCCATCGCCATAATCCAGATTGAGTTGGGCACATAAAAGTATCCGGGCAGCGTCCATAACTTCGCAGCTTATAACCTTCCCCGGTGACCCGGATCCTGTTTGACAATGGATGGGAGATCAACGTGTCCTGACCTGTAATTTACAATATGCCATTCGGGATTAATGCCCCGGAATTAGAAACTTTGAAAATGAAACGCCACTCCCATCTCTCTCCATTTCTCTCTAATAGGCAAAGGTGTCGTATAAAAATGAACCGGCAGTGTACAATGTTTGGGTTTTTATAGTTTGCCAGTTTATGTAATGTCAAAGTTACTTTATGGCCCTGGGGGTGTAAAACGTTTTATTGAAACACGAATGTTCAGTCAGAGTTTACATCTATGTTTATTATTATCTATATAGCGCATAGATTTGCAACAATGTTATTATATAATATTCTCTAGTACACATTGACATTATAATATATATTTGATGTCATCGTAGTTTTGCCTGCATCTAGTAGAATCTAGTTGTATTTAAATATTAGGTAAAACTATAGATTTTCGACTTTTTAGCTCTACATGAGTTGACATAAAGTGGGAAGCGGCTGCTTCATTGCCGATACTCGGTGCAGCTTAGCTTGTAACCAAGTATAATAAACTTCTGTTTATCTTTAGAAGTATCTGGTAAAGAGGAGATAATGTTTTTTTATCTACTACAATGATTTTTTTACATCGAATTTAACCGCTAGCACGACCCTTATGATTAACTTTTTTACACTGACACTTTTGCATTCGACCCCGCCGCTTGATACTAACACTTAAAATATATATGTGTATGAATTAAAATTTTCGTGATACTACAACACTATGTTTATAAAATATGATACCATATAACTTTCTTAGTATCGAAAGCCAAAACTTTTTATTATTTCTAATTAGTAAAATTTATCGTACTGGAATTTCAATCCCTCTAAATATATTTTAATTTATTAAGCATCAAAGTCATATAAATTAAAAGTGTTACTACATTGTTATGGTGTGGTGAGCGTTTAATTAAAATTCTCATTATACATAATGCCAACATTATTCGTAGAATTTTTCATGCAGAAAAATTCTTGCGATTAGCGTGAATATTGTTGTTCTAATTAAAAATTAACAACCATAAATATTCTATTTTATATGTTTATGTAAAATTATATAGTAATTTTGTATGTAATGAATAATTTCAAACACATATACAACTTTCAAAGTATATTTGAAATAATAAAGCACAGTCAAGTCAAAAGCTAAACAATAAACTAGTCGCAAAGGACAAACTAACCAGACGGTCAAAACTCGATCCACGTCGAGATTTTAACCACAATGCCGGATTGATTGCCCAAAATTGGCACTAAACTCTACTACATGGGAATGTCGTCATATCAAAGTGTCTGGCCAATTTGTTATTCCAACACTTTGCCATGTAGTCCTTCGACAAACAGGTGTATTGTCATGGCATTGTCGTGTCTGACACGTTTTGCTCCTTGAAAGAGCCCAGTCGAGCGTATATTCGAGATTGCCAACACTATTGTTCGGCTTAAAATTATTTGCTCTTATCGCTTTAATCATTTAGCGGCATTGTAATGGCAAAACAAATATACTCGTTATTATTAACGTCATACATCAAATTTTCAGAGTAGTCTGTTGGAAAGAAGATAACCCCTTAAAACAATTAATTTAAATATACATAAAAATTATGAGCTTATTTTATAATAATCACTGCATTATTTCATCAATCGATAAAAACTTTTATTGCATATTATTTTATTTTCATATACAAATATATGTTATTTATTATTTTTTAATTTTAGCTCATAAATAAGATTCTCTACAATGACCGCCGTACATGTACGGCGGTCTATCTTTCAAGGTTTTGAGGTACTCTATATAGTTATATATTGACATATATAACTGAATATAATATTTAAAAAAATTTATATATAAAATAATACCAATAAATTACCAAAAAATATGTTATAATATTTTTTTTTAAATATTAAGAGCATTTTAATTGATATAAAAATCCATAAAAATCGAAGTAAGATAAATTAACAAAATTTAATATTAGAAAATTCTTAAAATATATTATTAAAACACACTAATACAATAAAATAGTAAAATAAATTAAAGCAATTATACGTTGAAAAACGCTAATTTTTTTTTAATTTACCTTAAATGCAGTATATATTTATAAATAAATGACAATAAAAATAATTATGAAAAAATACGTAAAATTAGTTCTAATGTGCTTACTAACAAATTAACATATGTGTTTAAATAAACTCACTACTCAAATGGTTAAATATTGAAGTCGTATCATTTATGTACAATACCTACTAATAATACCGTATTTTTAAACTGCGAAAAATTTAATTGTATACTTGATAGATAAATACATCATTTTCTTTTCACTGTCTAAAAAAAGTTGTTTATTTTAATATATTTATTAATTAAATTTAGCCCATATATTATTAAAATGCAAATTTTAATTAATAAAGCATTACAGCCATCATATTTTTTATTGTACCAGCAAAACTGGTTACTTTGCACCCCTATAAAACCACCCTCTATCCTTTGCTTGTATCAACACAGCCGATAAACAGCTGACGGGTTTGTTTTCGTCAACCATACACTTTTTATTCTTCTTCGTTATAAAAACCCCTAAGGGTTAGAAGATGCTACGCTATTATTTCTTGAGAATTTGTAGAAATTCTAAAAAAAGGAAAAATTCACTTTAAAGGCACTCTTGAAGCCGGCGACTCAACCTAATTACAACTCGGCTGTGCTAATTATTTAAGTGGTTACGCGAGTTGCGCTTTGAAATTTAATTCGGCGAAAGGTGGTGTCAAATTAATAAATGCTACAGAAGTAAAGGAGGGAAGAAAGCGAGGAAGAATAATAAATAATAATAAGTACTGAAATAAGTACGATATAATATTTTTTAACTACCGATACATAAAAAACATAATTTTCACTCAATTCTCTAAACTATTTTTACGTATAAATGTGGCAGATTGATTACTAACATACTTTTAGCAATAAACAAATTTTTAACGTTACGAACGTTTAGGCTATATATTACATCTGTGGCCCAAAACCTTAAAGGTAATGGCCCTATTATGTGGAAAGCAAACGGAAAACCATCGCATTAATCATTCTGGGAAAATCGCTACCATCGTAACAACTGTCGGAAAAATAAACATACTGTTTAATAAATATTGGAATATGAGATATTTAGTATACGAGGAAATTGTTTTTATTGTATATTTTTTTCGCTAAAATAATATTGTAAAAATCACTAGACCTTTTGCGATAATCTTTCTTCGACTAAAATAATAAAACTGACTGAATTAATCTGTTTTGTAATAATATATAATTTATTAAATAGGTTAGTTTTAAGCTAATCAATATAATTATGTTTTTATTTTATATGTTGTACATTTATGCTGTCTTAATTTTCTTTATTAATTAAATATTAAATATTTTCAAAATAATATTGTTTTTTTCATGAATTAAAAAATCACAAAACTATTGTAAAAATTAACTTTTTATTATATATTGAATAAAAAAATATTTTTTTATTTTATGCATTGTACTACAAAACTATGTGGCGAAAATTTGGTTTGAATCCCACCATGAAAATGATGGGGTATATTTCCTAATTAATTAGACCGAACCCTATATTTAATTAATTAGTGGGTTCTTCACTTGTAAACTAAAGTAAAAACGCTGAATGTGCACGTAAACTTCACTACCCTTAATATTTAACTATTATGTAAGCTTTACTATGCTTGTTAAAAGTATCAATCTCTGGTTTGAACTTCAAATATTATTAAATATTCAGTGAAATTGTAGCATGTAAAATAATTTATATGTACTCATTACATAGTATATTAAAAACTTTATCGCATTTCAAGTTGTTGAAAAATAAAACACTCCAATAAATTGTTAAAGTTCATGAAATAGCTCGTCCAGAGTTTGACTACAAGATTTTTATTTTTAACGATCAGCGTACGCATTTATACAGTTGTCCCGTAAATCTAACCAGTCATCAATCGGCTGCGAGAATTCCTTAAATCTCGCTGAAATATTCTAAGAAACTGTGACACTCAATATATCATTCGAACACCTGACCGACTTTTAGTCGTCAAAGTTTTTATATGGGTTTTTTTAAGACGCTTTAACTTTCGGTCGGACCGTAGACAGTAAATCAAACGAGATCGCTGTTTAAATATGATTTATTTTTGAAAGCACGGCTTTTAGCCGGTTGGATAAAAAAATGTGTACACACAGAAAACGTAAAAAAAGCTTCGCGGAGCTTTTCAAAAGCACAATCAAAAACTTTACGCCGAACGATAAAAGTATTTAGCGCCGAACGTATTACGTGTGAATAAAGAGCAAAGTGAAATTTATTGGTCGTTTTTTTAACGTCTGACGTTAATTCGTAAAGAAAATTATTATGGGGGTGAAAACATTGTGTAATCTAAAAGTTTTTGACATTTTAAATTTGATTTTTTGTGAATTATTTGAAAATAAATGTCACTTGCTATCCTAGTAATTAGATGTATATCGAAATGCATATTATATATACGTATGTATATATAAAACATATTTTACATTCGATTTTATATTAAACTTTAAAGGTAAATTAATTTTTAATTCTGTTTGTTTTTATTAATTTAGTTTAAAACATAATTATTGTAGACTCTAATAATAATAAAACATTCATAATATTTTTTAATTTAGAGTTTATCAGACAACGTAATTAAAATTAAAAAAATAAAATAATGTTAGACATAAAAACAATGTGTAAGTATATGATTACAATAAAAACTAAGCTTAATTATATTAAAATAGGTAATTTATAATAAAAAGTGTTTCTTTTAAAAAACATCTTTTCAACAAAATTTGCTTAATGTTTTTTAGCAATGAAAATTGAGTTAAAATAGTATATATAAAATATAAACCAAAAATATAAAGAACGTATTTTCTGCGTTTTTTTTTTAAATTTTAATATGACATTTAAAACAATGGTTTTAATTGTTAGATTCATATTAATTTAAAGCTAAGGTTTTTAAATGATTTTAGAGAATAAAAGGAGAAAGTAATACATTAATATTTAAGTGAGATTGAGTATCACATGGATCTAAATTACGTCCATTATTAATTGTGTTAAATATAAATAATATTGTGGATGTAGTAAAAATGGTGTTTAGTCCATATTTAGGCAGTTAATAAATAAAGGTTTATATTAGTAAAATAACTGGTTGCTTAAAAATAAATTAATAAAAAATATTAATGGTAATGAACAGTAATTGATGGATGCAAAATGTTACACTATATGTGTAGTTTTAAGTGAAGTTATATTTTTACTAGCATAAATATAGTTTCATCAAATGTTTTTAGTTAAATCATATCACTTGTAGATACTAGCAAAAATATAATAATATTAATAGGCGCTAGTAAAATTATACGCTGCATAAATTTGGCCGTTGTAAAACATTCATTTTCTGTTCAAAATCAAAACCAAACCTAAACAAATAATGAAAATATTACTAGCGAAAATATTATTTATCCTAACTAGTGAAATTATATGCTACCATATAAATGTATATGAAACGCATTTTGCGAGTTACGAAATAACCATTTTCTACTTTAGCCCAGACCTAACCTAAACTAAATACTAAAAATGTATTTTCCCTCTTATTCGAAGATTTTATCGATAATTACAATTACAAAAAAAAATCACAATGGCTTAAACTAACAATAAAATAGAAATTAGCAGAACACCCAAAATTGCACAATAGCCACACAGAATTTCTATAGCCATTAATTAGGAAAAAATCTTCTTGAACCATTTTTTTTAAAAGCTACTTAGCTCGTAAATATATACTTAGCATCAAAAAATGTAATTTTCTAATGGTCGTTCCTGGTTTCAATGTTGAACGTTAAAACCAGCTTTCACAAAAAAGGATGACTTAAAGGTAAAGCCTTACCTTTTATTCGTACAAGCTTCTTTGAACTACTATATAAAATGAGACTTATTTATATGTACAACGTATCTGGATAAGTTTTAGTCAGTCTTTACCACATACGATTTAATTCTATAATACATACGCGCCCATAATATTATCCCACACGCTTTTAAGGAGGCAACCAGATTTTAAAAAGATCCGTTTACAGGAAAAATAAGTACTTACGTTTTTATGGTATTAATAATTAAAAATATAGTACCCCGTCAGCTGTTCATCGTTGATGGCCTGTCTACAGGGTTTTAAAGTAACTCCAAGTGGCGAGTGGATCGTGACGAGGACCTTTCATCGTCTGACCTATTTCAGACCTAAATAACGATTTGTACTCTCCCGTGAAGGGATTACAACCCTTCGGACTGTCTCGGGTGCTACATATACGCATGGACGTAAAAATGTTTTATTCATAATACAGTTGACAATTTGTAACCCTCAAAATCGGACGAACGGTTTTTGAGCGGAAACAGACGTTATTGGGTGGAAAAAATTAAAATTGAAAATAAATATAGCTCGCTTAGGGATTTAACCCAGGCGCAATATACATATGAATTTGCCACATATTTGTCTCTTTTATATATTTTTAATTAAAGTAAATTTTACGGCGTGAATACAAATATACTTGTATATACACTAATTTAGAAAAAGCCATTGACAAAGTTTGTCTTGGAATATTCTGAAATGACCAAACTTAATTATTCCTGAATTATTTAAGCAATCGTAGACAATTTGTAACGTATTGCGGCCGTTTGTAAAAATTATATTTTACCCTTACGGGAGTTTTTCAAGCGATAAACTCTAACTGCATTCAACCCTGAGTCTTACTGGCTAGATAGTCACACCCTCTAGGGCTCCCAAAAAAAGTATGTCTTAATTTAGATACATAAAAATTTATCGAGTATTTTTTTAGAGGACTAATATTTATAAAAAATCTTAAGTAAGGATCGAATTACGTTTTTCAATAATTAGTATGCTACGTGAAAGAGAAAAATACGATTTTGCTCTTAGATAATATTAATTATTTGGCACTGAATATAAAATAATGCTTGCTATAAGATGGTAAATTTCTAAAGCAATACTATAAATATAATACATAAAATGTTTTACCAGCCGTCATGAAATTAATAGTATATGTTTTTAATATATGTAAATTTAATAAAATAAACTATTTTTTTTTTGCTTAAAAAAATTAAAATAATGTAATCGTAATAGTGATCTAATTTATTGTATGTTTTTCTCTCTTAATGATTAAATAAACATTTATATTCTTAATTCAAAAAATACAATTTAAAATTTAAATAAAATATTTTTTATATAGATATAATAAATAAATGAAAGCTCTTAAGTTAAATATTTTAATAATTAATTGCAGTAAATAAACACTACATAACATTAAAATAAAATAAAAACCTCTTTAGATTTTGTAATCAGATAAAAATATACTATATGTATATGGATAAAGTAACATATGCATGTATTATAAATGTAAATTTCCTTTAAAGGAAAGCTCATAAACGTTATCTCTGAGTGCGTAAGCAAATTATTAATTATTTGCATAGTATATTTTGCAAATAATGTTTTTGAAAGAGGGCTTTGTTGAGCTTTAAATATATGTACGTAATAACTACCCACGTGTGTAAATATTATAGGTATATTTCATCCCCTTTCACTAACACCCCAAATAAAAAACAACACATTTTAATTTATGTGATCTATTAGTGTGTTTCAGTTATGCTAAATAATTATACTTTGTATTCCATTTATCTTTATACATACAATATTAAATTACTAAAAAAGCTTTTTTATACATGATTAATATTTAATTCATAATGTTCATTATTATTGTAGATAAAGAGATTTTTCGATGGATTTAATTAATAATCGGTTCGAATGACGATGTGGAAAATGCAAAATGTTTTTCCTGCGGTATTTTTTTTAACTTGCACAGAACTACTTCGAGCTTCTGTTAATTAGGCCGTTCCACGAGTCGGACTTAATGAAAAAAGGTTGTTATTATGCTGTAGTATGCAAAAAATATATAAAAATGCTTAAAATAAAGCACGTGCATGGTATGTGTATGTGTGAAAATTTAATTTCATGCTTTTACGATTTTTGTTGAATTTTCATCGGCATTAATTTACAAAAATATTTTCGACGCTGTTTTAACTTTTTCTCTATTTTTCTTACTACACATCATAATAACGAAGACAAAACACACCATAATAACAAAAGCAAAAGGATTGAAATAATTAATGTTTAGTTTCACTCTCATCATTAAAAATATTTTAAAAATAATATAATAATTTGGTTTTCAAGAGACTATATATAATTGAGGATCAGAAACTAAACCGTATTACAAGATATTACTCTAAATATAACCAATCAAATTTAACAGTGAAATAAAGCATAGTTTAATGTTATTCTACAAATTGTAATATGAGTCATAAGCCATTGCACAGAAAACGCAATATTGCTGCAATAAGATAAGCGCCTAATGGTATATAAAACTAGTGTATCATATAACGACGTTAAAAGCATTTGACATTTGCAGAATTAAAGTATATAAGATCAGTTACGAACATTGCTGTTCTAAAAACACGATAATGCTTAAATAAAATCGTCAAGTTATAATCATACTTTGTATTGTTTTATTCAGAAAAAAAGCACTAAGATAGCTAATAGTCTAAATTTTTGTATAATTATACACCTTACATCAAATTAAATTATATACATATATAAAATAACTTGTAGTACTTTTTACTACACAAATTTTGACTGTTAAATAGAACCATGCAACACATTTTTTTCCTTGCATATAGAATATCCATAATTAATTTCCGCTTTATGATAAAATTTTTTAAAATAATGTCTTATTTATATATTCTCAATTTATTCTTAAAAATGATCTGCAACATGTATCGTTTTTTACCAGTTTCACTTAAAATATTAGGAAAATACTAATTCAATTTTGTACATATTTTTAAAAAGTAAAAACTTTGATAAAAAAACTGCAACATGCAAAAATATTGACGTGGCGGCCAACACATGTCACAGAAGAAAAATAACAGAATTTCAATGGCAAGATAAATCACTAATTTTTCAGTGTCCACATTGAGTTTTGAGAAACACATAGATCAAAGTTTACAAAACCTCAGAGTTACTAGTCTGAGACGTTATGGACTACGCTATTCCCTTCTAAATAAATATAATAAATAGTTTATTATTAAAGGTCGTTTTACTAAAGTCATATACTATTAAAAGTAATAAAAGTCGATAAGAAGAAAAAACAATTAACATTTGATTAATCAACGTTTATTGTACAGCAATTTTATTCGCACCGTATTATTTATATTATCATTTCACACCGAATATACGAACTTGCATGCAAAACCCATCAATCCACATACGGCGTTAACGTTCGCGCTAAAAGTCGTAATTTCGTTTACGAATCTATCCAAAGTGATTTTAGCGCCTGTCGTAAATCCGCCGTAAATTTGCAACGGTCGTAAACTCTGCACGCGAACTGCGCGTTCTCCTCCCCTGCCTCTCTCGATACTGACGCTCCGTTTGTCTTCGTCGTAACAGCCGCTGTTTATACCTCATGTATGTGTATTTTTTTTCATTTTTTCCTAGTCTTCTTCAATTTATATCTCGCGTCTCGTGTGAACACACGTTTATGCTTTTGAATTTTTTTTAATACTTTTTTGCGCGCAGAGCTTTTATTTTATACGAGTTTTTAATTTTATGTCTGACGGTGAAAAAAATTAATTCGTTGAGTTATTTATTTACGACGTTAATTTATATCATATTAAAAAAACTGAATGTCGTTGCGCAAAATATATGTAGTATTAAATTATTGCCCTGTGCGGTGATGAAATTTCAAATTAATGTGTACATATCAATTCATTTACGAATGATGACACTTTTCAAAATATCTTTCACCTTGATAATATTTAATAAAGCATCATTTTATCTAATCATCTCCTGCTAAGATGTTGGGAAATTATTTACAGGTTCAGTTACAATCACTATCGGCAGGATTTAGTGGACCAGTAACACAGTCTTCGCTCTCGTCGCTCAATGTTCAATTTATTATGCTTCTCGGCGGTGACAATGTCCTACGATACTAAAACACTTTTTGACGCCGTCTACAGCATTCGATGAAGCATGTTAAGAACTTATTTTTTATAATTCCAAACGATATTTTCAGATTTTTTCTAGATGCTTTAGAGGTTGTTCCTCCAAGTATTTTGCTCGTTTTAAAGTACCAGAGGGATTCAATTAGGTCTACTATTCTCCCTTATATTAATCATTGACGTACAAGCAACTATCAAAAATATTGAGAATTTTTCAAAGTATTTGAATAAATGGTTTTCAATCTATGAAAGTTTAACTTTTTGTCTTCCCAACAAAAGTTTTTCAGAACTTGGGATACGATACGTTAGTTTATAGTCATCGAATATGAGCCCATTGAATCAACGTCCTTATTGTGAAAAGATAAAATCCGGATGATATTTCTCTGATAACTGTACAATAGAAAATACATATTGAATCCGTATTTATATCCCAGCATCCTTTTCTAGATGACTTACTGTCACATTTTACTTTTCTTTTACGTGATCACTACTTTTTTTTTATGGTACACAACATTTTTGTTTTACCTTTTAATTATTATTAGGTTGATTAATATTAAGTAGCTGATTTTACTGAGTTGAAAACGGTTTGTGATTGAAACAATTCAAACAAGATCTATGTTTTTTTGCATTCGGACTTATTTTATTTTGGACTGATATGCATTAGGATGTGAAATCTTTTATATACAAATTTAAAAAAAAAACACAATGCTGCGAAGGGCAAGAAACATCAATTTTATATTTGGCGAAGGTACTGCTAGTCAGGGAACTCGATTTTGGATCAGGTTTTTACAATTTCTTTACTGTTTAATAATTTATATGATTTCCTCTAGTTGAATAAAAGAGTCAATTTCTCATCGCAGATAATGATTAACATTGAAAATGCGCCTCGTGAAAATTCTTTATTTACTGTTGATGAAAATTGAGAAACACTGTTGTTTCTAATCCGCAAAAAACTGTGAGGTCATTCACAAAAAATGTTTGTATTATAGGTAAATTATTAATTTATCACCACTTAAGTCAAATTAGTTTATTATAACAGAATTATACTGTAAGTAAATTTAAACAGTGTTTAAAAAATAACCATAGAACATATGATCTTTTTGAAATATTGCTTCATGCAAATGCGATAATGTTTCAAAATTAAACAATTTAAATTTAGAATTTCTCTAACCTTTTTCCTATAGAATATCACATTTTTAAGCACTTATACTCATTTATTTTCAATGTGAAATTTAATAATTAAATTATTTGATGACCTAAAATCCTCTAAAAATTATGATTTTTATTAATAGGAAAATTTGTATAATAAAATTTTATGTATAATAAAAGTGTAAAATATATATATATATATATATATATATATATATATATATATATATATATATATATATATATATATATATATATATATATATATATACTTGTTCGAATGGGTAGTTCATATATTCTAAGACAATGGTATGCTCAAGAAAAACATTTATTTGCGCAAAATTAGTCACGAGTTATTTCGTAAAATCATCATGTAGAAATTATCTAATGCTATATATTAGATTATTGTAAGAGGGCAGAGATTTATCATACGGCCTAATTGATCGAAATAATACGCCAAGTTTTCATATAAAAAGGTTTTCATAAGACAAGACGCTTACACATGATAACGACATGTAAGGACCACGACTATTCTATTTTAGATCATTTCGCACTAATAACCCACGATGTATACTGAAATTTGATTTGTATTTATATCGTGAAATGAACACATTGATTGTGCTATTAACAACAATATTAAAAATATCAAGATAAAATGCAATACAAGTAACATTAGATCAAGTCTATGTATATATGTATGTATGTAGTGTTAAAAAATTTTACCTGTGAAGTAAAATACATATGAGTTTTACCAAAATAAAATCTGTACCCTTACCATATAAAATAACTAATCCGTAAGATAAAACAATAATGAAAAAAGTCTGTGAAAGGTCACGACATACAGTGACGAAAACCCAATTTTTTTATATATTGTTCTAAAAAAGTCTTGATTAAATCCATTCCTTCCCTACGCGCGCTATTAAGACGAACGAAAAAATATAGCACACGCATAATACGTGTTGTGTGTTCACCTTTTTTCAGATTAAATTTTCAGAGCAACAATGAAACGGCCATTATGGTACACGTCACGTGTTTCAAAACCGTCCGAGCAGCCACAAAGTTCGCAAACCATCAGGGATGTATTACACGTAGCGCCGCGTTAAAACATTAAACTTAATAATAACATATATACAGGGGTGCGGCAACTAATGCGGTACGCCCGAGTCCCACCCCTCTCGTGTAATGCATTTCTAAAATGTGCTTTAACTACTATATATGTACATACATCTGATTTCTAGAGAAAATATATTTTAGACAACTCCTGCATTTTTTTCATGTTTTTTTAAAAAAAATATTATTTAAATAGATAAATTTGTTAACAATATTATATTATATTATAATAATACAAACATTTTTTTTTAATTTTTTTAGGCTCAGAAAAAAAATAAAAAGATAAGGAATGCTTAGCCATTATATTTTAAGGGACGCAGGAGCAAGGTCTGTAGTATATAGTGGATGGTTGATGACAATAATATTAATTTAATTCCTTTAATCTGTGAACAATATCGCCACATATAATGTCTCTTCTGTCCACTAATTCAGGTATGGTATTTAAGGGTAGTACTTAGCTATACTATTTGTTTAAAATTACGTTTTGTGGCAACTACCTTGAATCATTAATCGACGTAATTAAATTGTGCAAGATGTGAAGAAGACCATAAAAATAATAAACTTTTTAACTACTAACGTGCAAGTATCGCTAAAAAATGAAGACACTAGAGAGCGATATGACGGAAAAATTGCCTTTCCGACGCAATTTACGTTTTTGAAACGGATATGTAATATGGCCTGCATGGTTCAAATATAAAATAAATACGTATTTTATGTCTAATTTATTTATTGTAAATTCTTTTAGCGTGGTGGATAAAATTAGCACCTATGTGTAAGCAGTAAGACACTGGACGAAATCAGTGACATATATTTAATTAAAAATAAAATAGTATTGCTGCTTACAATTAATAACTCATATTTTACTATGAATTTTTTTTTAACCATCCATGATATTAGAAAAATCTAATCTATGATTCCGATCTTCTAGATATGATAAAAATGATAAAACAATACGGTCCACTTGGATTAAAACCACTAGTCAACAAGATAATTTATTTCTTTTAAAATATCTAAGAAAAAACGCTGCCACATATAAATTAATCACTTGTTACGTATTAAGAGTAGCATATAATCGAAGGGTTTTAATTTGTATAGTTTATGAATTAAATCGTTATACCTGTCTAACTATTTAGTTGATGTACTGTCGAGGATTTTTGCACAAGCTGTACGTTAAAAAGTGTATTTTATTATATTTAACATAATGACGATAATAATATAATGGAGGGATAGCTAATTGGAATTGTAGATATTCTATTATGTGAACAGTAATGTTTAACATACAAAAGGGTCAAGTCCTATGTGGCACAAAACTATATAATATTTAAGAGGTTTCACCAATTTTTTCTCTATAAATACAAGTTATTACTAGTAACATAAATATCATTATCTTTCGCCATAATTAAATGCTGAGATAATATAAAAATAGTAATATCTGTTATAAAAACTAAAATAAAGAGACAATAAAATTATTTTTTTGAAGTAATAATCAAAATATATTCCTAGTCCGTATCATTATATTGCTTTAGTAGGACCAAAATAAATATATATATATAAATAGCGAATTGTGTTTGTTGATTTGTTTTATTTATTTTCCCTAACTACCATTTCCAAAGATGTCAGATAAGAAGAGATATAGAGTGAGGAATCGCGAGAAAAAGGGGCGATAGATGGACCGAGTCTTCGGATGGTTGGTTAGGTACAATACGACCGATTAAACAAGAAATTCTAGTTAAGATCCGGAACGGGAATATATAGCAAGAATTGCGAGGTCGACGTCGAGACGATTTGCGGTATGGCTCTCAAAATACCTATATCCTCAAATAATATATTTTATCAAAAATAAAAATAATGTTTTTCTATAAATACATATTCTTTGAATTGTTGTACTACAATGTAATATGTGCACTTATTTTATAATTATAAAAAAATAAGATACATGGGATAATTGTCACAATATAAAGGTGAGAATGTGTGTTTCAAAAATTAGTATAATAACAAAAGTCGTTGATTCTAGATTGAAAGATAAGAGCAAATATTATAGAGGCAGATTAAATTACTCTTGAAAATTTAAAGATTATTTTAAGTAGCGCTAATTTTTGTATTACTTTTTTTATTAATTAATGATGAATTAACAACAAAACAAAAAATATATCGATATCCTATATCATCAAGTCATTTAAAAACTTAATAAATCATATTAAGAACCTATGTCTTTGGACTGCATTTGTAAAACCATATTGGCATGACATACATACATGCTTTGAGCTTCTAAGGGTGAAGGCATTTAATTTACATAAGAATTTCAGATTATTAAATTACAAAATCACGTCACTTTGACACGACTGAAAACTTGAAACTAAATACAGAAAAATATAATTTTAATAGAATTCTTATAAGATTATTATTAAAAGTTATATGCTTAACAAAATAAATAAAATGTTTGTTAATTTAATTAAAAATATGGACCACCCACAGTTTGAGATCCTTATTCCTCACTGACCACAACCCGCACTATCCGTATCCAGTATCAAGCTCCGTAAAAAACTTGTCGCTGAGACATCTGCACTTTACAGCTGCAACAAGATCCGTCAAAACCGACCACTCCTGCCATAATAGCTGTTAAAATTTTTTTGCACATCATTCCTTAACTAGATATTGTATATCCCGTTGTTTGTTTCGTTTATTACTTGAATAAAAAAAACCTTAGATCTACCGTAAAATTAAATAGATTATACTATAGATATAATCAATTTTAATAGATGTAATTCAAAAGCAGCATTATATATATTATTAGAAACATCGATTTAAAACATTTTTTATTTTTTAATTCTGATTTTCGTTGTTTGATTTCTGAACCGCTAAGTTTGAAATTTATACTGCTGATGAACATGCAGCGAATTAAAAAAACACAAGAGCAATTGTCCGTGAGAGCGATAGCCCCTGAGTGCAATTGTCCGTGAGAGCAACTGTCCTAAGATCAATTGTCTTAGGAGGAATTGTCCCGAGAGCAAATGTCCGTTTACTGACATCTTTATCAATAAGGCTAATATGACAAATCGAGATAGTTCTTTGAAAATACAATAAAATATGCTATTGATACAAGCAAAATTAAATACCACATATGCACAGTATAAAATAAACTCGAAAGCTCTGAAGCTAAAATATTATCTGTATCCACGGGTAAAAACAGTCATATTTAACTTATTTCATCAATCGATAAATTAATAAAAAATAAAAATATAATGATAAAGTAGTGACAAATAACTAATTCTCTGCAATTAAAATAGTAGGTCGCGTAAACTTATAAATCTAAAATAAGCAAATAATTCAATATCGAAAGTTACTGAATCGTTTAAAAATAAACACAGAGAAATTCCACCGTAAAAAACTAGCAATAAGCTGACACGGATTAGCGCAAAATTAATATCAACTGAATTAAAACAGAATCAATTATTTTCACAAAACGTAGAAATATTCTGCCATCACTTTTTCGAAATAAAACATTAAATACCCAAGTTAACCCTAGACTGCAATTTAATAAACATATTTTGGGACTACACTGTAAAGGGCTTGCTGCCATTGTGGCCCTTAGATCAATATTTATTAGAAAAAATAAAATTTTAATCTATAACTGTGGTGTGGAGTAATACTAGAATAATAGTATCGACGTACATGTACGGCGGTCAAACTTTTACTGTTTTCAAGTATCCTAAATACTTATATATTTACATATATAACTGCATCTATAATAAATAAAAAATATTATATACTATTTTTCGTAATTTGATATAATGCAAATGATTTTTATAAATAATTTTACCAATAAATTATAGAGTACGAAATAAATAAACCTGCCAAAAAATATTCTGTATTGATTTAATAAAAAATATTGAAAGCATCTGAATTAAAAAAAGAAATACACATAAGCCGAATAATATTTTATATAAAAAAATATTTAGAGTAAATGAAAAAAGATTATAATAGAAAAGTGTTTAAATAAATTATTTAAACATATTAGTAAAAAAAGTAGTATGATAAATTACTGATTTTTTTCTATAATTTAGCATAAATACAATATAACATAATATTAAAAAAATAAAGACAAAAAATTTTTGGAAGAAAACATAAAATTAACCACTCCCAGTTGAATACTAACATATTAAAAATGTGTGTAAATTAACTCACTGCTCAAAGGGTTAATTAAAAGGTATTTAAAAAAATGCTAAAAAAATAATATATAATACACCTTTTTATATTAATTTAAAAATGCAGATAAGCCTACACATACCAACAATTAAAGAACATTTTCATACTAGAAAATATTGTAAAAATATGTCACGAAACCAAATTAACTAATCTTGTGACTACGATAAAAACAAACTTAAGTTTAAATACAAGCACAAAATGGCGTAGCACATAATGCTTTAGAGGCTAAAGACAACATATCAATGGTTTCAGATCTTCTGTGAAATGTACTTAAATTATAATTTAAATAACCTTTTTCTCTGTCTTTTGCTTAAATTGTGAAAAGCTTTTTAGTATTTTCTTAAAGAATAGCTACCAACGTTTTATTTTATATTTTTGACTAGCTAATAACAAATTGAAAACATTAAAATGGTTATAAACCAGTAGCACGTATATTATATATAACCATAATGTTTGTTAAATTATTTATATTATTGAAATAAAAATTGACAAACTTGAAAGCTTCTTTGTCACCAAAATAAACTGCAAAATATCTATAAATAAATGGTACGAATATAGATTTAGAATGGGAAAATAACGGTATATATAAAAGAATATAATAAATAAAGCATTTATGCTTATATACTAATAAATTATTACTAAATAAAATATTTTTATAAACTTTTTATCGTGTATGGGAAATCATAATTAATGACTATTATATATTATAATTTTAATCGATCATCATAGATAAGGATATTTTCTAGATTTCACAACTCTTAAAAATTACTTTTTTTAAAAACAGTATATTTCCAATTTCCCATTTAACTATTTAGTGTAATTTATTTAACTTATTCATTAATTCGATAGATCTGTAATTAAAGTAGGTGATCAATACCTGAAGGACCTGTGTTTTAATCACGATTAAAATTAATGAATTATATATAAAATTATCCGAAAACTTATAATTGATTAAATTAATTATTCAGATTTAATGGTTCAACATTTGCATTTATTACATCTGACCATCACGACTTTAAAAGTTTGTCAAATGCGTCATGATGATCATTTTACAAACAATGATACAATTAACTATTTAAAAAATATATTAAAAAAAAAACAGATATAGTGCACACCTAAAATATATGAACATAATCCCACATATTTTTTTCCAGCTCAATACTTACTAAAAAAATAGCACAAAACTATAAGGGAATTACGATTTTAACTGTAGCCCATAAAGTCCTCTCAACCGTTTTTAATATCATATTTGATAAATACAGTGAAGAGATCCTGAGTTAGTGTCAATGTGGTTTCAGGCCGAACAGATCCATCATAGATCACATACACCTCGTGAGATGAATGATGAATCTATATGAATATAATTATTTAGAGACTTCAAGCAAACGTTCTATAGCTTGAATAGAAAAAAATGATATTATATCTGACTGTTTGGGAGTTGCAAAATATATTAGATTAACAGGTATCACATTACCAGAATCAGAGTCAATGATAAATGTTGAAATTATGCTCTTCAAGTGTTTTAAAAATTCTGGGGCTAGACAAGGAGATGCATTGTCCACTATGATATTTATTCTAGTGCTGAGGCATTGGCAAATTTAAGCTGCTTTAAGAATGCAAATATGCATATAAATTTGATCTAAGAATCAACGAAAACAAAATTAAATACTTTATATGAAATAAACTAGTTTCATTAATTTTATTAAAACGTTTTCTTAAGTGTCTTCATCATAATAAAATAAACGTTTAATAAAAAAATATGACACGAATACTACTCCCTAGTTTAATATGTTTTGAAACTCGCTTTTTTAAACTTGATCTGCTTGTATTCTGATCTGTTTATTCGCCAGATTCATATTTAATAAGCATTATTCATTAAATTTCCATCGATGGAGGGCTTGATTTTTTTTATTTCAGACTTCAAAAGCCACACAGCCCCACGCCAATTATTATCTCAGATAATTGCTATTTCGCATAATACACATATCCCAGCGTGTAGTCTCGAGTTGCCCCGCGAAATTTCATCGTTGAGGATATATTAAAAATAATGGATATTCAGTTTCCCGTCCTCTCCTGGCGGTATCCATTCACGTGCAGCCCTTTTGATGAGCCCGGCTCGTTCAACCTTTAATAACGGAAATGTAAGCAGATACTACATGGACTTGTATGGTACATACGTTGTACTTACGTACGTTTATTACATACGTATGTGAGTGTAGATTATGTGTTTTCGCATAATGCGGAAAGACAGACGGACGGGCGCATGAATAGATTATGGTTGCGTTAATAACTTGTGCTTGGTTTAAAATGTCTGGGTTTAAAATGTGGTGTAAATAATGTAAATCATACTTGTAACATACAATGAATCACTAGAATCGCTTCATTGTATGTTACAAGTATGAAAGTCGCTATCTCTGACATTTAACTTTGACAGTTTACGTTCCTATTTGTGACCTTTCAATTTTTTTTTTTCAATAATTTTGGTAAGCCATTGGTATGGGGAAAATCGTATTATTTTCTAATACGAGTTTCAGCGTACAGCCAATGTAACAGTTAGTTCAAATGGCAATTGCGTATTTAGTGATGATGTGGTTAACCACACATTCAGGTCTGGCGAGCGGGGGGTAGAGGAGGCAAATTATCGGGGACCGTTGTCTGTGAGGCGCCCGACTCTGATATTTATAAATAAAAAAATCTACCTCAAATAATGAATCTAAACTGTATGTATATCAGTTATAAGTTCCTTCAACTCTTTTTATACATACAAGAAATAAAAGGAGCGGAACATTGCCTACAAAAGCACCCACTTTCACAATAAACATTTTTATTCAAAAGAACAGATTGTAGTTTTTTGACATAACTCCGTTTGTGTTAAAATTTGTTTGCAAATTATTGCTGAAAAATATTCAACAAATGTGTAGGTATTTGATCTGAATTTTCAGATCGAATACCAGAATAATAAATAATGAAAACTACTAACGGTACCTTTTATTTTTGTATAAATTATATACGTAATTTTCTTTTTAATAAATACTGAATTTTTATTGAAATATATTAAAACATTAAACAAATTTTTATGTATTATTGTATTCTTAACAAAAAATACAATGTATTATTAAAATATTAAATCAATTTCTATGGAAATTAATAACTAGACACGAAATATTAACTTCAATTAGAAGACCAGCCCTACATGCTTTAAATTTATTTTATATAATATTTAAAAATTCCCACATAAATTTTCTATGTAAATATTACAAACAACAAAGCAAAAATACCTTTTATTTTATGTAAATTCTATAAAAATCCGCCTTTTATGAGAATATCGACTAACAACTCTATTTTTGTTACATAATAATGTATGTATATATAATCATTTATTAACATAAAATAATATATGTAATATAATTTTAATTAAAATAATTTACTTTATATTTTTAGTTTTAGAATTAGTGTCATTTTATTTTATTAATAATAATTGATGATTATTACTACTACAATTAGTGATCAATAACTGGACGTAAACATCGAACAAGAAAAGAAAAATGTAACAAAAATGCTAATAAATAGGCTGCGAGCTTTAGCGTGCCTTAGAGAGTAGCGATCGCATCCCTTTTTCCTGTACGGCAAGATGTGAAAACTAGTGTTGCCAAGCACAACAATGTTTTACGGGATAGATATGAAAAGCTTAAAACAATATTGAAGGATAGTGCTAATTTTTTAAGGTGTGTCATTATGGTTAAATTTTTAATAAAAAAAAAACAAAAAATAAAACAAGGGTCTGCTTGCCAAGGGTGTTACTCGTCAATATTAAAATAATATGCTCTGTATCTTACCGAATATCCCTTGTAAGAATTTGTTTTAGTTTTGAGCTACATCTACCGGAAGCTTCATAAGATTCCCATGTCATCTGGACGAAGTACCGTTACACGAAAGAGCATGCTTTATCTCTTTCTTCGTTGCATGCGACACCACTCCCATTTTTATTTCTAGGGGATCGGCGTCAGTTCTGGATAGTTAAATGAATAAATTTGATTAACCTACAATACCACTAACTTCATTTCATAATTTTACTAGTTATGTGTCTGATTTTTTTTCATTTTGCGCAGAATTTTAACGATATTTTAAATAAATATAATTATTATAGTCATTATTAAATGTATTCCTAATATTTTTGTTTCCAAAAACAATAAGATATTTATATTTAATATAAGAAAAGAGCATTAATATATAATAAAAATAAAATGGTAAATATTTCTTTAGAAGCGCAGGGTAACACCCCCACGGTGTATGGCTGAGAGGCAAATAGTAGTGGATTCTAATTAGAATGTAACGGTAAACCGTCGAGCTCGATAGGGAATCTTATGATGCCTACCGGAAGAGCGTTTAAATTTGCTTTTAATCGTCCAAGTTAACCGTTAAAAAAATGCACATGCGAACTAACAACGTGATAGCACTTCAAACTGTCTTTACGTGGTTCGTATTATATATAGTGAATAATATATATGCATATTATTATATAAGACAAATAGCTCTACAAGCTTAAGTAGAAATCTCAAGTTATTGTTCACTTTATACAGCAATATGTAAAAAGACAGAAATACAATTAAATAAAACCATTTAATATTTTCAACGTTTCTAAACATTTAATCTTTTTGTGATTCATAAAATCTAAGAGCGATCACAAAATAATTAAAAGCTTTGTTTGATTCGTCAAAATAGATTTATAAAAGCAGCTTTCCTGTTGTTGGTTTTGCTACATAGTGAATACAGTTTGCTTAACATCTAACATCTATCTTTACTGTCAAATTAGCAACACTAACTTATTTGATACCTTATCTCTGGCTACTAGTATTACCAAGAACTGCTTCGACTTGCCTTCGGACAACCGTGTCAGGATTAAGTCCCGTATAATTGAATATAGCCCAGATTTTAATTGAGCCAAACGCAGTTCACGTAATCGGATGACGCAGTCGTGTTTTACCCTTGCCACCTGTAATTCAATAAACCGCCGCCAGACTTGGAGGAGAGGGCACAAAGGAGTCGTGATAGACACACAGACAATATGTGATTTACTATATATGCAAAGCTTGCTTGCTTTTCAATTAAGCTTCTGGTAAAAGCTTATGAAGAACTTTGCGGTTCAGATGTAACTGCGGAGATAAACGTAAGGCTTTTAAGCGGGGTGAAATTTGCATAAAAATGGCATAGATTCGATTTTATGAGGGGTTGCAATGTTGAAAATTTTGATTGGATTGAAGTTTGATGGTCTATTGAGATGTGAATGAAAAAGAATGGGGGTAAAAATCAGCTTGTTGAACAATCTTTAAGATATACGACAGAGCGCAATTTTAATTTTTCAGAGTGATAATAGTTTGTAAAAATCAATAATTTTGATTTTCAATGTTAGGCTATTTATTATTATATAAGTAGTCTTAATAAATAAATTTAATAAAATACTTTAATTTAAATTTAATAAAATATTTTTACACATAGAACTGTTACATAGAGATATAAATTCACACGGTCATATCAATCACACATTGCAAACACAAGATGCCGCAAATAAGACTTGGTATACTATCGGAAACAGTAAAATAATTGCTGCTGTTTCTATATACGACTTAAATAATATATTATAAGATAACAAATCCCAGTTAACAAATATTTATGATACGGGATTGCGACGAATGCGAACCATGTTAAATGTTTTGCGAATCGGTCAACGGCAAAAATGCACACGTGGGTCGACTATTTGCATAATTCCCACCTTTGTTCCGGTGTTGGAAATTTGGTGGCAAAATCCCCGGGATGTTACGGGGGTATTAACGCGAACAAATGTGCCAAGATCCCAGGAACGGCCGGGACACTAATAAAACAGTGTTAATTGTGCACCGGCGCGGACAGAAACGGTCTTAATGAAATACCAACACGATGCTCTGAATTTTAACGTAATATATGTATGTACATGTATATGTATATTTGCTTTATGTGGAACAAATACGTAAAACGGTAATGTGAATAGGTAGAGAGAGCAATGGAAGACCAATAAAAGGACTAAAATAGCCATTTTGCTGTTCATCCATATTACTATTATTTATGATAAATAATAATAATATTTCTATTAAGAATGTAATTCTCTGTGTATTAAACATAAATTTAATTAGTTTTAATAATCGTTCGAATTAAAAAATTCAGGCGCAATTTGTTACATTAATGATTTTATATTATTTAATTTTTGACTTAAGCTTCTTTCCCCTTAGAAGTATTTAAAAATAGAGAATTTTTGGTATGGTATAGAATTATTAAACACCCCCTTAATATTCAGTACGAAAAAATATTATATTTTTTTTTACAAAATGGCGGCCAATTTAAAAATTTAAAGTGTCATAACTTTACAAAATAAAATCCTATTGAAAATTTTTTAAAAAATAAAAAGTGTTTAAAAGCTTAATCTGCATTTAAAAAAAATATAAAATATTTTTTTTTCTTCTAAAAACAAGTTTTATGGTAAATTGATCGGACTCCCATACGAGCTTTTATGCAACTTGGCATATAGTTAACGCTGTTATATCGTTCGTTTTAAAGATTAAGACTTGAATTTTTGATACAAAATATAGATTTTTAAAATATCCTTATGGTACCGATAAAAAATATTAAATTAAAAAAAAAAAGTTTTTTGCTTCGAAACAAGGTTTATGTTATGAGTCGATCGGCCCACCATACAAACCATACACCATTTAAAACGCAATAAGCTCACTAACAATATGATAAAATATTTAGACCATTAATAACAGATTTCTGTATACATTTAAAATACCTAACTCTAACGCTCACAATAAAGACAAAAAAATTTTACACTTATAAGTGAACAATCTAAGAACATTCTTTCGACTTAATGCATACATAGCACACATCATTTAATTCATATACGTAGCTTTATCAAGAGTTTTAACATTACTTGAAACATAAGAGAGGCTCACAATAACTCGAAAGAGGCACATGCTGAAGCATAGACCGAGAGTTGAGAAACTGATAAAGCAGTCGCTTCTCTCTTTACGTAAATTCTAATATAGCCACGAGAAACAGGCAAGACTGCGAGAACGTCACGTATACATATGTATTAATTACATAGACTGTACATGTATTAAAAATGTTTTACATTTATTATTAATATATAAAGCATACAAAATAACTTTGCCTCCGTTTATAAGAATAAACGCGTTACCGCTTTTTATCAGTATTTCATTAAAATTGTAAATCACAATCGATAGTTTATGGTAATTGGTAGTAATTTATGTATATATTATTTATATTTAAATATAACTAATTAATACATTTATGACGGGTCGAATGATAAGCCTGAAACGTTTCCATGTTAAGTTTAATCATTTAATTAAAATTCGTTTACAGAAACGACAGTAACAGGCCTTGGCAATTTTTCTTTAACAATATTTAAATTAAAGCATCGATTGTTCTTTGATAAATCTGGATCAGGGATTAAAAGTCTGAAATTTTAGGCGCCCAAGCAATTAAAACTTTCAAGTCAGCGATAATTTCTGCTTCGGGTAACTTCAGAGCGAATAATTAAAGCTTAAAAATACGAATAAAAATAATCAATTCGACAGTGATACAAAAAGAAAACATTCTTAAAGAACAAACAAAGATAAATAAAATAAACAAATAAACGAGCCAACTAATCTGCAATTCAGAAAGTACGGGGGGTCGTTGCTTCAGAAACATTCGCCGAGGGAAATTTTCGCAATTTTCGTCCTCGTTAAAGCCGCGAAGCTTTCTATTTTTTATAAATAATTCAATTATCAAGTTTTTTGGTGCGTAATGGGTATCTAAGGGAGAGGTATGTGAAAATTTAATGCGGTAAAGCGAAAGGTGTCAAATTTCAAATTAATGAACTTACCAATTAAATAAATTTTGGGTAAATGTTTTGTTAAATTGAAATAGTTCTGCATTGTTTTGGGTCCAATAAAATAATTATTTAGTAATAGATTAATACGCAAAAACATAAGATTTTATACACATTAGAAATATTATGCAAAAATGTCATGGACTTAATGTGAGTATGTGCGATAAGTGAAGCAGTATGTGAGTACAGTAAGAGAAAAATTATTATTAGTCACCCATTTGCCGACTTCTGTTAACCACCCACTACAGAGCACTAGAGAGAGGAAAACTCGACGCGATGTGTGGAAATCTTACGAGACACGCTTTTCCGCAGCCACTCGCAACTTGAACAACAACCACCATTAAGTCCAGTCCGACGAGAAGTTCTCGTGTGCAAGAAACAAAATGTCGACGATTGGAATTGACGGAAAGGGAAACGCCATTACGGACACAACAATTCCATAAAATGCATTGCGAAAAAGCACTTTTCCAGCAAACAAAAGTATAAAAGCGAAATAAACTCACCTCAACAGCAATCGAAGGAGACCTGTAACATAAATAAAATAAAGTAAAATTATTTATATAATAAAAAGTTGAAAAAATAAATATAATATAACTAAATACTATGATTCTTGTCTCCTATTTATTTATTTACATTTATTTATTACATAAAATATTTTTTTTTTTAAAGTTACACTATTTTTATATCAACTATATTTTTTAATTTATATATAATATTATATTTACATATATATTTTATCAAATGCACGTTTTAGGTCGAATGTCATTATAGCATTGTATATATTACTAATTGGATTAAAATATTCGTACAATGTTATTTATGTTAGTATAGAGAAAATAAAATTTCAACAATAGTAAGCAATCTCATTGTTAATATTTATTTTATTTTGTGCATAGTCTGACCGAAATATTTTAGCAGGTCGCTTTAACCACAATTGTGAGAATTTGAGTTTTAAGAAATATTGCAGGTTAAATTGTCCAGTTTAGCTTAAGTGACATTTATGTTCAGTTGTGTGATTTCGGTCTTTATTACTTTTTTTATTTAATAATTATTTAAAAATATTATATAAACATTTAAAAAATTGAAGAAAACGTAAATTATGTAAAGATAAAAGAAACGTTTTAATTTAATTGCATATTATTGACTGAATACATCGGAAATTGGTAAACACAATAATTGTTCACGACACGCCGTCAAAAACGCTTTAAAATGGTTTAACGAATGTGGTTTTTACAAATCAAAGCCAAGAACTAGAAGAAAACGAAAGATAACTGCCCAAGAATATTAAATATTAGTTCGCGCTTTCTAAAAAATCATCGCAAAAAAATCTTCAAGCCTGTATAATTGATAAGATATATACCTTTGTGATAAGTAAAATTCCTAAAAATCACATCCAGTCATAAACACTAATTTATTGATATTTAAACAGAAATACGAAAGTAATGAGCCTAAAATAAAAATATAAATGTAGCAATAAAAATATTCAGAAAAGTTTATCTGCAATTATTATAAAAAATAAATTTTGCACACACACACTTCCTGCTTACATTTTTTTATAACGACACACCAAAGGTCTATTTTCCGATTTCCTATGTAAATAATTAAATTACGTGCCATCGCTAAAATTCACGGTGAAAAGCGGTGCATTTCCGTGTCTTAATTCAATTGCGCAAGCAAAGAGGCAGAGCGGCGCGCGGCAACCTTTGAGAACCACTTATCGAATCACGTCTCAGTTATCATAGCGCGGCACAATGAGCTATGAATCTAATTATATAGAAAGGACAAGGATCAATTAGGCGACGGTTGACACGCGTGGCCACACACGCTTCCACAGAGCTTTTCTACTCTACTAATCAAAAGGTTTTGTATTTGTTTCGGTTCCGTGGCTCGAAAAGCCCGATGCGATTAGATAACGAACTCGATCGCTAATCTGATGTGAAACATCTTTCATATGCAACGAAGTATTATGATGATGTGTTTTATTATGAATATTTATATCATACAAAACGCTCACAAAAACAATAAACTGCTCACTGGTCTGCGACGATGTGCATTAGATTGCAGTATTAAGCTGTATTTTAATTTTGATTCAAACTTACTTATTTTTTAGCCAATAATATTAATAAAATTCAGACAAACTTTGATGTAGGCAAACACAGTTTAAACGTCGCTCTAAATGGCTTTCTTCCATTGCGGCCATCAGACCGATATTTCAAAGAAATAGCGCGCTTACTATAAAAATAAAATCTTGATACTCAAACAATTAATTAGACTAATTTTAACATATGCTTGATAGGTATTGATTACCAATAAGTCAAAAATATATTTTTTAATAATATGTATTATACTAAAATAAAAATTAAAAAAAAAAATTTCAATTATAATATTTATTTTGAAAATAACCACATTATTAAGGTTAGTGAAAAAAAATGTTTAAGTTTAAAATATATGTATATTTGATTGTCCGTTTATTTAATTTAAAAAGTTTTATCCTATTAAACGTAATATAAATGCAAATAAAATGTTTTTGTGCTGTTTTTATTGAAATGCAAAAAACTCATATACATTACGATCATGAATCTGAAAATTCCAAAGATTTCGAATTTCTTTTGAAGTACATAATTCAATGGGCGTATTCTTTAAAGATCTGAGGTATAATACGCATAATATAAATGTCCGTAAAACTTGGACGTATTTTCCATTTTTTCCTCTTTTAGGGAGCTTTATTCACATTTTAGCTCTACAAATACTTTATATAAAAATATTAGCATTTATCATTTCAACGGGCGACAGGCGAGTATCTTCATTGTCGCTTGAAAAAAGAAAACTTTTCGAAAGGGGAAAAGAGAGGAAAAGACGAAATTCAACCGGCGGTACTTGCATAATTTAAACAGAAAAAAATTATATACTTAGGTATAAACACAGAATTGGATAAGTGAGAGTTTGATAAATTAATCAATTTTATAAGCATTTTTAATTTATTCTTAAAGTATAGTTTTTTTTATTTTATTATTTTAACAAACAAAAAGTAAATTTAGAACTTTGAAAACAATACCAAAACTTGCGTGCTTACTGAAGCGCGTTTGAACTTAAACTGATGTCAAAACAAGAAGTCTGAAAAAGTTAGATTACTTTTCGGTATCTCTAATATTTGCGTATATAGAAAATAATCTTGGATAAATAAAATAAACTTAGTCATTTAAATTTATTTTTTAAATTTAAGCTGTCAATTACAATGTCTTTCGACAAATAAATAATAAGAGATTTTTTGCTGCATTTATAAAATTATTGTGTACTATATATAAATATATATAGATAATGATAATGTTTAATAATAAGACATTGACACATTGACACTTAAGTTAAGCTATTATTAAAAAGTTTTTCACTAATGTAGTATTTTTTTTACATTATATAATATCTTACATAATTTTTAATTAATTTCTTACATAAATATTTACTATCCAAATATATAAATTAATAAGTAATTTCTTTCAATTGCAAATAATCTACAAAACCACTTTAAAGCAAGAATTATACAGTTATTTAAAACATTGTATAAAAAATATGTTTTATTATGACTCATTTCTTTTATTTTTAAGTTATTCTTTGATTGAATTAAGCAATTCAGCAAAATTGTTATTATTTATATTAATATATTTAATTCAGTAATTATTTTTTTACGTTTAAACATAAACACGTACAATTCAAATAAAAATTCTTAAGGGTAGAAATACTTAGACTACTGGTCAAGACAGAAAATTTAACCACCGCGTTTTTACTCCACCATTTTTTATTAATGAATATTCATTCATTTCTATGTTAATACATCTTGAATAAATATACGTAAATAAACAGACTATGTATTTATAATAATTATATTACAATCTTTGCAAATTTTATTCTCAAAAATATACTAAATATTTAATGTAAATGAAAGTAATTTTAATCTAAATTGGTATTTTATGACTTAGTTTGTAAAAAAATATTATTTTTAATGTCATAAATTTTAATGCAAATATTTACACAAGAAACCTAATTATTATTGATTAGATAATATACGTAATACATTTTATTGTATTATAAAATGCAATCTGAATCCATTTTACTGTCGATAAATAATTTTAGATAATTGTTTTCTTAACTCTAAAAAAGCTAATGAACGCCCTTCAAAGGTATTTTATTTAGAGCAATATCTAGTCTACCTATCCCAAAGAATTTTTCATTTAACGAACCTATCAATTTTCAGTGTATTCAATGTGCTTATTGACATATTATCTACCACTGACTTCTCAGGTTTACGAATCACACATATGATTGAATATAATTTATTTTAGCGTATATATTATATTTTTTAAGCTTTACAGCAACATAATATCCATTTGACTTGTTGACGTTAACAAAGGATTTTATCACTTTTGTGTGTATCTAACTATTTACCTATTTTTTCATGGTTGTGGTGGATGTTCACATTTTCATACGTCGTATTGTAGCCACAGTAAAAAAATACAAAGATAAAGATGTGAGTGAAACTCCCGCCGGTTAATACGAGGCCATAAAACGCCAAAATATACCCACGAATGAAAAAAACAAAATAACCTTTTCTATCCTCGTTCGGAAAATGCTTGAGGGACTTTGGGAAAGGTCGAGAAAATCGTAAATTAAATGGTGAAATAAAAGTTCGGATAATGCTATATAATTACTAATTAATTAATAGATGTTTATTTGAAAGTTTCAGTTACTTAATCTTTAAAAAAAATAATATCATCCTTAAACCTATCTTTATTTTAATTTTTTTTTGCCATATTAAAGATTTACTAATTTTAAATGTATCACTAATGGTAAAATGAACAGATAAACATTTTTTATTATATGCTTAGAACCAAAAACTATAACTCTGTTTTAATGGATTTTTATGCATCATTCTCTAGATGAGATCTATACTTTTTTTATTTTAATAAAATGACTGGATTTTTTATTTATATATAAATTTCTGAGAAAAATCTATCGTCTAATCTCTTTGCAGCATTTGATATTATCACTAAAGAAAGACAAGTTATATATGTTATATAATATTCTTTAAGATAAATACGATTCAGGTACTATTACCTACTAGATACTCTTCAACATTATACATATAAAGCAACGCAAGAGAGCTTTCTTTAAAGTTTTTTTATATGAAACTGAGAAAGCGACAAAGAAATAACATCATACACCCTTACCAAAATTTAAAAAAATTCACATACAATTATCTGCGAAAAAGATGATTGTGTGATATTAAATATGAATTTATTATAATTTAATTTATAATGATTTTGGCTTTTGAGGCATAGACTCAAACCAAAGTAGTTTATGGAATGACTTTTGCAGCCAATTAAACGCCAGAAAATAAAATTACATGTTTTTGTTTTAATATGTAATTTAACAACTATGTAAAAATAAATTTAAATGTAAGTTTTGGGTGGCAGAATCAAATTGGCAAGCGAGTCTTTGTTATAGTCGTCGACGATTTGTGTCTGAGGGTAGGTATTGTAACCGTCATTGATTGCTAGTAAAAATTCTGGTAATCTTTGTGCTAATGATTTTCATTGATTGGTGATGTGATATTGTCACACACATCGTATTTACAAGGAAAAATACGAAACAAAACTAATTTAGAGACATTTCAACCCATTTTTGCATACCCATAGTTGACTATATATCTAATAATTATAAAAAATACTCTTAAAATTTTTAAATTTAAATAAAGTAGCAATAATATTTTTTAACCCACACAAAGTTTTGTGAATAAGTCAGAAAGATTCGGTTTCGATTCCCAAGTTTGGTACATAAGTCTCGCTTAAGTTTTACCTAAGGTTCTAAGCGAATGTCTTTATAGTCCAAGGGGGAAATATGGGTGAGATCCAAAAATTGTTTGTGCACAGTCACCCGGAAGCCGGACGGAGGCAAGGAGAAGATTCGTTGCTTCCGTTCTATTGCATTATCTTACGCTTTTCGTGCCGGAAAACGGTGTCTAGGAATCTCGACTATTTCCACCGGCGGAAAACACACGGAAGTAAGAAATTTAATAACGGCGTCAAAACACCAACCGTTTCGCTTATGTCCAAATTAGTTCAGCGATGTGTAAATACTTTTTTCTAGTATATAAATATTAGACGTGCTTTATCATAAAATATAAAAGTGTGTTTTATTAATAAAGTTTGAGAGAATCTTTTATTTATTAACGAATTTTTAAAAGCCAATTTGAGTAACGTATGTTTTCGGAAATTTGCTATTAAATATTTAATAAAAGTTGCAGAACTAAGGTCAGTTAATATATTTTTTTAAAGGATACAAAAATTTTGAATAGACAACAATAAATAGTAATTGAAACTTAAATAGTTATACTTTTTAAATATTACTTGAATGATAAATTCGACTAGTTTATTAATAATATTATATTACAATTTTAGTGAAAAGCTAACGGTACAAAATGTTGATGTTTACTTCATTATAGTATGCGCGTATGTTTATCTTTTTACAGTATTTTGCAAAGGTTGTTGCTTTATAATGCTTTTGTGCTTTGTACATAGCGAACATGAAATATTTGCACAACATATGCCTTTCGGCACTGAAAAATCTTTGATCGGTATTGTTGTTAAAAAATATGAAAATAAATACATAACCACACTATGTAGGTATACAAACTGGTTATTATTTTATTCAAAAAGTATGTTAGCTATGTTTTTTATATAAAGCATGCTTGAGATTCTTTAATATATAATTTACAATTTTATAGTACAAGAAAAAAAAACATTTTATATCCTTACTAAAATTATATAAATATTTAATAATTCGACAGCCTCTTTATGTATAGTATCGTAATTTTATTTTAAATTCACTGAAATTCTTAAAGCAGTCAGAATCAAATATATCTATAATTAAGCTTTTTGAAACATAAACTTTATCCAATGCAATATTGAGCAAAAAGCATTTTCACAATATCGACAAAGTTGTGAGTTGTACAATTTTAATGAATATAGAATATATGTGTTACATTAATGCTATCTTAAAAAGCTTTATATTTGAACCATATTGTTTTCTAGAGTCTAATAATAGGTCATAATTTAACTAACTTGCATTGTAAAAAGATATTAGAATCTCATAGCACATACGCTGTTGTTTGTTTTCACCCTTTTGCTGAAAACAAATGTTTTTCCAAAGTACGTAAAGTTACAAAAGTTACTTTCATCCATAAAAAGGGAGCAAATCACTGATCAAGAACAATAGTTTATACACAAGTATGTTATGAAACACTTTGAAACCAATTTGTTTTGTTTTTCCAGCTTTTATGATAAAAATCTCGAGAAAGGTAATCCCCATTTATTTATATATTTTGTACTATTAAAACAACTTCATACAATTGTGTTATTTTTGTAATTTTTTTTCCTGTAAAGTTTACAAAAAATTAAGAGAATAAATTAATTGCGAACTTAGTAAGTATTTTTGTAAAAAGAAAACAGAACATAAACTACTTTCAGGGTTACAAATTCAGTTACTACTTATGATAAAGATATTATTTATAGACAAAAAGCTTTGCTTTTAAAAAAAGAATTACAAACGCAGAAGCAAAAATTTAGTAGCTTATTGAGTTGGTTAAATAAATCTAAGGTATTCATCTGTAAATCAATTCACCCTGAAATTATTATTTCACAAAGCTCTTTTTTCTGCTGTATAAATACATATGTTAACTAATGCTGAATAATTGAGTCTTATATTTAAATATAACCCAAAACAGATGCAAGTGATACTTAAGCAGCTTATATAAATATTTAACGCAGCTGTTTACTTTTTTCATTTTTTGGCATGCAGACAAACGATATTTAAAAAATTGAAAATAAAAATAAAATATATAATTTGAAGAGCAAAAAAAGTAATTTTAAATTATATTATGCATTAAATCATAACACATTTTAACAACATCACAAAAGTACTAAGTGTAGAATGTTTTTATTATGATTTTTACACATGTTATTTGCAATTTGTTGTAAATTTTTTTTTTGCAAATTTTTCAACATGCAGAACAAACAAAAAAGTTAACTATTTCGTAGAATATTTTACGAAATGTCGAATTAGAATTAAGTACCCACTTAGTGTAAATCTGTTTTATAAAGATTAATTAAATCCAAAAATATTATCGTTTAATACAAAAAAAAATAATATGACGATAATCTCGTACAATAAATATTTAGGTTGCAAAAATGCAATCATATCAGATTTATTCAACAATGATTGTCAGCATGCCAAACATACAAAAACAGCTGCGAAAAATATTTTTAGGATTAATAATTTAGCACCCACTTATAATAAATATACTATTGATATCCTACGTACATTATTTACACTTTGTTTTTTATAAAATACTACAATATAAAAAGCAAATAAATCCTACAAATAATATTTTTATTAAAAGTAATCTTTCTTAAATGACAATATACAATTGTGGTAAATTTGTCTTATGAAGAATCAATTACCCAATAATAAAAATATATTATTTCTAAGCAATGTGCTTTATTTAACGAATAATGGTATCGAATATATTATTTTATTTAACAACAGAAAGTTTTTAAGCTGCAATATAAAGATCAAATAAATCATAAAATAATATAAAGGCATTTGTAAGTCAATATATTAGTACAATTGTTATACATTTGTCTTTGTGTTTTAATGAATAATTTAAAAATCAAATGTAAATTAATTTGCAATTTTTTAACAATATTTTTCGGCACGCCAAACATTCAAAACGTAAACAGCTACGTCAAATCGTTTGAAGAATAATAATTTATCACCCACTTATAATAAATATATTTTTAAACCATGTGCTTTGATTTACGATCTTTATTAACAGACGTATTATTTTATTTATAAACAGAAAGTTGTTAAGCTGTTATAATAAAGACAAATAAATCCTAATATACAAGCATATTTTTTTCGTGAACTTTTTCATATAACAATAAACTTGTGCAATTGTGTTTTTTGTGATTTTTTTTACGTTACTGAGAATGTATTATTTTTATTTTAGTAACAAAATAATGGATTTATTTGCCATTTTTTTTGTGTATTTTCTAAAAAGTGTTTGTCGACAAGCAAAACATACAAAAATAAACAGCTGCGTGAAATATTTGTAGAATTAATATTATTTTTATGAAATGTGATTTTATTTTAAAACGATAACATAAATAAAGTAATAGTTCAAAAATATTCGGACAAAAAAACAATTGCTTATCAAATCAATTTATTTATAAATTATCTAATATTTTGATATTTAATTTGTCTAATTTTTGCACTATTAATCACATAAATATACTTTCCGTAAGATGATTTAAAAGGTGACCGCTTAGTGTGGCTTTTTGGTTTAATAACAAGCAAATTCTAATAACACAGAAATTAAAAAAAAATGTTATTGTATTTTGATTGAGTTTAAAAATCGGCTGACTTTTTTGACAATTTCTGCTTTAAATAAAACATATTTACGATTATGGATGGCTTAACAAAATCAAAGCAATGCAACACAACAAAATCGCCACAAGGATTGTAATTTTCAAATAGAATTAATTTTTAATTGTATATATCCTGTTGGGTTCTAAGAAAAAAATTCGTACCCTGTTTATACAATAGATAAACGAAATCCAAAAATCGTATTACAAATAAGTTTCGTCTTCGTCTCGCGTTTTAACCGATAAACATTTCAAAACGAATATTCTCATCTTCCGTATACAAAGTGTTATCTACTAACATAATATTTAATTTATAAACAATGAGTTTAAAGGTAGTTATTATCGCACACTACTTTAAAGTTTAACCTAGATGTCATTTGTAAATTAATCCTATAAGTATGAGTTACTAAAGCTTGTATGATTAAGAGTTAAATTATTTTAGAGGTATTTAACTTTTTTTGCAACAAAAAAATGTAAAGAACACATTTAATTAAATTTAATTTTATTAAAATATTTCTGTATATTAATGTATTTTTTTTTGAGATATTTGCAATTTTTTACTGTTCCCAGTATCAGACAATATCAAATACAATGGTTGTTTATCATTTTAATTCACATTTACGTTGTTATTATTATAGGGTTAGATTATAAAATAAGAAAAATATTGCGATGTATCAACAACGATCTTCCTAGAATATGGGGTATAAAGGTAAAGGGGCATTCAAGCGCTTTGAAAAAAATGTGCCAAAAAAATAAAATCCAGCATTGAAATTTATTTATTAAAAATATGACAAAGGAGAAAAACTATCAATCGTTCCAGTGCATTTTTCATGCGACCTCTTACGTGATCAGAATGCTTCTGAAGCCTTATTCTAGTAATTTATTCGCGTACACTCGGGGGGGTATGTGTGTACGGTTTCCCCGTATATCCGTCTCTGGAGGTCACCCCATTAAAATGTATAAAAGAACGAACTCAGAAAGAAGCGCAAGAGTACTACAGATAAAAAATAAAAGAAAGAAGATGTCCGCCCTGCGGCGGTGAATCAGGAAATCTCCGCTCTTTTGTGCCCACTTTTCAAACAATCAACGCAAAGTGGTGTGTAATCGAAACAAGCTTTCTTATTTTGCTAATTTAGATACTTTATGCGCGATAACGCTTGTGTCTGTGAAGAGACGTTCTCAGCATCTTGTGTCTGTGAAGAGACGTTCGCGAAATGTATTACTTGTTACATTTTTAGCAAATATTTTTTTACAAGAACGCATAATTAGTTGCGACTGCACTACAGTAGTTTTTTTTATTTTTAGCCAAATACAAGTAAACATGCTTGAAATAATTTCTTTAAAAATTTTAAATCTTTGATTTATATGTAAATAAAATCAAGAGATATGCGTAAAAAGATGCTCTATAAATATTTAAACAATAAAAACACAGATAAAATTATTTAACGCAACTAAAACCTAGATTTTTAACTAATGCAGGAACTGTATTTTAATAACTAAGATCGAATATGTATTTACCAGCATATAAGTTTTGAACAATCCTTATATAGAGTTTTAAAATTATACTAAAAATAAATCAATTAAAGATGTAATAAATCATTGCAAGATAAAAAAATATCTGACAACTAAAATGCTTTCCTTCTACACAAATCAGTGTTACACGATTTTTATGACAAAGATATCATAACTTGATTTACACATAAAGTTAAACGATAATTTCATATAATTTTAAACAAAATTATAAATTTTATTAGACAATTGATATATTGAAAACAAACTATTAAAAATAACTATAAAAATAAAATAGCATTATATGTCATTTGACTCTAAATCTTTTTTTCTTTAGAACAATAAATCTAAGACAACATCGTCTTTGACAAAATATCGCCTTTAATCGACTGTTTCTAGATGCTTCCTAAATTTTAATATCAGGTGTCAGAATTGCCGATATTTTAGGTGCCAATTTGCTTTAATAAAATGTATTACTCATTATTTTTTGTCAGTTTTGTACTTATTGTTAATATTTAGCCCCTGTGTTTAGTTAAGCATATTCCTTGGATTATTTAGGTAAAAATGTGTTTGAATGGAGATAAAAATATACATATAGCAGAAAGAATTTTGTGTATGCAATACCTGCTTTTGTTTACACTTTGCCAGCTATCCCTATCATAAAAATGGGGCCGGCATATAGCAGCAGCGCCGTCATTTCTTTGTTATATAATATAATTACTAGGAACTGTTAGGTTGCATTAGACTTGCCTAAGATAAAGCTACCTTTTATGTTGTAACGTTGTGTATACCGCACAAAAATATCGACATTATTAAATTAAATTTTTAAAATTTGCATTGAAATATCGGCCGGTGGGAATTTTTTAATATATAAAGTGGGCCGATATTTCAGTCCTTTGGGACTAAAGGGGTTAAAAAATGTAAATTCGATATCATACTCATATAAAGCTACTTAAGTTAATCTCCTACAATGAGCATAAATTGTTTCTTAACAAATATGATTTATGGATTTTAAAATATATTTTTTTTTGTTACTATCACTATTTCATTTTGTATTACCGGTAGTACTGAAGGTCAATTTTTGCTCTAATACTGTTATATTATAATATAATAATTGCAACTAATATTAAAACTGCCGTTGCGACCAACATGATTATAGTTTTCAGACAATTACAAATAATCTGTTTATATCTAAATAACTGTATTGGCCTGAAAAACAAGATTTAAAAGGGGCATTAAACTATTTCCTAAACCTCAAAGGGCAACTAAGCTAAATTTACTGAAATGATCTTTGAAGTGTAGGAAAAATCAGCAACTTTTCATTGACCTTTTGATCCTCGAAGAGTTCAACCTGATCTTCTAGACGACTTTAAGATTACGTGACGCAGTACTATGGCAAGATCAGACGTCAATACATATCATAAAATGTATAGCTTAATTAAAATTTGCTATTTTTTTAGTACACTGCACAGGCTCTTTTCTTAAGAAAAGCGAATGAAAATAAATAAAACACAAACTAAATAAATAATACTTAATCTTCAAGATTACTTGAAAACTACGTGACTAGGGATTGCAAACAAGGTAGTATCGATACCGATAATACCAGTATTGGGGCAAAAATTTCAATTTCAAAAGGGTCATAATAAATATAATCGTTTATTTCAAATTACTCTTTGCGCGACATGCGATCATTATACATCTAAATACATCGTAGTTTTTCAATCATTTAGGATTATTGTTATTAGATTTTTAGAGGTAAAAATAACAGAAATTTTGTTGAAAAACAACAGTTTGTTGAAAAGTTTTCCTGTTACAAATTATTTTTGCTATTAATGTAGTAAATCCCACTTTTATTTTACAGTAAGATAAATATAATAATTTTAAAAATACAAAAGAAAGTACTAGACGAATGATAATATTATAACGATTAGTAAAAAAATATGTAAAAAAAAATCCGCACATAACCGTCTAGCCTTTTATACACAATATACTTGTAAACCCAGCATCGCGTTGTACAACACAATTATAACCAAAACAACATAAATTCGCATGACGTACTATTATTGTTCCATCATTTTCTCGGGCAAATTGAGATTTACGGGCCAATTCAGCCGAAAATATCGCCGCCAGAGCGAAATACCTGATTGATGTTGGATTCGAAGGCGCTCGGGCGGCCGCGATCGAGGGGCGCCGTAAATTATCACAGATTAATTTTTACACCCCCTCACTCACACTAGAGTGTTCATTAATGGCTGAACGGCCACCTGTTAAATTGAATTATAACGCAATAATTCATTCTACCCCCACCACCGGCGCGCTGAGACGTATAGTGGAGGGGAGCGAAACCGTCTCGCGATAAATTTCGAAAGCTTTCCGGCTTACCCTCGTCACGTGAGTTTTTATGAAGAAGAGGAAATTGATTGTGAAGTTCTCCACCCCTGTTCCATGTTGCAAACGCTTAACGCGATTATCGTCTAATGTGTGTTAATGTTGGCGGATTTCCCCTAAAACAACTATATTTTGTAATTTAGGTAATGGCGACGAAATCCGTCTTGTCTTGTCTATTTCATGTCAGAAATTCATAAGAACATCATCATAAAGTTTATGATTTATTATAATTATGATTTATTAAAAGTGAGGTAAGGCGTTTCAATGGACTTTCTATCTTATTTTTTTAATAAATCTATCATGAACAATAATATTTTTTCTTGATTTTAACATTATTTAAGCTAGAACCTAATCTCTTTTTTGGCACCCAATTTTTTCATTAAAAAGTAGCTAAGCAAACCTCACACTTTGCGGAATTGAAAATTGATAAGACTATTGTAACACACATTTGTATTACAGCTTTGCTGCAAATAAGGCTTTGTATATTCTAGAGAAATTCAGAGTAAAAAATCGCTTTCATTTTTATTACCATTGTATATTTAGCTTTAATATATTCCTCATAATGTGCTATATATTTACTATTTTTGCAACATTAAAAAAGAAGTGTTAAATCAATATATAATACCACTGTTTTTTAAATTATGATTCGTTTCTAAAATATCGTTAAATTTGTAATATATATTTAGAAATATTTATACAAATCATTAATTTTCAACATTCATTAACAACATTATACTATATATGGAAATGTAACTAAGAATAATTATTAAAAAATTAACTAAAATTGGCTCTGTAATAAATCCTTAACAAGCGTAAATTGAACTGAGTAGCTTTACAATCAAACCCTCGAGAGAAATCTTCTCAATAACAACGTAAGCAATGATCGCAATAGACTTTAAAAAGCGATATCATTATTCACTGTTAAGCACTTATACAATGTATTGTGATAATCGAAACAATGCGCATTTTCCCACTTAACAAAAAGTTATTGTTCTGTAAATATTTGCTTACAATTCATAACATTATATTTAAGTTAATTTTTAGTCTCATAGTGAATAAGTAAAACAACTATGCAAAAAATTACTATAAAAATGATTTTATTCATTGCTATATTATTATATTAAAATCAATTTTCAGTCTCATTAAATGAGTGAAATAATTATTTACATTTTTTCACTATGATTGGTTTTGTGAAAAGTAAAAAATGTAATTAAACAAGGAGCTTTATAAATAAACTCGGATGAAATTTTACAAGAACAACGTAAACAATGATCGTGACACTTTCAAAAACCAGTAATATGATCATGGAAACAATATGCATTGTCCCACTCAACGAATAGTTATTGTTTTGTAAGCATTTTTTTGCTTACAGAGTCACAATATTATATTCAAGTCTATTTGGAGTCTCTTAGTGAATGTGTAAATTAATTATGCAGACTTTTCTTAGTGAATGTGTAAATTAATTATGCAGGTTTTGTAGGAATTGTGTTAAACGCTTTTTTTTAACCGCCGTACATGTACGGCGGTCGGACTTTCACTGTTTTGAGGTACACAGATAGTTACATATTAACACACATATCTAAAAGAATAATAAATAAACATTAAATTTTCTTATTTGATTCAGTGTAAATGATTTTTATAGAAAATAATAGCAATAATTTAAAGAGTTAGTAAATGAATATAATTAAAATATATTATATTATTTTATAAGAAAAAATGAAAGCCTCTTAATTGATATAAGAAAATCCACAAAAGCCGAAAAACAGATAAAAAATATGTAAAATAAATTATTAAACCTCACTAATACAAAAAGGGAAAAAAATAAATCAAAGCCATTACACGTTAAAAAGCATTTTTTTTATATAATTTACTATAAATGCAACATGAATAAATAACAACAGAAAACCTAAAATTAACTAACTCCCAAATTAAACAAATTAATATTTTTTTTTAATTAACTCACTACTTAAAGGGTTAATGGTCAATTGAACAAACCTTTGAGAAAAATCTTTGTATTAAACACACAAAAACGACGCTAACAATGACCACAACAAAAAATCAATAATATTATGATTGGTCTGTTATAAGTATGTGTCATAAATAAGTTGAAAATGTGTAACTAAACTAAATATTTTTAGTTAAAATCTCAACAAATTAGATTATAATTATTTTAAAAAATACTGCGATTACAATGTTTTTTTCCTGAAATAATATGGCATTTTATTTAAAAATAATTATGCAAAACTGCAAACTAATTTAAAAGTATAGTGTATAACCACTAAATATTTTTTTTAATAAACCCTTATTAAATGAGTAGCAGATTTAGACAGAATCTTTACTATGATTATTTTTAAAAGAAATTCTAAATACTTGTCTAGCGTAAGTAATTTTAACAAAGGAGCTAAACAAACAAACCTGAAAGAGAAATATTTCTATTAAAACACATAGGATCGCCAAAAAAACCTAAACAATGAAATTTTTCGCCATTAAGAACTATTACAATGTATTGCGATCGCTGAAACAATACGCATGTTTTTCAACGTTTTTGCTAACAAAAGTTGATATGTTATATGCAATCCAATTTTAATAATTTCACCAGAGAATCACCAGTTTTACAGAATTTTTGTTTAATAATTTTCTGTTAAAAACTTATTATTATACATATAATCTTTATACCTAAAGACACATACTATACAATTGTAAAAATTTTACTATGATAACTTACAAACTGATGGCTTTAGCATTTTTTTAAATTAAATTCTATTCTATTTTTGTTGTTACCTTGTTACTGTAGTTGCACTCCCAGACCATATTTGTAGAAAATTACTGTATATTTTATATTTATACGTATGATACCTGGATATATAATATACCTACATAGATATGGCTTTTCGCGATTCAGACAGAGGGCATATTGGAAAAGAAGACCGATAAAGTAAACACGCGGCCTTATTGGTTTACCTTTCCACGTAATACGTTTGCCCCCACGAGCGTTGTTTTGCTTTGGAAAGTCGCCTTAAAGCGCGATGGCGAAATCATAGCGTATATGGAAAATGAAAAACGAAATGGACCCTCGGTACGGTGTATATTCTTTGGGAAAAATATCATATCATACATTCATACAGCGTGGCGCAAAGTTACGCGTCTGGTTATGCTGCGGTGTTTTCCCAAAACAATTTATAACTAAAAATAAAATATTAATGACTGAGCACGTTACTTCCGCGTGCGTTAATACGATATAAACAATACAGAGAATGCATATGACTAGTAAAATTAGTAATGAAAAATGGCAGGTTAGGAAAAAATAAACACAAAGACCGCCATGTGACATCTACATACATAGATTCGCGCGCGTGAATTGTTAACATGTCCTGAATCAACCGGCAGTTTAATTACGTCGCAAAATGCTTCACATGGCACTTGAAATATTAGTTGTTTTTGTAATTTATATTTTTAATGAAAGAAAACATATTTTAATAAATTGTCAGGTAAATATTTTTTTATATTTTAAAATAATTTTTATGTCTATCATCATAATTTTTATATCTTTTTATAGTGTTGGTCATCATAATATATGATAATTTGAGAATATTAAAGTTAAACTTGATTTAATTACGTTCCGAGATATTCGACTACAAAATAGTAAAATCGTAAAAGTATTTTAGAATAATAAATGGCAAATAAACTAGTTTAATTAATACCTACTATTATTGGTATAAGTAACACTACGTTTTTTTATATGTTACGTAATAATTTCATATGCATTAAAACCATCATAATAAAAAACATGAGTATGTGTATGTATTTGCATTTAAAAACAAGCTTTAATACATGTAACAAAATAAACATTGTTGTCTTAATATTTATGTTGCATTTTATAGTTAGTTTAGTGCCACAGCGAAATAAAAATATTTCCCAGAAAGTTTCCTTCTATCTGAAAGTTTGCATTGCGGTATTTGAAAATATATTCAATAAACTTTCTTATTTGTAGATTTAACGGTTACTTTTTACAATCCTGTATATTCCTAGTACGTGATACTACGTACGTGGAACCGCAGACCCCGTATTATTTTGCCGATTGCTTCTTGGAAAAACAAATTCGAATCAAATGGATCGTTTGTCATTTTGCGGTTTCATCTAGAGCGAAATTTAATTTAATATTTATATAAATTAAAAGGATATGGTTTTGCTTGATGCAGATTCTAGCCGGAGATAAAAAAATATGGTCGAGGAGCTTTAGGGTGCTTAAAGTAACTTTGCATTTGCATCAAAAGCTCTCGCCGGCAAAATCTTATCTCCGGTGCGGAAATATTTCAAATGAATTCCGTTTGTGCATGGGAGAGAATCAAAATTGACTATTGATTCGGACGAACATTCAGAATATTTTTATTGTAATTTTAATACCGTTAAAAATTACTTATATTTAAAAAAAAGCAATGGAGAAAAGCACTTTAGATTTTATATTTAAAAAAAAGTCTTTATCTACCTGAAAAATCAAGTTGAGATTGTGTTTTTATCTCCTAGACTTGCATGCAATGAAAAAGTATTTTTTATTTTGTATTCCAAACAAGATTACCATAATAAGTTTATAAGCCTAATACATATTTTAATTGAGAATTATAAACCGTTGTTTTACACAGATAGTATACGACAATAATGCCTGATTAACATGACTTAATTATGAAAAATCAATCCTAAGTTAGTTAGTACTACATTAAGCTTAGAATTGCTTGTGACAAAATATGTTATGCCTGAAATCTGATCTAATATTTTAAGTTAATAAAGATTTTATTTCACCAAAACTTTGATATATTTCTATTGCAATTTTAAAAATTAGTATTTTTTAATTTCTATCGTATCTAGAAAACCAAAATAAGTGTTATAAAAATATTGTTTAAAAAACATGTATAGACAATATATATATATTGTAAAATTAATATATTATATATTACTGTATCAAAACAAATATTTATTAAACCATTTATTATTTAATTGTAATAATATACTTTATTTGATAAATATAATGTTATTATACAACTGCACATTCATGAAATTGTCGGTAATTTATCCGAGTACAATTTTGAGATTATTTCATTTTTTTATCCACTTTTTCCTATTCTTTTCTACTCTAACCCGCTTCCCGTGCCCGGATAGATGTAAATTGACAAAGTTCCGAGTTGACAAGTTGAATCTGCCATAAAGGGTGACTTTGTTCTGACATTTTCAATTTCGTACACGGCAAACTTTATTATGTGTCACGGATCGTATGAAATTTATGCGATGCGAGACGCGATCTTCGGCCCGCCTAGGTCAAAAAGGTTTCTTCCCTTATTTACCTCACTCGCACTTCTCTCTTTAGACTTTGACTTAATCGTATGGAAATTTAAAAGATAAGATAATTCTGAGAGTCTCTAAAGGGAAAACACGTCAAAACTGCGACGTATTTGCTATATTATCAATGAAAAACGATCCGATGCAGGTTAAAAAAGATTGAAAATGTTTGCCATTAAAATTTTCATATACATGCATACATCACATAAATATTTTTTATAAATATACATATAATACATTTAATGCAGCTTATTAAATCAGATTACAACAAAATATTATGCTACCAGAACTCATTTTAAACCACATTATTAAAATAATCGTATTATATCATATGTGAATATTTGACAGCAGAAAATGCGATTAATTGTCAGTCTGATTATATAAAAATACTATGCCACCATTTTCCATTATATATCGGTTCGATCAATTTCCTAATTGAATTTCCTGACTATGTAAACGTTGCATTAAGCGGCGGAAACTTGATGAATTACATTAGGTGGTATATGTACTTTTATTATATTGGACGTGGAATTTTAATTAAATTATTTTATTAGAACTAAGTGCTCTTTTTAACATTTTTATTTCCCTATTAAAATAGATTGCGTTTTCTATATACTTATTTATGTATATAAACTACGTCGAATATAGTATATATTAATATCACGGTCGCTTGAAACGCAATTAGATTATAACTTTTACACCTGGCAAAGTCATACATAATGTCATGAAACCGACACTGAAGCCTTTGAGAAGGAATTAAAGCATTCAGTGTACGTTGAAGCCCAAAAGAAGCCTTAGAAAACATAGGTAGACACATATACTTTGAGTCGCGCATTGTAATTGTATATGGGGCAGATTATCTTTGTTAAAGTCAGATTCTTTTACAATAAATACAAAAAGCTGTAAATTTTAATCTGACAAAATTGAATTGAAACATAAATTATCTAAAACTTTTTAAAAAATAAAAGCTGCTCGAACTATACGTAGTTTTTTTCAATTATGGTGAAAAAATATTTTCATTTATATGCTAAAGTAATAAATATCATTAGTATATTTGAATTAAATAATATGCTATTAAAAGTAGCACAGTATTTTTTTAATGAAAAATTTTGATATTATTTTGACAATATAATTCTACTACTGTTGTTGTAATATATTATATGAGAATTTTTATTATGCTTAATTATTAAGAATACAATAATGTTATTTATAATTTTTTTGTTAAGAAAAACTATGTGTGCAAGATAAAAACTAAGGTTTATATTCTACAAACAACTTTAAACATATCTTATTTGTGGCAAAAATAATGTAACATAGTCATTAATAAATAATTTAAGTATATGTAAAAAAGCAAAAACCTAAGCACAAGTATTTTTTTAATTCATTATTAAAATACACTAAAATTTTATTTCTGCGGATTGTCTTAAAAATAATATTTCATATACAAATTCACTTTCAGACTATTTCTAGTACTAAATTTATAAACATTCTTATTTTTTAATAAACACGTATTAAAATACTTAATACTACACAATCAATTTACATTTGCAACTATAATCTAGGTCCTATTTTGTAATATTTAAAATAATTTATATGCACTACACAATTAATCGTAAAAAAAAATTCAACAAAGTCACCTTATTAATAAAATTAACCTTTGAAAAAAATTTAAACAAAATATAATATGAGAATTCTTAGAAGTGAAAATTATCAAAGGCATTCTAAAATTCAGGTATCTTACAAAAATAACTATAAGTATTATTTCTATAACTGTTTGTCATGCCTGAACAATAAATTTAAGGTTAAAATATTCTATGGCATTGTTTTGCTCAAGATAAATTCATAAATTCATGAATTTCTATCATATACAAATACACACGTATGAAATGAAAAATAATTTGATAAGCGAATGGAGATTAATCATAAGGACTATTTGGTAAAAATAAACCCCTTAACCGTTCGCCAAAGCTGCTCACAGAAAACATAAAATGGATCGCAAGAACTTGAAAATGTCTTATTTTTAACAAAATATTGTTAAAAATAAAACATTTTGAATAATAATATTATTACTATTTAACTTATTGTATAAAAATATTTGTTACAGAGAAAAGAAAATTATTAAGAAAAAAAAACATTTGTTGAAATTAAAACTGATTTTTTTTAAATTTATTTTAGAACTCAAAAATTAGGCTTTATTAGAGTTTAAAGTAAAATTTGTATAGTTATATATTTTAAGCAAATATAAAAATGCTAAATAATTAAATCGTAAAAACTAAATCCATATAATCTATGTTGTATAGTCTTTGTGGCAAAAGCCGTATAAATATTCTGTACGTTAAGTCAAAAATACAAAAATGATACACGCAACAAATATATATTATTAAATAAAAATAAAATATTAGTGATAAAACTGATTTTCTTTAACATATACCATAATTATTATTATCAGTGAAAAAATGGCTAAAGATCGTTCTGGTTTTTTTTTATTGGCTGAAAAAGTTTTTTCTGTATAAGCGATACTTTATAGAAAAAAAAATTTCAGCCATATTTTGAATACATTTTGCCTGTACACGTTTTAATTTACAGGATATGTTAAGCATATTATGTAAAAGGTTTAGTCTTAATTAACACAGGATATCAAATTTCTTCATTTAATTTATGTAATAGGAATATCTATAGGGCTTAAGCGTAATTATCGAGCTAGATATTAATTTATTGCTTTTTATTTAAATATTTCTCTTGATTTATAGAAAAAATATTATATGTTTCTAAAAAGAAAGTAAGTGTTTAAAGTATAAAAGAAAAAAAAACTTAAAATCGCAAAATGTATTATTGAAATCAACTTATTTATATTATTAAAGTAAATGCTGTTCTTAAATTTTTACAGTAGCTATTTTATTAAATATTTATAATAATAAAAACAGTTTAATTGCTATTTGATGGGCTAAAAAATGCCCATATTAAATCAAGTTATTATTATTTTCAATAAAAATATATAGCGATTTCAATTCCCCTTTAAAAATATCAAGTGGCACTGAAATGGATAATAAATGATAATTTCACTATAAAAATAATTCTCTGTTTACTGCACTGATTTATAAGTTTACAGACAATATAATCAATAAGGTATTTTACATTTATTTTATGATGATTAATAGTTTTTTTTGTTCCATTATATTTTTTAAAATAGCTTACTATGATCAATTATTTGCAAAAAAATAATAATAGCATTACCAAAAACTTATTTTATTTAACAAGATATTTACTTTATGGTTAATATTTTAATAGTAGTAGCTTAACTTATGATCAGCAAAACACCAGATTTTAACTAATTTCCATAATTTCAAAATTTCCCAAGAGCACTACCTCTATATTTTATATTTGCTAAAACATACATATTTTTATAGTTCTTTAATAATTTTTTGCTATTATTAATACTAAAATTGTTGTCATAAAATCGATATATATTTTGTAATAATTTTTAACCGTCATTAATTTTATTAAATAATGCTGCATATGTTGTTTTTCCAAATATATTTTTTTTCGGTTTTTCAGTCTATTATGTAAATATATGGTAGTATTATTTGTAATGTGCGCATAAAAATATTGGCAGTGGATATATTATTTATATTTCAAGAATATTGTTATATTAACCCCAATAACAATAATGAATTTAATTAGTTCAAGTCTATATTTTATACGGTTTTATTATGCACAAAACCAAAAACCGTAATAATTCATTAGCACAATATAATGTAAATTCAGTGTCTTGCCGAAATCGAAGTGGGCGGTTAAAAACAATTTTGCGAAACTTACCATTTTAATTATCTCGCTTACGGGGCTCTAATTATTCGCGAAACTTTCCCTGCGAAGATATTTCGACCTTATTATTTGTGGAAAGTACACAACAATAACTCTTCGACAACAATCGTGCCCCTCGCTCTCGCCACTTTTATTTTCAAAAGTTTGAGAAACTGTAAACGAGTCGTGTTTGAAGTGAATGTTGCAAGTGCTGTGACAATGGAACTGTGCGATACACTATTATTTCTTTGGAAAATGTAGCGAGAGCTTTTTGTAATAAATATAATATCAAATATTTCGCAATACGCTTTGAAAAGTCTTTTGATATAATAACTATATCAAATCGAAAAGAGGCAAATTATTTAATATTCAATAAGTTGTTCAATAGACTTATTGCTTTGTTCATTTAGAAAATGCAGGTTAAAACAGTTAGCAAGATCGCAACATAAAAGTATGTTACAGGGTAAAAATTAAAACCAATAAATTAAATATTTAGACATGAAATTCACAAATGAATTTTTATACCAATATTATAAGTACTTAAGCCTATATTTTTCCTGCAAATTTTTCAATATTAGGAAATATTTTATCCTATTGTGGCAGGCAAAATGTGATACAGACGAAAAAATAATAAGATACCAACAGCGTGGTAAGATAAGGGTTGAAATACGATTTTAATTATAACATAACACTTAAGTTCGTTATATTGCTCAAATCATTAGTAACAGAAGATTTCCATAATTTTGTAATAACTTGAGCTTATTTGATATTGTGTTTTGAGATTTTTCAACGTAAGATGAAATTGGTTAAAAAGTGATTACTTCTTCGATAGAATTAAAAATATGTTTACTACTACTTTAAATTCTGCCAAATATATTTTTTACTAAATTGTATATTTTTCTACCAAACCATAATAGGAAAGATTTTAATCAATTTTATGCTGTGTATTTAAAATATTTTTATTTCACCTAATATTTAGAAACTCACTATTGTTTTATTATAACTATTTTTTAAAAGAACTTTTTCACAATTAGCAATGGCATATTCTCTCCTCAAATATTTGGCAGTTATTCTAATAGGTTTTAATGTTTTTTAGATTTTACTAATTTAGAATTCTACTAATAAATCTAATTAGCAACTTTCTGATTTATATTAATATTTGCAACACATTAATTTTATTACATCTTACCTTCAATAACCATTTGCTTTATTTAGATTTATTTTGCTTATTATTTTTTTACTATAATTTACAAAACTACACTTAGTGTAATCTCTATACTTTTAAAATTAGTTAAAACTTTTGATTTAAAGAAACATTTTTTTTAAATAAAATTGTAAAATTTAGAAACGATTCAGTAAAATGTACTAAGCTTAATTACTGATTTAACTCTTTCGAATTGTTTTAGACAATAAATATGAAAATATTTTAGTCTATTTATTTTTAAGATTAACTAAACAAAATTTATTATAAGCAGTAAACTAACTGTGGAAAACGCTTGAAAATCAGTTTTTTTAATTAATAGCGAACAGCAAACTTGTAACATAACGTACTATCGATGTTTGCAGAAGATATTTTTATTTATTTTAAATAAAGTATGATCCATAAAGAAGCAATCGTGTAAATGTACCTCAATAATTAAAAACGAATACACGTGCAGGTACATCCCTCTCGGTGAGCAACCAATCTCAAGACAGAACTTTAAGAGCAAGTAAAGACACAGCAATGTCATTATCTTATTGATTAAATGCAGTGATATTAAATGGTTTAAATGCTTTATAATACCAACAAAGCTGTGGTTTTATCTAAGAATAATATCTCATGTATAAAATTAAATTAAAAATATTCTACTAGATACTAGTATGGTAATAATATATTAACTAGGTATATTATAATTTTTAAGAACTGAAATAAGCTTTATTTTTTTATCAAAATTAATATTTTTGTTGACTAAATAAATAAATGATTCAAGAAAAATAGGTTTGGTGAAAACCACTATTGTTCTATTATATTTGTATAGTCCACAAAAATAATAATATATTAAAGTTCTTCATTGAAATATTATTTTGAAAAATAAATAAAAGGCATACTATATAAAAAAAACTTAAACCCTAGAATAAACTAAAGAAATAATATAAAATCCGACAAAAACACCAATAGCTAAAATTTTATTGTTTGAGAGTTAGGTTTAAACAATAACCGTTAGATGTCTGCAAAAGACAATATCTTGGCTTACAAAAATAAACATTAGAGATCAGCAGAGCATATGCAATTGCACAATAGCAACGCAGATTTAATATAAAAGTCTTAAATTGCGATTAATTCAAAACTTGTCCATAAAAAACAGATTGTTTGGACTATCCTTTGCAAGTATTAGACGGTAACCCTACGCTTAAAAATATCATACTTTTCACTAATAAAATATCTCTAAATTTGCCTGATTTATTGATCCAATAAAATATGTTAAACTACGAGGTATTTATTTATTTTGGTACACATTTATAAAAATATAAAAAATATTTGAGATAAAGATTTTATTTTTTTGTAAAAACATTAACAATAAATTCAGAACTATATTTTTTTAAATCAAAATCTTACCGGTTAAGATACAAATCTAAATAGGTACTTATTTATATTTTATATTATTCGCATTGATTCAAAACTTTCAATGCAGTCAGACTGAATTATGCACAAACTGTCAAAAAACATTTTAGCGCCATTAAACCCGGCGGGCGTCCATGCACGTAAATAGAGCAGCGTTTTCCAAACTTGGCACAGAAGCTCCGGCAACTATCGCCATGTATTATTCACAAATATCAGATACACCACTTAGAATGCGATTAAAATGCATGCCGCTCGGGGGTTTGTTACCCCTGGCTTTGAGTGACGTCACGGTTAACGGAATCGGACGTACGGGCGGGCTGCACTTGCCAAACTTGTGCATTTATTTATAACTGACATATGCGGCTTCGGCGAATGCGATGACTCAGATTATAACTGGAATCCGGGTACAAATTGACGGTACGCGAGGATAGCTTTTAATATATTGCCTTTCCAGACTGTGACACCTGTTTGTAGTTTTGACTGCGTTAAAAATAATATGCTGAATATGTAAAATTACACTAGCCTTGAATCACACATATAATTTAAATAAAACTGCAGTGTATATTGTTTATCTTTATATAAAAAAATATGTTTCTATCACGTGCATTCCAAATGTCGCTGCACACACTACCCACTCATTAGACTTTTATTTATTTATTAATATATTATAAATCTGACTTTTATACATACCAGTTATACAATAATTTTATACACACAGACATATACTACAAATAATACATGCATATTTGAGTAAATGGCACATTCATGAGCGCTAACTTATTGGGCGTGACACTTAAGATTAAGGGACGCAATCGCAACTCTTTAACACTGCAGTTCGCAGTTTGAAGTTTCCCAATAACAACAGACTATCTACACCATTTATCAGCAATTTAAAAAAGTGTTTTTTGTTTAACATGTCGAAAATAAAATTTTGTATCATAACGTTACTATAAAATATTTAAAAAAAAATAAAAACCTATTTTAAACCTAGCTCTTGTTGTCTTTACCGGATAAAATTTGTTAATCATTAAGTCTTTATATATTGTACTACAACGTATTTTAAATGTTTTTGCGACTTTGGAGTATATGTATAATAAAGATATAAATTATGTTAAACTATTTTTACACAAATAATTTTATCTCAGATAACAGTTATATTTAGACATGTAAAAATACCACAGTGACCTTCAAATATTGATCAAATAAAGACAATATATTTTTCCTTAAAAGAATCCCATAACTTCGCCCTTCATGAATTATTAAAGCACAGAATAAAGTCCAAATATCGAACTTTTGTCCCAGTCGTGCATTATAAATGCTATCTGCGACTCTATAGCCACCGTTTGCGACCCCTGCTTTTGCATAATAAAGGTGAGCCCGGAACATAATTTTATGTTACATCCATCACAATATTAAACCCAAGACTGGCGCGGATTGTTGGCAGAGCGCGACAAATGCGTGCTTCGAATTAAACATTTGGCAAACGCTCCGAGGCGGGTTTACGGCCGACAAATTGATTTACGGCCGTGTGAAACGGCTCATGATGCACATAATATACACGTGTAGATGACTGCGGAATCATAATGTCGTATACTGACAAAATATTTTTGCGAAGAATTACGACCAGCGAAAGAAAGTTGAAAAGCCCTGAAAAATATGATTCTCTGGACATTGCATTTTTATGTGACATTCTCGCAGACCTTCCAAATTGTTTTAAGTGTATGAAAATTACACACATTGTTATACTATTCAATATTTTTTTTTACAAATATATACAAAATCACTGTCGGTAAGCGTTAGTAGATCAACAACACGGGTTTCATCCGCGTCGTTCCATTATTACTAACTTCTTTCAAAATTATTGAAAAATTCCCTTCTTTCTATATTGATTTTCAAATAGTATTCGACAGTTTGGCATAATCTACTTCTTCGAAAATTAATCAACTCTTGTAAGCTATTATATGTGAGCTATGACAATCATCGCTCCACTAAGTATTTCGCTTATTCTGGAGTACCACAGAGATCTCTTCTATTTTGGCTCTTTATTAACGATATATTTGCGTCGATTAATAACTCGGAATATGTATTATATGCTGATAACATTAAAGTATTTCAGAATATTCGTACAAATTCGAAAAGATTAGAACTTTCTTCTTACAGAAAGTCACTGTGGAGGTCGTCAATGGACAATCGACTACCTCTCAGCATCGGCAAGTGTCACGTTGTCACATGTTTTGATTTATTCAGAAATACTTCTGTCGATGCCATGGAAATGAATTTCAAGAAAAGATGGAGATTTTGTATTCACAAAATGTTATAAAGCAGAAACCTGTACATAATTTTAATGTATGCATTTTTCTGTAGTAAACGTATATATTAAAAAATCATGATAAACTCAAACATTAATGATAAGATAAGAACAATAATAGCGTATCGTATAATAAATGATTTCAATAAAACCCTAACTGTATATTTTTAAGAATGTTTTTTTTGATACATATTTGTATTGCTTATATTTTCTATCAAATAAATAACCGTAAGCTTAATGTTTTACAACAAGGTAAATCATTACCAAATAAGTCCATTAGACATAATGAATAACTACAAATATTATCCACTAGACTGAAAGTTTAAGAATCGGTGGCATTTATATATTTTGTATTAAATATATGTAACTTTTAAGCTTAGCCCGATTTTTAATATTAGAATATTTTTTGTAAATTAAATTTGAGTCTGCTGCTGGGATCTGAACTCGTAGTCTTTATGTTACTAATCTAGGCCTTAATTTACCTTGTATGCTAATAATGTTTTTAAAATTTAAGATTTAATAATATAATATATTTAAAATATAATATATAGGTAATAACTAAATGTCTGATGTTAAGCCTTATATTATTGTTCAAATTGATTTTTCAGCAACAATTTCAACAGATCATAAATATTTAGATTAAAATTATTATACCATAAATTGTATTAGACATTATAAACAAAACTAATTATTCCTTCGTATAAAATATAAAAACAAGTACGATGTTATTATATTTTTTACCTTAAGTATTTTATTATACTAAAATTTACTTACAAAAAACACAGAATACGAAACGACTTAATATTTTTATATAATTTTAAAATTTTATTATTTAAAGATTTTTTTATACCGCTTGCTGTCATGCGACTCCTTTTAACATATTTATTCCCCTCGGCGGAGAGCAGAAATAAAAAAAGTAAATTCATGAGACATTCGCTTTCATTTTTAGCCTTATAACACATTTAAAAAAAATTGACAAAGCATAAGAAAATTCGCTACACGCAACAATAAGTCCTCGGCTCGCTAACATAAAGGATTCCTCCTTTACAGCTCGCTTTTTTTGCCATTATCACTCGACAATAAAGGTCCTCTTCAATCACATGATACAGTACGTGTGTATAATGTAACAATGTATGTGTGTGAGTTAATGATTGATGAGTTGGCTTTTGAGCCTTAAACACATTATCGCTAATTGTATATTCCCACGGTGGTGTAATATTGTGTGAAATTGACACGCACTTGGATACATCTACTAAATATGTAACATCAAGTTTTAGCTCAATTACTATGATTAATAATTAGTAAAATAGTCCTAAATTGTATTGTATTCAATCAGCCTTAACCTATGACATGTTTAAAATATCATAAGAAGTAGGAACGTAGATAAATTGTTTAATATAAATAGAGCTGAATCTCAGATTATATAATGTGCAGAAAATTTTATTTAAGACTTAGAGAGGACATTTTACTGCTACAGCTCGTATTGAACAAACTGTCACTGCAGACGTCAGATTAGTCGAGCACTAAAAATTACTGCCACTGCTGTTTCGAAACATAATAAAATTTTACGATACTATGTGCCGCATTATTTGAGTAATAAAAAATAGTTGACATTTCTGTTTTCAATTTGTTACTCAAACGCAATAAAAAACTTTTTCTTAAAAAGTGTATATACTATATCAACGTTTGTCAAAAAATCATCATTAATTTGTTCAGACTGTTGCAAAAGCTAAATTGCACCCATAACAGGTGTAGTTGTGTTTCTAATGATATTGCAATAGTATTGTGTAGTACAAGCTGTTGCAACATAACCAAACTATCGATTTTATTAAATATGCTCGCAATTAACTAAACTGAAAGAAGCAATCGACAAGAGATCAGAGTTGGCTTATAAAAAGTTATTGTGTTTAACTATTGCAATATCAGACCACGCTTTTCTAGCAAGACCATAATGGTTTGTCCATTTATCATATAGATTAGTACTTAAACTCTTAAGTTATTACTTGTTTAGAGCATTAACATTCTTAAAACGCCTTGATGTTAAACGCTGCCCTGCACACAAGTATGGCATTGCGCCATGGTGTGCCACAGTAACTGGCAAAATATGCTTGTGAAAACAATAATTTAGCTTTGTTATAAAACGTGTAATAAATATTAGATTATAGTAATGGCTCAATGAAACTTTTTCAAAAATTTTCAAAAAGTGTGTAAATTTACTAGATTTTATTCCCTATCAGAAAAACTTTGATCATGTTTTGATGCGTTTTTTACATAGTCCGGAATTAATTAGAGCTTGAATTGCTGCGAGAACACCTTAAATCAGTACCAGAAATTTGTTAATTCTTCCACTGCCAGATAAATAGAAAAATGTAAAGAATCAAAATAACCCACATAATTGATGTGACGTTTTTTCTAAATTTAGAAATAAATTATATTATAAACAGTAAAAACTAAATAAATAAATGTTACTACCTTATAATATACATTTAATACCATTTTTAAAAATATTTTTATAACTAATAATATTTAATCAAGCATATGCAGCAATCACTGTGTTTCACTACGTCAATGCCAGATAAGCTTATATTAATATTTCGTAAAAATTGTTAAAACTGAGAAATAACAAAAAAAAAAAACAATTTTTTTGGTTATTTTTTTGGTTATTTTTTAGTGTCGTTCGTCGCAAGTTTATTAAATCAGTTGCAAAAAGTAATGTACTACTGTATTTTTAAAATTTTTATATCAGTTGTTAAATAAGGCTTACTTTAAAAACCTTTTTTATAAACATTAGATAATATAATATAAAAAAAAATATTTATATGTCAAATACCAGGAAGAACAAGCATCACTTCTTTATATGGTTTTATAGAACTACTACTGTATTCAATATACAGTGCTGATATTACCACTACAAAACTATAAGCTATTTTTGTCAAAATATTTAAGAGAACTTAACCATGAAGCCGAAAATATGAAGAAGTAGAGCCATTAAGTGCAAATCAGTTAAAAAACATTCAATTTAAAACTATTCATCGAACATATTTTATTAAATAATATAACAACTGGAAATAAAACAAAGTAAAATACATTAAAAAGTGTTCCTGTAATTCATTAAAAAAACATTAAAATAATACAGAGATACTGTAAGACTTTTTAATAAAATATATAAATAATCAAAATGATAATGATTTGGCTTAATTGGAGATACATTAAAGATTGACAGAACACATAGAATTGCACAATAGCCACACAGACATTCCAAAGCAATTATTTACCATCAGTAGCCATTAAATACAACAACCTTTGTAAGGCCTTGAACTAAATAAGTATTGTTTTAATTAATTGCTGTGATTTTCAGACGGTCGCCTAAAAAGGATGAGGCTCTTTGAAAGACAAAACAATAGGCATATAAATCACATTTTTTAATAAGGGAAAAAAAAATGTTAGTACATCAAATTATTTAAAGCAATAAACAAATAAAATAAACAGCGAGACACTCCAAGAATTATTTAAGATATGAAATAAATAAAATATATTTTTTTATTTTTTGCTTTTCTGAGACTATTAGATTTCACTATGAATTATAAAAAAATGAGATTTCAAACATGTAATTCTTATCTAAAGCCTTGATACTAATATAAACATTAAAATTGTATGAATTAAGCCATATTGTAGTATCAATGCTGCTTTGTTTGAAAGAAGGTAAAATTAATTGTAAAGTTTTAAAGATTGACTATCGAACAATTATGATTCAATATAATGTTATTATTAATTAATACATATACTTATATTGATTACAAAGGGTCTAAAAAAGTAAAATTGTTACACAATACAAGAGATTGTTAACATAGCAATAGACATTTACATATATGGATTGTTATATAATACAAGCGCATTACACACCAATGATTAAATTCTAGCAAATCGCATAATTGCCATTGTAATTCTCTAATTAATACATGATGAGTGAAATTTGATCTAACATCGCTATCTAGAACGACATAATAATCGAACTAACATCGAGCGGTGTCTAAAGTCGATTTCCACTATATTAAACTATCGGAATTCGTTTACCAAAGGAAAACTTTGGATAATTTACATTTTAAACAATCTTCACCCGAGTCGATAGTTTGAAGCTTCATAGAATAACATCATATTGCTATACCTATCTGCTTTGTATATATTACACTATCTAGTTTACAGTTTTACAATGTTGAGCGGATATATGCTTTATAAAGTCTCCTGTGATTTTAATGAGATATACCTGAAAGTCTGTTGTTGATATTCAATTTCCTAGAGTTCCTTTGAGTTACTTCTCTCGTGGACAGGTAAACAACCGCAACAACGAACGAGTTACATGAAATATGCATGTAATGAACTAACATATAATTAGAGATAAACATTTTCAAGGAATTTTGAATGAAAATGTAATCTTGGAACTTTGGTAAAATAAAGCATTATTTATTTTGTACAAGAGGGACACTAACGATGCTTATTAAGCTAGAATCTATATATCTGTAAAAATCTAGATACAAAGAAACATATTCAAATTGTGTATGTATGTACATATAAACATAAATCTGATCAGATATATATTATATACGTATATGCTAGCAAATTATTTACCATTTTTTTGTTATTCTAATAATGTATGCAATATATTGCTGTACTTTTTGCGATCATATGTATGTATTTTAAATGTAGTTTTAAAAGTTTAGCCGAATAAAGGCAAAAATAAAGGGGTTAGTGGCTGAAAAGCGCACGGTCGGAGTCGACACAATTATTTTCCAACCACCTAATAAAACGCAAATTACCGGTGCACAATATAGCATAATTAAAAATATATTTAATAAAATATATGTATTTAATAATTTATGAAAAATATAAATAATTGAATTGTAACTTAAGTTTATTTATATTTTTTTTAATATTTAAAAGCACAATTTTACTTAGTATTTAGATATAATAAGTAAATTACTCGTCTATGCCATCGTCACGATCGTCACAAGTCGTCACGAAGCTTGAGTTATCTTATGACGAAGGTAACGACATGGTTGACCAAATATGTCGATTGATTTTTCGGACCTTGAAAAGGTCGACACGAAGTACATAAAATAATTATTTTGTTGCATCTTTTACAATTTATGTAATAGTTGCTATAATACAAAAACATAAATCAATTTATAATATTATTCTATTCTAAGGACTATATGTTTTTTTTCCAGTAAAAATTTACAATAATTTTGTCTAGCAACACGTATTGTTGTTTTCTTTAAAAAAAACTATCTTTTGAATAACATAACTTACTGTCTAATTTAACAAAAAAGTAGTTAAGAAGAGCAACTAACTAATAAAAAAATATAAAAAATACTAATATTCACAAAAATTATATTGTTCTGCAAAAACTATTACTCTTTTTTAAACAAATAGTCTGAATCAAATCAGCAGAAATTTTGTAAAGTGGAATTTTAATTTAAAAAATGACCTTTTTGTGTGACGTTTTTGACTTTAGAAAAAATAAATGTATAACTTTCTTTTAATAAAAATTTGGCATAGTAAAATAATGCTTTATGAAGTATTCTATATAAATATCGATTTATGTCAACAGATAAACCTAGATTATTGAAATTCCAACATTCCCAATTCACCACTAACAATTTACCGCCAGCAATTTATTGCTTGCAGTTTACGGCTGCGATAATTTATAGCATACCAATAAACGCCAGCATATTTTATCGCCATGAAATACATATAAATTTATCCTATTTTTATCATCTGCACAGTTTTGAAATAAATACAGTTTTTTTATATTAACCAGTGGAATTATAAATCAATTGCTTGATACAGTTTAACTGGCCTAGCTAGTAAAATTATAATTATACAACTGTTGCGAAGCGACCATTTTCTATCAAAACCCAAACCTAACCTAATAAAAGCTCTAAAACTTATTATAGTTTTTGAACTTTTATTATATTAATTAATTTAGGCTAGATTTGGATTTGGATTTGAACCGAAAATAGACCTTTTGCAACTGTAAAATTGAATTAAATAGACATTTTAAAATAACATATAAATTAACCTTAGTAAGTACGTCCTGATTTAAAAAATATATTTTTCAGACATGCTACATGTCAAACACACATCATTGCTTCTTGACAGTAAAATATGCTAGAAATTATTTGTAGGCTATAAATTGTTTATGCGATCAAATGACGTGGCAGTTAATTGCTAGCGATCAATTGCAGGTGATAAATTTTTCTAGACTCAATCCCAACATCACAGTTTAAAAAAATCATACTCATCTTCTAATTTAACTTGATAAGCATTACAAATCAAAGATTATTGTATATTGCATACAAAGTGTTAACTGACAATCGAGTTAAATTTATAAATTACAATATTTTCAGACCTTAACCAACAAAATTGTTCCCTTGCCAGTAATATTGTAAGCCTAAATTTTGTTATTTTTTGACAATAGCCATTAAAGCCCAAAGTTCTAGATATTCACATAACATTCTATACGTTGCTATTGTTAAAAATAAACCAAGTTTGACACGGTTCAGTTGGTTGGCGCGTTTTGACAGTGCTTTTGAATGTCGTCCTGTTTGGCGACACTTTTGTTACGGAATTTCCTCGACGTCGAAATGAGATTTTGCTATTTGAAGGCTCTATTTATAGTACATATCGAAGCGCAAACTGAATTCGCCCGTGCATTTGAGCGTTTTATGCAAACGGGATTTGACACTCAAACACATACACAAGTCCAGGAACTTAACGGTTGCGCGCCTCTGCAGGTGGCGTTTGTAACTCTACTACTACAACAGAGTATATCACGTTTTTACATAGGTTCATAAGCGTGAAATTTTGAATTTGTTCATTGAGAAGGAAATTTAATCATCAAGCGTAGACTTTTATTGCACTTACACATATAACGACAGAAAAACTTCGCTTAACTTTATAAAGGACTGTAATCTACTTGTTAAAAAATATATCGTTAGATTACTATTTAATGGCCCAATATTGTTAGCATACTATCTAATAGCATTTATTTTGAATAAAAATTTGAATGCCGCTGCCGGGGGTTGAACCCGCAAGCTCAGAGTTATTTGTCTGAGACGTTAAAGACTTCGTATCCCGTTCGTGTAAAAAAATATGTTTAATAATATGATTACCTAAAAATTAAACCACTACTTTTCGGTTGAGTCTAAGTAATACTTTAAATGGCAGGTCATATACTTTTATAAGTAAATTATATTTTAAAAATATATTTTTGTAAGTGGGAAAAAAATCCTAGCCCTCATATGATTATGTGCAGGCGTATACTAGCGTGCTACCAAATATTATTTATGTAGTTTGTAGCAAATAAACTATATTAAAATAAAATACAGTAATATTTAATTATATTGATTCAAAAACTGCATTTACATGCAAATTTTGAAGTATTTCAGTTTTATTTCTCTGATAGATAATTTTATATGTCTTACTAATAAACATTTTGTTAACAAAAAAAGAACCGATTGTTCGGAAAAATTATATAAATTTGTATAAAGTGCATACTAAGACTAAAAATCTTTTTTCTATATATTTGTATCCGTTTTATTAAAAAATTGTTTTGAATTTTTAATAAAAAAAAATTTTATTCATGTCAAATAAATATTAATATTAAACATAATTTGGTTGAAGAGCGATAATATTTAAGATTTTTTGAAAAAGTTCTCATTTTATTTTGATAAATTATCATAGCCGCGAAGCATTTCACATACTTAATTGTATATGTAAACAATACAGACCGTGTGTAAAGCAAAATTAAAAACAACACAAATGTATTCCATCCCTTTTCCTAGATAAATTTCGTAACTACAAATTGCTAGGGGGGAGTACTGTGACAGCCTTTTTACTATGGCCAAAACTAGCTGACACTAATACCACTGATGTGGGCAAGACACTGGCGGACCTTGACGGGAAGCCGACGACCGGCAAGACCTCGTCCGCCGATCATTCTAATTTATTGTCACCATCAGTCTGATAAAATTTAATAAATAATTAGCTACATCTACCTAAAAAATTGAGATAATTTGTCAAATATATTAAGTCTAACGTAATAAGAATATAAAAACGCTTGTTTTAAAATCTCGACATCGCACTATATATTAAAAATAATATACTTAAAATTTACTTTTCAAAAACATTTCAACAGCTGGTGTTGAAATCCTGACCCAAGAATGGTTTTACGCAAGCTTTTTGTATGTTTAGCATTCCGGCAAATATTATGTACTGTTATATAAATACACTTTATCAATCCATAATCTACACATATTTTCCAATAATGACGCACTTATAAAACATACTAAATCATGATAGTCAAATTTGTAATTAAAAATAAAAATAAAATATTGTTTTTATCTAATTCAAGAAAAACTTTGAATCTTTAAGAACGCATATCAAAATTTTACTAAATTACTTACACATTCTTGTTGAATTTATTGAAAAATGAACAATTGGTCTTTAAATATAATAAATAAAGTCACATTAAATTAAAATTTAATACGATCATTAGTATCATGATATTTTCGTTATTTTTATTTTATTAAAATACTGATATATTTGTAATAATAATTTAAGATATTGTTCGTAATATTACAATCATTTTAAAATAATGTATTACTTAAAATTAAAAAAAAATAATGCATAGATCTTAATTTTTAATTTAAATTACCGTATGTGCTACATAATATTTGTCAACACACCAAACATACAGATAATAAATAGCTACGTAAAATTTTTTTAGAGTTAAAGATAGATAAAAAAATGAATTTATAAGAAACTAGTTATTTGTTTTTTTGCAGCAGAAATAGAAAAAAATATTTTAATGTACTTTTAAATACCGAATTCTATTTACTTAACATATTTTATTTTGAAAAAATAAGTTAGGCAATTATTAATAAGCTCTATAATATATTAAATTATACCATACTATATAAAACTTTTGTACCTTGAAATGGTAATGTATGTGTATAATATATTTCAAATATAAATTTGAAAAGGGTCTTTGTTTGTGGAAAGACATCAGTTACCTTATTGTCAAAAGGGCCTTCCTGTCACTTGCCGAAGTCCACTGCCGTAGACGACCGAAAGTTCTGCGAACAAAGATACGTAAAACGTTAAAATTTTATGTAAAGGCGATGGCGAATGAATGCCGGAAAAATTACGGGACATTTTTCATACAATTTACGCCTAATTGGATTTCGCAGATAAATCGCCGTGAAATTAAATATTTCGTCGTTTGCAAGAGAAGAAATTTTCGAAAGAGGCAAAAAGGCATACCGACCCTTATTTATTACCTTCAGAAATCGTTAATTATTGTAAAGGTATATCCGGATTTTTATAACCAAACTTTCAGAAAACTTAGGCTTTATATTGTACACTATTTTGCAGTAATAATATGCAAATCATATAAATTATAACGCTAAAAATATTTATTTTTGATCGACTTTTTTAATTTATTAGCTAAAAATCTAAAATGTAATTAATTATTATTTGCTTAAAAACAACCAAAATATAATAATAACTACAGAATATATTAACTAACATTAAACAGATTTAATTTGGTACTGTGTTATATTTATATTCGTTTTCTTTAAATACAAGAAAAATAAAACTTTATATGTAGAATAAAATTGCTTTCAAAGTTTTAACGCTCCTCTAAAAATATCTTTATTAAGTTTGTTGTTAATTAAGTCCTTTATTATGTCCTTTACTGTGTAAGCTTTATGATATATGTTAAAACTTTTGTTAAATATAAATTAAAGTAATAATAGATTTTAATATTATTATTTTTAAAACATCATATTAAAACTAAGAAGTAACATCAGTAAGCTAATTATTAATATGTATTTCATTTTTACTTTTTAATATATCAAGTTTGCTCTTTGCTAAGTGGTTAAATTAATTTCATTCAGCGCAAATCTTCAAAAGCATTTTCCCGAAAACTTATAAATAAAAGAAATAATTCTTAACATCGTACAATGATATAAAACAAAAGGATATAATGTTTTATTATTTTACTTCCCATCTCTCGACAATAAATCGAAAACATTTGAAAGTTAAATAAACCACTAAATTATACTAAGAACTTTAGTAAAATCTCGATACTACATACAGTAAACATAGCTTAAGATCTAAATATAGAAAACTAAAGTCGTAACCATTATAAATATAAGAATGTTAGTTATTCACAAATACCGTACTCAACAAATTATACATAGTTATTAGTCTGACAACAGTCATAAAATTAATGCATATTATAAGCATTTAGCAACATTTTTACTGATCATACAAAATATGCATTTCACGTAATTTTATAGGAAAATTTATTAAAAAAATATTTAATACAAATTTATATTAAACATATATTTATTTTTGTCACGCAAATAAGAATGATCAAGAAAGGATTTCGGATACAGAAAAAACTAAGACACAAAAAACGCATTTTTATTAAATAAAAAAATGACTAACGTTTATTGCTTTCACTGTTTTAAGAACCCCATATAGTTATATATTCATATATTTAACTGAAGATAAAAGAAATAAAAAAAAATGTGCTTAAATTTTTTTTTTAGTTTGATTTAATGTAAATGTTTTGTATAGAAAATAATATTAGTTAATTAAAAAGTACGAAATAAAATGTATAACAAAAAACATTTTATATAAATTTTATAAAAAATATTTGGAGTCTCTGAAATGATATAAAAAAATCCACAAAAGCCGTATATTATATTAAAAAAATGTAAAATAAATTATCAGAATATAATAGAAAAGCGTTAAAGAATTTTTTTTCAAACATACCAATGCAAAAGAGTAAAAGTAATCAAAGCAATTAAAGGTTGAAAATCAATAATTATTATCTATAATTTACTATAAATGCATCATTAAATAATAATATATAAATAAAAACAGAAATAATTATGGGGAAATACGTAAAATTAGCTCACTCCCAGGTGTATACTAACAAATTAATAAATGTGTATAAATTAACTCACTACTCAAAGAGTTTATCTGTAAATGTTTCGTTATGATTTTTCGCCTAGATAATTTATGTACTTAAAATTATATATTTGGTTGATATTATATATAATAATAACAAGTAAAGAGCAAACAACATCGGATTTATATATTTCAAATCAATGACTAGAAAATTAAATTAAGTATACATTCGTTTGCAACTGTAGAAGTGTCTTTTTTTATACTTGTTTAATAGAAACCGACAAGATTTTTTCTCTTTATAAAGGTCAAAAATCGCCAGTTAAAGTTGTGTTTTTTAAACCGTATACCTTTAGAGCTAAAATATAACAAAAACTAACAATAGACACATTTTTTGGATTTTTTTTATTTTATTGTGCCGAATTCTAAAAATTGACCTTGCCTTAGTAAATTAATAATAAATATTTTATTTTATTAGTACATATTTTTTAAAACTGAAAACTTATTAGGTACTAAGAGAAAAAATATTACAAATTTAATGTATATTAAAAAATAAAGTGCTAATAAAATTAAACCATGTTATCTAAAAGGTAATGCTTATGTTTAATAACATAATAAGATTGTTTATCATAAATTAAAATAAACACTATAAATAAACGCTTTTTAAAAATATAGATCAAAATTATTGAACAGAAAATGAATAGTCGTTTACTACGACAATGCGACCTAACAACAATTATTTAATGCGCACCAATCATATTTTTAATTAATCATGTCAATCAGAATTAAAGCAGTTTTATTTAAAATAAAAACACAGCTTAACAAATGTAACTCAATAATAAAAATGAATAGATTATTAGGAAAAATACCTATTTTTTTTGTATACAATAAAAAAATACAATTTCATATCATCACAGAATTTTCTTCTCGTAAAAGTCTCACCCATGTAGTACCTTCACTCCCGTCTTTGTGATGATAACAATAAATAACATCCGGATGATGTCCCGGGTCGCCGAACATCACATTCACAAAGGGAACGTAATAAGGCGGTAGAAATATCATCCGTTTTTCCTCAGGAAAAGTAAGCAGACGCCTAGCGAAAAAGTTGAACTGAGAGTATCGAGACGTCAATGTGACAATTGGGCACGTGTCGTTTTCTCTGTAGTATATATTTATGGGGAATTTAATACGAATAATGGTTTTCATGTTACGTACTTACAAATTATTATTTGTCACTCTTTGAACTGAGGTAATTAGGTGTAGTGGTTAACCGTTATTTTTTACACAATGTATTAATAACAATTTTTTAAATATAACAAAAGAATATCTTTTCTTGATAAATTATTCTCATTTATTTTAATAATAATATTCTATAATAATATAATTATTATTTAAAAAATGTTTACAGTTCTCGTAGTTTATAAATATTTATAAGTAGTTTTATATATATTATTGAAATTTGTATATTAAATAAAGTGAATCATTTTTATTTACTTAAATACAAATAATAAAATAATAAATTATTTTAATTACAAAAAATCAATTTAAATTAAGATGACAAAAGAGACACTTGATATATTAAATTGCGAAGCAAAATAATGCATTTTAAATTGCAATGGTAATTATTTTAGTAATTTGTTTGTTGTAAAATATCCTAATAAAATATGCTTGCCGTTAGCCCAATGCGTTAAATCAGATTAACACTAGACTGAAATCTGTGACATATATTGTAGTAATTATATACCTTATTTAATAGTTTACAAGTCACACACTTTGCACGAACTACTTTGATTTTATTTTCATTATCCGTGAGATTGAGAAAATCTTAGAAAACAATCAAAATTTTATTTATAAAATCATCTCTAATTCTGATCTTCCAGATACGCTGGAATTTAAAAATTACTAGTGTTCATATGGGATAAGAATCAATGTTTTTAGGGTATTAGTCACTGATTGTATAATTAACTTAGTTCCTAATTTAATTAAACGATTCTAGCAATTTTAATTTTTTAAAATGCTTATATGTAAAAGTATCAACCTTTTTGCTTAGATTTTTTTTCCAATAAAACGTCTACTAGGAACTAAATTTAAACATTCGCTAAAATACAATTATTTAAATACCTCTTTTTTACATTTCTACGATTTGTCGATACATTTATGAAAATGTAAACAAATAAAGTTTTAAAGTTTTTTACTAAATTGTTGATGACTTAGAAAAGTAACAACGTGACCAAATCTCTAGTGGTTAAAAAAATAGTAGTTACTCATAGGTTACAGATAATGACATAGTCTTTCAGTCCTTAAATATCGTATTTGCCTGATGGTAAAAAAGAGCAAAGGACAAAACTTTTACCTGGAACTTATACAAGACACATCCATTGAAATCTTTCATTTTTAACTTTTATCGGATACTTTTTATACACTTCATCAGATACTTTCACTAGAAACTACCGACTTGGGACACACGAGAGTTTATCTGAACTCACACAGAACAAGACAGTAGTTCTAAATATAAGAATTCAACCTGATCTTTAAGTACAACTCAAAGATGTACTATTGCATAAAAGTTAATATGAAAATGTATTTTATAAATAATTATTTTGTGTTATATTAATAGAGACAGTTCTTATGATTATTTTTAATATCGCCCAAGCTGCTTTATCATGGTTGAAAAAAATAATCGTAGCTATCCTAATTAATAATAATCTGCCATAGTTTAAATAATATTGTAATAAAAATAGATTACAAAAATGGTTTATTAACCAGTCTGAGATACCATCTTATTTTAAAACCGTAACTTCGTTACAAAATCTTAGAAAAACAGAAATTAAATTGAAAAGTTTTTCATTTTGCTGTGATTTATCAATTTCTCAAGGACACGACACGACACGAAAAACACTAAGGGGATAAAATAATTAAGAAGCAGATTTTGTGCTTATGCTCAAATGTCATTTTTTTAAATTAGTACATAAAAAAATCGATTTACAGAAATCTACTGACCGCACAGAATTTTTTTCAAAAGTCATAAAGTATTTAGACCATTATCAGTTAAATTATTTGTTGATATAGCAATGCTTCTTTCAGTAGCTTCCTTGGTTAAAAAGTGTGATTATTTCAACCATTTTTCTTACTTTGCTACAAAGCAAAAAAAGTGTAGGTTTAGCAACTGAATCACTCCTATATTCACAATTGGAGGGATTAACGTATAATATTAATCATAAAAAGATCAATCAAAATTGTGAAAAAGCTTTTTAACCATATAAGAAAAATATGTTTGATCGTAAAAATGAGACACCATGAGTCACAAACTACGCGCCTTAAATCAAAACGTATTGAATATCCGACGTCTTAAAAATTTCCAACCCATGAATTTGGAATTATTCCTAAAACGACCGTTATTGAACTGCTAAATTCAAAAAAACTCATCACCGTTCTGTTACTGTTCGTCCCACTGAAAAATAACGGACAACAAAATTTACGATAAAGAGGGCCATGAAAATAAATACTGAAACGCTGGCAACCAATGTTCACTTCTACACTTAAACATCAATTTTGGAATTAAAGATATCTGAATTTCAAGAGACCTCTTACTTAAACTACAACCAAGAGAAGGCAGACTCAACTTTAAACCGGCGAAGATTACCAAAGCCGCCGCTTCTCTCTTCGCATCCGCTGGTCTAGTTTGACGTCTAAAATCCAAAGCTAATCCATTTCTAAAACACCTGCAACCTACGAACGTACCTACAGACAACTTGTCTTAATCGTTGGCCAACAAACTATCTTTCAAACGAATAAATCAGACATCAAAACCAGGACATATGCTAAAAAATATTAAAAAATTAAAATAAAAATATTTTTTTTAATAAAATTAAAATATATGAAAATAAAAAATGCACAACTTCACTTTAACAGCTTAACGACCGAGGACTCACCCACGAGCCCTGAGAGAACCTTTTGCAGCGGCCGAGGACTCGCCCATGCGTCCTGCTTCACGCGTCTTCTTTTATTAAAAATACACTATGATACAATACAGTTTACCCCTATATTATAATGCGAGATGGTAGTATACTATATCTACCTAATATAAAATATAAAATAAATTATATTTTACTTTAATTTTTCGTAAAAAGAGTCGTTTTATCCCACTGCGTCGCAATGCAATGAGTCGTCGTTTATTTTAGTTTGTTATATTCTAATATTTTTGGGCTAGTGTGTTGTTTGGTAACGGTTCTCCAAGCCGCTCCCACTTACAGTGACCATATTTTTTGCATTATGGAATATTATATTTTTATTTATTGTTGCTGTTATTAATAAGTGATAATTTATAGTAAAAGTTAATTAATAATAATAATAAAAACAGTAAATTGCGTATTTACAAAAATAGTTAAATAATCATTGATTAGTGCACGATTTTTTTTTGAACACCACATTAGCTTAAAAATGTGATAATTAAATTAATAACATGTATGTTTAAATGCTTCTAAGATTTTTTGTATAAACGATTTATAAAAAATATCCATTTATAATATATAATAATTTGCACTCACTAAATTTTTTGGCGTCGTAAAAACATTTGTCATTATGAAGAAAATGAACTGGATGAGTGCAAATTTGTCACACGCGGTCTATGTTCACGTACACTTGAATTAGAATTGCTTTCGCACACATCACTATGTTCACAATCACTGGAGGCGTTAAACAACGCGTCTTCAAAATTTTCGAAAAAGGCTTAATTTCTTTCGTCCATTTTGCCGTGATTGAAAATAAAAATTTCAAATCAAAATCACAATCACAAAGTATCACAGAGAGAAGAGCAATTTTCGCGATACGTTTCGACCGATAGTTCAGAGGAGACTAAATATACTGCAATACTTCGATTATAAAATGCATTTTTTTATCTGTGTGGAATTCCCGAATTTAGGAATTCCACAATAAAAAAAGTGTCAAATACCCTAATAGATGAATTCTTAAAAGGTATGCACAAAGTAAGCTGATAAAACGGGACGGGTAGTGGCGATTTACCCTTTGAGAATAACATTGATTGTAATTTATAGTAAATATTTAATATTATATTTGTAAACAAGTTTTTTTTGTTATATCACTTAATTATGCAGCTCACAGATTTAGAAACATTGGTTAAATTACGTAATTACAATAAATTTATGCAAAAAATCATAAGGAAGCTACAAATTAAATTTCGATAAAATATATTATTTGGTTTACAAGTTATAGGGAATTTACTAAAAAAAGGTAATTTTTTGCTATTATTCCGCGAAATCTCCGGCCACCAAGGGAAGTTCGGCAAAAAACACCGGGCGTTAAGCTGGTAAAAAATATAGTGCTTAGATGTGTTATAAGATTAAGAATAATAAATTAACAATAACAATAGATAAAATCGTAAACTATTTTTTTTAATAATAATTTCTAAAATAAAATATTATCATAATATTTTTGTGAATTGCTAAACTCCTTGTAGTGTATGCGAATATTATGGGCTGATCTAACTTGTGTTTCATGTAAATAACCAATACAAAATTAAGTAGAAAATATCTTTCCTAAGATTAGAGCCAATCTATCTATCGCAAGTGCAGGTAGTAAATTGTCAACAATGAACCTTTTGAAATGGGTGTAGGCCTTCGCTCATATAAATTGCGGGGCATACAATATAATTAGAAAGAAACTGTTCTGAGAATTTATGTTTGTTTTTTTGTTTATATCACCTATATAGTACCAAATTATTATTATGGAAAGAATGGAAATGATGAATATTAAATATATTGAAAGCATACATGTTACTTTTAATTTATTTAAGTGCAATAAGCAAAATATTTTTAGTGAAGTGTACCGTAAATTCATTTCGTGAGTATGGGCATACAGATGGTTAGACACTGTGGCCCAGAAATAACAAATCAAAATTTTTATTTTTAAATTTAAAAAGTGATAACAAATCAGGTAATTAATACTAATCTATTGAAGAGTCTCATTTACTTTGTATTTGTAAGATGTTTGCCAATGATATAAATTTGTTTTCGAAACTATTATTTCAAACAAATTAGACCCACAGGTTTAGAAACACTGGTTAAATGACGTACTTAACAGGTATTTATGCGAAAAATCATAAGGAAGCTACATATTAAATTTGAATACAATATCTTAATTGGTTTACAAGTTATAGGGAATTTACTGAAAAAGATAATTGTTTGCCATTTTTCCGTGAGATCGCCTGGCCACCAAGCAAAGTTCGGCAAATAAATACCGGTCGTTAAGCTGTTAAAATTAGACGGTCAAAAGTGTTGTATTATATATTTATTAAAAAATTATAAATATTTTATTTTTATGTACGAAAATCTACATCATTTTAAGATTTCCCGGTTGTAAAACTGTAAATAATTCAACCATTTTCCTTATTTTGGTACAAAGCAAAGTTTATGAATAAGTAAACAGTATAAAGTTCTCTTAATAATTTTAAAGTAATTAAAACAAGATCATGTTATTAATTGCCATCAGGAATTATAATAGTAGCAGCAATATTAATTATTGATGACTTAGCAATTTGCTTTCCAGATGACCTCTGACCTATGCCACAATATTTGCAACATGCAGAAGTTTACACGTCGCGCATAAATCATACCAAATTAAAGTTACCTGGTAGCAGTAGTCCAAAGGGTAATTTGCCTTGATGCACTCACTAGCCGGGCATACCTCTGGCATACCTCGCTAGAAATTGCAACGTAATAAACGCGCGGGGTTAATTCGTCCACCAATATTGAATATGCTATGCGCCTAATTTATTGCTTGCGAAGCACCAGAGGAAAATGCTTATTGGCAAAAGTTTCGTGGAGCCATCGCATCGAGTTTACAAGTGCAAGTTATGCATGCACGCTTCGAAATTTAATTCTATGTGTGCATATTTATTACGTCTAGAGAGCAGTGACAATGATGTATCGGCGTCGAGTGCTTTAGTTGTATCTTTCGTTTTTCGAGCAATTTTCATTTATAAATATCATATGGGAAAAATTAGATTACATATATGTAATTTAGTGAAGATGTTTGCCACTTTAGATATAAGTTTATTATTAACCCCATTATTTTTCAATTTCTGGAATATTTTATGAGCAAATGTATTTTTTTTAATATATATTCATCGATTTAGAGAGATTCCTACAAAGTCAACTACATAATTAAATAAGAGCAAGTAAACACGACTAATCTCGCGATACAAATACAAATTAAATACGATAATAAATTAATAATAATCGAAGCCGGGTATCATTCTCTAGGTGACGGGTTGCTCCGGAACGATCTTAATGCTGTGTTTAATCTAGGATAATCTCTGATATAAATTAAAACTTTAACGTAAGAGACATGAACTGGGATTGTTCCGGTGCGAATCAATCTGGTAAATAAATTTTGCTATTTTTCAAATCTTACCAACCACACGATACCGTTAATTCTGTATATTACGTTAGAGTAACTCATTGATTTCAAATATGCTCTGGATCTAGTCTCTGTCTTCAGACCACCTTTCAGTGTTGAGGTTGAGATGATATCTCAAGTCGTTTTAATTATGCAAAGGCTGATTTAAAACGATTTAGAAATATAGTAGTATTGGATATAAATTAAACGACAGAATTAAACTCTAAATAGCATTTAAATCATTGACGATGATATTTATTATTTAGCATCCGTGATCCGTCGCGTAAAAATATTCGGAATAAAATAAAACTTATTACAGAAGTAATTTAATTTATTAAAATAAAAATAATATGAGAAAGCAATAGCATAGAAATAAATTGCTTAACTGATAATTATTATTATTAAAAGCGTGTTTCGTGATCGCGTAAATTAAATCCGAGAGACAAATTTATAGGAATAATGACAAAATTGCTTGAAAATAAAAACTCAAATATTTCACATTAAAAATTCAGGAACAACATAGCTATCACAATTCACGAGAAAGCTGAGATATAAACTGAAGCCTTTTATAAATATTATCAACTGTCACAAAATTACACTGATAAAAAAACGAACTAAAGTGGACCAGGCAATTAAAGATATACTAAGTAGATCTTAAATAGATTAAAAATCTGCAAACATGAAATGCTTTAAGTTTAAAATTAAATATATGTGTTATATTTAAAAAAAATCTCTCTTTTTTTATATTTGATTACAAAAATTATGTCTTTTTTCATTAATTAAATTATAGTTACGGATATTTTTTTATTTTTTCTTTATTCATATACAAGCAGAATAATTATTTAATAAGAAGTATTAAAGTATAATCCAAGTCATAACAATAATGAAAAATATTCTGTCAGATCTCATGAAAAGTATAAATAATATGATAACCACACTCATACCAAAATATAAAAATATCCTAAGACTAGTAAGTTGGAACGCCAATGGCTTGTAAAGCATGGGCAAGAAATTATAATATTTAAAAAAATTACAAATGGATATTATGCTGATCTCTCAAACCCATTTTGCCGACAAAATACATTTAAGAATACTAAAGTATTTTATATATCGTACTAATCATCCAACCTAAAAATATTTAATAAATGCAGGAGAAAGACATAATTTTTTTTACATTTATATTTAATGCCATATAGTAGCATACAGATAAATAAGAAAAAAATAATACAAATTAAAACATACATTAAAAGTAGTTCCTAGATTCATGAGACATAAATCCTGATTGCTCTTGTACTAGAGCTTATAAATTTATTTTCCATAATTTAAATGTGACAAAAAATCCATGAACCTATATGTACTATGATACAATACAAACAACCGTCGACATTCGAAACCGTTTCGTGTATTGGATTTCTTCGATTGTGGTTAGATTTGATCATCTGATAGTACAATATATACTTTACACGTATTATGTATCGATGACCGTAATTTAATTAAGCCAGAAATAGTAAACGAGCGGTTCGCGTTCCACAAATTAATAACCACAGAACATTATATTTATTTGTGTAAGTAAGTCTCTGGTGCATGTGTACAATACGATACTTTGTCTTTGGTACAAATGAAAAAAATATCAATTACGTTATTTATTTACGTCAACTTAATATGGCGGACTTAACCGTTTATTAGATGTCTTCCTGACTCATGGCCCGAGGGCATGACCTAACTCATCCGGGTAATCCTGTAATGGACGTGTATAACTCGACGATTTTGTCCCATGTACCATCTATTTAGGTCTTGATGTATAAAAAATCTTTGTGATCATTTTTTTTAATACAGAATGCAACAAGAGATTTTGCCTCAAATAGTAAAATAATATTACAATAAAATGTATTGATTATAAACTCATTTATCTAAGCCATTGTTAGCGAATTTTTAATCCGTTTAATCGCTTAAATCTTACAAAATAAATTTACAAAACAATTTGTAATTTCTAAAGTAATGCAAACAATTAAAAAAATACATTTTTTTCTCGATAACCAATAATCTTCACTGCATTAAGATTTTGTAATATTATTTATTTTTTAACGATTAAATATTTAAGTATTCAAAGCATAGTATAAAAAAACTATAAGAAGCATTAATGTAAATAAAATAATTAACATTAAGTGCAAACTTAAAATCAGTACTATCTGAAATATAATTTGGGTGACATATATGCACATCTAAAAATTAAAGTAAAACATTATTGACATTTATGAAAAAATAAATGCGGCCCTCAGCGTCGACCACGTTAAGTAATGAGGGATACGGCAGAAAGTTTGAATAAAACTTAAGGGTCGTTTTTTGATACCACGGGGAGGGATTTTCGACATTCTATCGTATATATTTAAATTAATTCTTTGTCTCACGAGAAGCTCTTCGCATTTATTTTACGTCTGTACACGATGTCATGTTTATAAAAGTGAAAGAGCACCTATGTACAAGATTGTATAATAAAAGTTAGAGTGTAAAGGATGCGCATATGAAAAATTTATTATTAAGATTTTTATATAAAACGTAGTTTATGGATTACTTTATTGCTTGTTTTGAAAAACAACAACATAATACTCCTCTGAATATACGCGAATATCAAATCAATTTATAGTATCAAGGTTTATACAGGTCTGTGCTTCAAATAACATCACTATATGTAAAATATCGGTAACATATTTAAGACATAAAAATAAAATGTTTTTTCTTTAATTTTATTTTAAACTAGATATTTTTTTATTTATTTACTTTTTGCTCTTGTTAATTACATACAAATTAAACATGGATTTTTGGATTACAAATGTTTTTTTATATTACAAAGAGCTTTTGAAATTACCAAAAAAAATTATAGCATATGCTATATCTAATTGAAGAAAAATGGGAATAGCTTTTTACAACATTTAAGAAATAAAAATACATGAAAATTTAAATTTCTACTTGTAGTTACCCAGAAAAATTTGCTCGTTAACTAAACTATGGTTTTAATGCAAGTACTAATATTAAATGTATTGTGCAATACTTGTTTTACATTTTATATACTAACATTTTTTGAAGATAACGAAGGTAATGTACTTAGTTTTTTAATTGGTTTATATAAATAATAAATACGTTCATTTTTAGATCTAGCCAAAAGTTTAGCGTTAATTTTGCAATCAATTTAAACAAGCTTAAACAATGATTGCTGCGCAAATAAAATTCATTAACGGATGTTTATTATTACTTTTATGCAGTAATAACTATTATAATTTTTAAACCATATTGTAACGCCAAACATCTTTACAACAGAAAGCAATTCGCTAAACCAAAATCACACTAAAGTAAGAGTATATTAACTGCTTAGTGCTTTGCGCTTAAATAATAAACGACACTTTTTAATCTTGGCAAAATCATAACAGATAAAATCGACAGTGTTAAAAAAATACGACGTATTTTTTTTACACTATCGATTTTATATTTGTGAAATATATACTTTTACTAGTAAAAATTAATTTAACTGATAAGTGCTAATCAAATTAAATGCTTTTATTTGACATATTTTTACCACTGATCAGGTTAGATTAGCTAAGTTAAACACGATACTAACATCTTAACTGAATTTATGAATCAGAATAAGTATTATATTCATAAGATATACAATTAAGACGCAACACAACTCGAAGGAATTGAATTGAGATAATATTAAATATTTACCATACTCTCTGAATCTTATTCATTCAGACTAAATTATTTAATCCATTCAAGTTACCACTTTTTTATTGTAAAAATTTAATAGTAAATGCAAAAACATACTTAAATATATTTTTTGCATCGTATTAGTTATTAGTAAAAATAGCAATTTAAAAAGTCTATATTAAATTAATTTGATTAGACTATGCTATTATAATTTTTTATCGCTTAACTGTAAATAAGGACGTAAATTTTTCGATATTATCCTTGTGACATAAAACCTATTTGCAGTGTTATTTTATATTAAACAATTGATAATACATGTGTGTAATGTTTCATGGTACGAAGAGAAAGACATAGCATTAATTATTCAGGATGTGAAAATTAAAAATTTACTAGAACTGGGAGCATCATTCGTCCTCCGATGGGAGTATGTGACTACGTGAGTTTGCAATACATTTTTTGCTTCTTTGTTTCTATTTTTTATTTAAATAAATTATACCGAACTCCTATTTGCGTTCGGGCGAAATGGCGAAAAAAACAGAAACAACATACCCAGGGGCGATATTTATTGAGCTTTTTGGGCGAATGTATGTTATTGTGTGTTCGACAACGGGAAGGGAATAATTTTATGCCCAGCGAAACAAAACAAAAACGATGAAAAAAATATGACAGAGAAATTTTCCATTTCCATGATACACTTTTAAAAGAGAAAAACGTGAATTATTGTTTTGTTGTACTCATTTCACGTCTTTTATGTGTGTGACGTGCCGTTTTGTGAATACGATACGTAATAACGTGCTCTATTATTATTGCTAGCTAGTTTATCAGTACGTGAAATATAAGGCAAGTTTTAATTTAATTTAAACAAAGCCTTCAAAAGTAATAAAATCCTGCACATTAACTTTTTAGTTATATTTTCAGTAAATTTTGATGGTTTATAAACTATGTTTTGTATTTTGCTCACACATTTCTTTTAAATAAGTGTGAATTAGGGTAATCCAATATATAACTTTTATTTAAACTTTTTGACTAAATGATTTTCAATTTGTTTTGTGAATATTATAAGCAACTAGCTATAGAAATGTTTACGACATCAATACACAAAAAATGAATTGAGAATCATTTGTTAAAAATAAATTAAATTGAATAGACAGACCTTAAATAACAAATATATGCAATTCTCGGCAGCAAAAGGTAAATTTATTTTAAAGGTCAATTTATACAGGTAGATAATACAACATATGTGCCTTGGCCTGGACAATCGTTCAGGGCCGATGGTACAACATGTGTGCCATGTTATCGCCAATATTTTTTTTTTATTATTCAACTAATAAACTTCACAGTCTTACATCTTCAAAAAGGACTAATGAAGACTTTTTTAAAGGAGTTCAAAACTGTTTTAAGGTTTTAAGGATTCGACAAATACTCATGCATCGTAACTAATTTTCATTTCTCGAGAAATTTTGATGAATGAAAAAATGTGTGTAACGCAGAAAATTATTGCAGATATATTATTACATATTATTCTTAAAATAACCCATTAAAAACACATGGCATCTAAAGTAGAATCTAACATCCTCGTTCTTTTTTTTGTCAAAAAAATATCGGAACCTATGCTTGAGGAACCCTGGAAAGGGTGAAATATTCTTTTCACTATATAACTATAGATTAACCGAGTGAAATTATCCGACCAACCGAGATTCGACCATTTTTTTAATAATAATTCATGAGAAACCTTGTCGAAGGTCTTCTCAAAATCTGTATATACGAATTCCCGCATCGAGAGATTTTGTCACCGTTTTGGTGAAAGACAGAAGATTAGTAACAGTGGAACGGGCGGGACAAAACCATGCTGTTGGTCCAACAAAACTTGCCAAAAGTGATTAAAGAGATATATATGAATAATTATTTCAAATTATTTAACATGAGTTCACAACACTGCGACTGGTCTATAGTTCTTTATATACAATTTTTTCACCCTTTTTATGAATAGGGGTGACGTTTGTGCATTTCCATAGATCAGGAATTAGATCCAAAAATATGTTTTAGAGAAGCTATGCAACCCTTTATAATAAAATCAGGAATCAAGTCAGGCTCAGAAGAACGCCTTGTTTACAATTTATGTAATAAAAGATCTATATTACTATCAGAATTTTATTTTTCTGTTTACAATGAGTACTAAACACACCATTTCATTTAATTATTTAATAAAATATTTTTAAAAAATGAGGAGCACCTTTATCTAAAATTATTAATCTCATTTTAATAAGATCGCCTTCAAGTGATACCAAAAATCAATTTCCTCTAATACCATCATTTTTGATTCGGCTAATATAATCACTGAGCTCGCTCGAAAACGAGAGAGGTAACGATAAATTTCGACATTTCGTGGAAAGATTTTTGGGGGCGGGGGGAGGGGTAACCGTAAGTGTAAAAAGGAGGTGAGGCCACACATACAAACTCACTTTAATAATGAGAATAAACTGTGGAAAATTTCAATAAAGAGACGCAGCAGACGGGGTTGGATTCCACCTCCCCCTTCCACGAACCGACGCCGATATGGCCGCCATTATTTCGTACCGGTGAACATTTTAAAATATTCAGTTCCCGTAGACGAGCGCTCGGCAAACAGAACCGGCCGTTTGCGAACGCTACCCCTACCCCCTATGCCTCCACCGAAAGCTCTTCACGTTTCCTTTTCTACGCCGATGAATGAAGTTGGGGGTTGCTCTATGACCGGTGCAAACCGGTGACACTGCCGCCGAATGTTCGGAACTGATTGCATTGAGGATTAGCAGGGTTCAATGTAAACTTTCCGGGATTTCTCGGGTTATATTGCTTTTTCTCGGTGTTCGTGTTATGAAAACGATATGTGAATGGAGATACATGTTTTAATTCGTTGAGCTGGGATTTTGTCAACGTGTATGTTTTCGGTTGATATACGCATATACTAGTAGTATAACTATTTATATTAAACCTTGCCTATGCAGATGACATAGACATAAACATACACTAATTTTATTTGGTACGTTATACATTACAAAAAAAAAATATTATACCCAATTTATTATGTACTTATTCAAGTGTTAGACATTTAATATTAGTACACAAACGCCGTTAAGTTCGTTCATGTTATGTTATAGAAGTATATTTACAGAATTTTGATTATCGTTTTAGGTTTTTAACTTTTTATTTAAGAAAATAGTATTGCACATTGTATAATGTTACATTATTTGACCCTTACTTGAAATTAAGTATCAAATAATGGCAAAAAATACAGAAGTACATAGGTGCTATTTTAGTATTGGATATTATAAAATAAAAATGTTTTTTTTTAAAGGGTCATGTAATTGACTGGATAACCATTTACAAACTTAAAATATTATATAAAGGTTTGGAAATATCAATTGAATAATAAAATGTTTAATTTATGGCGGCCAACAGGTGTCACACATACGGTATAAAAATCATAATGTAACAGGCTGATGCAGCAATAGAAATTTTTAAGAGTCACTTAAATAGTCCAATTAAATTTTTAATCTAACAATTTTTTTTTTTTTAATCTAAAAACCCTTATGTTTTTTTAACTATAATCTTGAATTTCACCATAGTTTTTTCCTAGGTTTGGATAACACATCTATTAGTAATAAAACTGACTTTGAAGAGTTAACTGGTATGGGATATTTGAGGTCTATATTTCATACATTGCGACCATTCCTGCTAAGCTTGGGAATTTCGTTTTTTTATTTTTAACATTAAATATCAGTTCTAATTATTAAAAAATATTTTGATTTAATCAGCATTTATTTACACAATACACATTGGGACTGTTTAGGTGACATAGTATTAATAAATATTAAAAAGACTTAAATTCTAATTTAAACAATTTAAAAAAGTAAAACCCATTCTAAAATATTTATATTTTATTTTTGATTGTTGAAAGAAAATAAATATTTTTAAAGCAATTGAAGTGAAAACTATATACATATATAGCAAAATAATATCTGATTCTTAAAGACCAAAAAAATAAGACAATTTGATACAATTTTATTTAATGTCCCTTAATGAATTTTTTCTTAAAAGTCTATACAGAAAATCTTTTTTTTTGTATATTTTGAAAATTATGATATTCGAAGGTAAGCATTTAACAAGTGTTTATTCACATTACAAGTTTATGATTTATATTAGTTTCATTATATTAAAATAATTATTTTTGGTTGAATCTTTGAAAAAAACAGTATTATATATCATTTCAGATTACAGTGCAAAATATAAATATATTGCAAATACAGAAAGCTTAGAGACACAATATATACTAATATTGTTTATATTAAAATAAAATATCACAAACAGTTCTAATATTTCAAAGACACCATCGTCAATATAACTGACGGTATAGCGAATCAATATTAATCATTCTCTTTGTTAAAAAAGGTTTCTATATTTTTTCCTTATTTATCTTATAATTACTAACACCACTATTTTACCTTCTTAATTTAATTTTTTAACTAAAAAATAATTATAAACATTTATGTAAAAAAATGTTTACACACTAAATTAATTCGTTAAATGTTTAAATAACATTTACTAATAAAAATGGAAATAAATAATAATTATGTGTTTCGGTTAAGATCAGATCGACCAAATACAAACATACAAATAAACAAGTGTTTTGTTAAAAGTAGCAAGAGGAATTGAAGCATTTTATGAGAATATATTATTATAATCTAAATTGTCAATATTGAGCTGGGTCTTACGTGTATGCTACATGAAGAGCTGTATAGCTCTTAGGACTACTGTAATGGATATTTAAAAAAAATCAGTTAATCGAGTAAAGGTTATATTTGAAAGCTACATCATAAATTATACCGTTTATTCAATCTTACACAATCTCGAGCATTGTGTGTAACCCACAAAGTTTTCTTTGTATTCACCATTGCTTTAACTTTCAGTGATTCAATACCTTTTTATCGAACATACACCTTTATATTTCAGTTCCTTAACTCTTTGGCTGCCACACAACAATATATCGTTTTCAGTCAACTGAGCTACAACTATAGATTATTCAGAGATTTACTAAAAAATGTTTAATAAACTGGAATAAAATTAATTTTAGTAAATTAATTTTTGCTAGTATTTTCGATCTTTTCTCTTTTGTATAAAGTTTATAATATAGATTAAGTAATGATACACAGCATCTAAATATATGACATTTATATTTTTTAAGATCAGAGCCTTTTTCATTGATACAATTAGTCGCAACTAAAATAAAACATATTTTATAATTGTATGCTAATAATATGTTAAGTACTAACAGTGGCGTAGCTATGAGAGGGGCAGAGGGGGCGGGCCGCCCCGGGCAGCACTTGCTTGGGGGCGGCATATTCGCGATGGGATCGTCTAGTGTGGTTCTTAACCCTGAATGCACTAAAACATATATATAAATCCACGAATAACAAGATCTAAATAATAACTAATTTATTATTTTAAGAAATGCTGATTTTATGACGCTACAAAAAATGTATGGGGGCGGCGGCAATTTTAAGGATCGCCCTGGGCGGCACATACCCTAGCTACGCTACTAAGTACTAATAATATTTTTAATAATATTAAAATATTATTAGTACTTAAATTTAATAAAATATGTATAATATTTACTTTTAATTTTTTTAATATAAAAATAAATCATTTTTTATTAAATAATAAATACGAGACTTACTAGATAGAAATAAAATATTAGTCACTAACTACGTTGTCAAAATAATAAATACGCTGCTCTCGCAGGTAAATACTACATATAAATGTTGATTTTTAATAAAATATTACTAGTAGTAGGTACAATAAATAGTTTTGCACATTTAGCTATTTTAAAGCATGTTAAAGTGATTGGTTGATATATAAATGTTGATTTTTAATTAAATATTACTTGTAGTACTATATATAATTTTAAATATTAAGCTATTTTAAAGCATGTTGAAGTGATTGGTTGGGGTTTTTATAATTGTATATAATAATTCCATCTTTTATGTTGGTTTTATTATATAGTCTTAATTTACAAATGAATATTATTCCAACATGGGTTCACTGTTTAACTGATAAAGTATTCAAAGTTTATACACGAAAGGAAAACGTTAAATATCGCACTGAACGACGAGAAGGAAACGCAAACAATAAAAGTAAACTTCAGATGCAATATAAATATAAAAAATATATGCAAGCACAATTCTGGTTCGACTTTAAAAAATAAAACATTTAAGGTTGCTGCTTGGAACGATTAACTTTATTTTCGTCTCTTTGTCTTCAAGACAAATATAATTCGCGTAAACGTCGCCGTACCTAATAAAGAGCGCTAGTTATTTGAGAGTAGCTCGAATTTTTATTAAAAGTGAAAAAAAGGTAGTGGAGTTCTTCTCCGGTGGAAGCAACGAAGGTTTTAAGCGTTGATTAAAATGTGGGGATAATTTACGTTTTTTTACGAGACCGTTTTAGTGGCGAGGTGGGAAAAAAGAACAAAATAAATGAGAAAAAGCAAAAGGTTAACTTGGCACTGATTAAACTAATTACGAAGGTATCAGCTGGTCTATTAAAAAATGTAATATGTAATAAATTTTTATTTTCGGAATATCCCTAAACGTGAGGTTCAAAATTTTATTTCGGCCTTTGTGTTCATGGATTAGATTTTTATTTATTTCAACTTACAGTTAGTTACAGTTTTGATTAGATCGACGTAAATTTTTTGTGAATATTACATAAACCATTCATGTCATATTTTTAATTATAAAAATTTTTCGTAAGCGGTAATACTTTTATTTTATTTGACGTGAATTTTTTTTATAAAATAGAATTTTTTATAAAATATGAACTATAAGAAAACTACGAATTATTATTGGGACCAAAATCTAGAATAATCGTATGTAATCACAGGTCAATGTTTTATACATTAGTATCTCTGAGCGACGAAAAAATAAACTCGATTTTACTTTGGTAACCAGACTGATGAAACATTTATTCATTGACACTATTCGTATTTTCACCTTTCCCTTAATATATTATTACTAAGGGTGTAAAGTATATGAAGCTTCTGAATGTGTGCTTATTTGCTTTTATATTATTAATTTTTTATATTTTATGATTAATGGTTTTTGTTACTACATCTGTGTCATACTGAGAAATATACTGTATCCCACGTAAATATTAGTTATCGCTGATAACATGTTTAAGTCTTGCAAGCTTTATGAAGATTTGGGTGTATCGTTCAAGATCAATGGACGCAATCGCGACTCTAGGCACTACAGTCCACATCTTAAAGATTATTGAAAGCACTCTTTACTAACTATAAACAGTTTTTAATTGAGTACACTTTATGTAAAGAATACAATAATTTGTATCTATAAATAATGCACTCAGATTTAATTTACCAAAAATTTATTATAGAGATATCTGAGAAATTTGCTGGTTTCGCATACAATATTTTTATTTAAGGACGCTACAAGCTAACGTATTATACAGAATGCAATTTAGTAATAAATTGTTGAAGTGATATGCACTCCGTAAAACAAATATCATCTAACTAAACGTATACGTGTAAATATGTTAAAACTAACAAATAGATGTATAAACCCAACTTACAAATAATAAGATAATACAATAAAATAGAAATAATACTAAATTTTAACTTAATTTATGATATCATAATTATGTGTTAATTCTTTAAGTGACAAATCCAGTGAGCGACTTCCTATATGTTATTTTTATTTTTCCTTCTCCAAGTGCCTAGTTGCTCAAAAAAATGAAAAAGAATTAAATATATGTATTACGAGAATTGCTGATTGTCTAATTAGACTAATTATATTTTAATTGAAATTAAAAAAAAAATCGAATTGCGGTATATTATAGGCTTCATCTTTATTCTTACAAAAGCACTTCTTAAATATTTTTTTCAAGCTGTTCAATCTCATTTGATATGCACATATATATGTTATATTTTCTACTATAAGCTATTATTTACAGCAGTTGATTTTGTATTGTTTTCACAACATCGAACTAACTAAATTATCGCACCTTAGCGATCCCAAACTTGTTACATCGTCTGTAAATCTTTTACACCTGGCAATAGGCGCTCGTTAACCCACCATTGTTAACCAGCTAACAAACAGCAAGCTCCCATATATTTTTCACTAAATAATAAGCGAATTCCGCACAAGCAACAGCTACTTGAAAATCTCCGTTCAACGTAAATAAAGCCGTAAACAATTCAGACTTAATAATAGGGATCATTGCCTAATTCCGGAAGCTTTGCTGTGTCTGTTGCGCAATTTACATTCCTTGGATAAACGCGGCGGGAGATCAGTGAAAATCGGGGAATTAACGCCTTCGAAGAATTGCGTTAACCCATAACGTTCCAAGCCTTCCAATATTCTTGGAAACTGTATGTTTATACTCATCCTGCACTTAAAAGTACAATTATCTTTTCCACGAAAGCTTAATTCTAACAGGCGCGTCAGTTACAAGATTTACATTAACAAATACCTGTAAGAATTATATATTATCAGACTCATGTTTTTTATCTGGGATTGCGAAACATATAAAATTTAATAATACATTATTAAAGTTTATATATTAGTACGCAAATCATAAATAATATTGTTTTTTAGTTGAAAACTATTTAACAATTTTTCAGCCATAAAAACAACAAGTGTATTAAATAATATAAAAAGCAATTTAATTAATATTTAAGAACATGATAAATAACATGGTTAATTAAATTAATAATTCAGATAAACTCTTATGTTAAAGTTAAAAACAACCGTATTCAAAAAATCGTAACCGATTGATAACGATAGTAACATTAATCAATATATGTTAAAAGTTAGATAACTATTTTAATGAAATTTAATAAATACAACCTAAAAGTATAAATAACTATGATAATATATATAAAATTACATATCAAGTAATATTAATTGTTTAAATTTATCTTGGAACCGATGAAAATAAAGCACTCAAACATAGAATTGTATACGTATCAATTGAACTCGACAAATTCATCAAATATTCTGTACGTTGAAATATATTAATTCAATAAATCGATTTGTTCAGATACACAGTATAAACTTTGAGTAGCTATCAGGTATTTGAAGGGAAACAGAATAATTTTAACGTATATTGTTTTATTTTAAACAGCCATCATTTTGATCTTGTATATTAAATAAAAATATAAAATACATATAACAGATATGATCCGAATTATATAAAGTGTTCACCACCGACTGACCTTTAGCTGTTTTTCAGTCTCAAGTAACGATTGAGACTTTGGCACACAAGATTTAAATAAACATTTTTAACTGTTGAAATGAGAAGCTGTCTATATCGAGAAAATGGTTTACATCGTTTTTACAAAGGTACGATATTATTTATTTTTAAAGGTACTTTTGACTTTTATATTTCATTTCGCTAAGTTCATGTAAAATACTATTAATAAATTAAACTAATAAAAGTAAATCTTGATCAACTAGTAAATAAAATAGTATGTGAAATATTAAAAAATAATAAACAGTTTAAGAATTAATTTAAGGTGTTATTAAGAATTAAATAGTCAATAGACCTAAATTTGCCTATAAATAAGGAATTTATGAGCAAAATTAAAAAGAAATGTTGCAAATCGAAAATTGATCTTCGAGAAAAATTGCAGATGGAATGGAGAAAATTGTCTTTGTATACCTGCAAGTCATTAGTTGATCGTAAGGCAAAAACCTCGATCAGTTTTTTATTTATATTTTCACTACTTTTTAGAATATAATACATTTATTGGGGTGCCCTATTATTATGGCCATGCCTGTATATAAGTTGAGATTCTATCATAAATTTAATTACATAAATCTATAGAATAGATATATGTGCATCTAAAAGTATCCAAAATAATCAATTTAGAGTTTAACGCGAATTTAACCGATGCAAATACTGGATAAACAATTTATCGCCAATATTGACTAATTTGTTTTAAATTGTCAATTTTGCGCTTCAGTAATTACCAAGCGTTGTTCAATACGTTGCAGTTTTCAATTTGATTTTCATTGTATTTCGAACAAGTAACGTTTTCATTATATACATGTTATTGAAATGTTTATACAAAACTCGTCATGTATTATATACATTGACGTATATATGTTTGGATTTATATAGAAGCAATTTAATATAATGAAAGCCCAAACATAAATAAAGAATGTGAGATTCTGGGGTAAACTTATACATAATAGGATATACTCACAAAATTCCTAAAAGTTTTAATAGATTTATCTTACGCTTTTAAAAGCAAATAAAATTTAATCAATCTTTATTATATTGTTAATAAATAAAAGTATTGAAATACATAAGGTATTTTTCGAAACGACTGTTTTAAAAATGTAGATATTCCTAAATGTAAGAGACATTTACTATATTCTACCTATTTTAAAATGAATTAATTTAAAATAATATAAATCTATTTGAATAAATAATGCGACTGTGCCGTTCGATCTGCTTTCGATCCCATTAGGATTCAATTTACCGAGAATTACAAAGCAGTATTGCGGCAAAGTTGAAATTCAAATATCACCTCGCATAATTGCGGTTAACTTATCTCATCTGCTCGTTTAATCCGGCGTCTCCGGCCGTCGGGCAATTCCGGTTCCGGTTCAACCACCCACACAACCAGCCGTATTGGACGCTGGCTGGCTGTGCAGGTTCGCTCAATTTGCACAATGCACATCGGATTACTTCTGCCAGAACTAACCGGAGGCTAAGTGAGTGTTGCGAAGATATACGGAGCGTTCTTCCCCCTGCAGTTTGGAGACTAGGTGAGAATTAGCAAGAGTAATGGTAGAAATACGTGCCAGGACTCTTCGCCAAATTAATCGACTCCAAGTACCGCGTGAGTGTCACGGAAGCAGTATTAATTATTATAATCTACTACTGTAGCGACAATTTCGTCCTGAAGGCGGTGCTTAGGCAAAAAGATAATCCTCGAGAAAGGGAAGTGCTCTTTGGCATTGTTTATAAATCTTGAGACAAAAATAAGTGACTTGTGTTGTTTTTTTTGGGTGTAATCTTGTGCTTACAACTTTGATTGTGTATGCTAAATACTTAAAAGAAAAATTAAAATACATTAATAACCATCACCACTAAAGGATTTAATAATAATAATAATACTATGTTCATCACTAAAATATCGTTTCATTGCACTGAAAGCAATACAAAACAGTTCTAAGAATCACTTCACTATTTATTTTTTTAAATTGTGTAATGAAAACTAATGTAGTTTTTTTTCTACGCAAAGATATTCCGCAAACCGTCAGATATGAATTTTGAGAACAATAGACAGGCGATATGACGCTAAAATTATATTTCCGGCTCAAATAACCTTTTTAATTTGAGATTGATTGTAAACACAACAAAAATACGTGCTTTAAATTGCAGAAATACAGAAAAAGTCAGCGGAAACCATTTCTCAAAGCAGGTAGCGAAACCACCGTAGCTGGTTATATAGAAATATTGAGACGTAATTTATCTGCAGCGCTTAAACAGTATTTTTGGTGCAAAACAATATTCTAACACTACTCAAATCAACTATGTTTTATTAAAAATAGATTAGGCGAAAGAAATGTTTTTTCATATTTTTTTTTAACCATATTTATTTATTTATTTTTATTAAATTTTCAATGTCACCTGACAGACGTAAGCCCAATGCGTTACAACGGGTAAATCTGTACCAACTGAGTAAGTCAATCAGACATAATTGTAAGTATTAACCACCAGTCAGAAAGTCTGGGAATCGGTGACATCTATATTAGTAATTATAAATTATTATGTTCTATACAATTTATAATCAATAGATGTCACTGAATTTTGCGCATTTATGTTAAGTCGTAAGATACTTTACTTTCAATTCTAAAATCGACACAAACAATCCCTTATGGAGTCTAGAAAAAAAAAGTCTTTAATGCTAGACTTGATTCAGCCAAGATATAGTTCTAAATCACTAAGAGTTAAGATTAGCTATAAAACATATTCTGCGTCATAATATTTTTTGTGGTAATATAACTATTATTTATTGAATTTTTACAGCAAACAAAAAAAATAATACAAAATTAAGACATATATAGTATTAAGGTTGGAACGATTTTTGAAATAAATTTAATTTTAATATAAAACGCCTAATTTTAAATCGTATTAAAATTTAAGTGAAGAAGAAAATCATAAAACTAAGAGAATCTGTATTTATTTTTTAGAATTTACTAAATAAACGATGTTTTTGTTCAAAATAAAAAAATCTGATTGAACTTGAAATTTGAGTTGCCATATCGAATATAACGCTAAATAATTATAAAATTTAATACTAAACCTTTTGTAATTGTATGATTTAGTTATTTTTCTATTTATTTTTTTCAGTACCAATAATAATTAACAAACATGTAAGCGTAAATGAGCTTTATATGAAACACTTATGTCTAATCGGTAATTTTAATCATATAACTGACACGGAGCTTTTAATATGAAAATTAGTCAAGTATATAAATGTACCAAAAATAATAAAAAAAATATGGAATGTTTGGAAGGCATTATTTTTTTTGTGTGTAAATAACAAATTCATTTATTTGAAAAGATTCTGTTAATACAATAATTTAAATATTTTTTTAGCCTTATTCACATATAAAAATATAGATGATCATACATAATTGCACCGTAAAAAAATATTAAAAAAAAAACAAATTTTCGTAAACCGCTAGCTTTAATTTCCGTAATTAATTAACGCTAATAAATACTAAGCTGCACAATACTTATACAATTTATTTGTGACACATATTGCAAAGCGAATAAAATGGTTTTGCTTATAAAATGTCACCCGGTGTACATACTATTACTTCATTAAAAGAGTTGTACCTTTTAAGAGGGGCTAAGATGTACAGCTATTGGTTTAAATAAGCCTCATTTCCCATTAGTTTAAGTTGCAAAAAATATATTAAAAAAACATATGAAATGAATCAGCGCAACGAGTTGATTAGAGACCAGAGAGATATTACGAAGACTACTTTGAAGACAGCTATGTTAGTCTTTAACTGGCTGAATAAGTCACATTACTTAGCATTAAAACCCATAAAGACAATCATATGTTACTTGATTATTATCTAGGATTCAACCTGTTACTTCTTAACACAGCCTACCTCAATATAATCTATTATGTGTATGTACCTAATCGAACTAAATTTAGTTGGGCAATAAATTTTACCTAGGTCTTTTCCTGTTCGTTATGCAAAGCCCGAGTATTTTTCTTGCTTTTACTCCCTCGGAGAGTAATGCCTCAAAAGCGGGTCTAAGAAGACGGTGTCACGCGAGTAGGTTCACGTTCAGGTGGCAGTACGCTTTATGGCCGTCGGTTGGGGGCTTGCTAGGACCTACTTTTATGGCCCAAAGTGATTCCCTGAGAAAATATCGGCGCCTTCTGAGAATCTGCCCCGCAAAGTGCCGCAAAATAAATTGAGGCAGCGAAAACGAAAATATATGGTGCGGTCGGATATACAGAGAGAGAGAGAGAGAGAGAGAAAGAAAAGAAAAACAATCGGATCGTTGTTCGAAAGCGGTGTAAATATCGTTTGGGTAATAGTTGTAAACGACACGCTTCGTGCCCCAAGACCCTTGCTGGTGTGTAGATATAAATTATTCTGAAGAAAAATGCTGGCACGTGTAAAGAAATAGTAGTCAAAAAAATGTATAATACTTCTCAACAAATATAAATAAATCTAAAAAGCTATTAAATCTAGATATAGTTTGACCTATGGGTTAAATTTATAAAATCTAGTCTAAGTACTTATTTGTAATGCTACTCAAAAACATTGTAAGATTATAAATACTGTCAAATCTTATAAAATAAAAATATATTAATAGGCATGATATATATTTTAATCAGTGACTTATCAACAGCTCCGTAAATATTCAAGAGCATATTATTAATATTTAAATTTAAGTACGTATTGAAAAAAAATTTTTAAAAAACTGAAAGCTTATCTATTTTGTACTTCTATTGAAAATAAATGGTTTTGGTGAATATAAGTAAAAATCCATATTCTGTACTCTAATATATTAAAAAATCATACATATTGAATAATAAAGAAACTTAAGTATCACTCTGTTATATTAAATATGTTGTGCTTATTTTTAATAGCAACTTGACTCGTACCAAGAAACGATGAAAGCATCTTGTATTTATTAATATATTATGCGTCCAATGCATTCGAGATGCTTTTACACGTCGCCCTGCAATTTTAAAACCAGTTTCCACCTGGTGTCTGGATTGCTCTATTTTAATCACCTCACATATTTATAACTAGTTAGCGTGTCGCAGGATGTACCGACAGTAGACAGAAACGCGTCTATAAATTTATCATCGTCGCTAAAAGTCTAGTGCATTTCGAAACTAGACGAGAAATCTCGAGATAAACAAGTAATAATTCATTCAGGAGCTACATAGAAATACAAATGCTACATAACATAGTTTGAGATGTGTTCTAGACAGCTGATTAAAACTATAATTACCTAATATATAAATCGTGCTCTAAAACTGCATGCATACACAGTTCAAATTTAATATATATGCTATCAAAAATAAATAGTTTTATTTATAAAAAAATTATTACTACACATTTGATACATACATTAATTTATGTAACTGTTTATAATCTTACTATATAAAGTGGTAACCTAATCAATACAATACTACGTGTATTATTTTATACGGTGACAAAATTTAATGTTTACTTAGCGATTGTTACAAATATAAACAATTAGCTTACATTGATATTTAATTTGTAATTTTATAAAATAATACACGTAGTTCTATCTTCAATCAAGTTAATATTTGAGCACTTTTGAATTAAATATGTTTATAAACAGAATATTTTTTTTAAATTCTATTTATAAAAAAACATAAATTTTAACAAATTAAAAATACAATTTTGAATTTCTTAAATATGTAGCATACTGTTTTTCTACTCGACCAATTTTAAGTACATATATACTTAAAAAAATATCTTTGCATTTTTTTAAGGAATTACTTTAAAAATCAATATTTCTTAACGAAAATTATTAACTATTCTTATAAATCAACTTTAATTATATTTATTTTGTGTGTACTTTATCTTTATAACAAAAATATTTTTAAATAGGAATTTAAGTGTCATAATCAATTATAGATATTTTAAATAAACATAAGTTTGTTTAAAAAATACAACAATATATTTGAGCATTTATAATACTATTATATTTGTTTTTTCAATTCAATAAAGAATATATGTAGTTTAGAAATTTAATTTACATTTAAATTACTACTAAGGTAAATTTGTTTAAGAACAAATACTTTTTTTAACTATGTATGTTTAACTAAAAAAATAATTTATTCATTAAAAATCGCTTTTAAGGTTTATGCTGTCTAGAAAACTTTATGAATAAAAAAATATAAATTTAAACTACAATTTTTAATAAATTGAATCAATACAACCTTTTGATTAAAATGATTTATATTGATAATAATAAAAAATAATTTATTATTTATTCACATTGCCAAAAATTGTTTAAAGAAAAATCGACGATAAATAAAATCAATTTTCTTTTTCCGAAAAGTAAATATAATTAAAATATATCGTGAATAAATCAGGTATATGATCCTTATGGCAATAAAAACGTTTTTTTTTTAATATAAATAAAAATTTTAAGCATCCATAAGCGTTTAAACGTTTGTGCCTTTATAAAATATAACAATATATTTGAGCTTTTGTCTTAAATATAAGGCATTATATAAATCTTTAATTGATAAATTGCATTTCATACTATTTTTAAGTACTTTTTATCATTTTTTTTAATTGAAAAATTATATTTAAAGTAAAAAATCAATTATTGCATAATCCATAAAAACTACAAATAAATAATTTACAGTTTAAGAAAAACCCAAATTCAGCTATGGCTAACAATAAATAGCATTATTTTTAATCAATAATAATAATACAAATTATATTTGAGTATTTTTACAAAGCATATTATCTTCATGTAAAAATACAATAATAATTAGTGTCATAATTAATTCAACGCATTTCAGTCATATATTTGTTATTTATAAAATACAACAATATTTTCAAGGATTTAAAAAAATATTTAGTATTAGATTACTCTTTAATTAAGCAATTGAATAATATACTATTTTCATGTACTTCTTTTATTTATATATATACATACTATTGTATATGCATAGAAATATATCCATATTATTTATATTTATATGTGTATGTAAATTTTTAATATGCCTTATATTCTCCTTAGTAGAATATTACAGAGACTCTGAGTTTTACATTTTATATTTAATTCATATATTACATACAAAATTCACGCATGTTGAAAAATAATAAAAGAAACACAAATATTTTTGTACATATTAAAATTGAAAGCTTTGGAATTATTAATAACATAAGGACCATTTGTAGAAAAATAATTTTGCAAAAGGTTTTTCTCTCGACAAACATAATATTTAAGCAATGCAAATACGCACGTTTTTTATTATTTTATTTTCGCAATTTTTCCTTTTCGCAATAAACCGTCGAGAAAAATAAAATTTCGAATACATTTTTTTTAATAATTCTTATACGCACTTTTGCGTTTAACGAAGCAAACTCTTTTCAAGGATAATTTTCTTCACGAGTCTTTATTTCCCAAAATAAAATAAAATTCCGATTAATCTGCTTTTTTATTAAATTTATTATATTTTAACACATCCCGCACAGAATATTTTAAATCAAATCAACAATTTATATTCCGTAATATAATAGATACGAAAATACTATCTGGTAAATATTTGCATTTTTCAATTATGGTTACTTTCTGATTAATAAACCCGTGGCTTTGTATGTTAAAAAAGTGCGGTTGCTTACTGCTTTTTAATCCAACTGAAACCCGTCTGTTGAATTATGCTCGTTGACTCATACCATACTAATCTTAATACTACTGGGTACAAATTGCAGTTAAAAGCTCTGTGTTTTATGCCATTTTCGAGGAAAACTCGTCCTAAGTCGGCACGTGACATACTGAAAAAGTTTTTTTATGGCGCGAGTGACTCTTGGATATGTAATATGCCATAATTTTACTGTAAGACAATATACTATAAAAAGTTGGGGGCTTAGTTTTTCTATGCAAATCCCTGCTTAAATCTGACTCATGAAGTGCTTTACTTAATATATAGTAATAGTTTTCCTTTTAAAGTATGTAAAATTATTTTAAGATGACATGTATACTTTGAGCTTATATATAGTAAAGTTTTTGAGGCTTGAACAAAAAAAAAAGCTTTATAAGAGAATTTATAAGTAAAATCAATGAAATTTTATTTTTATCATATGTAAAACTTTGGTATAATCAGCAAATAATAATAAAGAGTTATTAATATAATAAAATGCTTCATATGTATATACCTATATATATAAGCTTATTAAGTTAAAATATCAGCTCTTTTTAAGTTTATGAATACTTTTTAAATTATTGTTTTAAATCAGATTGTTCAACATACAATTGGTCAAAATCATAATTTAAAATCCAGCATTTAATATTTATTGATTATATGTCGGGTAGAGATGCAAATAAAATTGATTGTACTCTGCAATATTTTTTATACTTTCACTGTATATATTTTATTAAACTTTTTCCTAAATGTTAATGATAGTACAATAAAGTTATAGTATGATAAATTATTTTATTTTTATCAACGAAATTTGAAGCAAAGTTCTATTAATTTTATATTCATGATGATAATAAATTTTATGTGTTATAAATTGATCGCACATTAAGAATTTCAATAAAATTTTCAAATGAATTTTGGCAAATATTTTTGGATTTCTGATATATATAATATATATTAACGTTATTTATTCTAGCTGTTCGTTAACATTTAGACTGCAGTAGTCTTTATTATAATAAAACAGTAAACATCCACCTATTCATTTTAATCGCGTTTTATAAATTAATATCGCTTATCTTTTAACATGTCTCATAAGTTTAATAAAGTTGCCATATATATTTTTAAATTAAATCTGACTATTTCTAAATTTTCTAATGTTGCTAATGTTGTAATATTAAAAGTACACTATTAAGTTTCGCTTCTCTATTAAATATTTATAAAATTATAGTGAATAAATATTAAGCTTAAACCTTAGCTTAAAATAAAAAATAAAAATCGTTGTGCGGTAAATTTCAACACTATAAAAGTAGCTTAGTAATAAATAATATACACAAACTAAATGTTTTTAAGTAATGTAAAGAAAGTCAAAGAATATTTACAAGTTTTTTTTTAGTATTTTTGAACAATAGGTAATACATTAAAAATTAAAAATAAGATGATACGATTATTCTTAAATGTTTTAAAACCGCTGATTTTTTTTTGTTTCACTGCATAAAAAGGATGAGCCTGTGCTAGATGTTAAAAAGATGCAAACTTCATTGAAACTTTTAATAGAGGTCATAAGTAATTGAGTGGAAAACTTGTATACTATTTTCCTAACTACTCTAATCGACCTTATTTTTGCTGTCTTTGATTTTTTTTCACTAAATACTTTCTAATATAAAAAAAACTAAAGTCCACTTTAGATGATATGTGCTCTAGAAATAATGTGTAATATGTTTCACCTACAAATACGTTTTAATAAATAATAAATATTTTACTATTCTTGAAGTTTTTTATATTTCAATTACTATGAAAAATTTAATTAGCATGCCTTAATATTGCCGAAAAAATATTGCAAAAATTAAAACATTTACTTACATAAAGATGTATATTTTTTTTTATTAAATTTTTTTGATAAATGAAAAACATGTATTAATTAAAATGCCTAATGAAATGTGACTAATCATATTTTCATGTTTATGTTATCGAAACAAAGTCTTGATAATTTTAATACAACCGTCAATAATAGCCAGTAGCAAAAAAATTACGTCAAGTTCGATCGAATGGCAATGTTTTTTTATCATAACGGTAGAGTAAACGAATAATATTCAAAACTAGGTTATACGGTCAATGAGGAGTATTAAACTAAAGTTTTACGCTACTCGTGTTAGTTATCTATTTATACTTTACTAATAATTCGTAATTATTTGACTAAGAACAACACAGTCGTGATTTCTAAATCATTTATCTAAAAGAGCAAAGTCTTAAGAATAAAACACTTTGAACGCAGTCAACTTTATGATTGCAATTCTATATATTACTCCAGGAGCTTTTTGAACGTATCAATTAAAGGTATAACATATTCTAGAACTTGAGAAGTATATATACATATGTACAAAGATACCACACAATATTCCCATAAATTTCAATTAAACTTTGCCGAGCCGTTATTTGTCTTCGCAATTAGCGATTCTTGCTCACCAAACGCTTATGTTGAATGACAGACAATTTGTTCCAAGGGTCAAAACTTTTCCGCTGAATTGAATCATATCGAAATCCTATTGACATCTACGTGATTAACAACAGTATTGTGTGTAAGAAATATGTCAAGTCGACATAAAAAAATATTCGGGAAGGAAAAAACAATAGAAAATCGTTTAAGGGAAACAAAGGGCCGCCCTGGAAAGATACTCGCTGACTAAAGTATATTTGATAAGCAGATCGAGTGATAAATCAGGAAAACCACAATGCGTACACAGGATGTTTCAAAAATATATTACTTTTATTAAAAAAAATATTGCTTTAAAGCGGATTTGACATTTTCTCCGATATTTATGGCACTTCGGGTTTCAATATCGTCTCAAAATATTTTTTTTTATTAAAAACGGTGTATTAATCTTTTAACTTGATTAAATATTGTACAACAAGAAGTTTGCCACAAAGATAAGATTACTAGAATAATGAATATGACTAGACACTGATATCAAATCTGTATGCTTTTTCTAATAAGATTTTTTTCAATACATGCTAGCATTAATCTATTTTAATTTTTATAACTTTTTTTAAAACAAAATAATTTTAAGTAACTTATAATTGCATTTTTATATTAAATATCAATATAATTTAATATTTATTATATTTTAAAAAATGCTTGGTATTTTTTTTTATTTTTCATAAATTCGTCAAAGCAAAATATGTGCCATTAAAATTAATATACAAGCAATAAAGCCTATTTTCTTAAATCGAGCAATACTAGTAAAATCAAAAGCAGTGATTTATTATCAAGCTTTAAAACCTAAAGTTTAAATTCTATATGTTGATTCTAAATTCATAGAAATTAATTGAAAGCTATATATGCTACATAAATAGAATCATACGACAAATTGCTAGTTTGTTGTATATTAGATGATCATTGTATCATATATTATCATGTTTTGCGTAGGTGTCGCTGATGGTACGTGAATGTGATATGATGGAAATATGGCATTACGATAATAATTATGAAAATAATCCCTCGAAAAAGTCTCTATGAGACGAGCTGGATCGAAACACTGAATATCCAAGGGCTTTTCTCCGAATGGGTCTCCAAAGCACGAGCCTTAAGCCCTGCGGGAGTTTTCCATTATCTCTCTTTGCTCGATTTTCACCGGGCCAAATATATATTTATGTATTTGTATTATGTGAGTGTTGTGTCTCACATAGAATCCATTCTAGAAAAAAATAATGCGAGGTTTTGAGAATGGTAAAGATACATGAAAATTAGAGATTGGTACTTTAGTACCATATTAAAATACAATCATATTTTTATAGAATTAAATTGCGCAAAACACTTTCATCATTCATTAGGTTTTTTTTAGGCATTATCTCTACTCTTTTCTAAGTATTTTTTGTAGTTGAATGTATTTAGGCTTTTGTCTGTGGTTCTATTTCATTTTGTATATATTTTAAACTACCAAAAATTCTTTTTGTATATACTATAAGTCAAATAACATTATTTTTTTCAAGTTGCTAGGGATTTTTTATATTGCCTAATATATACAGCGCAATAGAAGAGTAGTGTTTGTCTCCGACTACTGACCTTTTGATAGACCTGGGTTCAAATCCCGTACGGACCTTTGTGTTTTTCTAAATTTTTATCGTATCTGGGAGATCGGAATTATTGATTATTATATAATTAAAATTTCAATTGATCATCACAGGTTAGGTTTACCTAGATTTTACTAAGCTCGCGGATGAATATCATGATTATTAATTCAAGCTAGATCGTACATATCTGGTATTGAAAATTCTTCATGTTAGCTCTAGTAAAGCTACGATGTTTAAAATCAAGAGTATAATCTAATCTTTAGAGACGACTGGATTTTTCAGATAGAGACAATGCTACGTACGTAAACATCAAATACATAAAATAATTACCTAAAATGAAAGTGATCAAACTTATTGCTGTACAATAAAAATAATAATTTATAGATAAGCTTTGCATTTAATAAAAATATACACTAGTTGTTTAGTTTTGTTGTGTTGTCTTGCAGTATTTTTTGCAAAGCATACATAAATCGACTTTTGAGCTTCCAAATGGTGCTATATCTAGTGAGATGGATACTCTGTATATAAAATAACGCTTTCGCTTATTCTAGCTTAAATTCTAAACGCAGCTTTAAAAGCAGCATATTAGTCAAAAATATAAATTAAATGCTCCGAGAGAAAAATCACTCAAATGTTAAGAGTAACTTTTTACTAAACAAAGAATTATACTGAATGTTATATTTCATTTAGTATTTTTTTTAATATAAAATTTTAAATATAATGGAAAGATATCGAAATAATTGTTTTTACGCATACATATACTTTTCAGCCGCAAATAATATTAATCATTTAGGCATTCAAACAGAAATGTATTTTTTTATCAGCAATACTATTGTATTCATAATTATTATAAAGTAAAACACAATATTTGATAAGGATCTGTATTTTATATAACTAACTACTCTTTTCCTTACATAAATTAATTAATACAAACATATTGACCTAGCTTTTTACATCCAAAAATCTCAGGAAACTCTAGTATAAAAGCCGATTCAATCGTATCATAAGAGTTGCATGCCGTCTATCGTCGTCGTCGTTATTAGACATTGAATTGCATTATATGATAAGATATAACTCCTTCCTATTCACTTATTTTTACTTTATCAAAATTCCTAAATCCTTATTTTGAAAACCTTTACTACAATAGCAAACTAACTACAACTAAAATAATAGGTCAATATTTTGTGGTTAAGATGTATAATACTATGAAACCCCGTGGTTTTTATGTGAAATATCAGTAACATCAAAATCAAAATTTAAAAACTGCTTATAAATCTACTTAAATCAATACTAAAAAACAATTTTCCATTGTGTCATGATGCTGATCAACTCGGGACACAGCAACAGTCGTCGATTGTGACGGCTTAGGTCGAAAACGAAGGTGGAGCAATTCGTTAGCGCATAGCGTAGTATGCGAAACCTACAGAATGTTAAACCTACGGGTAAGGGCCTATGCTCGAACATAAGAAGCAGATGAGAACATCCGAAGTACCTTTAAGTCTGCTTTGGTATACCACAGTTACTTTTATCATATAATATATACTAATGCGTAATATTACATGACTGACCTAAATAGAACTTATTGTTATTACAAAAATACCTGGAATTCTTTTTTTTTTATAGTTTAGACCAAGCCTCGACTACCTTTGGCTGCGCGTCAAAATAATTTAAATGTGACTATTAAGTGAATATTTTTGGCCCTAACAACCATATATGGGGTCTGGTCGTAACATCGTAGCACGTAATCCGGCAAATGTACATATATAAAAAGCAAGCAAATTTCAGCAAGAATAGAGATACAGGATTCACATTTTTATAAAGCATCGAAGATGCTCAGTTTCGTAATGCGGAGCGTGTCACTTGAACTATTAATTTCTGATACGCGTTCTGTACAATACGTTAGTTCGTAGCATTTTCAAATATGGCTTTATCTCTTATATATATTTTCAAAAATAACTTCATATGGAATAAACCTTAGTGATTTTTTATTTCAATCGTGCCTGCGAGATTAAAATTAGTGATTATGATATACATATTTATAATTCAGATCGATCATCATAGATTAGGTTAAAGTATATTTTTCTAATCTCACAGAGAAATATTGTAATGATTAATTTAAATCTTTAAAAAAGTCTTTGTTACTGTGAGGGTTTTCACAATTTAATTTTTGGAAATCATTAATGAAAAAATTAGTATGTTAATAATGGCATTAATAAATCATCAAAACGGCGATGGTTTGTTTAAAAAAAATCACTGACAAGCAGTATCCAAACGCAAGCCATATCATTTAAAGAATTACTGACAACCAACGCCGACCACAGCAAATGCAACATCGATGAATTCAAAACTACAGAAGTACATACTTTTAAGGCTTGAAAAATCGATTCTGCTGCTTAATATATACATGCATATGTACATATTTGCAGGCGTCTAACTGGCTGCAAAAATCACACTACTCAATTATTAAATAATGTAGTGCATTTTTCATTGCATTTTTACATTGGTGGAATGTCAGAAATCCATCTGGCGGTGTCTAGTGATTTTTAGCCGCGGGCTGTAGAGTTCATATTTGTGTCGTGATTGCATCCCTTATTCTTACCCGTTGCGTCCAAGACGTTACCGCTCGAAAATGCTCCCCTTACATGGATCATGGATGTTTTTAATGAGAGCTACGAGGAGCTGTAATCATTTTTGTTGGATAGGTAATATATATTAGAGATGTGAGCCACTCTAATTTTGTAAGTAATTTTGATTACTTAGTTTAATCTGACGTTTAATATATGTATGTATGTAAATATATGGAGACTGTAATTAAATATATAAAATATGTCAAATAAATAAAATGTTAGATATTTTTGTATATATTATGTTTTATTTATCTTCACTCAATAAATAATTAACAACATAATTTCGTCGAGGTTAAATCGCATTAAAATACAAAACAAGCAGAAGAAAATCAATCTTGGAGTTGAACTTGGCAAAACCCGGAGGCATCCGGCAAAACATAAACAAGCAGAAGCGAGCCAGTTAGACATTATAGGAGCAATAATAATTTAATTTAATTTCAGTCCCACCATCTCCCCAATTTACGGGGGGAGGTAAATTTTCGACAAAAGCGTTATTTCGGTACACCGATGTCCATTATACGTTTCGGGGTAAATCGGATTTTGGCAATGGGGAAGTTTTTAAACTGATTTCATATTGAATAAAAAAACGAACGTGCTTTTATTATTATTTTCTCAATTGGTATCTTTCAAAATTGCGGTTATTTTTAATGTGATTGTCATTTTTTATAATAGGATAGTAGATTTAGACAGAAACATATTTGATTTAATTAATTCAAAATTGTTTTAATATAATGTAAAAAAAATACTAATTTAATGATTTTTTGCAATACCTCAATATTTTTTACAATATTTTAGAAACATGTCAGTTTTTGTTTATTGATTTTGTCTCTATAGCTTTTGTATACTTTTAAAAGTTATATCTATGTACAAACAATTTATTTCTTAAATTATTTCAATCTAGGTCTGTTCATTTTAATGGTCTATCGAGTTAAAACTTCTCAGAATTCAATCATACACATAGTTACCCGCTAAGCTTAAACTTCAACATCACTTATATGGTTATGTCATGTATCGCGGATACAAACCGGTACGAGTTCCTTAACCAAAGGGTCACTATACCAGTCCGTCAACGTTTAACGGCTCTATTGAAAATTGATTCTCAGTACACATACCTAAGTGTATTACTAAGCTCGAAGTTTGTATTTAACCTGGTGAGATGTTTTATTGCGCCTTATAATAGAGCGACCCTTAGCTTTTATTTTTGGACGAAAGCTCAAACCTTAATCGACCTTTTTCTAACCGGAGAAAACTCCGGGTATTGTTGTGTTCGGATTTTAACAAGCTTATAAAGGATCAAAAATAAAATTTGCGGCACGGAAGATTGAAGAGAAAACGTTGTTGTAAATCTTTCGAAAGATTTGTGCTATAGATACACAAAGGCCCAAAAATTTATTAATATTATGAATACTCATATCTCGTGAAATATAAATGTTGATATATAGCATAAATTGTGCACTCGATATCGCATTAGATTTTTTTATGACCCATAATATATTACATACAAAAATATTTCCTTTACAAAATATAATGTGGGCAAAAAGCTATGTTTTTACAGTAGTTAAAAAAACTCTTGTGTTACATAGCAGAAAGTTAAAAAACTATAAATTCCTATGCAAAACTTTGCAGTGGAAAAAATATCGACGCATGTAAACTGTCTAAAAATTCTCATGAAAAGTTTAAATTAAAACCTTCTCAAACTTTTTCGTACATGTGCCGTTTCTATTTTTATTATTATGTCGTATGTAAATCCTGTTGGATATGAAGTATACTATGGATTATGTTTCAGCCATAAAAAACATATTGTTTAAAATTTGTAATGTACTCAATACCAGATACATAACTTTATTGTTTAAAAATATAGTTACTCTTCAAATTGTATGAATTAATGTTTAACACAATAGGTTTCATTTTACTATTATGTTTGTGGTTATTAAATATATTGTTACATGTACACGAATAATTAGACGCTAAAACGTCAAACGTTAATCAGAAACATAAAAAATATCTCGTAACATATTTTTAATTAAAATATTTAAAAAATATACTAGTTAAAAATACAGAGCTACAAAATTAAATTGTTGACATTAAAATGTTTTAATAGCTAAAATTTTCAATTAAAAATAAGCGTACGAAACCTGTCGACGTAACAAAAAACGCGTAGGACAAAACCGCACTGTCAAAAGCGCTCATAACAAAAAAAAAGCTGGACAAAAGCGTTCAAAGAATTAAAAGAGTCTTAAATGAATTGTTGAAAAACTTATTGTAGCGTCTGTGAAAAAATTACAAAATTATTTATTTTTAATTATAAATAATAAGAATCCTTATGGTTGTTAAAGATATAAAGTTATACATAGAGGTAAGACATAGAGGAAAATGAACAAGAAACCATTACAAGATATATTTAACTTTTGATTACATAAATAATTAACATTATAATGAAAAAATAATAATAATTAAAATATACGACACATCCTATAAAAAATATCTTCTAATGTTGAAATAAATTAAACCGAACTTATCCACATCTTTAAAAAGTATGCGATACTTATAAAGAAATCAAATTTAAAGGTTTGAAATAAACTTATCACCAACATATGCAGCAGTATTTTATTAAAAACTTAAAAGGTAAAATTGTTGAAATTTTATATAGATAATATATGATAATAGGTTTAATAGTGCAAAAAGGCCTAGTGAATTTTTTTATAGAAAATTTTACTAAATGTTATATGTATTTACTAAAAATATTAAAAAATAATATGCCAAGTAACAGATTGTGTTTAACTAAAAAAAATAGTAGTAAAAATAAGTTACATTTTTTAAATATATCTTTAAGAATCGGTCTAAAAAATAGCTTGCAGCTTTTTATTGGGAGTATAATATTATATGCTATAATATTATAAATGTTGCAGATACTTATTTTTTTAATAATTATTTTAATAAATTAAAAATTATTTTAAATGTCAGGACCATCCGTAATTGTTACGTTTAAATTAGTTATTAGAGATTCACATTTCTATGTCAACTATAACAATCCAATGTATCCAATATTCATTTTAAAGCAATCGCACTTAACTGCTCGACCTTAATTTAACAAACTCTCCAAGCAGGAAATGACGACGCTAAATATGCCATTTTTTAATCTACGCTTACACCATTAGAATAATATTATTTAACGCCACTTAGTCGAATAAAATATATATTAGACAAAAGCAAAGAGTCTGGTTCCACTTCAAATCAATAACATTAAAAACTTCTAGGCGCTAATAAAATAAAAATGTATATATTTTAGAAACTGGACACACAGCTAATAAAATACTGATAGTATTACTTTTAGAGAACACATTAAATCAGACAAAGCCATTTCTTAAGCTAATTATTATAAAAGCACTCTACCTTATGATATGGAAAGATCTGATAACTGTAGCTATTTTTTACGTTTTCTTTAAATTGGCGAGAGCGTTAAAGTAAAGGGGTGACCTAATAAACAAATAGCTTAGATAATTACTTATTTGTTATAAAGTTTATACTATCAATCAGCAATCTACTGTAGTGGAAGATATCTCATAAGATCACTGAATTATTTACCTCTCCTTAAGGGATTCCATGTAAGCGGAGTGTGACTCTTTATTTACCCGTATAGTCCATATATATTATAAACTATTACAACAATATTATTTAGTGTCAAATAGTCGAAAAAAAATATATAAGACAAAAACAAGTCTGGTTCCACCCCTAATCAATAACATTGCTAAAAAAATTAAGAAATAAAAAGGGCATAAAAATATTCTTTAATTATGTTAGTTATATTTTCCAACCAGATAACTTAACCATAAATACAATGCTTCTGACTTAAAACAACTCGCTATTAGCAGAGCTACGCTGAATAGACCGAAACGATCCATACAGCCGTTTTCACTTTGAGTCTTACCTATAATTTCCAATCACTATAAATATAACATTGTAGATCATTGTATTAAAATTATCAGTTAAAACTATTAGTTAAGTAAATCTACTTCTAAACTTTTTCAACAGATGCCAATTACTAATTTAATATTATAGACAATATTTCAATACAAAAACCTAAGTTTATATTTTTTTTAAATAAGAAATCATTGTTTTTGTTGTGAACAAAAAAAAATATATTGTTTTTTAAATAAATGAAGACGTGGTAACTAACATTTAACAATAAAGTAAACTGGAACGTCAGAACCATATAAAATTGGTATTGTTCCAAACGAAATGGTTGGATTCGAAATACATTGTTTGTTTTGACTTGCAAATTGTATTATATCATTAAAATAAAAAATAATTTTTTTTACATGGTTTCTTTAGTTATTTATTTTTTACGTAAGCCTAGTCAAATTTATCTTACAAGAAGTGCAGCAAAATTTAAGAGCCCGTGGCATATAGTCATTAAAAATTTACTAGTAGTAATGAAAATATATAGTTTTAATTATATTTTTAATCTGTTTGGCAGATATTCGTAAATATATATATAAGAAAAAAACACAACTTTGTTGTGTTAAACATTTTGGTGATTGTACGTATTATTTGAAAGGTTTTTAACTCTTTCTCACTAAAACTGACAGCTGATCATATGATATCTGTCAAATAACTTTAACGTTGCTAATAGACAATAAAATATTATCCTTAGTTTTGAGCAAACAACTCAAACACATGCCCTCTGAATTTTATAAATAACATGTATTTCATGAAAAATATTAGCTAACATCATACATACGGTTAAGTTAAATATAAAATTAACTTACCAAATTGATGCAATTTCAGCGGCAATATTGTCCTTTTATAATTATTATTATACTTTTTACTTAATAATAACGAAACGTTTGTTTTTTTTTACAATTAATATCTACTATCAATAAACACTTTAATATTATTAATTTTAAAAACACGAACGAACAACACTCAGATGAATTTGAAATATTAAATACAATATATAATACACACACTACTTTTTAAATGGCGCGAAACTGTTAAAGTTTTTCGAACACGAAAATTATTCGGGAGATATGTAAAGGGATATGACGACGGTTAAGCAAGAGCGACTTTTTTGTGTGAAGTTACTCTTGGACATACAGAGAAAGGTCTCCAGGATTCTCGGGATTCTCGGAGGGATCAGAGTCGTGTCTCGAGAGTGAATTTCCGGGAGGAAGCAGCGCAGTTGCTCTCCGATCGCCCTGTTCACGACTGAGGACCGGTTGCCGGTGTAGGCAGCTCGGTGGGGGAAAACAGGACCCCAGTGGGTGGTGGGGGGCGTCGCGACGTCGGACAGCCAATCGTGACGCGCCTACCCTTCCGAGTTATCATCAGGTGTATGTGGATGACGAGAGGGTTTGTTTGGTTGTTGCAGCTATGTGGTGCAACGAAGACAGATTTTATATGTGGTACCTACCGGCGTGTCCAAAAATATCCTGCTTGGTATCTTTAATAAGTGTGAATTTATCTTCACAACGTGTAATAAACTCAACAAGACTTACGTAGACTACTTGACACGTGACACTGTACAAGACTCATTGAGTGTCATGTGTCATTTTCTAGAAAACTAGATCTTTGATCTCTATGATTAACTATTTTTTATATACAACTACAATATATTTTAAATGAGAAATTATTCTATAAATAAAAATATCCCAAAATTCATACACATTATAATATGTGCAATTGATAAGTTGATATTTTAATGGCTGTTTTTTAAAAGTACAAAAATCAGGGAAATATATTAATCTATCTACTAGCTATAGCCCAATAAGTATTTTTTTCTTACCTACGTAAAGTCGTTTGAATTAACCTTTGACAAGATATATAAAATATGTCTTTTAAAAACTAAGCATATAAGTTGCACGGTAATGTTGTTATTAGATATCGAAAAAGCACTTGACATGTCCTATTTAAATTATTAAGAGCTAATGTATCATATTATCGAGAGAGGTTCAGAACCCTAACGACACAAAATCAAAGAGCTGTTATTGGCGTTATGGTGATGTAATTTTTCATGAAAACTTAAAAAGGGCCTCGCTCCGAGGAGGTCACTCTAAAGCAGTGTACATCACGCTATCTACTTTTTATCCAAAACACACAGACGCTTTACTCACACAATCGTATTTTAGGAGTTGACAATCAGTTACTGTGATATTATATTTATTTTATTTTGTGCGAAATAAACCAAAATATTTATTTGTATAGTCGGATGTGACACAGACGAAATCCTTAAGATGAGCATTGACAATTCAACAAGAACAAGCGAGACAACGAATATTCTTACGCGCATGTATCGCTTCTCTATCGCATACATCTGTATACGTAGACAATGCATTCACAAAATTATTACAGTACGATTTTTTTACGAATCAGTTTTTTGATTTAGTACTCACAATTTTTCTTCGTGACTTTCTAAAAATTGAAAATGAACTACCGATCTATTTTTACGTCATTAAAAAGTGATAGTATTGCTGGAAAAAAACTAAAGAAAACTGCCTTCAAACTTAATTTTTATTTTTTAAATGTAATTAATTGTATTTTAAAATATTTATATTTTCTGTTAATATTTTTTTTATGTATGTAAATTTATATCTATTATATATATGTAATTTGTATCACTATAAAACAAAAATGTTTTTAATTGCAATTTTTAAATAATATATCATACATGTAAAAGTTTACGATCTCTTTTAAACTCTCTAAACTATGCCAATACGTCGCTATTTCCTGATAATAACCGCTATTGCAGCGCAGGTAGAAACAAAAACAACACACAATCGTATTTTCATGCAATGTATACGACTTTATTCTTGTAATTGAGCTCTAGCACGCTCGAATGTGTGTGTGTAAAAATTGGATAGTGTGACGTTCACTGCTCTAAAGGCTACTGTCTCTGTAAAGCAGTGTTTCCCACGGTGGGGCGTACGCCCCACCGGTGGGGCACCACGCCTCAGAGGTGGGGCACCACGCTTCAGAGATGGGACACGTCGGAAATTATCAAATATTCCACATATAAATATAATTTGCTCGTTCACAACTAAATATACCCACGTGCGTACACGTGATGGCTTCTTAAAATTAAGGAAAGACGAGAATCCAGATATGACTGTGGTGCATTGTGTTATTCACAGGGAAAACTTGGTGGCTAAATACATTTCACCTGTTCTAAATGAGGTACTAAATTCCGTTATAAAGTGTATCAATATGATTAAAACTAGGGCTAAATCTGAGCGTCTCTTCAAGTTATTTTGTGAAGAACAAAATGCGGAACACGTAAGACTGTTACTTCACAGTGAAATAAGATGGCTCTCAAAAGGAAATTCCTTAAAAAGATTTATGGAATTATTCGATACCCTTTGTGATTTTTTAAGCAACCGATCTGATATGAAGTTTTTGATGACGGTCGACGGTAAAGCATTTGTAAGCTATTTAACTGATATATTTGAAAAATGAAATATTTTAAATAGACAACTTCAAGGATCGGAGAAAACTCTTGTCGATACAAAAGCAAAGATATTTGCATTTACCACTTTTATCGAATTATCTAAAAAAAATATTTTTAACAACAATTTTGAAAAATTTTACTGGCTCCAAAAATGTGAAGTGACTGATAATGCTAAACGTGTTATTTTGGACCATCTGCAAACTTTATCAACTGATTTTAAAGAACGATTTGCTGATTTAAAAGAGATACATTTTCCAGCTTGGTTGACACAACCAATGCTGGTAGATATTTCAAATGAAAATTTGTATGAAGAAGAACTTTCGGAAATGCAAAATGATGATTCGATTATAAATTTATTCAATATAAAAGGAATAATGGCATGGATGTGCGAAGAAACTAACACAAAATATCCTAATATTACTTTGCATGCTAGAAATTTATTATTACCCTTTCCATCATCTTATTTAGTGGAATGTGGTTTTAGCGCCATAAGCGATTTACTCATTAAAAAAAGAAATCGATTGAATATTACAAATAAAGGGGACTTAAGACTAAAAATAACCAAGTTTGATCCAGACATAAAATTTCTTTGTAGCAAGCGTAAGTGAATTTAATAATTTAATAATGGATTAGGCATTACCATTTTATTTTATTTTACTTACATTTTTAATTTGTATTTTGTAATTATTTCAATTATAATATACGTTTTGAAAATTTACCTACTGTTTTATTAAAAAAAATGCCGGTGGGGCATATGACTTTTGAAAAGACTACGGTGGGGCATGGCATAAAGTAGGCTGGGAAACACTGCTGTAAAGGGAGCCGTTAGGATCCCTCTTCAGAGGATGCATTAAATGAGAATGGTCGTCCAAGGATATAAAATATAATATAGTACAAACATTTATAAAACACCAGTGACAACTAATATATTGTACGAGTCTATGAAAATGTATCATTCGAAATTTACCGCCAGCAATTATTCGATAGCAACTTATAAATAATCGATAGCATATTTTACTGTTTAGAAGCAATAAGATGATTTATACAAACTCGCTTATTCATTGGCTGATTGCCAGTGTGGCAAGTCTAAAGAAATGTTTTTTTTAATCAATGCGTATTTTAAGAGAGGCTGTGAAACTTATTTTTCTAGTTGCAAAGCTTACATTTTCTATTCAAACCCAAACCTAACCAAAACAATTTTTTTAATGAAAAATAAAAATACATTAATAAGTTTTGCTGTGTATTATTCTTAAAACTTGCGCTAATTTACGTTGACAAAAATATTCATCCATCAACAAGGAAACAAGACAATAGCGTAAAAGAAAGGACCACACAAAATCCCTCGTTACGACCGGAAAAAATCACAAAATAACACACTATGAAACAGTCGTAGAAAATCAATATATATCAACGGAAGACAATTTCACGTTGTGTTGATTTTAATTTTGAATCTAAGTTCAGAAGCGAAATTTTAAACAGAAGTATGAGTGACAGTTAAGCATTATTTTTCAATAGTAGCGGTATAGATTATATACGATGGTAAAAGAAGAGGACAGATAGTTTGGGACAGTACAATTTTATTTATATTTCCAGTTATTGAAGTGTGCTTTTATTGTGTTAATTCAGAAATTACTAGATAATACAAATAAATAGTTTGACTACCTGATTTTGCTTTACAGTATTTAAATTGGTTTCATTTAAATGCGTGCACAATCTTTCGTTATTTGTGCTGTCACAATAAATTCTGTAATTGCATTATAATGAGCTGCATAGCTAATGTGTTTTTTAGCCAGACCCTTAAAACGCCGTATTTTTTATATGCAAAGGATGAAAATTTATTAGTTTTAATCTTATATTTATAGTATTGATAAAGATGTCATGGTAATATCACTATTTACTTATGCAAGACAATATTAAATTAACAAAATCAGAGTAAAACAATAACCCTTTAAAAATTTAAAAAAATAAAATAATTTATATATACATTATTTGTATATTAAAAAATAACTGTATATATGTGTTTAATTATATTCTCGATTGATTTCGTTAAAAAGTTATCTAAAAGAAAATTTTGCTAGATAGAATATGTACTATCATTGGAAGAACATAATACTATTACTTGTATTAAAACAAATTGTAGCTACATAAAACTCGTCTATTGATACCGGGCAAGTAAGGCAAGTCGAACTCGGCGGTCGAACCCTTTCATTCTCAAAGCGTATAAATGTCAAAAATACACATTTCGATCTCTCCGAGAGCCGAACGAGTTATTTATTTGTATCTATTAAAAGTTTCATACAATGAACATGTCGGAATTCGGGATAAGTTTGCCTCCTCTCGAATTTACCGACCATACCAGCAATGTTTATACCCTCGCCTTTATACACTCGCCCGTACGTTCCCGAGACAGAAAACCTTTTCAATCCAATTTAACACTCTCACTCAGCAATAACCATGATGGATGTTAATAAAAATTCTATTACGTCATAATACATTATAAACGCTTAAAGCTCCTCTGAGACTATAAAAGATCATTAAATATGTACAAAAAAATATTTAAGTAACAAAGAACTATTACATCATAATCGTTTACTAAAAAAACTTGTATATGCTTCCATAATTTAATAACTAGAAATATATATTATATACTGAATCTGAAATAGTATTCGCACAAATTCAACCTCTTTACAAAAAGATCTGGAGTCACTGTGAAGGTGGTCTATCGACAATAAAATAAAATAAATATTTTCTACGTATTGTAAGATTTTATGAATATGCATTTTTATATTTATTAAATTAAATTATTTTCAACGTAATATTTTTTGAAACCAATGAGAAATTGCTTTATTTGATAACGCATTTTTTTATTTAAATTAAAATATTTTTTTAGATTAGATAAGTCGTAAACTAAGAAAAAATAATTGATCGATTACTTGCGCATGGATTTACTCCATTATTAATAGATATTAAAAAGCATATGTGTCTATATTAAAAAATGATAGCATGTGACAAATTACGAAAACATATAGAAACTGTACAGAAAGACAAAAAAGACAAATTAATTGAAAGCTTCAATATGAAGTTTAAGCAATAAAACCATATAACAAGCTTTTAATTAAAGATCAATGAAAATATACAATGATTAATTTGCTTCCTACTTACAGCTAATTGTAAAAATAGGAAGAGAACATACTATTGCCGATACATTACTTTTGCTAGCCGTGTATATTGTTGTTCAATCACTCAAATAATTCGTTTAAGCATTTTTCAGCATTAAGGCTTATCGATAAAATGACAGATAATGTGGAACAACAAATAATTGCTCATTTGCTAATTAAGAAGTTTGCCTGATTTTGAAAATAGCAAAAGACACTAAAAATAAAAAAAAACCATCTCGAAGATAAATTGCTGCAGGAGCTAAAAAGAGGTCATAACGGATTTTTTTATTCGAGGAGGACAAAGAAGGATAAATTGCTATGGGACCTAAAACAACAATCCTCCTCAAAGTAGGACGTCTGATCACATTAACTAATGGCATATGTTAGAATTTGAGATAGCGGCGAGCTCATTGAAGAAATGCTCTTTGCCATATATATCATGAAGTTAAAAAAATATTGGGGAAAAATATATAGTAGCTTATGTAACCGATTGGGCTGCTTCAATTGTTGGAAAATATCAATGATTTATTGCATATCTGAAAAATTATGTGCTAAATATTTTTTGAATACACTGTATCAACCATTAAGTTGCATATCAACATTTGATAATACTCCATCATCAACATTTGGTTGCAAAAAGGTTGTGAGGGCGTTTACATGCTACTTTTGTTAATGTAATAAAAACAATAAATTTCATTAAACCAAGTCCACTTCGAGATCGTCTTCTTCGACAACTTTGTAAGAGAAACAAAGAAGATTTTGAGCGCCTTCTTTGTTTGTTGGCTTTTGAATGGTACTTGTCTTAATCGCGTTGTTGTAATTTAGAATAGTATTGTATCCTTAATGAGTGATATTCAATTTGTGAAAGAGCTGGTTGATGCGAAATGTAATAAATATTATTTGTGATATATATTTGAAAAACTTGTTAAACAAACAGTTACAAGAAAAAAGTTGTAACCTCATAACTAGGACATCTAAATACCCGACAAAATGTATTACCCGGTTTTAGGGTATTTTTAAATGAATTTACTGGGTTATAATTTATATTATATATATTATAAACTTAAATAATTGTTTTTATTTTTAATAAAAATTAAAACCGATATAATTGTTATTACTTCATTTAATCGAAATATTTATATATACACATATTGCTTAAATAAACAATAGTTAATGATGGGTATAGAAAACATTACAATATACAATTATATGTTACTTATTATATTGCATTACATATATAATATACGACAAATTTATTAAAAAGGTAATTTATTATTGCTGTTATATTTTTCTTAAAAGTCATATTTCATAGAAGTTTGAATTTTTGCTTAAAAATTGTTAGCAATGAAAAAATTATTATTAAATTTAATATATATAAATATTAATTACCTAATCAAAAAAATATTTATGTCTAATTGTTATCAACAATGTATATATGTATGTATGTACTATGTATATATTGTATATACACAAATGATTTATTTAATAAAACATTAATATATGTATATTATATGAAATTTCTAATGGCTGTCAACACTGAAAATTTTATAAATACAATTTTATGATTTACATTAAATCCTATTAAATATTTTTCTTTAAATGAGAGTTTTAAACGGGGAATGGTAAAATTGTATAGGTGCTAAATTATTTAAACGAAGCTTTGAAACTTACTATAATTAAAATCAGACGGAATTGTTAACAATAATTTTATTTCAATACTAATAACAACAATAAACACATTATATAAAATGATGTGTAATTATATTATATTATTTCTTGATATTTAGTTTAAATAAATTTTAATTGCGAAACAAAAAGCGGAGGTTTAATAAAAAAGTAGTAAAAAGAGTGTTTCATAAACATCAACTGTCAACTTAAAATTTTAATTAAAATTAGTACTTCAAAATTAATTAAAACGGCGGTTAAAAATATTGTGTTACAAAACTATTATGGTTCATAAATTTATCAATTTTAAAATATTCGGAGAATAACAAATAAACAATCTCGTATGTTATACCGCAGATTAAACTAATGTAATTTTTATGTAGTTGTATTAAAGAAAGATTTAATTTTAGTCATAATATATAAATTTTAAAGTCCACAGTCAAAATTATACTTTAGTATAAAACCATGTTGGCAAATAAATATTTTAGAATCACTCTTTTGTTCGTGGGCGTGAGAAAGTGTTAACCACTTAATCGCAAAAACACAATAAACAGCTCACCCGTCCCAATATACTGTTGATAGTAAAAATGTGCTTCTACTATGAGTCAAAGTAGTTACAAAAAAATTATTAAGTTTCATATTCTTGCGAATTATAACTTAAAAGCATAATAAAATTTTGAATGAAAATTTTATAATCTTTTATTGTACATTCAGAATTTGCTCTTTTCATATTTTCAAAAGTAAAGAATAAATATTATCCGATAAATAACGAGCAAGCAAGACTCTAACGGTAGATAATAACATTTAACTTGAATGCCGATTTTTTTATGTACATCCGTCTTCCGATTGCAAATATGTACTTGTACTTTAATTTTTTTGTTAAGTGACAAATGTTTGAAAATGATGAAACGAAATGTGTCATGAATCTTACATTGTGAAACAATGCCTATTAAATAGAGATTTCCTGTGCCTTTTCGATACACCACTTTCACTACCCACTTGATTTCTAAATGGGTTTTGAAAAATATAATAATAGCCCGAGAATTTTGCATCAAGCAAGGGAATGTCTAACAGATGATCAGCAAAAAGCAAAAGAAAATATTTTTTTAGAATTGATTTAGGAAAAACGATTTCGTATCGCAAACTTTTCGTTTCAATTGCTTATTGTTAGCGAAATATATATGTATACAACTTAGATTGCCATCATTTTCATTATAATATGGTTAAAATGTAAGTATGGGATGAAACTATAGCTTCAAGAGGTTCACAAGAAGTGGCCTCGTGTATTTTAAAGCAATGTAAAAATAAAATAGTTCAATCTTCTAATAATAATATTATCATTGTAGATCAAAAATTTTCACAATCGGGAAATTCATTTTTGTCAAATGATCGTAATTTTAGTTCCATAGAAACGAGACTAAAAAAGAGACATTAATATGAGTAAATAAGACAATGTAGTAAAAATAAATTTTATCAAAAAATGCCCCATATAAGATCTTTTATAAAACTTATTTAGATGATGATGCCGAATTCGATTTTTTAGACCTTTCACTTTTAAGAAGAAGACCGAAAACATACGAAAGTATTTCCTTACTTCGATTGTACAGCAGATCAATAACAGAAGAAAATTTTTAAAATATGACAGATTTGCTATATTATTTTCCACCAATTTACCATGAATGTTTAAAAAATCTTGAAACCCAAAATCCTACTTCCAGAGAATAAAAAAAGATATGTTATAATCAAATACTTAAAACATTATTAAAAATGGCAATTACCATGACTTAATATAAATTTTATTTTAATGAAAAAAAAGTATTTTTATGTGTTTAGTCAACTTTAATACGTTCGGTTAATTTTGAAAATGGTCTAAGTTATTTCAACCTTAAATTTTTATGTTTTTTTGATAAGCTACATGCAAAATTTATTTATCAAAATAAATTATAAATCTAGTAGATTATATAAATTTAAAAACATTGTGTTGCGTAGTATAAAAATATGTTTTAATCAATTCAAACGCAAACATTTAAATATCTATAAAAAAAGGAAAGATGACTTAGTACATTTCATAATTATGGGTTCATATGTATAAATACTGTTTTTATAATGGCTATCATGACGCATTGGTGAAACCTGTGAAGTCACGATATTCAAATTCTTAATAAAATAAAATGTTTAATATTATTAAATCTTCCGTTGTAACCTGGCAGGCGTAAACCCAATGCGTTACAACGGACAGATCTGTACCAACTGAGTAAAGTCAATTAACACAGATCTGTACCAACTGAGTAAAGTCATAATGAATACCTACAAGTTAATATTAACCACAAGACTGAAAATCTGGGAATTGGTAACATCTATATTATTATTTATAAATTATTATGTGCTATATAATTTATAATCAATAGATGTCACTGCAGCTAGAGCCGGTTTTTTTTTCAATAATAGCGCATTTTCATAAATAAAAAATCGAGTGCCGCTCCTGGGGCTCGAACCCGCAACTTCAGAGTTACTAGTCTAAGACGTTACGGACTACGCTATTCCGTACCTGGCTAGAATAATATTAAGGTAAACTTATTTGCTCGATTTAACGTAATAACAATAATGAATGATATTTGAATTCATAATGTAATCAATATAATTATTTACTATACCGCTGGTTTAATATCTACTGTTATTTTCAACCTTTTCAATCTAATTTCACACTCTTGCACGGAAATATCCCAGATGGATGTAAATAGGGATGCCATTACGTTATAATATATTCCGGACGTTTAGAGCGCCTCCGGGACTCGTTCCAGATTTTAAAGCAATTGTATGTGCAATTATATGTCTGCCGATGCATTTCAATTAGTAAATTGAAATACAGCACTGAGTATGAAGTTGTGTAAACACTAAAGTGACCAACGTTTTGGATTACAAGGAACAATTCAGGATAAAACAGTAAAATCCCGTATTAATAATTTTCTGCGAAATTTCTGTACTAATAGAATCACACGGTGTTATCACAATGTGTTGTTTCGTTTCTTTGTGCTCCAATATATAGTTTATAGATTGCTTTACTACACTTAAATAAAAAAATATATCAGTCTACTTAAAGAAAAAATCAATTTTCGAGGTAAAAATTATAATAAAAAAGCTAGTCAATCATTGATTATAAAATCAATAATATAATGCATGTATATAAAAAAAAGGTAAAGGGCATTAAATAAAACTAAAGAAAATACTGCATAAATAAGAATATCTATTCAATACAAATGTTTATAAAAACTATTTTTAATAGGTTAATCGAAACGATGCTTCCCTCTTTGCGTTCACCATAGTTCAAAATTTAACCCGCAATAAATTTATTATTTAATTACAAACTTTGTTCTAATATTATTGTTACCTCTGTCTCCAAGAAGAGGACGATGTTCATAATTAATATTTTATAAAATATCAAATCGCCATTGGTTACGTTAAATCAGACCGTTATCTCACACCGCCCACTAACCACCAAGTTTTTCCGAGCATGAAGCCACGAGGTCGGCACAATGCAGACCAAAGTTTCAATTATGCGCTCGGCTCGATTGTCGGATGGTACAATCAGCTTGGTTCAGGGGCGGTTCAAGTTCGGAGATTACTCTCGTTACAGCAGTTGAAATTAGTTCGCGGCCACAAGAACCGAACCTACCCGAATCGGACTTTTCCAAAAATCTCTGACATACGAAAACTTTAAGCGGTTACCGGTAACGGATGAGCAGGTAGCAGAAAACAATATGTTCTTAAGCATATTTAACGAGACAAGTGAAGGATTCTCATTACGTTTTATAATCTGCGCTGAAGAAAATTTAGGTACTTGGTATTTTTTGTTTAAGAAAACAAGGTACCGTAATAATTTATGATTTAATTTCGCGGCTTGTCTAATCTCAGAGCGTTTATGGTCGACATTATGTGGGCTTAGTAAAAAATTAAAACCCTTGTATGAATAAAGAATGAATTCATAACTGTGCTTTGTTGCGGTTTATAAGAGATGTAAAGTGGTGTAATATGCAAAAATAATATTAAACACGAAACATATATGTGTATATTATATATAGTGTTATTATCTATTTTCAGATCAGTCATATTATTTTCGAACTATCGCTATATTGAAATTTTTCAGAAGCAATTATATTTAATGATGCAATTCATTCAGTTTAATTAACAACTAGATTTCAAGAATTACTTGCTAAATTTTAATATATTAAATTGTATAATAAAATTAATTAATCAAAATCAATGTTGCAACAAATATATAAGTACTTTGATTTAGATTATTATCATATCTATATTCATTAAATAAATAATATAATAATAAAAGTTTTCTTTCAACTCTTACTAATCACCCGTCATTGATTACATAACTTTTCTCTATCGAGAAACTTCGCCAAACTATCCAGTGATTGATCCTCGCTATCCGCAACATCAATCATCTGCTTTGGATCAGTCGCTAGTACAGCATCACTTTTCCATTATGGCATCGTCTTAGTCCTTCTGGGAAACAGGTGATCGCACCTCAAATCCAATCTGTCATGCAGCTTGTCCACAAATCTTGTGCCAAATGCAAACACGTCTTGTCGCCATACTATAATACTACTACGACGGTCTAGAAATACATTAGTTAGTTGTTCTAAAATAGTAGTGCCAAGATGTAAAACGGAACAGAGTCTGAGAGTAAGCTTGGCATTCGAAAGTCAATTAAAAAGTTCATTTGCCGAGCGATTGCAAAGGAAATTAGGCATGGAAGGTGTTTGAGGTAAGATTTCAAAGTGGTTCATAGGAAGGGCTTAGTGTTATTTTAATTAAAAGCAAAGTAAACTCTTCGCTAATCTGTGAAATGTCACCAAGAAAAGTAAGCACTTATCGGATCAATAATAGAAAGCACTTAATTAATATTATAAGTGAAACCTTATTACTTAAATACAAATAATATAGTATTTTAATTTGGAATTTTACCATATTAAGAAGAAAATTGTAAAAATATTTTTTCTATAACTATATTACTTTATTCATTTAACAATCGTTATAGTACGATTGTTAAAATTAGATATACCTCAATATTATGTTAACTACTTAAAACATTTTAATGAAAAAGTAGAAACAGTAAGAGTGAGAAAGCAACATTGATATATATATTTGGCTCAATGAATCATTTTGATATTTTTATTATAATTAAAAAATTATATAATTGTAACAATTCATACACAACACATATATATATAGACAATTTTCTACTTATTTAGCTGTCTATAACATAAAGATTTAGTGTATAACACATAAATATTTAAAAGAGCCTATTACATTTAGTCAAAAAACATCGCTTTATTATATTTTCATCTTTGTTTTTTTTTCGATTTTTCCCAATTTTTTTGAATAATGAAATAATTAAGAACCTTCCGTCTTAAAGTCGTATTAAATACCTAGTTAAAATACTAAAAATTTGAGTGACTTCTTTAGCTGAACTTCATGAGCCACAATTAATTTCACTCTATATTTAATAATATATGCTTTAAACCCTTTGTTCACCCAATGACGTCCAAAAATACTAATAGTGTTTTATACTATGTATAAAAATAATAAAACCTTATAAATATTACTATATTTATAGAGTGAATACCCTGTGTACTAAAAATATAAATAAAAATCACCCTTGGCATTTGTCCATTTTCCAACTCATTGGTATACCTTTGAGTGAAGGGGCAGCCACCAGAATCCCCCATACCCTCGTGTCTTTCCCCATACCCCCGACGTATAGTATTGCACCTCGTTTTGCACGTATTGCAACACTACATTCCGGCCATTTCGAGGGCCAAGCTCTTGACCTTTGTTTGGAAAGCGAAAAAGCAAAGTGCCCTTCGTCAGTGCCAGGGACGGACTTGTTAACGAAGAGCAAAATTAAGTGGGCGGAAAAACAAATTTGCTTTTTGTTCTTCGTCGGCCTATATATAAGATTTCGGTTGCCTGAAACGCTTTTACGTGTTTGCTGTCACTTTAAATCTGCACTTGAGGTACCTCTTTCCTCTTTCCTTCATACCTATGTATATAGATATGGTGTGCTGTGGTGTGGCGGTATTCCGTCGTGAATTCAAAAATTTAAATTGATGCTTTCCAAAGTAGCGTCTTTTTTCATAATGAATCAACCAGCCCTGGGGATACAGTGAGTGAGCAGATAAAAAGTATACGTTTGGATATAGCCCCATAGTTGAACTACTGGAAGCGAAACATTAAAATAATTAATTAAAAATATTTTTTTAGAGAATATTACAACAGTTTCACTATAAACAACTATTAATATAGAGAACTACACATTTTTATTGCTTATCGTATAAACAAGTTTTCATGGAAAAATTTTTTTTAAGTCAAAAAGTACTTCAAGAAAATGTGAAGATTAATTAACGCTACGTTGTTTTACGTATTAACCATTTTAATTTGCTTAAGTTTTAATGAAATAATTTATTCAAGTACACATTTTTTTCGCTACGTAGCCAATAATCATCATGATATTATTTAAATAGCTTTTTAACTTTCAGGAAAAATTCTTAGAATTTCTCGCTACGCGATCAATTGAAATGCGATTATTAAATAAATTAAAAGTTTCAAGTTTTTTTAAAATTTAATTGCTACGTGAATAAAAACTATATGGTAATATATTTTGTTCTACAAATTTCTACGCCTTTTTCAGTATTCTGCTTTGGGATAGAACCAGAATCTTTGTTATTGTCTAAAACAGATCTTAATATACTTTTAAAATGCGTCATGCTAAATAAATAATATAGGCAACGTCCTAACTCTATAGAATACATAAAAATTATTGGCAATTGCCACTGAACTGCAGATTTTAAAAAGATATATTTTGATAAATTTTGCCTTTGCTCAAATAAATTCCACAATTTTTAAGCAAGTAGTTTTAAACTGGTTATATATATACCGTTTAATAGTATTCACACATTTTTATTTAAAACATGGCTCAACTGTCTGAAATGCAAATGAAACGAAGTACTCCATGTTTTTGATCAGAGTATCCGTATTTATATCCTAGTGATTTTTCAATGAAAGCGTTGCAATTTAATTTATTGTGCTCTAAGCGTAGAGTCTACTCGATTAAGCACTTTTTAAAGTTGGTAAAAGACGGTGTCACTAACCCGTTAATGTCCGGTGACTATCAGCTGCAAGCTTAAGAGTGCTCTAGATAATCGCAATCGCATCCCTTATTCTTGCTTGTCGTGGCCAGGACTTTAGCGCTTAAAGACTCTTCTTTTGCACGAGTCATCCAAGAAGGTGAGAAAAATAATGTGAGATTTTTTTCAATATTTTTTTTTATTGTTTTTTTTTTTAAATAACTGGGTGGGCATTGGGGAAACCGGTCGTAATTAAAATAATATAAATTAAAAAAGCATACTAAAATTAATAAGGTTTCAGGGAATTTTATGTCTAAATCACAACCGTTTGAAACAAATTGTATTTATTTAATTTACCGATCGTTCACACTACGAAAATTTAAGAAGTCAATCATTTTGCCGTTTTCCATTTGACCTAAAACCAAATTTCTACTTTTCGGAAAATTAAACAAAACAAAATATATGTCAAAGCAAATTTAATCGTTCCGTGTTTGTAAAAAAATATTTATAAAATGTTTGTTAGGAAATCACTACTAACAGATTTTAATTTAGAGAATAATAAGATCTTAAAATCTTTTTTACAAATAATAATTTACAATATAATACATAAACCTAGCTATGCGCATAATCGCTTAGTAACGCCGACGTAAAATAATTTTATTTAAAAAATCAAGAAATAAACATTAATTACTTTTAAAATATTATTTTTTTATTGCAACGATTATGAATGATCCTGATACAATAATATAAAGTATTTAACACTACTGACGACTAGATTATTTAAAAATCTTTCGGGTTTTATTAAAACCGAGTTAATCTGACTTTGCAAGCCAATGAGACTCTTTGTGGATATGTTTTGTATTATTTGCTTTGCAGAAATTAAATTATGTATACTAATAAACAAATATATATTGGATGTTATTTCTGGGTTTTGGTGACTAATGCAAAATATATTGGATAAATTGCAAAATAATTAAACCGAAATCACAACTGCTTAAAACAAATTTTCTTCATTTAATTTACCGTTCGTTAACAATACGAAAGTTTTACAATTTCTAAACTTTTTGCTGTCTTCCATTTGACCCAAACTAAAAACTTTAATCTCTGAAAAATTAAACAAAACAAAAAATACGTCCAAGAAAATTAATTAATAATACTGCTCAAAGTATGTGATTATGTATTAAAAAAAAGCCCTATTAAATGAATAATGCTTTGTAGTTATTAATGATTGGTTGATATCCAAAGATACAAACAATATCATAAGATCAGTTTTCTTGGATTTTATGAGAGCTTTTGAAACAATAGACTAAAAAATTAGAGAATATCGGTATAAGTAAAATAGATTTAAGATGGTTTAATAATTATTTTAAAAAAAGCTAAGAGTTAAAATAAATTATGCTTATTGCAATGAGAAAATAATATCTCATGGTGTACCACAGGAGTTTAAATTGGGACCATTGCTGTTTTTAATGTTAAATATTGATAAAATTAATATTATAAAAAAATGTAAAATACATCTGTTTGCGAACGACACATTAATATAATATTAAAGAAGTTATAGATAATTTATGTAATGATATAAGGTTAGAAAATAATGTACATAATTAAATAAGGATCAAACTACATGTACGTTTATTAATTATAAAAATATGTTAGATAATAATATACAAAAAGATATAGATAGCATTACTATACTAATAGTTGTTTATATAAATATTTAAGAGTAATTGTAAATGAAAATAATAATTTCAAGAAACATTGTATTTACATATTAAAAAATAGTAAAAAAATATGTATAAATTCCAGAATGAATAATATGTTAGATATAAACACGAAATAAATAACAAAAGTATTAAATTTCCCCATTTTAATTTTTGTGCAACAATATTATTTATGTTTAAAAAATTAGATAAAATGCTATTGCAAACATTACAAAATAGGGCAATGAACTCTCATTGCCCTATTTTGTAATGTTTTGAATAAAAATAGATTTACTAGTTGTAGAAGTATGATTGATAGATTGGAATGGTTAAATATTCAACAAATATTGAAGATGAATGTTTTAGTATTTATATATAAATTAGAAAATAATTTGTTACAAAAATATTTAATATGAAATAAATATGTACATAGATTTAATACTAGAAATAGAGACAATTTAAGGATAGTTAGGTACAAGTACCCAAAGTCAAATAAAATGGCGGAAGCGATATAATCTGGGGTTGCATAATAGAAACAGGAGTAGAAAACCTATACACTTACGAGGGAAGTATGAATAGTGACATTTATATTTCAATGATGGAATTCACTTTAATGGATTCCTACATGAAAATATTTTCAAGCTATGACTCCAGCAAGATAACGCTCCGTGCCATACTTCGCGAAAAAGAAGTATGTTTGCGTCAAAGAGCTTGTCGCTTTTAGAATAACCTGCAATTACCAGACCTAAATCTTATAGAGAATTTACTAATAAAATTAAAAGGAAATGTCGCCCAACACCATTTCAAATCCGAAATTGAGCTACGAGAAAAATTGCAGATGGAATAAAGAAAATTGTCTTCATTCACCTGCAAGTCATTAGTTGGCAATATTTCAAAAAGAATTGCAGCTGAAATTAAGGCTAAGAGTAGGCCTACTTAATAATAAAAATAAGCTTGAAATAAAAACTTTAAACAACCTCGATCGATTTTTAATTTCTATTTTTATGTTTTTTTAATATATAACACATTTATTGGGGTGCCCTATTATTATTGCCAAGCCTGTACGTACATATATAATTACATATATATTTTATTAAGTATCATAAGTTGATAGAACGACAATGTAATGGTACGGTAATGGATGTTTACAGTCTTCTTAACAATGAATCCTTGAATTTTACATATGTAATGTTTTTTTCAAAATAATTTAAAACTTGCTGAAATTTTTATAATATAATGTAGAATAATAATATAAATCGTTACATATAATTCTGTTTAGAATATCGCTCGGGCTACTTTTTTATGTGTTTTCTTATGTGCATAATTTTGTATAAGCTTATATAATACAAAGTAAAGATTTACTGTCTTAAAATAGAACAAATTAATCTCATATGCCTTAGATAATTATATAATACATACAGAATACTTGATGCAATGTATATTATGTAACATAAAACGTGCGAATTGAGACGTCGCGGTTCATAGGTACTCTCCAAAAGAGCGTCGGAGTGGGGGTAGAGAGTTAACCCCTTCACGCATTAACTTTTCACGAGACGCGGCCGCTCACCATTATTCCTCCCACCTCATTTGACGTCACGTTCGCTTTTAACGCGCGCCCCACATGAAAATTCATTTTTCCTGCCAACATCCCCCCTCCCCTCTCCCCTTTGACTCATCTGGCCCTCGGCGTCCGCCAGATGCCGCCACCCTCTCTACACAGCCTCTTCACGTCTGTCTGTCTGTCTGTCCTCTTGAAATTGTCAGCACATGTAAAAACTGCGATTATCCTCTACGCGCGTGTATCGCTTCACTATATAAATAATATCATATACACAACATTTAAAAATAAATATTATATCACACATTGGTCTGATTTGGTTCCCGATTTTATTTTAAAATGTATTTTTTAACTGATTTTTAAAACGTCATCACCTTTGGAACTGCATATAAGTCAAATAAAAAAAGGTGACAAATTTATCAAAAATAAAAATAGACCATTCGCAGCATTGTCATCTCCTGCTTAATTATTCTTGTATATGCCTTCAATCACTTTTGTTTTGTTGAAAAAACAGCATCGGTTTCGTACCACTCGTTCTATTATTAATAACAAAACGATGACAAAATCTCTTGATGTAAAAATGAATCGGCCTTTGACAAGGTTTGTCATGGGTTATTAGTAAACCTTGGACCTCGATTGCTCGTCGGAGTTATTTTATCGTTGACAGTTGATATTTTACATCTTCGAGGGTTCCTCAAGGGTCACGTTATGTTTAAATGACAAACATATAGCAGTTACATATTCAAGGTTTCTTCTGTATGCAGATGATTTAAAATCGCTTAAAATCTCAAGTGATTTAAATTCTCTATGAGAATAAGCTTCCATCGACCGTCTGAAGTGCATCGTTTTCTCGTTCTTATTTACCATAAGATAATTCTTGCGATCTTGATAGGAACATTTTCACTATAGAAACTTTCATTGAAGATCACGAAATCACTTTTAAGAGCTAATGGAGGTTTTCTCTATACGTAAATGACATCTGTGAAAAGTCTTCTAAGACGCTCGGCTTTGTTTTGAAGAACGCTTTTCACTTAGACGACTCGTCAGCTATTCGTGCTCTTTATTACACTTTGGTTCGCAACAATCTATAATTTGAAATCCTCGAATAAATAAATACTTCAAAAAAGTTTTTACAAAATGCTTCCATTGTAAATGGTCTTCATTACTATTCACACACCCAAAAAAATAAGTAATGGAACACGTAATAATTTTATCAAAGCGCATATGCAACCGTTTGTCAGCAAGCCTTTTAATTAAAATCTGAACGCACGTGAAAACTACTATACGTTTCGATCCAGCGGCTTCACTGAAAATCACCAAGCAGGCTTTGTATCACAAGCTCGAGCGTTTTCCTCGTATGAATTCAATTTTAACAAATATTTGCGAAGAGGTGTGATCATTCGAATGCAAAATTAAAATGTCGTTAAATATTGAATGGGTCACTGCTTGAATATCAATCTGTGGAGTTTTGCTTACGAGGGTTATTTTATAAGTTTCCAAAATATGATTTATATAACCAAATAAATAGGAATATTTCACCGATAAAAAGCACACAGTATTGCCTATGATTGATTGCTTAATACATTTTTGCGTATATTAAAACGATTGTAAAACATTGGAAATAAAATAGACTGTTTGAGTTTCAGCAATAAATGAAATTTTATTGCTGAATAAAATTTGAACTTTATGTATAACTATGTTATACATAAAGTTTTTCTGCATAGATTAATTATTCTAGCTAAAGTTATTAATGTATTTACTCGTGGCTAAGATTCACAAAAATTCCTTACTATTTAAGTATTGAAGTATCGATTAAATATGTAATGAAGTAGAAGTATATTTTAAATAATGAATACGGGTATATGTTATAAGAAAGTCAATAAAACGTATCAAGATCATAATTTTTATTTATTATACAAAAAAGGACTATATGCTTAAAAAATAATAAAAACAGACCCTAAATTAAAAACTATTAATAATAGTAAAGATTAGAATTTTGCCTATAAAAACGTGTTTTTTATTCATTATAATATATTTCTGCTATTAGTTGTTATATCAATAGCTGATATGAATAAAATAAAGATAAGAAGATAAATTTTGCACTACAATAAAAGTCATGAAAAAAATACTATTTTCATTAACCACTACAAAAATAGTATTATTTTCTATATTTTTTAAAATTAAAAAACTAAAAATATTTAACTACAAATACGAAAAGCTGCATAGAATACTTGCTATTGCGGCCATAAAACCGATTTATAAAAAACGGTAATAATAAAATAAAATATTAAAAACATAACCCAGTATGGAGTAACACAAATATTTATATATTTCTAAGCCTCAAATCATTTAAAATAAAGCAATAAAACATAGAAATTTTTGTATTAAATTTTTAATACCAACAATTTAAAAACATTTCCATAATCAAACCGAAAATAATAATAACTTATTCATATCCAGAATCAGTGCCTATGACAAGATCAAACTTATATTAAAATAAATTCATTATATGCTCAAACACATTTTACTTTTAAGGCACAAATTATTTTTTTATGGATTAAGGTTACAAGTTAAATAAATGAGCCGTTGATTTTGAAATTGGTGCAAGTCCATATTACGTTATTGTTGGATAATTAATGGTTTGCGTTTGAACTGATTTAAAAATATTAGTAAACAGTAATAGACTTATTTTAAATTGTTTACGGTCTTTTTTCATAAAAAAATTATATTCGCGTTATTTAAGCAAAAAACATGTTTTTAGCAGAGCCTAATAAATAAACCTCACTTTCAATTTTTATTAAAATTCTTTAATTTTGAGTGGACTTGCCTCACTTTCAAATCAACAAACAATTAATATTATTCACCAAAATAAATTACAAGTATACAATTTACACTATTATTTATCGATATGATTGTGAATTGATTAAAAACAAAAATGAAAAGATAATTTCTTTGCTTCAATTCAAAATTACCGGCTCAAATATTTATGAATAGTCTTGAGCTTGATAATTTAAGAAAAGATGTATTTATTGTTTTACTTTGTGAAAGGATTTTGTACTGAATTGTATTTCATGCCTTCTACATTTATTTTGTTATAAATATTTAAATAAAAAGGCACCGCTCAAGTGAGTGTGTGTGTCTAATCCAAGTTCTATAAAACCCTTTTTGTGTATTGTACGTTTAAGTTTTAGTTTATATGGTTAAATACAAATAGTAAGCGGATTTATTTTAATTTATCATGTAGAATGGGCCATCCCCGCTCTTTAATTTACGCCCTTCAAAGCTGTATTTCTACAAGGTGACGATAAATAAAAAATGTCATTCTCTTGTGGCTTAACGGATATTTTAAACAAAATAAAACTAAACTGCCTTATTTACATTATATAAAATATTTCGGTTTACGTTCCGTTTTGACCGTATCATATCGATGTTCAATTCGAGATTGATAGAGCATTAACAAATTAAATTTTAATCGATAGCCCTTCATATATTGTATAATACGAGCATGAATATTGAAGAGTTCCATTATTTTGCTAACCGCAGAGGATGAGTAGACATGCTAGCCAGCCCTTTTTAAAGAATGAAAGTCCTGGTTATATTGGCAAGGACGCAGAGAGTTTTAAGCTAGCTGGCGGGGACGTGACGGGATATTTTCAATTTGCGAACGTTCCCTGTAACGAGGGACGACGCGTGATTGTTCCTTGCCCGATTGTCCGAATTCGTCCTGTTTTTTTTTTTTGTTGTAATCGATTTTAAAAATCAATGGTTTCGTTTTAATCTGGTTGTTATGTTTAATATGTAAAGCATAGATAAAATCACACACAAAAAAAAATGCAAAGAAATTGACTATATTTAAACTTATAGACAACTAAAATTAGCTGTAGAAATAATAAAAAACATTTCTTAGAATTGTTTTGTGGTCAATGTGTGGTCAAATTATATAGGTGATTTTCTAAAGACACTTTTCTTAACACAACCTAATATTTTTTATGAATGTTTGAGCATCTTAAAATCAAAGGCTAGTAATATTATTCATCAATCTAAATGAAAAAATATTTTTATATGTGAAACAATATTAGATAAAAAAAATTAAATTAAAATTTGATATTTAACGATCCATTAACTATTCATATTCGGATTTATTTAAACATATTTTAGTGTATATTATTTTGTTCAAAAGCTATAATCATGTCTACCTATTGAGTTCTACCACCACTGGTTTATCTATACACACAAATTACGTTAAACGTAATGTTTTATGAGTGCATGTAGGAGGAAATTGAGAACGGGGCCGGCACTAGTGTTTTAAAAATATTCCAAGCACGAACGAGCTTTTGTTCTGGAAAGAAAGCTTTTAAAATGTTATTCGCAATCGATTATTTACTGATGCACTTTACGTCTCTGTGATGATGGTTGTGCGCACATTGATAGTAGATACCTTTGGCAAACAGGCACCTGTGTGTATGTCGACAGACGTAATTGGTTTAACTTGCCTATAATTAAATTATTGGAGCGTCCGGTCAAATGATGGAGTGGTCGATGGCAGTTATGAATATGGCTGCTGGGGGTGCATGGAGCAAACTAAATTATATTATACACAATACGGCAAATATAGCAACGATCTATAGTTAAAACATCACAACTGATAAATTATTTAAATTTATTTATTTATTTTATACATGTAGAGGGCATAACAGCTTTACGCAATGCACACTGCATAATACATAAACATATAAGAATATATATAATTTAAGCTAGATCACAAAGAGTTTACTAATTGCGAGTTTCTTAATGAGAACCGATCAATAATATCCAATAGATGGTTTAAAAAAATCGGATAGCAGTGCTTATTGTGGAAATACACAGAATCTCCAGATTATCTATATTCCCTACCAGTAGCTTTAACAAATGCTTTCTCAAGCACACTCGTCGACGCGACTCGAGAAAATCATATCGCAGCATTTATATTGTAGAATTGTGGAAAATATTTATATTTCCTTATCTAAGAAAGTTTTAATTAAAAGGGAGTTGCTTGTACTATTTAGCATTTAAACAAGAGATGCATACTTAATATTCTGCGCACTAGGTGATTATACAAGTTACACAGTGCCCTCGAACTCTTTAATTTATGCGCGTATCACAAGATCAATTAAAATAGGACACACTAATTAATTATCAGTTCTATGCGATAAAGCAAATTTAAGCAATGCTCTTTCTCTAGAATATGTCTTGTGCATGGAATGACATGCGATGGATTTTTTATGTTAAATTATAATTTATTAGCGAATTATTTTCTATATTAGATTGGAGTTTTCTACAACACAATCCTTAAGATATTTTTTTATATAAACTACAAGGTCATCGATGTAAAGTTAGAATTTGTAATTATGATTAATTACATATTTAAACAAAAAACACAATATTAGATCAAAATTAGAATGTTTTCAGCGACTTGTATTACCCATATTAAACACATTCACGATAATTTAAAATATGTATTAAAAATATGTATTCAGAAACCTTAAGTCAATTAATAAAGAATGACAAAGTTTATCAAAAGCCTTAAAAAAATCACTGTAAATAATATCAGATTGTTCGTCACGAAATTATAAAATGATTGACTGATTTTCGTCCCTCCTCCTCCTTGCATTATCGCTTATTCATTGGTCAAATAATCAAGCGATACAATTGACCCGCCATCATCCGCATATGATTCGCCAGGAACGTTTCAAATAAAGATTATAAAATATCTGACACTGTTACATCAGCAGAGATCAAGCAATTCGAGGCGACAGCGTCAAAGATGATCACACGCATCGATACGACAGACAACCAGACCGAGACCGAAAACAAACAACAACAAACACGAGAGACCTCAACGGATCATCCGAATGACATAACAACATATTCTCCATCAGTCTAGGAAATACAACTCGACACTATTTTTCTGCGGTAAATTGTACTTAATAACAATAAACTGTCACCAGATCCAGCGTCTATTTTGGCTGCTAAATAAATCTACCCAAAAATATACGTTTTTCAATAAATTGCAAATAAAAAATAATCTTATAAAACTGCTTTGCTAAATTTATCGTAAACTATAACACCTGTTAAACGTGACTTTAAAAATACACAACAATGTAATAACGCTTTACGAAGTTCAGGAAATCATATATTTAAAACAAATTTGCACTACGAAACATAAATGTCTAGGAAAACTTTCAGATTTTTTATTAAGAAATGACTTGTAAGAAACATTTTCTGAGTGATTTTGTAATAAATATAAAAGCTTTATAAAGTGTATTATAAGAAGTTAATTTAGATCTTCTAAGTTTTCGCCTAGTAATAAAAAACTAATTTAAAGTATATACATATGTCTATAAAATTTAAAATGCAGTATTAAGCATTGTTTGTAAATATAATATATGTGAATATAGTATATTTAACTCTGCTTTATAATCCTAATAAATCACATAATTATTAAAAATAAGCTGTTTTTGTCTGATAAAATAAATTAATTACATACTTTCACAACCTTTTGAAAATATTCATTGTATCTAAAATATCATGATTTATAAAGAAACTAACAAAGCCTATTTTTTATTAATTGATTTTCCATATAAATTAATAGTTAATGCTAAGGTTGACGCTATAAATTTACAGATTTCGCTATTAGAGCTTTACTACCGTTTCATGTTATATAATATATTCATAAGTAAACTTTAATTACTTGCACTCAATAAAATCTTTATTGAATCATAGTAATTAGTTATTTAACTTATAAAGCCTTATTCACTACAATTATGCAAAAATCATTTATATGTTTTATTTTAATCAATGGTATTCTTAAAACTTACACTAAATTAATACTATTATTATTAACATAAAATAATGATATTTTTTAATAGCACTCTTTCCCTCTAATGGATACACTTTAACTAAGAGTTAAATCAAATTTTATAAGAATGAACGATAATTTTAATTTAAGGCTATTCTTAAAATATTTAATCTTCTTGCTCTTTAGCAACATCTGAAATGTACGATTTTATAAATATCTGTGTACTTATTAAATTCTAATTACTGATTTAAGGAACGTTTCAAATTCTCGAAAAATAATTTTAATTTACTCTCCGAGTCAAAATCGCGATCTGCTGAGACAGTCATTATTAACTCGTTCTCATTTAAAAGTCGCAGGGCCTTTTATTAAGTAGCGACTCAGCGAAGTGTCGCTCGCCTTTGTTAATTAGGCGAAACGCAATCCGGCCTGATGAAACATTAAACCGAGCCAATCTAATTTCAAGATCCATGGTCACTTTAAATATTGACAAGAGAAATGATGAGAGGGGAGTAGGCTTTCAAGGACGGTATACAATACTTAGATATATAAGGAAGTCCCTTTGGGCTTCCGGTACGATGGTTGCTCATCAATGATGCAAGGGCGGCAGGTCAAGACGTATCCCACCCAACCACGAGATTTGTCTTTTGAAATATTAAAATTGTCCCATTCAAAGTTGCTTCTTTTGAAGCATTTGATACCGGTACATAATGCAATATGAACGGCTTATTAACAAAAACCCCACTATTGAAAAGTAGTAATAGTTTGATTTGAATATAGTCCTTTTCTTGGCGTACCCTAAGTTTACTGGGTACTTCGGTAATGCCATACAATACAATCATGGTGAAATTTTTAAAATAGTATCATGATATTTACTTCCATTTAATTTGAAATAAAGTTATGAGAATCATATTTTTAATATTAAGAAATATAAATTATTAGACCATCTTCTTATGTTATATAGTATTGCGATGTGATATACAATAGAATGTTTGGCCGCACTGTGCCGCGTAGCGAAACAAACTGCCAATTTGTACCCATCGGTTGTGAGATAATTAAAATGTCTTGTATTGTGTTTGCAGTGCGTATCTCGTTATGTTTGCTTTAGTGAGTTTTTCGAAAAAACGAGAGATATCTTTGACGAGGGTATTTTTTTTTTAATCTACGCCTAACATACTCCGGTCCGTGTTTTCTTTCATATGTTCCGTTGAATACGAAAAGGGATGTTTAATAGACGTGTGTTCATTCAGGGAAAAGGGTAAGTGTAATAAAAAGGAAGAGGGAATTGCGACGAACGATACAATGCGAAATTTGTCGCGAATATCTTCGATTTATATGATAAATGATGTTATATATTGAAATTTATATACTTTTACTATGTAATGAACTTAATTTTGACCTAAAATTTTGTTTTATTTTTAGCTAAAAAAAATTCATGACGATCATAAAATTTCTTGCAATAATAATAAAAAATGTAAATATATTACACTTTTAGTCAATTTGTAGATTATTTTTGACTTACAGGATAAAATACACTGATTATTCAATTATAATAATTACTCAAATACCTGTATGTATATTTAATTCAGATATCTATCACTTTTAGATAATCTATCGTATACTATCATATTAAAAAACGAAGTATCCGAATAACACCATTTTATCAGAAGCGCTCGGCTGGAAAGCTCGCAATCGTTTGAACAGATACTGAAGCACACACTCAGATAGAGAAACACAGCCTTCAGACACACTATATTGGTATTCAGCTGAAAGTGCAACTATTGAACACACTCAATTGAGTTTGCACAGTCGTGACTCGAGTAACGTAACCTTAGACTGCCAAGCGCCACTCGGCAAATAAACAACGAACTCTATTCATACGTACATATATATGTACATAGAAACTTTACTCATATTCTCTATTCTGTCTATCAACCCATTGTATACATGTTTTGAATATGGGAAAAAACAACATTCTATCACACAATTGAATGGCAACGACTGCGAGCGGAGGGCTTTTAATTGAAAACTTATTGTGTATGAAAATCCAATTAATGGTTAAAGATATTTTTATTTTTTTATATTTTAATTAAAAATTTATAGTGTGATTGGATGTGAATTTTTAAAGGTTTGGTTAGAATGAATATTATTCAAAAGACTTGCTAAAATAATCATAACATAATAAAGGCGAGCCAAACAACTCACAATGCGTATCCAGGTGGCGTTTATTAGCAATACACATACAGTAAATTTTCTAATAAAACCGTGGATTTAAACAAAAAATATAGATCAGTGGCAAATATGCTTACAGATTCGGAATCCTAGATTAATATATCACCAAATTTGCTAGTTTAAAATTTAAGTTACATCTAATAAGATATGTATTATATAAATATAGATCAGAAGTCCTCTAATTTAAAAGATATATAAGTAAGAATACTGACGTACTATCCAGGACTCAACGTTTAACTTAATCTTCGATACGACATGGAAAGAATAATGCAGTACTTAAAAAAAACATCATCAAAAAATAATTAGTAATAATATAAATAATAAACGCGTGCACGCTTATTTTTTGTGAAATTTTGGGCAAATATAATACAATAGAAAAGTTGTATCATTTAATACTTTTATTAAAAAAAGCATTTTGCTGAACTGCGGCGTAAATTTGCTTTATCATATCCAGTATAATAAATCAATGGTTTAAGTCGATGATTAACAGCTGAAAGACTTGGGTTTGAATCAAAATTTTTCATAAAAATATGTGAATATTTTAAATCTTACTCTAAACAAATATCAAGTATTTTTTTAAGGTGGCGTTAAATTATTATAATTCGACCAAAGTTGACATTAGCTTATAAAGAATATCATATATCTAAAAATAAAATTTAAATTAAAAACTATTAGGGAACTAGACAGGTGCAAAAAAACTTTTTATCTATTATATAAAACAGAACATACAATACATAAATAAATTAGGGATTTCAACACTTTAATTAGAAAATGCCTCATACATTTTAAACACAAAATACAAGAACAAAATTGCCGCAACTGAGGCTTGGTAGACTCTAACACGTCACTTTGACCCAAAAAGAAATAGCAATAAAAATTCGCTTTTATTTTTACTAGCCTTGTGTATCCCTCGTATATTGGTATCGGTCAAGTCTTTTTTTACATGTTCTCCCCTAGAATAAAAAAATATCGATTGCCTATCCAACAGAAAGGTGGAGTTTAATTAAACACGAGCCCGATATAAAATATTCACGTCGGAATTAGAAGATTGCGCCTAAATCGGAGCTCTACACGTAGTTTTTCTTGTGCCTGCCGAACGCGAGTGGATTATCTTCCGAAAAATAATGTACATACTGTTTAATTAAAAATGCCTCGGCCTGCCGTAACTCTCTGTAAACGGTTACTGGAAAGAATGGAAGGTTTTTATCTGTTAATTCGTTTAAATTTAAAATGCTAAAATTCTTGATACAAATTATAAAATCAGTCATTATTTGGCATGATCATTAATAGTAGACTTTAGCATAGTATCACAAAAAAACTTTCATTGTTATAAACTATAAAGTGTTAAATAATTCATAACAAAATATGTAATTAAAACTATTAACTAATAGCTTAAGCAACATAATTAAGAATGGCCATAAATTTCAGTATCATGTTGGTCGTAAAATAAAAGATAGCTCATATTTAGACCCTAAAGTTATTGATACCGACCCTAGTAGTCGATTTGGCATTATAAATGGTCGATTCGGACTTAGGGGGGGTTAATTTAAGATCAGTAAAAAATATATTTTAAAATTACACAGATATTTAACACTTGATCATTTACACCTACACATGTCATGTAATTTGGTAATATCCCGTCCATATATTTTTAAATATTGTTATTTTTATATACATATTTTATAGCTAATGCTACTATATATTAGAATTGCCCATTTTTTTTCTATAATAATGTTTGTCTTATTTGAATCAAGCATAACCTGACAGGCGTAAGCCCAATGCATTACAACGATCAAATATGTAAAAACTAAGTAAGTCAATCAGACAATGAATACGTACACCTAAGTATTATATTAACCACCAGGCTGAAAGTTTGGGAATCAGTGCATCTATATTATTAATTATAAATTATTTTGTGCTATACAATTTATAATCAATAAATGCCACTACAGTTTAGGCCGTTTTTTTCAATAATAGCGCATTTTTATAAATAAATATTCAAGTGCCGCTGCTGGGGCTCGAACCCGCAACCGTAGAGTTGCTAGTCTGAGAAGTTACGGACTACACTGTTCCGTCTTTAAAGAATATTTACGTATCATTTGTGTAATACAATATAATAATACTAAATTAATCTTGATATGGGAGACTGCAAAATTTAAAATATTTAAATGAGACTAACAATTGAAAAGATTAACATTTATCATTTAATATACCAGTGTATTTTCAACATTTTCTTGTCTTAAAAAATAAAGACTCTTAAATATGTTTTTATTTTAGCTATCACTACTTAATTTAATAGATAGAGCAATAATTAAAAAAAGCTAATAAATAAATTTATTATGTATTTCATTACCAGTATTAATGAAAATGTTATTTTGAAAGGGTGTGTAATAGTAAAAGAAATTACCATTACCACTGCTAGTTTTGAATTGACCTTTGTATTTCAGACAACGTAGTTGAATGAGGGTTGACGTGTAGAGGGAAGCGGCTACTTTGTCAGTATTTTAAATATATTGATTAAGCTTTGTCTGAGTTTGGGTAAATAGTCGTGTGTTCCAAGTCGAGAGGGGTTGGTGGAAGTTTTCGCTAAAGATTCTTGCTGGAAGTGAACTTCGAATGGAAGTCATATGCGCTATGTTTGCGCTTATATACACTTAATCAAGATGAAGTGGGTTTTTTGCATTGGCTCCTTTTAACACACACACACCAATAGTAGCAATTTGCGAATGAAATTAAATGAGTTTATTTATTTCGTCTCTCAATTTTAAGCTTGTGAAGATTCGGCAACACTTTAAGCACATTTCACGGACAGATGTCAGTACCTGTCAATTCCATATATTACTTTATGTCTGTAAAGTTACCGAACAGCTGTTGCTGATTAATTTAGGAATGGTAATACATAATCTCATATGCTCGTTTTTGGCAGTCTTTGATAATTTTTTTATATAAATCATACTTTATATAAAAAAAATATTTACCCTCGATATTAATTTTAATTAAACTGATGTTTTGATTTTTGAATAAACTAAATCAATGCGTTAATCATGTGATTTGGGTGTCGATTGACTCATTTATAAAATGATATTAAAAATATTAGCAAAAAATATAAATTTTAAATACAATATAACAATAATAATAAGAAAATTTCTATATTATGTTTTGATGATGTAGTTACTCATATTGCAATGTCAAAACCATGGATAGGGGGTAGTATTTCGTGGGGCTGGCTCGTAATTGACCCGTACAACATGGCGGTAAAGGTAAGGAACGTTATTAATCTTTAACGAGACGTATTCAAACAGGATTATTTATGTTTTTCCCGAATCCCGAACAACCGGGATAAATCCCAGGGAAATATACATTAACCCTACACATGTACCGGTCGGAAGGGCGGCTACTTGTATCGAAGGAAAAAAAGGAAACCAATATGGCGTTCGATAAGCTTAGCGTATTTATTATATTTATTATTACACAGAGATTTTTTCTCGGATGAATATTTTTCACAGAATCGGATACGTGTCTATGAATACAATTTTTTGCTTGTGTTATGTACTCCTTTTTAAGTATATTTTCATAATAAAATTTTATATTCGATTGAAATGACAAGACGGTTTATTTTTACTTATCTCGTATGGAATATATACTAGGTGTGGAAAAACTTCCACAAGAGGCTTTTTCCGAGTCGCAAATTGACAAATTGAAAAGTAAGCTGCAAAGGAAAATTAAAAAAATCTAGAATCGAGTGACTAATTAACTTTTAATGTTATATCTCAAACGTTCACATTGCTTTTATTTATTTTACCATTGTAATGACACAAATGTCACTACAATATAAAACACAAAAAAAGTATCCTTCATTTCTGACGATGGACAGAAAAGTGAAAGTTATTGCTGAAGTATTGTCGAAAGCGAATATCGGATGAAAGTCCATTTCAATAAAAGCTTTGAAATATCACTAAGTGAAATAATTGTAAAACAAAGCAATGTACAAGAGATTTTCTAATTCTAAAACAATTTATAAACATAATAAGGTGCGCTGTTTTAACTATTTGCACTATCAATCAAAAATAGAGATTATAGTAACGACCACTTGAACAACAAAAAGAGAAAATGCCTACACTACAAAATGATCAATCCTATCACGAAAGCTAGGACCTCACATATTATGAACTAAGATAACAGAATAAAAATAATCAGATAACAAAAGACTAGCAGCAATAAAGGATGGAAATCATGCCTAGACAAGTAATATTACATAATAGCACAATCTGTAAAATCGCAATAACCACTCATTATCTCCGAAAATAAAACATACTCTAATTAATAATACCAATCCGCAGAGACATCGTACGTGCGGTTAACGTGCGGTTCAAGATATTTTTTCTTGACTAGGTCAATAGCAACTAATTAGTAGCTCAGTTTTTTCAGTTTTAATTTAGATAGAGAACATCCCTAAATTTGTAAGATGCGGAGAGATAAACTGGCATAAACAAGTATGTTATGCATTCTTGTGTCCAACTGTCAGCAATCCTTATGCGTATAGGAAGTAGTATAGTTTACGACTCCCGGTGATGATGAAAGCGACAAAGGGGAATAAAGTTTTTCAATAAATATTGCCAGTGACCGGCAAGGGTTAGCGACACGACACGCTCGAAGCGTCATTCCACGTCACCGTCTTGTTCCCAGTCCGGCGCGTCACGTAGACGCCCCGTGGGACGTTTCCTGAATTTCAAACGCCGAATTCTACAGGTTGTTGTTGGGATGTGACCGCAATCCGGCCCTGACTTGCGTTATTCCGCAGCATCCGAAATACGAAATAAGCAAACAAAATTAACGAGCTAAATTAAGTTTCCTGCAGACAAGAAACACAGATCAAAAATTAATCTTGTCTTAGGATGTATTAATTTGTAATATTTTTTAAATTATACACGCACTACTTAAAATATAATGTTATTACTTAATATAATACCAACGAAGAAGTGTAAATAAAATATCAGACACAAAAGCCAAATGTGCAAAACTATCAATGTTTAATTAACATGGAATTAGTCTGATTGTTTCATTGCAATTTACAAAATTCGAGCTTAATGTAAAATCAAAAGACAAAAGATCTGATTAAATAAAAGCATTGAAGTTTATGTTAATAATTGCAATAATGTAACAAAAAATATAAATTGTGATGAAAAATTAAAAACTAGCTAAATATATCTTTGCTAAACCAAAGGTCACATGCTCAGCAGCAACAAAAAGTCGATAAATGACGTATCTTAAATTTCATTACTATCGATTTTTATGAGAGTCACAGCTACCTTGTAGCGATATCAATTATTCTAGGGCGTAGAAATAAATGTATATATGTAATTCCTAAAAAAATATTTCTGTCTGAAATTATTTAAAAATCAAATTAGTTAAAAAAATATATTGAGCAGTAATACTTTCACAATTTTATCAATGAGAGCTTAAAATATGGCAGGGATATTTAACTAATAGCTAATTGGTTGAGATAATAATCTCCTTCCGTTTCTTCAACAATATATAAATCGTAATGCCACTGCAGAAAAAGTACTTTCTAATCATCAACTACTTCTCACTTAATTTTAGACTGTAACGAGATATGCGAGAGTTAAACCCTGAACTTGCTACCAGTGAAGGTCACGCTAAATCAACAGAGACAACTCAGAACGAGCCTAAACCTACAGACTAACACCATCCAATTCTTGAGAAAAACAGACTTCGATGGCTAGATTTGCTTCAGCTAAAATAAATATTATTTTACTAGCTGTCGGTATCTCACTGCTATGAGATACCAAAGCTAGTGAGTGTGCGAATACCGGACCCTCAACTTCTTGGGTTTTAAATATTATTTTTGCTTACCACGTTACTGCGTAAATTTTATCGCTTAGAATTCACTTAAAACAAACGATTTTTAACTAAAAATAATAACTAAATTATAAGTTTGGAAATTCTTACTTGAATAATATCACAACAATTAAAAAAACATTTTTTCTATAAATATAATTATTTAATTTAGAATCTTTAATAATTTAAATAATTAAAATAAACCTATCTCAGTTAATTTTGCCTTTTTATAACATTATTTTGTAATCTAGATAGGATTCTTATTTGCATTAACATTAATTGTTGAAACATTTAGTCATATACATTATTAATAAATACAAATTAATTATTGTATCAACTATTGAATACCCGTTTCAAAACGAACATACAAGTCTTCACCGTAAATGTAAATTGTATAACTGACACTCTGCATAATGAATCTGTATTCGCTGAAACGATAAATTGGCTCTCTGTACCGGCGTACATATGAACAAATTCCAAGAATTAAGGAAAACTCGGAAAACTCTACTCTGATCTAATAACGTTTTAATTCACTCACATTAAAAAAATCTGAAAAGTATTTTTTTAATTACAATATATATCAGAATGCATACAAAAGTTTAATTTTAATTTTTGTTACACAATTATGTCATCATTCATTTTCACGTTCCCCAGTTTTGAGCTAAAATTAGAAATTACCATAAATCTTTACCCGACCATAATGCACGAATGTTTCTCGTATAATTTTTCATGCGGGAAAACAGTGATTAGATTACACGGTCCGCTCGTCTCCATAAAGGATATGGCACTAATTGGTGTGATGCTGTTATCACGGATAGCTTCATCCCAAATTGAGCGCAAAGTATTATACCCAATATGTGTTATACTATTATATATGGAAACGAGTCGCTTGACACTCTTCAATTAAATTATACCATTGAAACTCTGCAGCTTTCACTGATTTTCTAATGGGCGCAAAGAGCTATGCAGAAAAGAATCGAATTAGACGATGAATTTAATATGATACTTTGTGGGGATAAAAACATTCATATTTTATATATACATTATGAAATATGGAATATTTTTTACGTATCTTGTATGTGGGTATATATAATAATATATGGATAAATAAAATATAGAACATTTTTTAACGCTAACAAAATTATGTATTTTCTAAAATATACTTATTAGCCAGAAAATGTAAAAGAGCGTGTTAAAATTAAGAATTTATTTTTTAATTATTTCATAAACTTCTCAAATGCAATAACACAATTGTGTTAACCAAATTTACTAAGTATATATTTAAAAGTTTATCAAGCCAAAGTAACATTTATTGTCTGACAGTATTAATATTTTTGTCTCTTTGCTAACTAAGAATTAACATAATCGAAAGTGTACTTTTTTGCAGAATATTGTCGAATTTGATTTTCTTTTTCGATCGATACAAATATACTATGCAGATGTTTATAGTTGCAAGTTTTGAATAGAATTCAAATATAGTTTTGTCAACATTGCATCAGTTCAATTCTCCAAATGTGTTGCAAAATAGTTTCTTTGCCTTTTTAAAGATATAAAAGTTTATCAGGACTTGAATTCTACAAAGTTCACGTTATCGAAAGTCTAGTTTAGATTATTAAGTGGAAATGGATTTTCTATTACAATATATAATAAAAGAAAACCCTGGTGGTTTTTGTAAGCTAATAATGACTAATGAGAAGTTCTAGGTCAAAATTGGTCTGCGTTATAACACCATGGAGATTACGTTAAAGATAGGAATCAAGCAATCCTTCGAGTCGAAGCTTTAAGTTACGCCATTAGATTTCTAGTTAAGTAATTGCCTGCTCAAATTTAATGGATCCTGTTTCTACAATGGGTAATATACAACAATGTGACGTGGAAAAATTTTGCTTCAACGCACAGGGGAAAAAAATTGTAGCTATTAAAATATGAAAAAGTTACAATTATTACATATTTAAAAATATATATTATAAAGTAATAACATATAATTTCGACTATCTGCGACCATAACATTTACCGCAGTTTTATAAAGTCATTTAAATAATCTGCTCATTAAAATCTTTCTGAATATATATTAACCATATAAATATATATGATTCTACTACAATAAAAAAATAGTTAATTTATTTTCAGGAACTTATGAGATTTCAACTTTTCAGCAACTTATGGGGTCACACCCCCCTAGGGTTCTCAAAGCATAGAGATTGAACATCCTTGGAGGAGCACCTTCGAAAAGCATTGAACAGAACAATATAGGTGAAAAAAGTCTATTAGTTGCCGAAAAGTGATACTATGCGTGTAAAAGCCTACTGGGTTCTAAATTTTCAAGCATTAAAAGCAAAGTCTTTGTGTGACAAATGCTAAGAAAAATAGCAGGAAATTAGAATATGGCTTCTATAGAAATGATCCACGAACTAGAGAACCTAACTAGTCAGAAGACTATTCTGCGTTTCTTAAAGTCGTAAAGACTTCGATAGGCGGGTCATGTACAAAGAATGGAGGAGGATAAAGCGCCAAAAATAATGACATGTTGGGTCAATAAAATGAAGCGACCTAGGGACAGACCAGAGATGAAATGGATGGATTGTGTCAAGGAGGAATGAAACATGCTACGAGAGGAACAGGTGGAGACAACTTTTTGAGGAAGCCAAGATCCGATGTAGGTCGTTCTTCTTTGTCAGCTCTACAAAGAAGAAGAATTAAAGAAGAGCCAGGTATAAAAAAATAAGTACGACTTTAATTCGCACAGTAAATTTGAAACGTTATTTTATTGAATTTTGTGGTTATTATTTACATAAACCAATAAGTATATATATAAGCATATAATTTTATACATCACTATAGTAGGATAAAAATATACTTGAATCATTTGTAAACATGCAAATGTTTTTGATTATATTGTCAAAAAATAAGGTTAAAAAACTGCAATTTTTTCAAAAATAACAAGCAAAAATATTTCTTACAAATAAACTAATGCAAAAATTCAAATAATCGTGTTATTTTACATATAAATCTAGTTATCCTATAAAGATAAAATGGCAAAAGTCATGCACAGTGTAATTACATTATTATTTTACCACAGCAATCTAATGCTTCCCAGACATTTTCTTAATCTGAAAGAAATTCATTATGGCTAAAAGCTCCGCATTGCCTCACGAATTCCGAAAATGTCTTTCCGGAACATAATTACAAGTTTTTATCGCCGCTTCTCGTTAATCTGTATTACGTTTGATACGTGCCATTTGCTGAACTTTAGAGAGCAAAACCCCTTTTCGAGAAAACCCCTTCCTCTCTCTTTGCCTATATAGTAACAACATAATTGAATCTGTTAAATTTAACATCACAACAGTATCGGCTGTATAGTGTAGTAGATAGCCATTGTGTTCCGTGCTATCGCAAAGTTGCGGGTATTTGCATTCCAGAAACGGGGATATGAGGATGGTTTTCGTCTTGGGTATCGAAAGTTGAATAGAATGGAGTAAAGGCGATCAATTAGCACAGATTGCTAATTAATATCTAAACGCCAGAAACACGCCAGAAAGCTTTGCTTTCCGTTTGAACATCAAACGATGACTCAATGTGTATATAAGTTTAAGTATAAACGAGACGTGGTGTGTGTTGTTTTGTGTGGATAAATGTAAGGATGGGTATTGACTCGAAGGTTGAAATCTCAAGAAGATAAATAATATTGGTAAGATGAAAAAATACGCTTTTGAAAGAGTCACTTCAGATTTTAGTTACTTATTGTTTTTTTTTAATATATATAATATACTGATCAGTTTTTCACTTTCGCAGCTTCAATTTTATTTATATTTGTTTATTAAGTCTAGGGGTTTGCAAACATTTTTTGTAAATATTTGAAGTTCGGCGTACCAGAAACTAAAATTGAAAGCTTCAAAATAAAAATTAAATTTTCTCTAAAATGTATAATTTATACATGTATTTGCATATTTTATCTATTATAATATAATAATAATTTAGCATCTATCGCAAATTGCTAAAAATACGTGTCTCTAGTTTTAGTGAAAAAAAATGTGATTGCTTTTATGAAATAACATTTCATCAAACTAAGGTTCAAACTTCGTAACTTTTTATTACGTATTTTATAGTTTAGACATAATGTAATCGCAAAATTATTATAAAGCTTTGATATTTAATTATGTATTAAAATTATCAACACTTCGAAGTTTACAAGTCTCTTTTTTTCTAGCTTTGACAATTATTCACAGATAATAAAATGAAAACAAATATCTCAAATGCAAACACAGGACGCCGTTGAATAAAACGGCGTAACGTCACAGTATAATGCAAAGCAATAGGAGCACCACATGACAGATAGGCGTTTCGTTATAGTGCATACTTCGAAACTTTGAAGAGTTTGAAAATTTAAAATCAATTGTAGTTTGCCGACTCCCGATTTAGTCAATAAAATCCTTTAAGATCCTCTATTTATGAACAACAATTTATATATATATATATATAAATATTCCTGTCTTTTAGCAATGTCTTATATGACAACTAAGCAACTATGACATTTTAGCAACTTAAGACTCGTTATTATAAAATAATTTTAGAACTTTGCGTTTCATTTAGACACTTTATAAATATTAAAAAAATAATTTTTAGTACGCTTCAGCAAATTTTAAACCAATAAAAAATGACCACCAAGTAAAATATCAAATATATATTTAACGACAATTCGTAGAACATAATTTTTACAAAAATATGATTGATTTGCTTTATACTAGCTAAGACTTGTATGAATATTATAATAAAATAGTTAGTTAAGTTAAAACCAATTTTTGTTGACAAATTTAATTTAACACGTAAGTTTTTTTTTATTTTACTGATGTATTGTAAGTTTTCCGTTGCCATGTGACAGACGTTAATCAAATATGTACATAGTAAGAAGTGGAACACCTTACTAAAATCAAAATTTGACATTTAATTTTAATAATTAAAAACTATTATTACCACTTAAAATCAATAGATATCAATCACCTGTACAATTTTTAATAATTTAGAGTACATTCTAACAGCTATTTTGAAAAAACAAAAAGAGAGATCAACCCATTTTGAATGTGTAGTCACACATAGAAAATTCATAACAATAGAAGAGAGATCTAGTGACTAAATAATTGCATTAATAATTGTAAATATTGCACAGACCATCTAATAGCACATCCCTCCCGAGACGTTATCGCTAAAAATCTATATTTTGCTTGGAAAAGACGCGCTCTAGAGTCTAGACTATACATTCTACTCTGCGCATATTTTTTAATTCTTTGATTACCGATCATCTGAATGGCCATCTAGACCGTTTCTCTTTAGACGTAGACACATTTCGAGGGTTCAAAAAGAAATACAATTGTTTGTTAACATCTTTATCTGCGATTCACCAGAGCTGTCTTATAAAACGAGAAACATCAACGGATCGTCCAGCGAGCATTACGAGAACAAATTGCGGCAGATCACAGTCGACAAAAATACAACTCGACACGCCAGCGAAGACTCTTCGACTTCCAAGATCTGCTATTTTAAATCCGCCGCCTGATCAGCATCTACATTATTTTATATATAAGATATATGACAAGCTACTGATTTATACCATTGGTATATGTATAAAGCTGATCATATTGACTTTTAGTGCCTTTTTGAAACCATTTTTAAAAATGAATTAACGTCCACTATCCAATCATCCAAGTGAGTATTGAATTGAAAAAAAAACTGTACACAAAGAAAACCCGTCATCGATGAAAATTTGAATATACGCAAATTTTCATCGGTTGACTTACTAATGAATATGGATTCGAAGAAGGCTTTGCTGCAAACATGAATATTTAATAATGGCCATCGGTTACGTACCTACGAGTGGTTCTAGAAATTGTATATGGTGAATATCACAAAAGTACTTAACATTAAACAATTCAACAGTTACCCATTCAATTATTGTCAATGACAACGAGGCTAGAACAAATAACACATATGTACTAATAAAACCTTTTCATAAATTTAACACACGTATAAAACAAATTCATATATTATATTTGATTAATTTGTGCTGAACCTGATATGCTCGCATTTTTTTATAAAAACATGTACGAGTTCAGATAAAATCTATTTTATTCCATGTCGGAAGGTACAGTGCCTGAGATAAGTAAATTCTTAACTAGAGCATCTAAAGGAAGTGATTTAGTATACCTTTCAAAAATAAAGGAAATCCAATGTCCTTTTTAGTTCTCAACCGTCCGGGCAACCTCAATGATTTGGGTCAAAAACTATTTTAATCTATATCTAATTACATAAATACTGCCCAACGGTGATTCCGAATTAGTAAAACTTTTTAACGTCTTCATTTTATGGAATATTAATCCAATGGATAATTTATAACTGTTTGGCAAAGATATGCAAAGACCTTTTAGTACCAATATATTAATAAGACGCTGTATTTTAAGCAAGTGCTTTTAAAACGTAAGAGGTCATATTTAATATATCTGCTTAAATATGTAATTTCATATGATTTTATTGTAACATGACAGGCGTTTGACCAATGCGTTACAACGAAGTTAACACAGTCTAAACTTATAGTAAGTAGTGAGACTCCAAACTGAAATCAAAGTCTGTAACTATATACTTTAAGTGCGACCTTATATTTCATCGCTATATTTATCCGTGAAATTAAAAAAATCCAGAAAAATCTATTTTATGAAAATCGATTGGAATTCAAAGTACATAATAATTAGTAATTTCAATCTATTAAATACCGTTGAAGTTCACCAACAATTCGAACGATCTTTAAAATATAATCTTATAATCGGTTCTTTTTACGACGAGAAAATTAACTTTATATTTAGAAAGCCTAAGGTGCACAAATAAACCAATTTTGTGAAACCTTTTAATTAAGCCTTCACGACAAATTCCATCGCAATGAATATGAGTGTTCCGTTTTTAAAATAGCAATTATACTTTAAAAATAATATTATTGAGAAGCCTAAAAATGGGTTATAAATATAAAGTTCAAATAAATCGTTGATCTATTAATAGCACTGTTTTGTTACAGAACATTCTTGGTATAATAATTTCTTTAGAGCAAAAGATGAAAATATTAGTTACGTTGATCCTATCAAATTAATGCACACATACAAAGTTCATAAAATATTATTTTATTTGTGCTAAAAAAATAATATTAAAGACTGACCGACGATTACGTTTGGCTGAAAACAAATATAAAACAATATTTTATACGATTTTTAGAAGCTTAATTGATTGTATGAAAAGTCCTTTTGTGGATATTTTATGTAACCAAACTATCAATTCTACTAAGTACTGCTTACAATTGTCCAAACTAAAAGAAACATTTGCCACTAGTCAAAATATAAATAGTATAAATTTTACCATGACATAATTGCTACACTAGAAATTTTTAAGAGATTAGACAAAAATCGTTGCATCTTGACAACATTTTTAGTGCAATTAATTGCGTGTGAAAACCGTATTTTAAATAAAACTAATTAATTTAAATATTTATCATCTGCAAAACAAGTTTATTCGTCACGCCGTCATTCAACCTGTCAGATTTTATAATTAGAGTACATCTTTGTTTAGTTACATTTTCAATCACGCCTTTCATCACCATTAAATATGATCGAATTTTACACGCTAAATTCCAACGCATCATAGTTTTGTCCGCTTTTCCAATAGCGCCCGTGAAAAGCGCCCGTTCGTTTTGTGCTCGAGAGATTGAATTGAATCGTTTTTATCGGCTTCTTCCACGCGGCTGATGCACCGGTAGGCATGCCATTCACGGCAAAAGTTGACAACAAACGACCGACACCATCGCCGTCACGTTACACGTACGTACCTCCACCATACGCCACACCATATACCTTCGTACGTGGCTGCGACTATACAGATAGCATTCTGGCGCAGTGAAATGATTGTCGCACGCCTGCCATCTCTGTCCAGGGATGTCAAATTTTGCTGTGAAATGCTTTATTAAATAGGATTCAGATGACTGACATTTACAAAACAGGTAGGGAATGATTAAATATATGTTATATATGCAGAAAAATCCATCTAAATCATTAATAAAAAGCAACATCTTCAATAGTCGCTAATAAGTTAATTATAATTTGTACTTCGGATTACGAGTAAGTTGCTTTGCAAAACGAGCAAAATAATTTATTCCATTTTGACTTAATAAATGAGCGATGTCTTGCAATACGAGCAGTAAATATTGGGTCACTTTCTCACCAACTGAACCAATGATTACTTTTGACAATCGACTATTTTTTTTGCAGTAAAAACATTTGCTACTTAAAGTCCTAATAGTTATGCATAGTACTCCTGCTTATCATTCAAACTTTGAAAACGATCTACTGAAGGAATTCAAGTTCATTAAGATCAAATTTTTCTCTCTTGATACCACACCATTTCTTCAGCCCGTGTGTTAGCAGATCATTTTAACTTCAAAAAAGTTTTACACCAAATTACTATATAAGCGGTGCTTCAAAGTTAGAAAAAAATCAAACCCTCAAAGACTTTTGAAACAATCGTTTCTACATCGTGAGAATACTAAGAAAACCATCCATTCTGATTTTAAAAATGTGGTCTAATTTTGTTGACGGTTTGCTCATGAACGAGAACTGCCAATTGTCGATGAAATTGCGTTTCTTGGGGATGAATATGAAACTGGAGGAGAAAAAGACAATATTCAAGAGTTAGTGAAAAAACGTAGAGATGGACAAGGCTGCAGAAGAGATCTCGTATTATGAGAAAGCGAAAAATGCTGAGAAAGATTAGGGATATCTGTAAAATGAGGGAAACAAACTAAAACAGCGTGTAAAAACATCACCTGAGTAAGGCTGTAGCAGTGCGAGCCAGGAATTTATTTAAAGACAATGCAATACCTAGGGAATGCAAAAACAGTAGTACCGATACCGGTAATACCTGTTTTATGGCAAAAATTAACCTTCTGTACTACCGGTTTGACAAAATAAAATACCAATAGTACTGAAAATATTTTTTATAAGAAATTAAATAAAATGAAAATTTTGTTTTTTTACTTAAAACTTGATTTATCTTTAATTTTGTCAAGTAAATAAATTTGAAAAATATAATTTATTTTACTGTTGTAATAAAAACTAGATATTATTGTTTTGTATTACTTTTTATCGTGGAAAGTACACAAAAAAAGTGCACAATTTTAAAAACACAATAAAAAATACAAATCGCAATGTTTGGCCAAATTGTCTGGGACTATAATGGTTATACAATATTCACGTATTTTTAATTCTACAATATTCACACCAACATTTATAACTCAAATTTAATTAATGTAAATTTTAACATGAGTAGAAAAAAGTATACAATAAATAATTTTTTCGAAAATTAATTTAATTGCAATATTCTTAAATATATATTAAATGTGCAATAATATAAATAATTTCCACCTCATTCACATAAATATCACATCATCAATCATACAAATCTATTATATTTTTTTTTAATATTGCACTTTGAACTAATAGATTCATAATTTTCTACGCACTACTTATTTTTTTCGAATAATCGTAACTGACAAATAATAAAAATAAATATATTTTATTAAAACTATATTGGTATTAAAATTCAGGAAGCGTCGAGAAGCGATGCCAAGGCAAAAAGACAATGTTGTCCTAAATTTATTATTCCAAAAAAAAAAGATTTTCGAAAATATTTTTTTTTATAACTAATGAAAGTACTTTAATTAAAATATTTTTTTATTAAAATATATAGTTGCCGGGTTTTTTGTCATTGATTTTGTAAAGCAATAAACTGAAATTATTTTTTCGAGCAATTAATTAAAATAATAATAATGTTAATACCAATAATACCGGAATTGCCATCCCCATCAATGTAACATTTTCGTTAAATCAGCAAAAGGATGACAAAAGCAAGTATCATTGAAAAAGTTTCCAGTGAAAGTTCCACGAAAATAAAAAAAATTCCCTAACAGTAATTTATAATTGTAATTCTAATATAAATAATGAATTAATTTAATTACTTTTTTTCAAGTAATAAAAATATAGAAAATATACTTGTATTTTCAATTAATTATTTTTGTATTAATGATTTTGATTTTTGGAACTATTCAACTTAAGTTTCAATTATTTTTAATAAAAATATTTTTTTATGTGTTATGTACGTTTCTAAAACAAATTATGCTCGTAAAATTTTACTGCACTTAAAAGAGAACTACACGAGGAGCTAATACTAAACAAACAATAATCATTGGTATATGTATAATATGTATCAGCAGGCTTTAGTCGACCAGATACAATGTTTTCGTCCTCACTATTCTCGGTTACTAATCTTTTATGTTTCTCGAATGCGATGAGTAAATACCATGATAAAAAAATCTAGATTAATTTGTCTACGTTAGGCTTTTAAGGCAAAAACATACTGATTTTTCCATATAAATAATAAACATGCTTTCTATGTAAAGCAGAATTGTTTTCAACTGTTGTCAAAACCAATTCGTGTCATTTTTCTCTAATCTGTCGTCATCGGATAATGATTAAAGGATGTAAATCATTGGGAGCAAGATCAGGGCTATATGAGGAATGCTCAATAATTTTTACTTGATTTTACGACGATAAATAAAAATATCTTAGAGATCTCTGAATATGTGAGAATTCTCTGACTCGCAAATCCAACCTCATGCCGCACAATAAAACACACACACACACACACTACACATACGAAAAAGTAATATCTTGGAATTATATAATATCATAAGCATATGTATAATATCTATCTGACAGCCCTGTCAAACTCTCGCATCCTGTGCTTGTTTTCATAACGTATTCATAAACTGACATTGTCCCCGCTGTACAGATAATCACAGATACTGACTTTCATCATTCGCATGTTGCCACACTGCACCCCGATAACCTAAATACTGCCACACTTCACCGCGTTCATTATTTATCAGCCTCATAACCTAGCAACAGTTCGCCGTCACAATGATTATTAATATTAACTGCAACAACCAAAGGTTCGGTCAGGCATGTTAAATATTTACCTGGGATTTTCCGGCCGTCATACGTTATTTGTATTATTTCATTGAAATTCGTCAACCTGGGGTTGCCAGGTGGCCAGGTCGGCAAACATCGGATGATTTTTCGGTCTGATTTATTTATTTGACTTTTAGACGATCGGTTTTTTCCGGCGTTTTTCCGACCGGAGCTCATGAATATAGGATTTTGGGCGGTTGCGTGAGACTTTTTGGAAAAGCGATTTAAGATTGATGACCAGAATAGAATCAAATGTTTATTTATTTATTGTAAACGATCGGAGTTGTATTGGTTTATGTAACTTGATATCTGATAAATTAAATTCTTAAACCTATGAGCTTTACTGAGAAAAGTAAAAATACATAACGATACAAATGACCTATATATCCTACATGTAATAGTCTTAAATATGCTCAAGTAAATTTTGATAACTAACTAGCTCAATTGATACTGCTATCCAATTACTAATACTGAATTGAGTGAATATTTCAGAAAATTAAACATAATTTGTTTTGTCTTTCTTACACTGAAACCATTTAAAATAAAATACAGATTATTTAAGTACGCGAAAACAGTTAAATTTATAAATGAAGTAATCAATGAATTTGGAATATATAAATAATTTTATACTAGACTAACGCCCTTCTTGGTCCTTAAATAAAACGACTTTATCCAAATAAAACATCAATAAAAAAAAAACCTCAATTCACTTATCCGCTAGCATGAGCTTCATTTTTTTTACCCTCGTGGAATAAAACCATACATGTGCTCCATATAAGAGTATAGAACTTCACTTTACGCATAATTAACATATGCGAACTGAACGTAACGATCTCAATTGTTGCATAAGAAATAAATAACCACAAACTTTCTCTTAAAAACAAAATTAAACACTCCTGCCACGAAAATCAGTAAAACAATATATAGATACATACTTGAATATAATATATATTTACTTTTAGCTAGAATATTAACGATATATTATTATCACATACGCTAGAGTTATTCTAATCGATTTTGTATATACTAGTTTGCCATTTTCGTCCGTGCATTTTCGCCAACTATTATACAATAACCTCTAACGAATTTGATCAACCCTCGAATATCCTTGAACCGTTTGCCTGAAACTTTCCGAGTTTGCCCCAGTATTATATTTCCGTCACAATTAAATATCATCTAATCAAATTGCAAAATCTAATAATTAACGATTAATTAAATCGCCCTAGGGAAAGCCTTTTTCGGTTAACACGTTTTTATTTCTCTGTTGTTGGCATAGTAATTATTTCCAATTTTTACGACCTGAAAAATTGCCTGGGCTAAAAAATAAGGCAATCTGTACTCGCTCTGTTAACTAAATGCGACAAATGTTGGAATTGGCACTATGATAAATCGGTGACGAATTGGCGAATTTGTTTTCCGATGATGCGCATTAGCGCGTGAAGTTGGTAAATGTGGATTTGCCTTTGGAAGATTAATTAATTTATTTTATAAAAATATATATATATATATATATATATATATATAAATATAAATTCACCTTGTACAATAAATTTTAAATTACCTGCAACAATTTAAGCATTATAAAATATTATAATTTAGGGAATTATTCTAAGCCTTATTTAATTCCTAATTTCATATTGTAGGTTTGCGAAGTCATTCTCGCTGTTTCTTTAACCCTTTAAACGCCAGCAACATTTTAGTGAGTCACGAGTTATTTTTCTTCACGCTTCTGTATCTCATTATTTAAATAAATATAAAATATTGGGTTTAAGGAATAATGAAGCTTGTACAATAATATTTATTAATTAATAAAAAATATTTTTTTAATAATTCGTAAACTTATTTTAAAAAATAAATTTGTCAACAAAGAACGCGCGGGTCACTCGCTAGCGTTTAAGTGGTTAAAACGTATTTTGATCTAAATCTTAAAACGGTATCATTTTCTGATCTTTATTGAGAATTTATATTTGAAAAAAAAAACAGTGTTAGGCAATAAATATTTTTTAGAATGCATTGAATCTTTACAAAACAAATTTTTAAGACGATTTCATAATACTCAACAAAAATTCGTATTTTTAAAACTGCTTTACTCCCTATTTTTAAGATGTTTTGAATTATTTACAGATAAAATTAATTGACTTACAAACAAATAGCACGGTAAAAGACTTATAAATCAGTATCAATAATAGAATTTTATTTTCAGCTCTTAAAATGTTTTCTGCTAAAATATTTATTATATTTTTAGCACATATATTCATGAACAAAATTTTTCAAACCTAGTTAATTAAAAATAAATACAGAACGATCATTACAGATAAACTTTTATAAGCACCAATAATTTTAATATTGATTTTAATAAATTGGTAAAAGAAATGTAAAAACTTAATTGTACTGCTTAAGAATTTTAAAAATAAAATATGTTTTATATTGAAAAATAGCAAATATATACAAATACATTTCTAAAAAATCCAACGGTACCTATTAAAAAATTATTATGTTGCTCGTCTATGAATCCCAAGGTTTAAAAATGGCTCACGTCTAAATTATGTTGCTGACCTCTGCTCTAGAATATATCACAAAATGACATTTTTTATGCTACATGCTAATCTATTAGCGGATGGAGACGCACATAGATTATAAAAATCAAATAGTATATAAGCATAAAAAACAATAATGGACCTAGATTAGAATAGTTTAAATATATTATTATTACATTGAGGAATTCTCAGTGTAATAATATACTTAGAAGATTTGTTTTACCTTATTGACAACGGTTTAAAACCCAAACCTATCAATGTTTTTAAATTAAAATATGATAAACTTAATCAAAAGTCATTTAAAAATCAGCGTTCTTGCTTTTCTATATCAAGACACACGAAAAAATTATTTCACATTATTTAAGGATACTTATATGATTTTAAATATTTTAGCTTTTGCTAACAAAATCGACACAGGTCTTTAATTCTTTATTATTGCTTTATTCCTCTTTTTATGTATGAAAGTCACTTTCGTAAATTTCCATACACCAGTTAAAGTTAAACAAACAGAACAAAAAACATACAAAGAGCATAGATTACCTATATATTATCTAATAAATGTATCCCATATCAGACAAAATGACGAAACTTTTAAAAAGTACATTAAAAAAATGTTTAAAAAATTTTATCACGTTTTTAATCTTAAGAAGTATATATAATTTTAATGTAGTAATAATAAAAATAAATAGAATAATTCATCAACGAGTACAGTTACTTTTTAGAATCGGGTATTACGAGTCCGCTGTGAATTATCTCTCTCTGAAATGTTCCCTCTATAGTTCCCTAACAAGTAAGATGTAGGCCTAAGGGTAGTTATACACTTGTGTGTATATTCGTATTATATATTTTCCAGACTCTTCCCGTAGCGCACATGATTTGGAAACTCGACAGGATTTTAGCTCGAGGCCAATAAATACGATGTTGAATTTCGGCTGTAAAACGAACGTGTTTTAAAAACGTTTCAATTATTAACGCTCCCATGAATATAAAACTTTCTGGTTAATAGTATTCTAGTAAAATATTTCTTAAAATCGACTAATTTTGGAAATATTTCGGTGTTAAAAATTGTTAGATAAATCTGAGTGAACAATAAACGAATGAAAATAACATTTAATTTATCTATAATTTTTACATTTATCGTGCTCATGATAATACCATTTCTAAGTAACACTATCGCTCTTTATTTTTATAATATCAAATTCGGTTTTATTAATATTTCTTTCTATATATTCAACTACAATATTGATCATGAAAAATGAGAAAAAGCAGCATAAACTGCTCGTTACCTACTAAATATTGATTTTGTAGATTTCAAAACAATTTTGTGCTTGAGTAAGGAACAATAAATTGAAAACGTATTCGACGTCAATTGATTAATCATATTTTTAAGTAGAAATAATTAGAAAATCTAGCTTCATACAACGAATCGTTGAAGTACTTAACAACGACTTAACCGTCGGACGTTTTGTATATAAGTGTACCATTGTACACATAGTTTACCTCATTTAACACTGCTAGATTTTTTTTTGTTTGTTCAAAGCGAATGATTTAAAGTGCCTTTTACAAATAAAACTTGGCGATGAATACAATTGGAACACAAAAGTATTTTTCCAATATGTTTTATATATAAATTGATTAACGCCATTCGTCTTTTAATACCATTAGTTGTTAATATGTAAAGTATAACAGTTATTATTCTTTCATGTATGAATGTTTTAAAAACATGCACAATTTGTTTTATTTAAAGGTGAACCTAATAACCATATAAAGTTGAACAAACGAAAAGAGATCATATCATATTTTTCAAAAGAGTGATTATACGCAACAACGGAAGAGAGATCTTGTGACCAACTAATTTCATTTAGTCCAATACGTTAATCACCGACAGGTACCACCGAAAAACTATTTTTTTATTAGAAATGGACGCGTGCTATACAATTTATTCTACCCGGCGCATAATACTATTGCTATTTTGCTCTAAGGTTGCCGATCGACAGAGTATCGTTTCTATTTCAAAACATAGACACATTTTGTGAGTGTCTGAGAAACAATCCAATTGGCCCGCAAACATCCTCATCTATGACTCGCCAGAGCTGTCTCGAGAGAGACGACAAGGAGACGACACGGAGATGTAACGGAGCTACATCTCCGTGTCGTCTCATTTGTAGTAAAATATATCGTCATATTTGTAGTAAAATATCTAGATTTTATTTAATTTAAATATACATAATAAACCGGAAATACAGTTGTAAATTTGTATCTCTGTTAACCGCTGCAGTATCTACTGTCCAAATGTGCTCTTTTTATTTTTCTGCAAAATTTTTTATATTATAAATGGCCAACAAATAAAACAATTCAAAAAACACTTGGTGACTACGAAAACCTTAGAAAAAACTCATCTTTCTTAGTTTGAATTCTGCAGCTGTGGACTTTCTGAATTGCTAGTATTTTTTTAACTCTTTTAAATTATGTTTAACTGTGTTTTAAAATGCTTAATAATATTGGATCGTTTTAATTTGATACTTAAATAGGTAAAAATAACAAATATATAAATTTTTAATTGTTTATGTAAAACAAGATCTTTAAAATATGAATTTGAAATGAGCGTATTTTAAGCTAAAAGCAAAGTGGTAAGATCGAGTACAAATTTTGAACAAATTAAAAGTATTTTTTCTATAGATAAATAGAGTAAAGGCAGGAGAATATTTTTTCTTTCGTAGACTAAAGGATTTGAAAGAATATAGAAAATTAGCAGAACTTAAATATCATACTTTTTTGTTATTGTTGAAATGCTTTTGTCTTGGGTTGCATAAATCCGGCAGCAATAGAAACAAAATAATGGTTTTCCCTGTTTTATATTTAAATTGCACACTGTAAAAATAGAAGCGAATTTATTTTTATTGATAAAGAGATAAGTCATATTTTTTCAATGATTTTTTGATTGACCAATGAAATAAATGTTTTTATTGAACGGTTACTAAAAGATTGGGCTATCAAAAACTGTATATGGTAACATTAACTGCTAGTTTGATAAAATAATTCATTCTTTGTGCATACGTCTGATAATATAATTAAAATATGATGACATGTACAGAAATTCAATCGTATGGAATTACACAACATGTATAACATTTATTAAATGCATTGTACGTAACATACCACAATACGAACTAAAATGTAACTATTCAAACTTCTGCGAAAAGGAAAGCTTTCAAACTCACCGTCCGCAAGCTACCGATTTAGAATACATAATATTTATGGAATAACAATACCCTGCGTATCACTATAGAATTGTACTATATAAATTCCATTCAATTGGCATTTGCGATATAGAAACGCCCATTTCGATCCTGTATTCAAATAAAGGGTACAAATGAGATTTATCATGCGATTCTGTATCAAGAAGGGTTCATGATGGAGTTACCCAAATAAAAGGCGCAACACCTGGTGTGCCTTACGCAAAGGGTGCGATCGTAAAATAATGAACTGCGAATGGAAAATTTTACGAACCGATAAAGGGTCCATCATTTTCCGCGAGTCCCTATTTTTTCCTTGGACCAATTTCACGACCGGGAATAATCTCGCAGTTTTGGGGTAGCACGTTGAAATAATTTGGTTTTCGAATTTGCACCCCTAGAAAATTTATTTTGTAAATATGTTATTTACTTATAATACAGTTGTATTATAAAATGAAAGAACTGTACATTTTTATCATAAACTTACAGTGACTCAAAACATCTATGACGTGGTAATTTGTTAAAATTATCTTTTTAATTTTAAATTGAATCCATGAGTTTAGCAGTTTAAGCTTTTATAGCAATACTTCGAAACATTATTCCATATAAATTTCATTATAGTTTACCTTTAAAGAGTAATAAATAGTATATTAATATACAATCATAAATATGTCTATAAATTTAATGGTTAACCAATAATTGCATCTAGTAGTAAATTGCCCAGTTAAAATTGCTCTAATACTTTTATTACTAGCTGTAGATAATGGAGCAAAATTTTGAGAATAGTAAAGTTTTATGATAAAATAATAATTTTTTATCAAGTTTTGAGATGAGCAATTTTATATTGTAAAACTATTCTACTTTTATATCTAATTATATTCTATAAAGATCTTTAAAAAATGACAAATTATATTTGTTATATATTAAAATATTCAAAAAAATTTTTTAATGGTTCTCAATAATTAATATATTATTGATAACTTTGGTCAATTTATTATCTTGTGCGTTCGACACCGCCGCCCGATACTGACACCTAATTAAATCAGTATATTGCTATAAATAATAAATATGCAATAAAGCAATAAATTAAATAGCTTTTTTAGAATCTAAGTGACTAAATTAATTACACTCAAAAAATATAAGAACTTTTAAAAAATAATATTAAGTCTGACTAAAAATAGTTGCCTATTTAACGTATTTTGTAAAAAATCTATCTATTTAGTAAAATTCTGTAGTACTTTGTAGGTATCAAACGCAATGCCGGTGTGCTATTAACGCTTAATAAATTTGAAAATACAAATATTCAAGCTTTCATTTTGCTTCTACCTTGTACATACAATAAAATTTAACGGTAGCAAATAATGCTCATGTTCCGAATAACCTAATATATATTTTTTTCGTCATATCGATCTTAGGCTGAGCATTACATAATTTAAGGCGGCGCTTCGGACACTTTCGAAGTTAGTAAAAGTTATTTATGAGATTTGTTCGGAAAACATGGGAAACTTTCCTAAGTTTGACAGTACGAGGGGCTAAATTAAAAATGACATACGGTCAATTCGACCCTGAGATTTTTCGGTCATGGAACTTATCCGGCAATTGTTTTTTTATGGAATATTGAAATCCATTCCCCGATACGGGATTGATTGCCATTATTTAATGGCTCGAAAATAGCCTCCAACGGTCCATTTAAAAATTAATTCGCAGCTTTCGACGGACCGTGAGAGCTTTCGAATCAGCCGTTCCAAATTGCCGTTCTTATATTTCACGATTGTATTTTTTAATTATAAATATATGCTTATTACGATTACTTGTATTTTTACGCCTTTTAATTATATTCTATATGTATACATAATTAATTTAATACATTATATTTATATTGTATATTATTATACCATTTTTTCGTGTAAAAATCATTATATTTTAATATTGTATATATTTAATTAATTACGCAAACAATATATTGCAACCTCAAATCTCTCCACTGTTCCGACCGAAAAGTGCTAACACTGCACAAATCACGTTACCGGTATGTTTGAAACTTTCACATTACCCTTTAAACTTTATAATATGCTTACAACACAAGTTACTCCAAGGTAACCTTTCACGTTACGTAAAGTAGAGACAATACAAACATTTAGAATTTTTTAATCAATGAGGTTTTTTTTTAAATAAAAAAATTTAAAGAGTAAATATATTAAAGATTTCAATCATATTTACTGTTATAACAAAGAGATAGTATCAAATAATAAGTCCTTAGAATGATTAATATCCAAAAAAATGATATCCGGAAAATTCACCGACTGGTAAATTTGTCGAATGGAAAGTACACCAATTTAAAATTGCTCGATGATGATTTATTTATTAAAAAATATGAAACGTCAGTAACCGTTTTTATTTTTTTAGTTTTTTATTTTATCCGTCAAAAATATATAAAATATATATTTTTAATATTTCCGTAACTATTAATCCAATTTTAGCGAAATTTCAAGTGAAGCGAAAAATAAGGGTCTATGATGTTTCACACCGATCAATTATTTTTATCATCGCCTTAATTTTTTTAACTCATAATTCTGTAAAATATTCTTGTTTTATCTTATTATTATTTTTTGCCAAAATCTAAGCTTTAAATCTTATGTACGCAATATTCAAATAAACAATAATGTGAAATCATATTGTAAATATTTTTTCCTGATAATAGAACACATTAGTAAATATAGGTAATTCAATAAAAGAAACGGATCTGATAAATATGTGATTATGTGAATGTAGTAATAAAATAATAATAACGACGAGTTAAGAAGCAACACATGTGTGTATAATTGGTATACGAAATACTACATAATATGCGAAAACGTTATATACGTAGATAAGAGCAGATCATATAAAATTACTTCTGGTATAAATCGAATAATAAAGCGAAATTATACTGTCTTTCAAACTTCTTTCGTACTATTTTTTTACGTTTGTGCATTTCTCTTTTTAAATTAATTGCCCTTTTTAAACTATACAATTTACCCAAACTATAAATATAATTATAAATAAATAGTTATTAGTAAAAATATACTCAGGTCAAAGTAAAGGTCCAGGTAAAAGCGGGCGAGCACTAAATCTCTTTTTGGAGGATCCAGGTGTATAAAATACATGATACACAAGGCCCAAAAACAGCTTTTATATCCAGTTTGACGTCCTAAATCCAGAGTTCCACGCGCTTTAAAGACGACTGGATCCTTTGGACGCAGACATGGAAAGAGGATTTATCTCACGAAAATTTGTTGCTCCTTTATGGAAATGCACAATAAATCCTGATTTATAAAAAAAAAACATTTTAAATATTAAAAATTATAAATCTTTGTACTAAGTTATTTGCCCGAATTATCCAAATCTATGTTGACGATTAATCTAACATACACACAAAAATGCTGACATTACCAGTCGTCTCAAATATTACGCACTTAACTTTTTAAACGTCAAATTGTAAAATAAGGCTTTGCTTTGTATTTGTCACAATTTTTTTTAGTAATAAAATGGAATCAAAATTTGAAAATTAAATCTTTTTTTTTTTGTAATCATCTAAAAACTTATTTTTATTTGAACAAGAAGCTCTATAAATTTTTTACATATATTTTTCCAAATTTTGCATTAAACTGGTAATCTAAAAATTTTGCAGTCGTCAATTATATTCCTGCAATTTTAACAAATTAATTATTTAAAAATGGTGTCAATATTTGAGACAATCGCATTTTTTATCTATTTTGTGGCGGCCAACATGTGTCACACTGACAGAAAAATCTACACTTAAGCTACTTTAATAAGTATATTATATCTAGAAATATTACTATTACTTTGCTTCGATTTGCAACCCAGGAGAATTCAAGAGGACTTTAAAAAGACCGATAGAACAACTGTTGTTAATTTCACAGCAAACTTAACTTGATCTACAAAGTCAAAAATCCAGAAAAAACTTTCAGACTACGTAACATGGACAAAGTAACGCAGACAACACGTATTGCATAAATCGTATGTAAGACAAATTAAAAAAAAACACACAAAACCTATTGTACTTTGGGGGTCAGGTTGTGACTTGTGGCAATTAGACATAGATTATATTTTAGGTATGTATAGCTGTAGCTACATTATGTTGTTACAAATGATATGAGGCTAGTGAACGTTGTGGTTGCCAGTAAAAAAATTTTGCTCACGCCGCCAACATGACAGTGTTTCGCGTGTGCGGTCTAGCTTGTGCCCGAATAAATCGGCACCCACAAACATTTACTTACTTTTTTAATTATTTCAATAAGTGTTTAGAATTAGTGTTTATAAAACTAATATCGAATGCTTGGGTTTGAGAGCAAGCATTTTTTTAAGCATTAAATAAAATCAATACTTGATATACACGACCTAACTTGATTTTAATTTATCATCACAATTTTCATCCGTGAGATAGGGAAAATCTATAAAAACCTTAATTATGTTAATCGATCAAATTTATAAATATATTATAATTACTAATTCTGTTCTTTCAAAACCGATAGAAATTTAAAAAAACACAAAGGTTCATATATGATTTGAATATTCGAATTATTCGCTCAAATTTCAACTAAACGAATAATTAATCAAATATTTGTTTGTACTATCTCGAATGAAATTAAAAAATCTTAGAAAAATACAATTTTTACTTATGCGACACAAGTAGTCGTTTTAACACTTAACGCCCGTGGACTCGTTTACGAGTCTTGAAAGAACAATGTACTGCGTTACGCGGTTTTTTTCATTAAAAAAATACTGGAATACTATAAAGTTTGCCTTTAGATAACGATTAAAAATCCTAGTATGCTATTTCTACATCATATCAATTAAAAAATAAATTATATTTTATTTTAAATTTTTATAAAAAAAAGTCGTTTTACTCTATTGTGACGCCTTTTTAAGGCACGTAATTTTATTATAAAATGTATGAACCAAAAATATATATTTTGTCTAAAAAATAATATTTTATGTTACACTCCTTGAATAGAAATAAATTTCAGGATCAAAACTATTTGGCTAGTAAACATAAAATCAATCCAGAAAAAAGAAATTGAAAAATCTGCGGTTTATAGCACATAAATTCGCAAAGTATTCCCACCTAAAATTTTGTATATTATTGCAAAATTAAAAACTAGAAACGTTTTAGTATATGTAGATAAATTAGATAACACCTTCCAATAAATAAAAACCATTAACTTACGAACATTTTTACTAGGTGTTTGTTATTTTGCTATTACCTCACCATTTGGGAAACCGCAATGATTCACCCAATTAAGAAACCAGAAAAAAAATCTACAATTCGGATAAAAATCACCCTATTAGTGTATTGCCGTCAAGAGGTGAAATATTTAAAAAAAATATTATTGCGCTAAAAGAATCTATGAGAAATATAATCATAAGGATATAAAAATGATTTTTTTATTCCTAATATTTTGTATAAATTTAAAATGGTTGCAATGGTTACAAACCAGTACCTAATAATTTAATAATATTTTTGTACAAGCGATTTATAAATAAAATAATATAATTTGCACTCACCAAATTTTTCGGCGTCCATTTTGCTGCGTACAACTGTCACGAACACATTTATTTTTATAATTACACTTATTAACTACACTATATTTTTTTTATTATCACTTTTTATTTATTTCACAATTTTATTTTACTATTTTTCACTTAAACATTTTTCAATATGAAGAGGAATTTCACAACGTCTACACATGTATGCTTTCCTTATTTCATGTGCAGAACAAACACTACACTTTCCTCTCACATATTTTTCCACACTTTTTATTTTTATTGACAGATGATTTTTTAGCTTATCCGAAAGCTTTTTCGATAGATCGATAGCACGTAGAAACCGGTGAAATATATTCAGAATCGATAGATTGCACTGAGTCCTGCATTTGTCCTTTCGCCTGACTCAAAAGGAAATCTTTAAACCTAATTTGTATGTTACTATTCAAATTTTGATAGACACGGACCGAATTAAACAATACCCGTTGAAATAAACGAAAAAACTGTCTTTTTTTATCCATTCCATTGTTTTTCAAAATATTAGGTAACATGCTCGGTATTGGTCGAAACAATAATTTATATATTTATTACGCTATCTAATTTGTCACCAAAATTATTATTGACACAGTTTATTTTATTTAAATTAAAAAAATTATATCTTATTAAGCTTATGTTTATATTATATAAAATTCAAAAAGTTTAACGATTATAAAATAATTCAAATAATATTTTTTAATTAAATAATATTGTACAGGCAATGAATTATTTTTTTGCAGCAATTGATTAAACAAATTAATATTAATAAAAAGCGAGAAAAAGATTACGAATTTATTCGTAATCTTTTAATACTTCATCTATATTTGTATAGTTGAAAACCCTTATTTTAACCCAGATCTTTATAATTAGTCACTGACTATCGTACTGACAGTAAAAAATCATTCTAAAATAAAATACTTTTTAATATTATTAAATATATATTAAAAAAACAATTTTGGTTCGTTGGGCTGGAAATTCAATTATATAAATAACTCGCTTTGACTCTCATCTAAATGTGTTTCCTTCGAGACTCTTTGCAAGTACGTATGCTTCTTTGCCACCTTGACATTTATACCTTCACGAGCTTTCATGAGGTGTTTGCTTTAAAAATAATGACCGAAGTCGTCCTCTCTTCCGTCGTCTGGTTGCGTCCAAAGCAATTCCACTTTCCGGCTGTACACAACGAGGATAACGAGGCAGTTGCTATTACGAAGGCATGTAGCATCGGCAAAGGTAAGGCTGATGGGATAAAGGGCCCCTAATTGCCTTGTCAGTGGCAGCCAGACGGCAATCGCACGAGACCACATACCGTATACGAAAAAGGGCCCTGAGATTAAACTCGCAATAAGCTCAACTGTATCATATATTAAACGATTTTTTTATACGTACTTTGTATGTGTTCAAAAGGTATATTTCAATTATATTCGCTTTCTGAGAGAGGTTCCGAATTGAAACTCTACATTAATAAATATTAAAATGTAAAACAAAATTAACTTCTCTTTGAATCGCGTTAGACAGTTGCAAATAAAGCATAGATTTTGTTGGAATAAAACTAAAAAAAATGTTGAAGCGAAATGATGCCAAAGGTGTTGAACATACTTAGATCTTAAAGCATGCGAATATTTTAGAAAAACATACTTTTCTAAAATATTTGATTACCGCAAGCTAACATCCAAAATACTCCTGCCTTAATTACACCATAATCAAAACCTGCTTCGTGCTTTTTCATCCAATTTTTCCCTGTCGAATCACAGATTTTGCCACTTAACCGAATCGCCCCTAGATTCTTTAGACAAGACGAGACTAAATTTTTGCTCCTGAGTGTCATTAATTAATCGCTCGATATAGCGTCATGTTGTAGCATCCACCGGCTATCAGTTGCGACCATCAGCTTATTGTTGGGACACGTAACGCGATTATAGGGCGTACCGTTAGTCAGGTTATGAACGTTTAAATTAATTAGGGTTGGCTGAAAGTGCCGTAGATAGGGCGCGTAATAAGCGCTCCCACGTCGGATAATTAACAAAACTCAAAAGGTATAGAGGGGTGTATTAAAATATTATATTTATTTTGGCCGAATGGTGTATTTTAGGCGTGTGTCGGGGCGCTGGGAAAATTACGTTGTAATAATAAACGTTAGGCACGTGTGTGTTTTGGATAATTTACGTTCCGAGATTTTAGGATGGTGTTTCTGCGCCGGAAATAAAATCAGAGTTGAAATATATTAAATAGCATTGTTTATCCATTGAAAGCACAAGCAAAAAACAATACACAAATTCCGAGATAATTTCTTTGTGTTACTATAAAAATATATAATATAAAATATAAACACCGCACAATGTTTTAATTTTATTAATATTAAAATTCTTTTACTCCTCTTATTCTTGCTCTTACGTAAATCAAAGTCATGATGTATTTTACGTTGTAACCATATAGGTGTGAAAATCATGATTCACTTTTTGTTTATATATATTATATAATATAAACAAAAAGTGAATCATCTCAAATTAAAGTCACTGCCGGCAAGTATTATCTTTTTATGAATAACATACTACATATGTTTGATCAAACTGAATATTCTTAATTTGACTGTTCTAAAAGAGAAATGCACAGAACGAAAATGAATTAAAAAAACATGACGTACATATATTTTGTAACGTCAGAATTAAAAATAACCCACTCTTAGATATATTGGCTATCGATTATTCCAGGTATACAATCACTTATTTATAATAATTATAAAATGTCGTCTATTTGATAACATCTAAGAAACTACAACTAAATTATAAGCTGGCCATTGGCTGATATACATATTGCGAGTCATCGCTCTGAACAGAACGAACTATGTGCATTTTTTTGATATAATAATGGTTTTAATTTATTTTGTTTTTATACCTTGGTGTATACAACAACTCACTCACTACTCTAAATATTATCACTAATTATTAAATTATTATATAATTTCAAATATTCGCATCCTCGCCAAATTATCATGTCATATCAATATTTATTCTCTGTGTATTATGTTTAGATTTTAATTATTGTACATAGTTTTTATTGTTTATAATTATTTTTTAGAAACCATGAGCGAGCAATAAGATGACTACGCAAAAATGGAACCAAACTTATGCTAAATAACTTACCCATCACCATCATTGTCACGCAATCGTCGTGAAAGATAGTATCCCCAAATATCAATAGATCAATTATAACCACGAAAATGGTTATAAACTAGTAACATGTATATTATATATAATTAGTATGTCTGTAAAATTATTGATATTATTCAAATAAACGTATTTATAAAAATAAGTAATGCCAAGATATTTACACTAGCATTGTGTATATTTAAAAGATCAAGTTGGTTTTATTTTAAATAAATACAATATCTTAAATGTTATTATAATATGATATTTTCTCATACATAGACTAGAAATGTAGAAATTAAATAAAGTCAAGCTAGTGTGATGCATGTACAGGTGTAGTTCATTGTCACGTCGGGCGCGAGGGAACCAAAACGGAAAGAAAACCGGTAATGAAGGTAAAGTGCACATTTATCTCGGAAACAGTAGTACGGTGATCTCGGCGAGAGGCAAAGTGTCGTCGAACGAAGTTAGCAAAATATAATTAATTGCTCGCAGAGAGTGGCTTTTAGTAGCTTTTATCAGATGAGCGGCGTAGAAAGAAGATACATTATTCACTGGGATAAATCAAACCAGGGCAATAATGGATAGGCGTGTTCCACTAAACGGTCGAGTTTATAAATAAAGGATTAAGTGTCGAAACGTAGAGAGTACGTGTTAGTTGTTCAAAATAAAGAAATCTGGGACATTTTCGGGTAATGCAAAATCTGTTTCATTTGTATAAGCTCTTGAAAGCAATAAATAATATTTAATTTTACTGTATGGATTTCAGTTTAGAGAACGGAATTCATGAATTTTCATTAATATGTAATCCTTTTATCTCGCCATCGGAGTCATTGGAATCACTTTTTTTGTTGTCTGTGTAACACATGTTGGTCGTCACAATATAGTAGCATCTTGTTACAAAAAAATTGAGAGAAGATATTCCAAATATTAAAATAAATCAGCGCCTCAAAACTAAATTATTAAACACAGCATCGCTGTATATTAAAACACATAAAACAATCGTAGAACCTTTGAAACCCAATGTTTTTTTGGAACACAGATTCAAGAACTTTCAACTAACAAAATAAATAATTTATATATTTATGGTATTCTAGTGTCATCTGTCGAAAAAAATATATATGTTTGCTAACTTTATTAAATTAATTTTTAATTATATCCACAGATGGCAAGGTAAAAGTTATTACAAGAAAACCACTCCAACTAATGTTTATACTCAGTAATGTCGGTGACGGTGACTGAACAAGTCGGTTATTTTATGACCGCTAGTAAAATAAATTATATACTTCAGATAGTATCATAACAAAGTGCAGTTGTAAATATGTATTTTTTTTAAGTGCCGTGTGTGTTTTGTATCCAATTTGACTAATGATAGGATTTTGTTGATATCACATTAAAAAAAACTACAATACAATGGAAGGTCAATCAGATAGTTATACAATAAAAGAAATTGCTAATATTAAAAAGGAATTTAAGAGATTAAAAGGTTTGCATTTTTTTATGTTTTCTTATATTTTTCTTGATATGTTATCTTATATTTCACCTTTATTTATGTATATTTTAGATAAGACTTATTTAGATAACGCCGGGGCTGCTCTTTATTCAGAAACTCAATTAAAATGCATAATGAATGACCTAACCGAAAATTTATACTTAAATCCACACACAAGCAAATATACAAATGACTGCGTGGATCAAATCCGATACGATATCTTAAAGCACTTCAACACAGATTCTGTAGAATATAGTATAATCTTCACATCAGGAGCTACAGCTTCTTTGAAACTAATAGCCGAATCATTCACGTACAGCGATAAACGTTACTGGAACTGGAACAACAACGTCGATAGTGACACAGGAGCTTTTGTATACCTTCAAGATAACCACACCTCAGTACTCGGAATGAGAGATTTAGCATTGCAAAACAATGCCAGTGTTATTCATATCACAAGAAGCGAATTCATGCATATAATGAGTGATTATGAATCATCACACATTGAAGATGAGTTTCATGAGAGTTTCGATTCGTTGAACAGAGCCTTGTTTGTGTTTCCAGCTCAATGTAATTTTAACGGTTTTAAGTATCCATTGAAATGGATTGATTATATCAATAACGGTGCTCTTAATGAGTATACCAGAAAAAAATTTGGTAGAACCTATTCTGAATGGATTACAGTTTTGGACGCCGCGGCTTACGTGTCGACCAATAAATTGGATTTGTCGGTTTATAAACCTAAGTTTGCATGTGTGTCTTTTTATAAGATTTTTGGATATCCGACTGGATTGGGGGCATTGCTTGTTCATAATAGTTGTATTGAGTTGTTGAATAATAAGAAGTATTATGGTGGCGGAACTGTTGAGATAGCAATAAGCAAATACAATCATCATGTCAAGCGGCAGATATTACACGAAAGGTATTTGTATTTTAAATAGCTTTATATTGTATCTTTAAGCATAATGAATTCATCATTCGGTATTTATTGATGTTTCGCATTCTCTGCTCGTGACATAAAAATCAATGTGATTTTGTAAATAAACATATCTCCGCTGCGTAGTTCAATTGCTTCACAAGCAACCGCGTTCCACTAGACAGTTTTGGTGAATTCAAAATTATTTGTATAACCGTTACTTATTCTATAATTGAGTAGATAGAATAAACATGCTACAACTGACTTAATATTTATTTTGAATCGACTTTTACATTAATTGGTTCAAGCATTGCTTGATTTTGAAGCAATGCTTGTAGGAAAGAAATAAAATTAAAATAATATAAGTTTGGAAAGTTCGTTTACTGAATCTATACTATACTGAATACCTACCTGCATATTATTGTTTACAAAAAAAGTTGCTTTGACATATAAATCCACAGAAACAACATCATATGGCTGTTCTGATTACAAGTTTTTAATTAGACGAATAAAATTAAATAAGTGTGTTGAATCAATTAAAACATCTATCATACATTTAGATAAGAGATTACTCATTTGATAGTGACTAAGATCTCTTTATTGTATTATATCTGTCATCTGCATTTGTGAAGAATTTTTTCGATTTGTCATATAAATTATTTATATCTACTGTATCTTAACCACAATGGTAAACATAATCATCATTTAAACTAACTGGTTTATATGGATCTCTCTTTAATTTTACTTGACATTTTATTCTGCATATGACTCAATCTACTGTTTACATTATCCCCACAAATCATTATGTGTAACATTAGCGTACACACCTAAATATTAGTACAGGAAAATAAAAATCATGGGTGCACTATAAACCCTAATCAAACCATTTTAAAATTGTGCACGAAGACTTTATTAAGTTTAAAAACGGACATTTTCACACTACAACTTTTATAATAATATTACAAATTTAATAAGGAACATATAAACCAAATTTTGACCAATAGAAGAAAGCAAAAAACAATTATCCCTTCTCAGAAGTCAAAAATCCACGTCAAAAGCAGTAAAATCTTGCTGACGCCATCACGATTTTATTGCTTTTGACATGAATTTTTGCCTTCTGAGAAGGGATAACTGTTTTTGCGCTCTCCCATTGACCAAAATTTGGTTTGAATACACTTTGATCAGCCCTATTATATTAGAAGTCCATAGTAATATCGGTAAAGATAGGTATCATATATTTAAAAAATTGTGTAATATCCAAGCGCGGAAAAACTATGGAGATAGATATGCGAGATGCGATAATTAGTCATATTCAACTTGCATTAGGTTAGGCTTGGGTTTGAATAACAAATAAAGCGTGAGCCCCTCCCCCATCCCCCTAAAAATATATGCCAAAATCAAAGTAATATATATAGAACTATACAGCGACTAAGGAATCTTTACATTATTGAATCTTGATCAATTTATTTCCCGGTAAAAATATTGCCCACCTTAAAAAGGGGCTCAACATAAAAAGTTTTTGAATCAATTTGAAACGCCTATTATTTCCGAAACATGGACTTTCGGGATTAATCATGTAGTACATCTTAATGGAGTATAACTTTTTGTATGTTTTCTTGCTTTATTCTGACAAAGACAAACGCTAAGGATTGATTCATAGAAACGACACATTCAAGTTGTTCTGGCCCCTGTTTCTTTTACACAATGGGTTCCAAGGACCTTACAAAATTTACGATGGAAGTTTGGTGGAGCGCGAGGCCAACTCTGTCTAGGTATATGAATTTTACAAAAATACACAAAGTCTGAGACGGCAAAACCGGCCACAGAATTTGCACAATTTTGTTTTCATCATGTTTTTAGGATAATGAAATATCGCTACATAAATTTTAATTTCATATTTTATGTTAAAAATTATATCAACGTCTTTTTCTATTATTTTGTTACTTTGAGTGCGGGGCGGGGAGTGCGGGCCCCTACACGAGTGAATCAGTTGTATATTCTCAGAGCCGGTCCTGGTCAGCAGTTTCAATACTATTCAATACTCAATCAGCCATAACTACACCTGCAGATTGGCTCAGTGTTAATATCCATCTATTCGTGAAAACATCACATCCATATTACATACTTTTAGCTCTATATAGTGTTGTCAGCCCTATTTCGGAACAATGGGTTTCTGATTAATAATTATTAATTTTATTTTATTGATACTCATCAAGTAAATGTTCGCAACCTTTCAAAGAGTGTAACGAAATAACTTGTGTTCAAAGTTGTAATTGACGAAAATAATTTTAGTCAGTTTATAACAAAAATTACATGAATTTTTTAATTTAGAAGAACGGGTTTCCAAAACTATGATTTTTAACAACAGATTTCTGGAAACTGATGAAAACCTTAAAGTGAAACTACTGCCTATATACTATACTGAATCTAAGACTAAAATAACAACCCTTTGGTTGCCAAAATCTGACATATTGGCGAAAATTTTCTGATCGAATGTCATAGCATATATTTCATAAATATTTAGATATAAGCAGTACAAAGATTAAGATATTATAATCAGTTTAAAATAACATTATAATATACTTAAAAAAATATTTTCAGATTTGAAGACGGATCAATATCATTTCTGTCCATATTATCCATGAAACATGGATTCAACGCTTTGGAATCAATCTTCAACGAAACACTCAAAGAGAACATAATGAAAAAAATATCAAAACACACATTTTATCTATCTAAATCATTATTCGACAAACTTAGATCATTACGACACGAAAATGGTAATCCAGTTGCAAAATTATATAACGATTCAGACTACAACAATATTGAAATTCAAGGCGGAATCGTTAACTTCAACATATTAAGAGCCAATGGGGAATATATCGGATATGCTGAAGTAAGTAAGTTAATATTTATATTTATTATGAATATATTTTTAAAACTAAATATTTCAGGTGGTTCACATGGCCGAATTGTTCAATGTATACATAAGATCTGGATGCTTTTGCAATCCGGGCGCTTGTCAGAGACATTTGAACTTATCTAATGAAGAATTGATCAAGCATCACAGGGCTGGACATAAATGCGGTGATAATAATGACCTCATCGACGGAATTCCGACGGGATCTATTAGAGTATCGTTCGGTTATATGAATACTATGGAAGATGTTCTTAATTTGATGAATATGATTTTGAAATGTTTTGTGGAAGGTGAAGCTAAGTATATTGAGATTGTAGCTACAGATTTAAAAAAATCCGATAACACTAAAAAATTAATTAAAAAAGAAATTGTTGCAAATGAAAAATCTTTAATAAGTATTGATGATAATTTAGATATAAATAATTTCATTGCTAAAGGGAAACTTTTAGAGATATATTTATATCCAATTAAATCTTGTGCGGCCTTCAAAATAACACAATCATGGTCCATAGGAACTAGAGGTTTCAAATATGATAGAGAATGGATGATAGTATCAGAGAATGGAGTTCCGTTGACTCAAAAGCAAGATACAAGAATGTGCCTCATAAAACCGTTCATAGATTTAGAAAAAAATATATTGAAATTATCTTTTTCTGGAGTCAACGATATAACAGTACCATTAGATAACGAAAATTATGATTCGAATGTGTGTCATTCTAAAATATGCGGCGATAGAGTACGAGGATTCGATTGTGGCGATTCAGTAGCCGATTGGTTAACAGATGTTTTAGGACTGCCTAATATAAGATTGATCAAACAAACTGATTCAAGAATTACAAACAAACATGCTAAAGACCCGAATTTATCGCTGACGAATCAAGCTCAGTACTTAATGGTTAATTTAATGAGTGTTAAATGGTTGGCTGAAAAAGTTAAAAGCGGAGAGTTTCACCATAACATTGATAATCTAACGCAAAGGTTCCGTGGAAACCTAATAATCGAGACTGATTGTGAATTTGACGAGTTTACATGGAAATCTGTGACAATTGGATCAAATATGTTTAAAGTAAGTATTATAAATAATCTGATCAAAAATGATGTACAGTAGATCATACGAGCTATTTGGGTGCATATAGTTGGGGGACTAGAAAATATTCATACAATTTTTTTCAATACGTACGTACGAATCAGGTGGGTGTGATGAGATTTCTTCCCTTTGGCTTGCTCACACATCAAGTAACGGGCATCCAAATAGCACGTCCCCAATTTACCTTGTTATTGGGGGGGGTCTACTGTATTTGTATGTGTAGTCAAAAATAATAATAAAAATATATCTGAATCAGCATATTGTTGCACGTTTTAAATATCAAAAACAACTGTATCCTAGTTAGGACATTCTTCCAAAAACAATAATATAATATAATTAATAAATATTTATTTCAGGTAGATGGCCCTTGCACAAGATGTCAAATGATTTGTATCGATCAAGAGTCCGGCGATAAAACTACAGAACCTCTCAGAACAATATCGAAAGAACAAGGCAAACTACACTTTGGAATATATCTATCTAATCAAATTATCAAAGATTGTGTATTAAAATGCGGTGATAAAATTATGGCAAAAATAAATTAAAACACTATTCATAACAATTTATTATACTATAACAAAAATCATGATAAAATACATGAAATGGGTAATTCTCTTCTTATAGGTAGAATTTCTCCGCCTTCGCTGACACTTTTAACATTTTCTATTACTTCGTCAAAGTCCGGCAAGGCCAAAGTTTGCCGCTTTGAATATACCAAAGTGTCGTTAATTCTAATTTCAAATGAACCTGTACATAAAAAATATACTTATTACTATATTTTAAATAAATAATTATAATAAATTACATTTTTATTAACCTATTTTTCCAACGGTACAATTAGCATTAACGTTTTCAGAGATTTGCTCAAGTTTCTTAGCCAGGTTCAAACAATTTTCTTTATAATCGCAAACTTTACTAAAAAAACATATTACAAAATATTATATGTAAAAAAGTATATGCCATTTTATTACCAATATTCGATGTTTACGTCGATTTGCGGATTTCCAAGTAAATTTGTGTCCATTTTATAAGTATATTGTCTTCCTTCAACCTAAAACTGTGACAAATAATATTTTAAGTCAAATATAAATCTAGCGCAAAAACATGACGTTTAGTACCCTTAAAACTGCAATTGACAGTTGTCATAACAACTAATTTGCTGTGCTGGTAATGATGTAAATTATTTAAAAATTAAATAAAAGATTAAAACTCAACTTGAAATACTTGATTCTCATATAAGATGTTTTGTGTTTAAATTCATATATATAATAAATATATAGATATTCAAAATAATCCATTAAAAAAATATGTTTATATTATAGCCAGGACCGGTTGGGAGTTTTGCGGAGGCCCCCAAAATAACGTTTAAATAATTTAAGAACATGACTTTACTTGTGCAGAGCCCTTTTGTATATTAATTTATTTATTCATTATGACCAAAACTCAGTGGCATTCTGATAACACTGATGTGATGATGTCGAAGGGCAGCACTTTCTTTTGGTGAGCCTTGACGGGAAGAAAACGGTCGGTGGTACTTTATTTACCGTTAACTTGTATACATTATCATGTATAGGCTTACCATAATTATGAAACTCTGAACCGGTATAGTAAAAATAATAAGTATGTGTTAGGTTGAAATGTAGAATGCTGGTGAGAGCTAGGTTTACCAAACGTCCAGTGATGTGCTGCTTGCTAAAATAATTCTAATTTGTAAAGCCGGTTCTTGAAACAGGGAACTAGAAACAATGCGTAAAAATGAAATGGTTTAAATATTAAAAATAGAAAATAAATATCATGAAATATGGTATTTTCATTATGTCATGCGAAACGTACAGATTTGTGCACATATTATGTTTTTTGGCGAATGGCTGAATACGCTTGCATTCGTTAGCAGGTAAGGTAACCAGATTTAGAAAATATCAAAGGGGTCACTAAAAATAAATAGGTCATTATTGCTGCAAGTGCTAAAAATAAAAATAAAAAGCCTAAAATAAAAAACTCATTTCGAAATTTTGTTTAAAGCTTATCTGCGAAAAAACTTAAAGGAAGAGAAATTGTTACGGGAGCAAATAAGAACAAAAAGAGTACAAAAGGAAGACAATCCTCCACAAAGGATCACGTCCGATCACCTTAATATATGGCCATCGCTTAAATGAATGCTGAGTAAAACCTGAATGATATAGTAAAAGAGTCTTATTTTTATTCTTCTTTTGACTTCTCTCGCTAACCACCAAATTTTCTCTAAAGTTGTTATTCTGAAAAAAAATTCTCTACAGAGACTTCAGCAGTTTCTTTAGTATCATAGTATCTGATGATCTACTATGTAAGTTTGTCTGTCAAAATTATTTAAATAAGCTATATTATTTTTATAATGATAATATAAATATTTTTACAGTAATAATGAAGTAACAAACTTAAAGTTTGCTATCTACGTTCGTTCGTTCGTTCTACGTTTGTTAAATATAATAATAATTTATGAAAGCGCTATAGTTGCCACAGCTGAATTTGAACTTAATAAAAATATTGTACCACTCTTAATACGATGGAGAGTTCCCTGATCGTTCAAATTATGACTACCTTAAAGATAATTTAATTGTACCTTATTCAGATGGTTCCAGTACCATGCTTGGGTGTAAATCAGGAGTGAGCACAAGAAAAAAAAAGGTTTTCCCAATATCATTATCTGGCATTATTTTAATCATCGATAACAATTTTTTTGTATGATTCAATAAAAGACTATTTAAAAACATTAAAGCATACATTTTTTATTCGTCATAATATTGATATTTTATAGTCTCTTTTTTAGTATTTTAAAATATTGAATTACTATATTTTTTATTATATGTAAAAATGTATTTATTTTTTAAATGCATCAATATAAAATAATTTCTGCTTATGCTATTTTTTATTTTATTTTTATTATAAGATCAATACTTAAAATTATATTTGTTAATGGCTAAATCGCGCAGAGTTAAGACCAACCGCGCGAATTAAGAATAGTCGTGTCAGATCTGACTTGTGGGGACGTATCCGATTTAGTCACACAGTTTTGCCATTTTAACCGTAAATATCAACAATATTTAATCAATTACTGTTAAATAAAAGTAAATATTTACAATTACAACTTAATATATAATATTTTGCACAAGAAATTTAATATTTGTGTTTAAAACATATAGCAAAACCCAATATGGACTACGATTATCTGATAAAATTTCTGGCTGTCGGCGATTCTGGCGTTGGAAAGACAAGTTTCCTGTATCAATACACGGACGGATCGTTCAATTCTAGATTTATATCAACTGTGGGGATAGACTTTCGAGAAAAAACTGTTGTATGTATTTGATGATCAATGTTGTTTAAAAAAATAGGTCTTTTTAACAATAGAAAGATAATACACTTAAATGTATGCTTGGCGGTGATAAAGCGCAGCTTATGAATAATGCAAATTGTGTACGTTTTATTATTAGGTACACTATTAGGCTTAGAAATGAGTGATAAAGGTAGTTTTTGTCTTTTATAATTCTGCAAAATTTATAAAAACATGTTTTAAATACATTTTTATTGCTTATAGAATTATAACAGACAAGTACTGCATTTTTCTTATAAAAGTTATAGATCGGTATAATACTATATAGTTTCTCGATTCATACTAATATATTTTTCTCTCTACTGTAACTATATATAATAAAAGTAAGTAATATGCTGTAGAAATTTTGTAAAATTGACACTTCTAACAAAAAATATTTGAATTCTGTAAGATAGTTACATGTTTCTATTCGTAAAATATGAACGTCTGCTTTTAGTGAATAACACGTATTTAGTCTGTAGCGTTTTCTAGAGTAGTTTTGTACGTTTTAGATATATCAACTGAACGGCAGAAATCACAAAATACATTTGCAACTTTGGGATACTGCTGGTCAGGAGAGGTTTGTCTGACTTTTAGTAATACTTACTATTATTTTTATGCTTAAAATTACACATGTCAATTTTATTATTAATGTACTGAATTCTACAATTTTAGGTTCAGAAGTTTAACGACGGCATTCTATAGAGATGCAATGGGATTTCTCTTACTCTTTGATTTGACCAACGAATTGTCGTTTTTAGAAGTTCGGAATTGGATAGAGCAGTTAAAGGTATTTTTTCAAATATTAAAGTAGAGTTTCTGACTTATCGAAAATATATTTTAAGACCCATCTAAAAATTGTTAATATTTTTTTATATTCTTAAAAAAATATAATATTGGCTTGGCTTTATATATTATATAGCTAAATCAATATTATATAACGATCGCTTAATAATTGAGTTTGATCTTTTGAGCGACCGCGGTGGTACAATATTTTGTTACTGATAATCTATGACAACTTTGTCAAGGGCTTCTTAAAAATCTGTTTTAATAAATCTGTCAATCACCAATTTAGAACCTTACGCAATATATTTTTAATTATTACATTAAATTGTAAATATGTGAACTAATAATTTGCTCACTCTTTCCATTAAATATTTTTTAGACTCATTCTTTAACATCTACTCCCGACATCATATTGTGTGGACACAAATGCGATCTCACCGAAAGACGAGTGATAAGTGACGAGCGAGCTAGAAAGTTTGCCGCCGATCATCAGCTCATGTATCTAGAAACGAGTGCCGCAACTGGCCAAAACGTCGCTAGAGCCATTGAGTTACTTCTCGACAAAATTATGTACAGAATGGAGACTTCGGTAGAATACGCTATGCTTTGTTCGACCGGAAAGCCTAACCTCCAAAATTTAAAGGCGAACCAACAACAAACCAAATCGAATTCTTCATGCAATTGCTAAGATCATTATAATTTTTTGCAAAAATTTTAATACAGTATTATGACTTTTTGGGGTCCAAATTGTATTTTTTTAATTCTTTCGAATCTCGTGATTTTTAATTGTTCATGTTCAGGATTTAACACCAGAATTGTAGCCATAATTTATCACAATGGTTATAATAGTTTGTCATATGTATTAGTATTAATGTGTGTTTTATTCCTTATGTTTGTATTTCTGTGATACAAGATGACCAAAACTATTCCATGTTATCTAGTCCCGATACCAAATATGTTTTTAATTAATATGATATATTTATTAAGATATAATGTACTTAACTACTTATTTACATAAATATTGTACATCCTATATAATATTGAATTCCTTGATTATTATTATAATAATAGCTTTTTAAAGTGTGTTTTCACAACGGGTGATGGAATATTTGTAATTTTATCAATTGAATTGCTTGATGTCATAGTGAACGCTTAGCGGTCTATGAGCATACTGTGTATGTTTGCCATTAAATATAAAAAATTATAAATGTTTAAGAATATTGCTATATATTTATTAATATAAGACCAAAGATTTTTTTATTTTAACATAAGCGTGATTTGACGAATTTATCTAAAAGACTTTTGAACTTGTATGTCTAAAATACATCTATAAAGTTCTCGACGAGCTTATTAAATTTTGGATGCTCTAAATCAGACCAAAAATGTCCTTTTAAATTTCCAAATTGTCAAATTATTGAGTAATATTTTTTTAAATATGCATTATATAAATATTATGAACAATGTATGAAAAACATAGGTTAACTAAAATGCTTAGTTTTTTATTTATACATTCTTTATTCAAGTATTTTGAATTTATACAAATTATAATATATGAAAATTTGTAATTCTGTATTTTTCATTAAATAATTTTGAATTTTATTGATTTTATTATTTGAGATTCCTGTCAATTTTAAAATATATCCTTTATTATTTTCTTGATATCAAAATACGGTGAGTGTTGTATTTATTTATTTAATTTGATTTTTATGTTATGGTAATTTTATAGGCAAAATGCATTTTTTTACGATATTAATGAAATACTTCTAAGAATTGCTTTCACAACAATGAAATATAAATAAATTAATGTATTTTCACTAGGGTTGTTTCTAGTTATAGTGTTATTATTGCAACATAAAATTGACCATGAGAAAAGCATTCATTTTTCAAAGAAATTTCTGTCACTTTGCCTTATTTTTTGTAATGTTGAAAGATTCGCGAAAAGGGAATTTCTAGAAATCAGTGGAATTTTGTACATAAATACATTTTTACTTTATATATAGTATTAATGTGTTTTGCAGTTCCTAGACCATGGTCTCTTACATGCTAATCTATTTTTGGTGGATGTTTGAGTCGACAAAAATCAACTTTGAATGTGTTTTTTTTAAACTTAAATCACATTCGCAACTGTATTCCATTGCATGGTTTTGGTAGTTCCAAGTTGCTCTGTAGCTTATTAGGACTATAAACCATGTGGGTTGATCTGTGCTGTCGTAATACATTAGACATGGAAAATTTAATAACTTAAATCAATTTTGTCATGGATCGAAAAATGTATTTTATCGACCTTTACCATTGCTTTTGTAAAAGCCGAGAAAGAATTGTTTGTTCTTTAAGTCATTTGTTGTATATAAATAATAATTAATATTGCAAAGACTCACAAATAGTATTCGTAAGTCTGCGTAGCAGTTGTTCAGTCGCTCTTTAAGTTCTTGGGTGTACAGAAATTGCTCCATTGCAACATTGATAGTTTATAAACAACCCAACGGATAGATAAATTCGGCATGTCAAATTTAAAGGCATGAGAATTCAAATAGTACGTTTTAAAAAAAATAACCTCGGGCACAAATCCGATCGGCATGTGATATATTATACAAAGACAAAAGGGACTTCTTTGTTAAAATTGGACACCACCGAGATAAACTTTTTTTGCAAATTAAAAATATCCGTCGAAATACGCCTTGAGAAAGTATTGCACATGCATTCGAGATTGCCATCCAAACGGACGTTTGTAATCTGTTCTAGCAGCCAATGGAAAACTACTGTAGAAAAGGGGCCTATTGGTACACAAAAAATCACTTCTTCAGATACTATCTCTGACATTCACACTTGAACATTCACTTCGGAGTTAAGACACCATAACTTCAAGAACGCTCCAAATTGGACTTGCTGAGTTCATACGAACTTCAACCAAGAAGAGACCGTCGAAGATCGCAGAAGTCACTGCTTTTATATTTTAAAAGCTGTTAACAATGCTTATGTAACCTAGCAATTCAAACTTGTTATAGTTTATTTTTTTGTTTGGTGCTGAATTTTCACATTTTAAAGATCATCCTTCAGAATTAATTAAGAAAACGTGGCTCATCGCTCTAGGTGAGTGTTTTTTATATTATATATTTTTTATAGATATCTTCGTATTTTTGTTTGACAAAGCACCTTTGCTCGATTGTCGCTTTCTACTAGGTAAATATGTATGTGTGTCTAGAATAGTAGTAGTACAATAATTTAAATTTGTTCATATTATTTACATTCTCACTAAGGAATATTTTCGAAAGAGATCATCTGCATATGATAAATCAATAAATTGAAAGTACTTGAAACATTTTTTAATGTTTTTATTTATATAGCAGCGATAATTTTAAACCCATTTCAAATAATTGGCAATAGTTATTTTTTAATAAAATAATGCTTTACAGTAAATTAATTTATTTTTAGCACTAATTGGTTAAATAAATTAATATCAGTAAGAATGCGGTGAAAAAATAACGAATATATTTGAATACTTTATTTAATATTCGAATAGTTGAAAATTACTAATAATTTAGAACACTTATAATGGGCTACGCTAAAAAAAATTATTTACTTTTTAAATATCTACATTTTGAAATAAAAATTTGTGCAGAATAGTCCAAAAAACTAAAATAATTATATTAGCTATTGTATACACAATAACTAATAAAGTTTGGAACGAATTTTATATATAATACTTAGAGATCAAATCCATACTGGAGTTTGTTTTGTGCAGATTGTCATATTAATGAAATAACTGGTAGAAATAAATTAACCTCGATCAAATTATTAACAAGTTTCTATTGTGATCAGTTAGCATAGGGATTAAAAAAAGACCTGCATTCGGCAAATTACTAATATTTATTGTATTAGGAGTACCTAATAACCTAATAAATGTCAGGCATCATGCTTAATACATTTTAGAAAATTATTATTAAATTACTTTTTTTTGCAATAACAGGATTGTTCTTGGGTTATTCAAATTTAGGATCTATATTTGTATAAAAAGCTAATTACAGCTGTGTAACTTTAGTAAAAGGTTAAAGAAATTATATTTAAAGTTGTCATTGGTGTTTTTTCCAAGAAAAATCTTGTTGGTATTTAATTTTCGTGAAATAATTGAGATCTTCACGTACAGTTTGTACGTTATTTAAACGTAAAGTTTTCCGTGGGTGATTTCGTGGGCTCCAGTCGTCTCTGAAGCGGGTACAATTCTGAATTCCAGACGTCGACCTAAACAAGGGCATGCGAAGAGGGAAGCGGTGCTTTTGCGATTTTGGGTGATTTAGGTTTGGGTCGGTCTCCTCTTGATTAAATTTTGAATGAACTTATTTCTTAGCTACTTTTAAGTGTCAGATAAAGTCTCTGAGAAAGTGGTCGTTGATTTCCCGCGTTCCCGTTTTATACCTATAACCTCTTTAATAGCAGATTTTATTTTCCATCCCTTTCAGTTGAACGGCCAATTACAAAAAGGTGGCGAATTTTGAAATACCGTTGACCACTACAGCAGTATGACTGGAAGTTCCGAATGCACGTATTATATTTACAACGGATATTTTTAGTATTTTTGATTCATGGCAGATACTTTGACATAATTTTCAGAATGGTATTCTCACGGTGGTGTCCCATTTTTAGAATTTATTTTTATTACATCTTCCGTTGTAATCTGACAGGTGTAAGACCAAAGCGATACATATACCATCTGGGTAACGCAATCAGATATAATAAATACATATAAGTAGATATTAACCACCAGACTGAAAGTCCAGGAATCGGTGACTATATTATTATGTGTAATATAATTTATATACAATTGATATCACTTTGCAGCTAGTACCGGTTTTTAATAATAGCGCATTTTTTATAAATAAAGAGTTTAGTCTGCTGCCGCGGGGGTTCGAACCCGTAACCTCTAGGTTATTAGTCTGAGACGTTACGGACTGCGCTATTCCGACATTCGTTAACATATATTTGCCATATTGTTACATGTTAAATCATGCATGTACTTTATAAATTAACATAATTCTAGTCTTTTAAGCTTATAAATTATTTAAATGCTTTTACTTAACATTACGAAATGATTGAATTTACTGCAGTTTCTTGGCTTAAGTCGATTTTAATGCATATGTTTCTCATCAATCTAAAGATAAAACTTTATGTAATTATTATAACTTATACAATTACAGGATATTTCTGCCCTAGTGTTTAATTTAAAAAAAATGTTATATATTAAAATGCTCGATCACGTTTTTGGTGTTTTAAGTTGGCCCCAGGCAAAGCTGAGTGACATAGTTAGCACTTAATAATTCTCCGTCGCTTACTGTCACAAAAATGCGTGCGCGTTCGTGTCAGTATGCCACGAAAAACTACTGCTTTTCAATATCAAGCCTCCCCGGTGGAACGAATTGGGGTAAAGTTTAAGGTCAGTGGAAACTTTGGAACAATCACTTGTGCTCTTTCTTTCCCTCTCTCGCTACTAGTTGCAGAATCGTGTCGGCTGCTATACAGCAACCCTGTTTCTCCTCTCGAACCCAACGAGCTAAAGTATGCTCTATGTCAAGGAGTAATAGGCACCAAGATCGCCTGTGGGGCTAAAGAGTTATTGATTCACTCGTTTCTCTGACATGCTTCCTATTACGCCAGACTAGGGGATGCATCACAAGGGATGACGACACGTTTTTGTTTTCGTATTTGATTATTTAATCCAATTGTGATGCTTCTGATACAATACTTTTATAAAAGGCGGCTTACACTTGTCCACAGCTCCAATTGTGTGAATCGCCCTTATTATTTTTATTCTGAATATTAATTTAAAAGCACATACATATATTGGTGTGGAACGCTCTGAAGTTACTTGATTTTACTTGATTGGCAACACTGTACCAGGTGACTGTTCGCAACAATGTTGTGCTTCCAGTGTGTGCTTAGAAATGTCTTTCTAAACACACACTATCAATCCATAATATATTCAAATACGATGTTCATTTAGTAATGTGTGAAAGGAGTATCTGCTGTTAAGTCTATGATGAAATTATTTTAATTAATTTCATCATACACCATCATTGGTGTATGACGCAATTATTTTTATTGTAAATTTTGCCCAATGCGTTACAATAGGGTAAACTCAATTAACAATAAATTATTTAGTTAGTAATAAGACACCATACTAAAATCTTTTATTTTTTATAAAATCTTATAGTTGTCCTTATGCACGACCTGGATCAATATATTGTTTTATTCATCACAATTTAATCAGTGAGATTACAAAATCTAAGAAAACCTAATCTGTAGTGCTCGTTCAGAATTATTCATATGTAATAATCATTAATTTCAACCTTCTAGACACTATATAAATTATAAAAGCAGTAGAGTTCATATGGGATTCGAATCAATATCTTTCAGCCATTTGTCACTGACCTATCATGATTGTTTTTAAAGGAATAAAATCGTTTTGATTGTCTGTCTATACACATATTAAATTTTCTAACACTCTCTTAATAAATCAGTTAGAAAAAATTGACGTATTAAAAGTTAATTAAAAAATAAAATGCAATAAATTTGTTAGACTCTGAATATTGTGAAAAATAAAGAATTTTAGTGTGTGGTGTACCACAGAATATGTAATTAACTAATTAAATATTTATATTTGCCAAGTCACTCGGAGGCATTCTAGTGTTTCTCTGGAGGTGTGTTGTTGTGGCACAGCCTCTCTGGGAAACTTAATCTTCTAATTTGACTGCAGTCTTTGGGGGCGCCGATGGGATCTTTCTGCAGGCGCTTTCTGTATAGGATCCAACCGGCCAAGGGCGAAACCCCGAAGATGTAGGCTATCAATTATATTTTATTATCCAGCGGATAGAATAGTTTTTAGATTCCAAAAAGTTACACAAAGATTAAAATGATTTTTTTGAATTTCAAATGATGAGTCACCTCGTATCTTGCCGTGTCGGAAAACAGTTATTTATGTTTGGCGTGGCATATGTTGTCGTTCCACTTTTATTTACATACGGTAACAACATCCAGATATTCTCTTACTTATTTTATACATTACCTTTCCATATTTTGTCTCACAATAATGATGAAAAATGCCTACATTATATTTTAATTTATAAAATTAAAATTTGTTAAAAAAATATATATCTTAATAAAAATGATTGTTTTTAGATATATGTTCAGCTTCAATTGTAATTAAGATTAAAAATTCAAGTGCTGCAAATATAGGTAGCGCTCCATATATTGTCGATTTCACTGCTATGGGTTGTGTGGCATACATACGTTCAAGCAAATTTTAAGTCAATTTTAAAAAAAGACTGCCTATTTCAAAACTTAAAACAAGCATACGTCGAAGTGCTGAGATACTTGTGTTTTATTAAGCAGTTTCTTAATTCCAGATAGAAACGCGATGCAATATTAGTTACATGATGCTGAAGCGTTCATTTGAATCTTTACAGCGTCGAAGAAAGGCTATATAATAATAATCATGGGCAGTATTTAGTTTTTAGAAAGGGATATTGATATTCGATGCGTCTTATAAAAAGCAAATAGAAACATAATCAACAACCATTAAATTAATAGTGAGATACCAGACTGAAATTAGAAATATGTCAATGATATATATTTTATTAATTAAAAACAATTATCACAGCTTAAAATCCATAGAAGTTGTAAGGCACGACCTATCACGATTTTTTTAAATTATTCATCACAATAGTCATCCATAAGATTAAGAAAATATAATCTGTAATAATCGATTGAAATTAAAATTATATATAAATCACTATAATCCAGGTCTTTCAGATGTTAGTCACCGACTTGTGTCGTGCTAGTATATATAAATAAAACAGTTCGAGGATCTTAACTGTGCTTAGGAAGCAAACTTACTGCACAAAACTATTCTAAATACAAAATTGACTTATAAAGTTTGCGGCTGTCACTCGCGATAGCCCAGGTAGGAGGTTGAGTCTAGCTTCAGCTCGCGTAGTACTAAAGCGAAGCGTGACTTGATAAGGATCGTAGTTTTCAACCAAATATATTGAGATGCATAACAGATGTTTCATGTATTTTGTTAAACAAGACACTTCTACTTGTGAGGGTGGTGAAAATAGAGGTATTACACCCAACACTTTCTAATTACAATTTTAATATGTAAATTGGAAATTAAATAAAAAAGTATTGATTAAGTCCTCTCTTGTAGTTAGACGACGACCGTTCGTCCATCTCAGCCGAAGCAGATCTAAATCCACCCCTGTGTCTTGCACAGCACGTGGGGTCGCCGGTCGAGGGGTGAGCTTTGTGTGACGTCACCGCGAGCCAGGGTTGTCTCCAGTGCGCACTCGCGGAAGCATGGCGTCCTCTACTTTGGCGCAGCTGATTCCGTCGCGGACACATTTGTTTATTTCCCGTCCGGCCTGCAGATCGTCCACATGAGTGCTAAGCAGTGCCTAGGACGACGTAAGGCGAGACACACGGGACGCGCGTTTCGCTTTACGTCGCTGGCGTCGGCCGACGCGGACGGATGATAAGCCCAGAGGAGATTCCGTGCACTTAGAGCGTTGCGGACACAAACTGAGTGAGTAAACATTTGATATCAATATTGCGTCAGAAACAAAAGAGATCACTAACTTGATTTATGTATCCCTCACTGTCAAATATGTTTTAAAGTCAAATATATAAATTTTATTATATATTTTCTGCGAATTGTATACCAGCATATTTTTATATAAATCAGTGCAGAAATTCAGCTATTATTATGTTCTTTTAAATGAACCCACAACCTTATTTCATGCCTGTATGTTCACAATTATTTTAAGAACGCGGGGTTCTTTATTTTATTGTACTAATGCAGATGATTTGGGGTGGAATCGGACTCTTTGTTTTTATCTAATACAGATTTTATCAAGCTTTTAACCGTATATTTAAAATCAGTGTTTGGTTTAATTGTTTATTTCAAGTCAAAAGTGAAGTGAAACGAGTAAAGTTATGTATGAATAACCTGCCATATATCCTTTAGAATATATGGAAGTACATCGTTCTTTCCAGTTATTGCTCGTCTGATTAATTTCGATGATTTAAAGTGAACTAGATTATTTTATCATTCAATAAAAATTAGACCATGTACTGCGTTACAGTGATTTTTCTCAATGGATTCTAAGGGTTATCTTTGTCGATTCGGCGTAGCTTTGCTTAGATTAAGTATGGCAGAAATCTATTCTGTAGTAAACTATTGTTTAAGTGATTAAGAACTGGCTTATATATCATAAAAAAATTAAATGTATCTTCAAGTCTTTCATTTTTTCACATATGCAGATGATTTGGAACGAAAGCTTGTATTCGTCTGATGCATATTTTATTAGGCTCTTAACCGTAGGTTCGAAAATTGGTGTGAAAATAAAAGTCAAAAGCGATGTGACAGTTCTGAATGAATTTCCTAACTGAAGTATTTTGATTTATTTTTTAAGTGTTTTAGAATAAATTCCAACGCTCGTTTTAGTTATTGATCGTCTTTTAAAATTATTTTTATAATTTATACTGAGTAGCGCTGTTCAATTTATAGTTTATAAGGGTCGTCTCGGTTGATTCGGCGTAGCTCTGCTCAGTGAGATTTTGGCTAATTTTTTTCTATATCAGAAGCGAAGTGGTACTTCTGTGGTTTTGTTAAGGTTTGAAGTTCTGATAGAAATGATTAAGTATCGCAGTGTTCGAAAACAGGGGAAGTTTAACGTCCCTTCTTTATGCTACAGAAATAGATCAATGCGAATTATTCTGGGTAGAACCAGACTCATTGTTTTAGTCTAATATTGGCGTGTATAACAGCATAGTAGTAAATCTATAATAGTGTACATTTCGCAACGTAATCATTCTCTGAAATGGGGAATTCAGGTATGCTATTTTTTGGTGACTTAGAGTACGGTCTAGCAATTTTAGTTAAAATTATTGCTTGTATACATAGCTGCTCTTTTGTTAATATCAACTACATATTAGTTTTATGCCCTTTTTAAAAAGTCTAGTGCAATTAATTTTACGCAAAAATTGAACGCAACTAAATTAGCGCAACAACCATATATGATCCAGAAAATACGCACTGTTTAATGTATTGTACTAATAATACATTTCTTTAAATTATTTATAAAATTATAAAGACACAATACAGAGATTATGGCTGCCTCTTTATGAGCGATTAGCACAAATCAATGAGCGCGTTTAAGTCACTAAGTAAAATTGTTAGAATACATGAAGTTTTAAATGTGAATTTCGATATATTACTGTTGATTGCTCTTAGATAATATTTGTTTTATTACCTGTGTGACATTTTATTCTCTGAACCTCAAAGTAATTAAACCATTACTATTAGGAGCATCACTCACTTCTACGAAACACCCAAATATTTTCGAATTATATCTTTAAAATATTGCGGTATTGATTTTTTTATGATTTGTGTCAAAATATGTGGTGATTAAAAATGTCATTATGTCAAAAAGTCGAGCTTTGCTTATTTTTAATGTTTTTCAATTAAAGGATTTGTTTATTTATCGCAACTTAAAACTAGTATTAAATATTGTTTTTAAAGAAAATCACGCAAATAAAATTATTTATCTTTTAAGGTGTAATCATTGTATTTATTATTGCAGTATTTTTTAAAAATAAATGCACATACATTATTTTTTACTTAGGGTACTGAAATTTTTAATGTATTATTAATTAATAAAATGAATAGGAAATTGGATAATGGTTTATAAATGAATCTAATTGACAAGATTTTTTTATACACATGTCCTTGTAACACCTACGTATATGTGAAATAAATAAAATAATGAATAGGTTATAGCATACACTCTGGTTTCATAAGCTACAAAAATATTATTCAAATGCAGTAGATCTTAACATAATTGAGGAGTTGATATGTTGATAAATTATTCGGATTAATTTTATATACTGTATAATAGACTAATTAAATTCACAAATTTCTCCTTTTAGAGTTTTTTTAGAAAAAATCGATATTTGATTTTTATTGATGTTTTTTAATATCGCTACAGGTAGTAGTTTAATTAAGGATTTCTTTGTAAGTACCTTAGAATTACATTGCCTTTTAATATTTATGTCATATATATGTACTTAGACAACGAAAAAATATTGTTATTTACCACAATTGAAGAAAGTCCTAAATTTAATTATAATATTCTTATGAATAATATATTTTTTTTTATATGTTATGAAAATTAGACCTCTTAAAAAAATATTAAAAACAAAGTTAAAATAAATGCAAATATCTGTTGTTATCATTATAAATAAAGATAATTTTAATCATGTCACATTTGAATGTTTGTTAGTTAAAACACAATTATTATTTAACGAGTATCAGTAGTACTAAAAGGGTTAATTTAAATTTTCTCTCGGACAAGAAAATCCTGGGCTTCGAAGATTTTGTGCATTGCGGAGGATATAAAGGCTAACTAGACGATTGGGTAAATATTTGTTGATTGCCTAATTACCAAGACGCTTCTGTGTCGTTGTTGTCACAAGGACCCTTTGTGTAAAGGGTTGAGCTTTATTTGATGGTGTTTTCAAGGGCGTGTTTGTTATTAAAATTAAAAAGTAAAATTGTATTAAATTAGCATTACTATAATGAAGTACGAATATATGATAAATATGCAACTCTTTTCAAATCAGATAATATATGACGTTCAGACTTGCCAAGCACTTATTAAATATGTTAGAGAAATAGGACGTTTAAATATTGATCAATCTTGCAAGAAATTCTTGGCGTAGTATCTAAGAATCTAAATGTACTACTAGAAACGCATTTATGATTTTTTATTAATAGATAAAAATTTAGTGAATATATCTTTTGATATTAAATTTATTTAAATCATATTTTTTAATATTTTTATATTGTATCAGTATATATTTAAAAAGTTCAATGGCAGCAAAAGCTACGGACTATTATATACGAATAGGATAAAAAAAGGCTTAACGATTCATATCACCGATCAGTCTAGAGAAAATAAAGAAAAAGATAAAGCATTTGCTGAATATCTAGAAAAAGCCTCCAAACATTTTTCTTAGTGCAATGACTTGGAAATGAGATGAAAAAAAATAGAGGATTATTAACTTCACTCTTAAAGAGGTTCAATCTATTATTTTAAATAAACTGAGCACTAAAAAGACACTGAGATATGACTTGATATATATTATAGAAGAATTATGATGGAACTATCAATAAAGGCTTTAATATTTTTGACTATTTTATATATTGCAACATTCAGGCTTAACTATTTTCACAATAACCTCTTGACATTGCTTTCATATTGAAAAAATTATTTAGCCTAAGATGCTTAGAAGCCTAATAAAGCAACCGATTATACTCTGATGATTAACCAGGTCCATCAAACAGTCACCTGAATTACAAAAGATAACTTAGAGACTAAATGAATTAGTACTATGGCAAAATCTGAACGGCTTATACAACATATACGTATGTTTTCAGCGAATTTTATATAGAAAATTTAATGTTTTACTATTTTAAAGATTTATTATTGTAATCTAGAATGCAAAAATTCAATGTATCATTATGTACGATTTTTTCTAATGATATTTATAATGCGTGCAATTTAAATCATATATGTAATTACTGAACCACTTAAAAAAATTAACCCTTAATTAAATACAAATTTAATATATTTATAGCGATATACATAATTTGTATATGCCTTCTAGTAAATTCCCTAATATAATCAAGAAGTTTATATCCTACCTGCTGATGGACTTGTACTAGACTTGCATATTAATTGCATAATTATCAAAGCTCTACTATATGCGTACTATATATTTTAGTTTAAGTTCAGCGTTATTTATCCAAACTAAACGCATTATACAACAAATTAAAAATGCTTTGTTTTCGAATCAGACTAATGAAACTCATCGCTTAATTAATTAAAGTCCATTAGAGTTAAATCGAAGCCATTAGCAATAGACACCTTTATCTGGATGCTTAATTGCGACACTATCAATTAAACAGAATGTATGTTTATTTCTGAATCTGACTCACATTAAAATAAAACATATTTTTTCTCCTTTCGGTACAATTACTTCTTGGTACCTATCAATCAGCTTCTGAACGAAAGCTTCTAAGTCTGATTTAATTTTAGCGATCGTGCGCTGTGGCCGAGATCGTTTATTTCGAATCAAAGTGAATCATTTTATCTAAAAATAAAATGCCCTAAACACATCTGGAGTATTATATGATAACGATCCACAAAAATCTTATCTTGGGTATCATTCGCGAGGGTAAAGACCCTTGCTTGGCTCGAATCCAACGCTTAATAGTCAACGATTTTTTCCTTTACTCGTCGGTTTGTGACATTACTCCTCTTTTTCACCCGATTGGCCTAACTCCAAAATTGTACTGAAAATCTGTACGACAACATAAATCACATTATCGCACGGTCATTGTTAGCACGCGTAATAAATCTTCATATAGTTTAATATAAATAGTAACGCAATAGTGAAAATATATACACAATTAATCGATAAGTTAACAAATAAAAGGTATATCTAACTTATTAATCATATATACAATTAATTAAATGTTGTGTTGTGTCCTTTGAAATCTCTCCTTAGAACATATAATACTGATTTTTTCTAATATTCAATCTATTGTTTATTAATTATATTAACTGATCAACGCAATTAAAATTAATTTTATAACACAAACCCATAGAAATTCCCACCACAATGTAATCCTTGATTTGCAACGAATGCGCGTTTAACTAGCTAGTGGTATAGCGTTCATCCCCTTGCCCCAGAATGTGTATAAATTCATCCCTTGTGGTTTCTCCGGCTTCGCCACAAACAAACCCCATATCTCGCTTGTCAGCCAGGATGCAGTTGACCTCATGCGGGTTTACCCCTAAATTTTGTGCAAGCTTCTGGCATAAGGTGGAGCATAAATACAGGGGGCATTCGCCGACATACACTTGCTGAAATATTATATTCCACAATCTTGGTATTTGGCGTCAAACTGGATTTGTTTCGTAGTACCCGAAAGCTAATATATCATTCCACACTCGAAACCCACATAAAATTCTCAGTCTCATCCCTTTGAAGGCACGCACTTAATTAAAGTGCGGAATTAACGTCATCATTCAAAGTCAGGATAATGACAGAATGTATTAAAACTGAAGTCGTGGGGTCCTTTCACCCTTCCGCCCTTCGGTGGATTTATAAATTCATTGCAATTATACTTTAGAGAGAAGGTCGAGGTGACAACATATATTGCACGTGTTAAGAATTAAATTAGTTAGCATAAACTATTTTTTGCTATCGTCTAAAATAAAATAAAAAGTAATACACATACATTATATAGCTTTATTATTTTATTTTTTTAACATCAAAAATACATTTCGTAGTACATCTTTAGATTATTTACAGATTTTTTTTAATATTGTGAGATATCTAATCTCTGACGTTCTGATGCTATTTGAGAAGATCTGAAAAAAGTGCATTTTCTATGGCAGTGTTACGGCTTATATATTATACGGAAAAGGGGAAAAGATCAATGGGATACTACCTCTTAATTTCTTGATTAATCTAGATGTTTTCACTCTCAAAACAGAAATATTGTGTTTCTTGTTTCAAAGGATCGAAAACCCTTCTACATATTTTAATTGCTTTCTTCACCAATCTAAATGATTTGAGGGCGTAACTGTAATATTTTTTTATCTATATAATATTTAATTAGTAAATTTAAGCTGTTCAGCAGATCCTTACGTTTAATATTACATAAGTTCAGCATCAATATCTTTTGATAAAAATTCTGAAGTTTTATGGCAGCACAGCTTATTTACAATCGGGTAAAAGACATGAGATACCGAAACTGGAATCGTTGTTTTTATTTTCATTCTCCATTATGACTTTTTAGCAAGTGATTTTAATTAGGATTGCATAAGTTCGATAAAAATGGATTATGGAGTTTCGCTACCTGCTCGCTTAGAGACAATATTTTGGGGTGAAAGCCTTGGATTAGATATAATGGCACTCGCATTCTTGTTGTCGTGTATAATATAATTAGTTATAGCATGTAATACATTTATCATCGCTGATGCACTATTATTCTTAATTCATTTAGAGCAGGTTGTAGATTACAAATTTTTTAAATAATAAAACTAATACAAACTGAATACATCGCGATAATTTTTGGATAGTTTTGATACTACAGAATATATTATATATCATATAAAAAAGCACGTTTGTGTTAAATAATCAATAGCTGTCAATTACAATAGGTTCAAAAAAAAACATAAAAAATTGCCTTTTGTATGGATTTTGAAAAGGTATTAAAACAATTTGGTTTCTGCTAAAACCGAATTTTAATATTAGTATCTGACCAAAAGTTCAGAAATCAGTGGTTGCAAAATTTCATTGTGGACAAATTTAAATTACTAGGAATATGATACACTATGTTTTCGACACTTTCAATACATTCCGTCAAAAAAACAATGTCCTTTTGGCGGCTACATGTGTCACACGAACAAAAAATAACGGAATCACAACTCTGCAATAGAAAATTCAATATTTAGCCACCATTAAAATTAGGTTTTTTATAACTTCTTTTAACGCATTACCTTCGATAATAGTTTTCTTTGATATATTAACTATTAAAATATGTTTTCATGCAGAAAAAAATATTAAAATGGTTTAAGGGTTCTGTAAAAATATATAAAAAAAATTGGCGATTATGTTTTAAAACAAATTTTTCACATTGAGCGTAAGACTTAAATTCATAAATTTAAGTCTAATCTTATACCCCAAGCGATTTTTGTGCTTAATAAATTTTACAATGAAACAGGGTTTTAAAATAGATAAAAATCATAATGGCATTTAAATATTTAGGCATACTGTAAATAAATATAATTTTTTTACCTTACAAATAATAATTTTTAACATTTATTTATAGGTTATGTTTTTTTTTTATTTTATCTAATTTTTATCTATAATTTTTTTTACAATGGCAAAAAATGGGTCATTTTTACCTTCTGAATTTTGTTCTTAATCCGTATACTAAGAGATAAAATGCTGGTAACAGCTAAGTTGCTTTTGAGGACGGCGAAGTAGTCAGGACCACCGTCGGAGCTTTGCCCTTATCCAGTCATTCTCTACATTCGCTCTTCTTACCTACTAATCTGAGTTGCGGTGCTGCACAACAGCGCCTCAGTTACGGCAGTTCCCAAATGCCGCGTCCACAGAATGCCTGCGCCTCTTTGAGGCTGCGTCATAATATTTATTGATAATAACATATAACGTAAATAAAGTTATTTATGTAAAATATTTTAGGAGAGATTTTTTAAATATGAGTGAATATTTTTGGCGAAGATTTCAGGGATTAAAAAATTGTAAAACGACACAATATTCTGTTACCTCATACTCCCATACAAACACTTTTAAAATTTTAATGTTAGAATTCACTTATATATAGTTTTGTTACTGAAATTTAAGATTCGAAGAAATCAAATCAAATTAAATTATATATTTAAGATGTAAAGAATAAGTAAACACATATTTTTAAATATTTATTTAAGCTTTATTTATAAATTTAATTGAAAAAATCTTTTTGATTTTACTTATATTTGCCCCTTTTATCACTCCTGATTTGTGTAAAACTAAAAAACTTTTAAAGTACACAAAAATAGGTTAATATCTAATTTGAGATTATCCCTAAAATGTCAATGAAACTCAATTTGACAGTTGCGAAACGTCCTTTTTCTGTTCAAACCCAATCCTAGCCTAATTAAGGTTCTAAAACTAATTATAGTTTTAGAACTTTTATTAGGTCAAGTCCAAAATATAAACTTAGTCAACTCATCTCTTAGGGAGAAATGAGTACTGACACATAGCACCTCACATATTGCTCCATAGTTGTCTGCATTTTTATATTACACTATGCTTTCAAAATATGATAGCTATCCTTACCGATATTACTATGGACTTCAAATATAAGAGGGCTGATCAAAATATATTTAAACCGAATTTTGGTCAATAGGAGAGCGCAAAAACAATTATCATTTCTCAGAAGGCAAAAATCCACGTCAAAAGCAATAAAATCGTGTCGGCGCCGTCGCAGTGAGAACGCTCGTTACCGAGCGTTCCCACTGCGACGGCGCCGACACGGTTTTATTGCTTTTGACGTGGATTTTTGCCTTCTGAGAAATGATAATTGTTTTTTGCGCTCTCCTATTGGGCAAAATTTGGTTTAGATGTGTTTTATTTTACTCTCACTCACTCTTAATATAAATACTTGATAAGCGGTTTCACTGCGATAGCACGATCTTATTGTTTTTGATTTGGTCTGGAAATTCACTACGTGGCAACACTGAGCAGCAAAAAACGCGACTTTTTATCAAGTAAATATTATGAGTAGTTATTTTTAATAATTTTTAATACCCAATTAAAATATTTTGCATAAAATATGATTTCATAACATATGTCGCAACAGTGGCTAATTTTTATATTTATTTGTAGCATAGAAAGGGTTAACTCGTACATTTTTGTCATGAGGCCCGGAATCATTGTTTTCCAAAAGTCCGAGTTCTGCTTGTATTTGACATAAAATTGATTAATGTGCAATGTCAACGTATAAAGGAGCTAAATGGTGCTAGCTACAAGCAAGTCCTGGTTCTATCGAGAATCAGAAGAGGATGCGATTGTAACTCTCAAATACTTCTGAACCCAAAACTAACAAAAAAAATAAACTTTTTAGTTCTTATTAAAAGTTAACGATGTATAAATGGGAATATTGAATTACCATGGAACTCCAAATTATAGATTCTGATTCGAGAATGTTGCCAATTTAATTGTCATAGATGACACGAGTTACTGACAGATTGTCAAAGTGAAACGCGTTTCTCAAGACAATGACGAGCATCTTGAATGATTCATTGCAGACTTCGTTTTCGTGTAGAGAAAACTTCCACTTGCTCTCAAAAGCGATTCCGAGATCTTAGTTGAAATTTTTCTTTTTTAATATAACCTTCACACTAAGATCGTGGACATATTCTGATGGCGAATGAGATCAGGGAAATTACATATATGACATTTTTGACGCTAAAGAGCAGACGGTTGACGGAAGCCCGTTTTCATTTAGAATCTAAATCACTCTGTGGATAGAAAGAGAAAGAGAGAAAAATTTTAAATGATCTGAATATAAATAAAAACTTCAATTTATATCATCATTGAAATGAGAATAGCAGAGTGCGATAAGGACTATGAGGATCTGTACAAACGTACAAACTGTCCGCGATATTTTAAATAGCTCAGAGTTAATGCATCGGAGCAACAGAAACGATACTTTTATATTTTTAATTATTGTAGTAAAATGTCATTTAATTAACCCTCACAAGCCCTGCTCCTGATCACTTATTAGCGCTAAACAAAAGCAAAACTTTTATATTCAAACATTCGTTAGGCATGTCGATACAGATATTTACTTCGCTCTTTCGACAATTTCGCAGTCCAGCTGTTTCACCACCCACTCTTATTCTCCAATATAGACGTTCTCGTGTGCCATTTCGACGCATTTTTAAGATAAACAGAGTTCTATTACCCATCCGGAAATCAATCGTGATTGATCCGCGTTGCGCAAGCATGACCCAAAGACCTACCTAGCAAACCGTAGAACAAACACGGCCATGTCCCGAAATATCCCGACGGGATACACGGAGGTCAGATTCGGTGCAGCGCACGTCTTGATAAGATGCTTTCGAATAGTCCATGATGACTCATGTTCGTTCAGTCTTATTGGCTTGGTTTTCAGTGGCTGTCGCAGCTTAGTCGACGCTAGACGCCGCTGAAGACTCGGGGAAAACTTTAGGAGGTTGTTTGCGGTCTTTGGAAGTTTTGGACTTGTTTTGGAACTGCCGCTTCGGAACTTGTTTCCGCTCCATCGTGTCGAGGGTAATTAAGTGCTCGCTAATTGTACAGATACGCAAGTTGAACGTGATTTAAAAAACGTGTTTTAAAACCCTTAATGTACGGTTAATTTTATCTCACATTAAAATTATTAGCAGTACAAAGCTGAAAGTACCGTTTCTCATTTTACGACAAAATTTTAATTTATTATACATTATGTTTTATCTTATAGAAAAAATGTGTACTAAAACAAATAAGAACCAACTCATTTATTACCGTAATATGAAAGTTCATTTATGCGATTGAAACCTAAGAAAATTAATTTATTGTGAGCGTAACATATTGATACCAGTCTTTAATTTTGAAATAGTTTAGAACATAGTCTGAATGTCGCTACTATCAAATTGTCAAGTAACTGATAAATTTAATTGCTATTAAAAATACAATTTTCATGTTGCATAGGGTGAAATTTGTTGAATACTGATATGAACTAGCTCTTTTAGTAGTACATAATTAATTTAATGTCGAGCTTTTTGTTGTTATTATAAAATCATTAGAACATATGTTTAACTTTCCTATTGTTTCGAACAATTTTATTCATCATTATCACTATATTGTTTTATTAGTTACTTAGACAAGGTTAGTTTATTTTGAAGAAAAAAATTTTCTTCTGTATGAGATGGATTTTTTTAACATTTTTCAACAAAATTACTATTTCAGCTGGTTCCATCTTTTATAGTAATATTTTGTATATTTATATTTGCTAAGCTATTTAAGCAAAAAAAAAAAACATAAAGTATGCAGAAATTAAGGTACAGGTGTCGAATATTTTCTGCTCAGTCCTCCGATAGTCAATCTAACAAGCTCTAATATCGCTAAAAATATTTATGTGATTTTATATTTTGTCATTCTGCAATTCGATAATATTATCGATAAAAATCAATTAGCATATTTTTCATCGATTCGTTTTAGTCTCCAGAATCAACGATCAATTATTTATTTAGGTCATGCATCTATTTTTATATTACAATCTTTATAAGTGGTTATTTTTTTTATTTTAATCTTTATATGTAATTTTCGTTAATACCTTAGAGTCATTTTTATTATCAGCACATAGCTATAGTTTTATATATGATGTATTTAAATAAAATGCAATACGAGAACCCCCAGAAATAGAAATTTCCAAAGATGTTTCAAATGCATTTCAATATATTGTTTATCGATATGTGAATTAATAAGCATATTTTCTTTGCTCTTAAGTATCCAAAATCAGCGATTAATTACTTATTTTATTCCTGTACCTATTTTTTCTAGAAAGATATTTTATTTTGCTTTTATTTTTATTTAAAAGAGGCGTTTTTTATTGTTGATACTACAATATTTTACTAAGACCATGAATATGTTTTATTACATTTACTAAGTTATACCTTTTTCATATTGTTTTTGTGAAATATTATTGAAACTATATATTTAACTGCCTTCATACATATGGCAGATTAAAATAATTATATGTCTAATTATGTGATAATATTTTTTGTCAATTATTTTATATAATAACTAATAATACTCTAATAATTTTATTCATAATGCTGTTTTGAGCTTTCATTATGGCTATAAAAGCTTTGGCATAAGTCGATAGATAATAATTCATTATTTATATATATTTTTTTCTTACTACTTTAATGTTATTATTTTCATTGTAATTTTTTTCATTATAAATGCAAAGAAATACTTTAAAGTAAGCTGCATTTTAATTTGAATACAAATGATTAAAATTTGCTAAAGGTTTTTAATTTAATTTACTTGGATACTCTCATGTAGAATGTTAAGATAAAAGCATATAAAAAAAAACAAAGTTATACCATAAATTTAAACTATTTGCATACGAATACCAAATAAAATAACAAGTACATATAAACCATAGCAATACTGCCATTTAATATTGTATTAAATATATTTTTTGTAGGTTAAGAATATATAGCATTAAAAAAAATACTTAAGGCATATGAGTGATTTATTAAATATTTTTGCTATGCTGTTTTATAGATACGTATATGATTAGTAAACTATAACAAATCTATACATGTACAAAATCCTTTGTTCCTGTCCGTTAAACGGGTACAATAACTATTTATTTAGTTTAGTAGAATATTTTTAACAGAAACGTTCTAAATATTTAGATGCAATATAAATATAAGATACAACAATATTTTTGAACAGATTTTTAAAGCATAGATAATAATTGAATATTTTATAAATATGTTAATGCTTTCGTTGTAATATTAATTAGGTATTATATTAGCATGTTTGTGCAATCAAAAGTAGCCCGTGTTTTCTTCCAGGTTACCTTAAAGCGCGCTGTTTCGCAACGTATTAATTAATCAAAGCGTTCTTAGACCCGTAAGCGTTAATATGTACGCATATCCATTATAATGATCAAGTTTGTAATTAATCAGAATATATAATGTACACATCGTTAATCATACTTTATATAAAATATAACTCGTATTATGCCTAGCCACTTAAATAATAATTATCATAAAGTTGACGAGTTTATATGTCTGTGTGTCGCAAGTTTCTGCGGTCGTTATACATTTACCTAAAACCCATTTAACTAATTTAAACCAACTTTTGCAACTGTATTTATAGAAATTTAACTCTTTTCAGACAAGAGTTTGTTACAGGCTTAATCGTGTTTTTTTTAATGAAACAATTTTTTAATTAGTTTTTTCTAATATCTTTTAATTATTTTCTGATAAATGATTTTTATCAATTATGATGTACAATTTACCAAATATGTACAATATAGCAAAATGTAGTTTGAAAGTCTTCGCTGTGGTCGTCATTGGTTGTCGGTGATTCGTTGGGTGATTTCCAGTTGTCGTGTGCTTGGCGAGTTCTAGCTAGTGATTGATAATGTGATTGAGTGTCACATATTTTATATTAGTCATTAGTGAAAGTTTTGATGAATCAACGACAGAGAAAACTTGTGAGAGCAATAAAAAGGTGGGCCATTGTTTGGGCCACCGTCTGATAATTACAAAGGATATTTACAACAATACTGTTATATTGTTTCTAAACATAGGTATGTCTTGAAGCTTAAGGGTTTGGTTTTCATGCTGCGGTATTTATTGATTATTAATGTTTTTTATCAATTTGAGGCTATTGTGCAAATCTGGGTGTTCTGCCAATTTCTAATATTCGTAGTTAAAATAATTCAATATCGTTTTATAGTTATTATATATGCTAGTATATTATTTTGTATTGTAGGCGTTTTAATATTATTTAGACAGCTAAGTAAAAAGTAGTTATGTATATATGCATTATTTCGTTATTTTATTTTAATAAATTATTAAGTCACGGTAATTTTTAATAACTTAATTTATATGCTTATTATACACTAAGATGTGTTTAATATTTTAAGCTTATTAATAAATAAGTTGACGATTTTTTTTTGTATTATATAATAAATAAAAATTAAATTTATCAATTTATCCCTTCATAATTTTATTCGAGAGGGCAAAACTTAGCTTTAAATTAATTATACATTACTTACGTATTGTAGTAAATCAAAACACATAAAAAACATGTTTTTTATATAATTTTTAAACCAAATTTGTTGAGAAGCGATAATTTTTTCATTATTTCTTAAAATCAGTTTATTAATATTGATGTATTGATAATTATTTTTATATTTTAGTGTATTAAAAATTATTGTTATTTAACTAAAAACCTAAACGATTTATATTTAGATTTAATTAAATTTTCGTAGCTTGTCAGAAAAAAATACAATATAAAATTCTATTGTATCGCAATACGACCGAATGAAGATATATTTTTTGTAGAATTCCAACCCGTCACAACTTTGTTATCGTAATTGAAAATTTTCACAGAGATGGATGGATAGATTAAATATTATTTTGGGGCTAACGAGTCAGATATCGATTATAATATAATCCGCCGCCTAAATGTCAATCTCTGAACATTTTCATTAAACGAGACCAATTAATTCATCGTTGAAAAAATAAAGTAATTCTTCTTTGACGTCATTTCCCCATTGATAAGGATAAATTATTATAGCAAAAAAGTGCAAATGAACGTTTTTTATTTTTGATTAAAAGTATCGGTCCAAATCTAAATCGGAAATGTAGTGTAGTGAATATTTTAACTTGCCTTTTCAATTAAATGTTTTTTTCTAAATCTCACTAGACACACTATTTGTTGATACAAAAACTGAATTTTCAGTCAGTCTCTAAGTGCAATGACATAATATAAAATATCTTATATTGAACCGCATGTTTTCTAAATAAAGTCCCAAGATTTGAGTTACGATTTGGTTTAATAGTCATTGATTTGCGCTCTAAAATCCGAATGGCTTTCGCCGTTTTATTACACAACTATTAAGTTTTTATGGCTAAAAAAAATGTCGCGTTTTTGTGTCTGGTGTCTGGTGAATTGGTATTTTAATTTTTAATGGTGTCTTATAATAGTTAAAAAATATCAGCGTTGCGAATATCTGTTGGTGCGTGCGGCGAAATGGTGTTTGTTTATTCTCGCCTCTGTTTATTTCCGACTCGCTTTAATGTTAGGGAATTATTATTGAGTTTTACTTCACGTGGGAATTGTGTGTAAACCCTAAATATGTATTAGAGAGATGTAATGCTGAACGGGAAGTGTGATATTGCCGGAAACAATCGTGTCTATATTGCTACGTATAAGTACAATACATACAACATACTGTAAAATACTACTGAAACTATGTATATAAGTATATATTGTAGTCAGTGTCGTAGCTAAGGTATGTGCCGCCTAGGTTGATCCTTAAAATTGCCGCCCCCCTTATACATTTTTTGCAGGGTCATAAAATCAGCATTTCTTAAAATAATAAATTGGTTATTATTAAGATCATGTTATTCGTGGATTTATATATGTTTTAGTGCATTCAGAGTTAAGAACCACACTAGACGATCCCATCGCGAATATGCCGCCCCATGCAAGTGCCGCCCGGGGCGGCCCGCCCCTTCCGCTCCACCATATTGTAGTAATTTAAATAATTTGTATTTGTTAAAATAAAATAACTACTTTAATACAGTCATATTCATTTTAAAATAAAAGTTTAAAGCAAAGAAAAAATACTTGAAATAAGCAATAAGTTTTCGTTGCTTAGAATACCTGAAAGTTATTACATTATTGTAATATTTGATTATATTAAAATAATACTTTTGGTAAAAAGGTAAAATATTATAGATTTTGAATAGTCTACATTATTATTATATTTTTTTTAACGTGATAGATTTTTTTAGTTTGGTTGTTTTGCTAGTATATGTTTTTTTGATATAGTCTATTTTATCTGTGTAATTTTTTTTGCTAGAATTAACACTTTCTATGCTACAAATAAATAATAATAATAATTAGCTACCATTGCGACATATTTGTTGAAATCATATTTTACGCGATATATTATAATGAGGCATTAAATATGCCTAAAAATACCTACTCAAAATATTTAAAATTAGTTGAATTTTTTATACCACAAAGATTTTTTTTAATTATAAAAATATTATAATATTATTAACAAATTATTATTATTTTTTTTGGCAAAAGAAAGCAAAAAAATATTACATTTTTTGTATGGTTATTAATTTACCAATAAATACTTTGTCAAAATTTTGAAGCAAAAGCTAAATCTCATCGATGAGTAAAACCTGGTATTTTAAGATGCTTTATAAATTCAGTAAGCTTTAAATTTGTTGTTTAGTAAATTTTAAAGTACAAACTTTTTGACAAGTATGTTTGTAAATTTTTATCTTCCTTACAAGCTTTACAAGACGTAACATGAAATCAAAATTATTTAGACCATGTAATATATTTTTATTTCTCTAGCTTTTGTAAGTCGATTAACAAATTCTGTAATATTATTTTGCTTCTCAATTTTTTTATCACGTATTAGAATGACTTTTCAATTTTTTAGAAATTTTAAATATATTAAATGTCTTTTCTAATATATCTTAAATATTTAAGTAGGCTATTAAATATTGCAATATCGTCTAAATATGTAACTAAATATGTACTTATTGCGCTTTTCAAACCTAAAGCCTTTTAACGACACATATTTTTTTTAATAATAAAAATATATTGGCAATGTCTTAAAGCTAGACTTATTATAAAGCTACAATCAGAGTTTATGTGTACATAGAAATAGAGATATTTTATCTTTGAAGCAAAAAAAGTATAAAATTGCATTATAGTGTTGTTCTTAATGTTCTTAAATATTTAAAAATTTGACAGATTAACTAAATTTAACTTTTTAGTACATTTTTGCATAAAATTAATGACAGAAGTACATATTATTTGATAGTTATACATTTAAATCAATAAATATGTGCATTAAGGATCTAATTTTATATTAACCTAATTAGTTCTATAAAAAAGTTTTATTAACTGCAGTTTTAAATACTGTGAGAAAATGTATTGTTATATAATTTTACACTTAACTATATTATTGATAATTGAATTTTAATCCTAAAAGTAATAAAACAACCACAAGCATAAACCATATTTGCTATAAGATCGTAATAATTTTGAAAACTTATACTATCCAGAAAAAATAGCAGAACCAAGTTTTTTATGGTTTTTATGGCATTTTAGTTTCACTTTATTCAGTTAGTTTATGCGTAAATGGTAACAAAAAATATGATTGAAAAATGTTAAATAATATTTCATGACATAAAATTTTTTTCTTATAAATTGCATTATTATTTATTAAAAGATATTATAGAATAACTAATCTATTATATTTACTGAGATTTATAAAATTATTTTTGGTTTAATCATTTTATTCATAAATTTATTTCTGATGTATCTATTACTTTTTTAGATGAACTTCTAAGGAACATAAAACTCTCCCAAATGTAGGTTAATTTTTGTGCCCTGAAAATAAGTAAATTTTTTTTTCATGGCACTGCTAAAATTTGAAATATTACCTTATACGATCATTTCATTTTTTATAAAATCCAGAAAAAAATAAATGAAAATTTTTCAACAAATATTTTGATTGATATGTTATTTATAAAATGTTTATCTTTAATTTTCTTATTCGCAATAATAGTGTAAAATATTTAATTAAATATTTAATAATATGTTTTCTTCTTGATTTTCTTTCCATCAAAGCTTTTCTTATTTTTTGACTGAAAGATTACTATCAAATTATTTTATTTTAAATACTGAACCAACAGCTAAAACATATCTACATATTTACATCGATGATTTTATTTCTAGTATGTTTATTTATTTTTTTAAAGTTTTGTAAGTAAAATGAGGGATTTTAAGAATCCTTTTAAATAAAATAATCATTTAAAATGGTACAAAACTCGAATTTTATTAGGAATAACAATGATTTTCTACAAGTCTGTTCGTTATGTTTGTAAATTATCAACTTTTTTACGATAGCTTAGAAGTAAAATAAAAACGTTTACATATTACTCTTTCTTCTAATAACTATTGCTACAATATGTCTTTTGACAATATTAAGGAATATAATTTAGCTTTCTAGAGAGTTTTTGGTATATTTTATTAGAAGTATTTTGCTAGCATATGCTATTTTTTGTTATAGTCGATTTTATCTGTGCAATAATACATTTGATCGGTATACAAGATTTTTCGCTAGAATTAACACTTTCTATGGTTTTTTTAAATTTATGTATTTTATTAAGCTTTCAAAAGCAATTTTAAAACAAGCTTATTGATATTTAAAGTGTGTTCGCTATATTTGTCAAATATTACCTTTTTTCACAATAGATTTAAAGGAATGAACATGAAATAAAAATCTTTTAGACCAAATATTTATGTTTCATAACTGTTGTTAGTAGATTGATAAAATATTGTTTTGCCTTCTAATAATATTATCAATAATATTTTAGTAATATGAAACAGAAATCCTTCAGGCTTAAAGATATATTTATCTTATTAAGTTAGACAAGAAATGCATTAAAGTTATCTTAATTTTTTTAATAGCCAAGAAAAAATATATGTCTCAAAAATATTTTTTCCGAATATTCTCATCTATATTAAACATTATAAATTAGATATAGATACACTTATTAATATTTTTTGATTTTCATTTAAACACAAATTGAGTCATATTTCATTGTAATAGGTAAAATATTTATTTTATTTGATGTTTTTCTCATATGCCCTATTATATTTTTTTTATTTTAGGGTATTTTAATTTTCAGTTACAGATTTTTACATTTTATACAGAACTTTTGAACTGGTCCACTTATCATTAACAATAAACTTTTGGACGCCAATAGATGAACTTAGTGTTTAAAACATATTTTATTAAGCATAAAGTAAAATTAATTTTTGGTCATAAACAAGACCAGTTTTAATTAAAAAAAAAATTTTTAACAATTTTTTTTATCACATTGTTTGTTACTATACATATATGTTATATTTTTTATAGCAAACTAGTAATGTTTGTGTTTATTTTATGCTAACTTTTGTAAAGAACCTTGAATAAATAATTTTCTCAAAGCCTAAAATTTCGCTATTCCGATTTTAAAACTGTGGAATTACAATATGGAAAAAAGAATACAGAATGTATTATAATTAGTTTTATATTAGAATAAAAAAAAAACACTACAACTGTATAGTGTAATTTGTTATTTACATATTTTTACAAGAACACATCTTCGTTAACTTGATCAAAGACGTATTCACATTTAGCTCAATTAATACGATCCACAAACATCAAACAAACCATTGTTTCAAAGCATAACAAACGCCACGTAATTTACACTGTGTCAAATAGAACATTGTTATAGAACCTATTAGATAACACGTGTCGTCTTGTTTTCTTTTGCAAAAGAAAAACATTCAAGAAATAATACTACAATTGCGTGTTTTGAATTCCCGAAGAAGTTAGGTCAGATAAGATTACATAGCACATTCGTCTAATTAGACGTTCGCAGTGTCGTTCTGTCACTTTGTGCAATTACTAAGTGGGTGTCGTTATGTCATGTCATGACCATTTGTCATACAGGAACATGTCTAAAAAAAGAACAATTGCTAGACTAGACTAAGCAAAAAATGATCGTGTTATTAAGCAGACCGACAACATAAACTTGAACGGTCGGGTCAAATGAGCAAGCCGCATCGATCGGTTGAAGTTTTTCTAATCTAATTAGTGCAGTCAGTGTGTTTGAACGTCAGAAAACTATATTTTTTTTTTGTATATAAAGTAGATGAAAAATTGGAAAAGTCTGTAGCGCTTCCCTTATCTAGAGTTTAACTTGTCAGTTAAATTAAAACTTTGCTAATTAAATTATTTTTAGTCTGGGTGTATTAAAATTTAATACCGTTAGCATACGTTAAGAATTACTTTAATAAAAAGTTATTATAAAAAATATATATATGTATTGTATATAAAAAATAATCTTAGCAAGAATATTTATATATTAGATCAGTACTGTTTTATTACACTAAAAAGCTGGAACAGATATACTGAGAAAAACATCTGCGTGTTCAGAGAATAAAAAGTGCATCGCCTGTATAACATAATTTTAAAATGCAACATTGCACAACTCTTTTTTACCACAACCATAATTCCGTCGGTTGTGTCCAGAAATAAACGCGCTTTCGATTCGCTCTTGCACGTGTAAATATTTGGGTTTTGTGCACGAAATGATAGGTGTTTACGTAGCCTCAGTGCTGAACTGACGAAAAAAGTTCGGTTAGAGCTTCAGTTCTAATTGCGTATACTAGATTCGCGGATAGTTTATCCAAACAAGATCGTAATGATGACAGGAACGTTGAAATGTTAATTATTTGTGGATTTTCTCATGGTCACTTGCTTTAAAAATATTTATTTAGATCATATCTATATATAGTATTTTCTGCAATATCCATGGGATTACCTAAACTTATTATAAATATAAATTGCCACAGCTCATATTCTCAAAATAAATATATATTATAATATTAATTAGCGTCGTTGGACGACGATAATGCGGTACGTGCAGATGTTTATCGATCGTCTAGTAACATGAACTTGAGAATATATGTGTACTGGACACTTTTATGTATATCTATGACATGTACATCGACATGGATAAGCGACTAAGCGCTTCTTTTCTCACTGTAGTTTGTTAGTAATTTTTATGATCAATTTGAGATATTGGGATTAAAGTGAGTGTTTAGTGAAGCGTTGTAGAAGTATAAAACACCTGCTTTTCTCGGTCTTCTTAGGGTCATCTTGTAGTAGCTCTGTTTGGTGCAAGTTCGGTTAAGCTCTTGCTTATTCCAAGTTGAAAGCGAAGTGGTAGTTCAATGTCATATTTTACCCGAAATATCTTAATGAATTTCTCGAAGAAATTATGTAATTATTTGAAGTGGTTCAGTACAGGGTGAGTCGAACCCTTGTTGCAATTCTAGATCGTCTGTCCAATCCTGATAATTGAGGGCAGAAACAGACTATTTGTTATTGTCTTTCTGGACTGTATCTGCGTACTATGATAGAAATTGTATGAAATTAACAATTGTTTTTTGATGAATATCGTTAATGGAGAAATGCTTTTTTTGTTCAATTGAAATAACTCAGATTCTTTGTGAATTTGGGGATTAAAGTGTAATTTTTAACAATTAATTCTGACGCAACAATTATTTTTTCATATTGCGACATAGCGCATTATAAAAGTTTGTTTATAAGGTTTTGGTTTAAACATGTCATTCTCACCATTACAGGATATTGAATAAAAAGCGACTTGAACCAATGAATCAGTTTTTTCTCGCAAAGATGTATTTGTAAAAAATGTTAGTGCTTCAATTTAGGGCTTAATTTTTAGTGTATCGTATTTTACAATAAAAAAAAATCGATTTTAAATCGGCACAATTGAGGACAATCTCTTGAATGTACAATTCAGGGATATTGTATCTGCTTGGTATTTTTATGAATATTTTTTCGTAACTTTACAGGCGTAAGCCCAATACGTGACAACGGGGTAAAACCTTTGAAATAATTAATGAATCGTAATCTACATAATTAGTTATAAATAATTTTGTATTATTTAATTTACAATAAATAAATGTTACTTTGCAGTTTTTATTAATACTGCATTTTTTATAAATAAAAATTCGAGTCTAGTGCCGATGAGATCTTACGGACTACGCTATTCCGACCTTATATATTTATATTTATCTAATGAACTACATTATTACGACTTTAAGTATACATATTTAGCAATAGCTTCTAATTTTGTTAAAATAGGGTACAACGGTTTTGAGTTCTATTGCTTCAGAACTGTTAATATACATGCATTCATATACGCATAATGTAAATAAGCTTCTAAAAATCTTTTTGTTCGGTTCAACATAGCTTCGCTTGGTGTGACTTATGCTTTTAATGGCAAAAATTCTGATGAAAGTGATTATGTACAACAGCTTTCTAACTTATATACTATCGAATATTGTGGAAAAGTACTTGATTTTTAATTTTTATATGAAACATATTTTGCCAGATTTGACTCCTAATGCTTTAACCTAATTCAGTACAGTTGCTTACGTTGTCATTCTCTAAAATGTACAATTAGGGGATTTTGTACCTGCTTGACGTAAATATTTGGCATTGGTCATTAATTATTATTGATTATTTATCACAGTTTTGTTATTTAAACTACATAATGCCAACATATTTAATGGTTGAAGGTGGTAATATAATATAAATTCATTAAGTACAATGAATCACATTTATTAATTATAGTTTTTAATTTTTTTAAATTTTTTTAATTAAAACTTCTAGTATTTTATTAAGAATATTTTTTTCTGTAGAGATTATATTAATATTTTTAAAACATACATTGATTTCTGTTTTAGTCCAATATAGTGGTTTTAAATTGTTACTAATTAAGAAAACTACATGTAAAAAAATATATTTAGGCTTGATTTTGGTGATGAATATATATATACAACAACAAAAATAAAATCGATTTTATAATAAAGCTATGGATATTATAAATTTTAACATAGTTAGTACTTTAAAATAATAATTTTAAATTATAATAATAAAATAAATATTTAGACATAAAAAAATATATAACTGTTATATATCATGTTTTCGATAGAGCAGATAAAAAAATTAAATAGGGTACAACTTATTTAATATTTTTATCTGCTTTATTGAGCACATAATATATAACAGTTATTTGCTCTGTAGAGAAAGATAAAAAGAGTAAAATTGAATGACTGGAATGATTGAATATTAGATAAGCAAACACATTTTTAAATTAAAAAAATAAATTAAAATGAAAAAACAGTTTATTACTAAATTAAGTTAGCTAAAATAAAATTAGTACAGTTAAGGGAATATTGTATTGGTGTAGTAACGACTGAATTATTTTTGTGCTAAAAACCTCCATTAAAATTATATAAATAAATATATTCTCAAGCGTAATTCATCTCAAGCTAAACCTTAAAAAAAATACTATTTTTGTGATATATGTAATTGAATATATCAACACTGCAAATTATGATGTGTTTGAATGAGGTTTTTATATTTCATGCCAAAGGTTTTATTAAAGGTTACAGCGACTATCTAGGGATAGTTGCGAATGCAATAATAAAAAGAGATTTTTTTATATGAAATTCTCCCCGTGCGTCGACCGCCTTTAAAAATGTATTTCCGTCGCGAAAAGCTCCTCAAAGAGAGCTTTCAAGTGTTTTTTCAAAGTTTACGTTGCGAAATTTGTTAGAACACTCTCCAGACGCCCGTATCGAACGGTTGTTTTTAGAAATTCCACACATGTCTATAAAAAAAAATAATTCCAATTCTTAGCAACTAGCGAATTCTTATTTTTTATGTGGCGTCAAATCATTGCGTAAATCGTAAAATGCGGAGAGAGAAAACAGTAAAAAACACACGCACACACAACGAGCTAATATATAAAGTAGGTAATGTGTATTGAATTACGGCTGAGGGTTTTAAATCTACTCTCGACTGGGATGTGTACGTTACTAACAATTCTCCGGGCTGGAGCTGTCAGGGACAGTAGTCGTGTAATTTATCGCCGTGCCATATAAATGCACACACACACAAGAAAACACGTAAAAATACGTGCTTAGCTTATATAGAGTGGATATAGAAATTAAAAACAAGGTATAATAAAAGTCTATGGTCTATATTGAACGATAAAATCAGCAGTTACATTTAAACCAATGGTTAAAACAATTGACATGCATAACTTGTACAGCATTTGAGATCAATGCATTTAGTAGAGCTTAACGTTATAATAATGATTAATGTTTAATAAATTGCAGTTATATTTTTATATATTTTTTTTCTCCTTTCTTCAGCATAAATTAAACTGTGGGTCCGATTTATTTGGCCAAAAGTCACTGGCAACACTGACGTGGAGGTGGCAAGACATTTGGCGTCCATAGCCCTTGTTCTTTTGCACATCTTGTAAATAAGTTAGCGATAAATATTATCGGCAGATTCTTTTTACCATGCTTTTGATACGGCTATTTTAAACACATTGTTTTTACATCTTAGTAAAAATATATGTTTTATATTTTATGTATGGATATATTTTAAATTTATTCAATCGGTATAATTGATTTATTTAGTGTAACCCTGAAAATTATATAAAGTGATATAAATAAAAATAGGGATTTGACTATTTATATGAGCCATGCTCTAAGGTGGTGACATTTTAGGGACCCAAAAAAACAATAACGGAGCGAGGGTCTCGCAAAACGGAATTTCGGAGATTTGGATGAAAAATCAGAATTTAAATTAAAAGGTTATCTTTTATCTCTAGTAGTGAATTTTACTCTTACATTAGTTTCGTGCTATAACTTTCTGCTCAGATTATATCTCTAATATATTTTAAGGATATTTTGAAAAACTGACTTTTGAAGACTTAAATAAAAATTTGAAATTTAATCGATGAGTTATACCTTATCTCATCGCGTCATTAAAATTTTGTTTAATTTTTGACTTCCACAATATTATTACAGTTACAAAATATTTTATTATTTCTAATAAACTTAGATAATTAATTAAAATTTCATTGATGAGTTATCCCTTATCTCACTAGCATGTTGCATTATTAAAATTTTCTTTTATATTTGACCATGTCACACATTGGCTGCCACAATATAATATTATGGTTATAAAATGTTATATTATTTTTTATTAAATCATGTTTATATTGGACATAAAATTTCTGATACAATAAATACAATTAATTTCTTTACCTTAATCAATAAATTTTATTTTATTCTGCTTTTTTTAAACATATTAAATGTTTATAATTTAATCTTTTACTTAGATATTATCTTGTATTATCTATAAATGGTTCTGTAAAATCAAAATGATTCTGTAAAATTATAAAACTTGACAAAATTATTCCTTGTATTAAAAATATCATTCACGTCCATTAGTAATTAATGTATAATAATTAAATGTTATTGAAATACTAAGGTATTTAACTTATTGTCTTAATAAATAAAAAAAAATATCAAAATTATTAAAATATTTAAAAATAACTAGTGTGTAATATTAACTTTAATATTATAAAAATTACTTTAATACAAAAACAATTATATTAAACTGATTTATTCAGAATTTTTAGTTACATCGAAAATAATCTCCATAAGAACCAATAATCATAGATGACATTTTGTTTATAGGTTTTTGTGTTGTTAAACCATCGATAAATAATTAATATTATAAATTAAGTTGGTAACAGATTATATAATTATTTGATTTATTATTTTTAAAATGTCATACTTTTCGTAGCACTCTTTTAAGTCTTGGCTAAAAATAATTTGTGTAAAGTACTGATAGAAATCTATTGAATCGAATTTTTAATACATTATACATATAATATAACCTCCGTTTATGTAATAGAAATACTTTATTAATATTTATAATTAGAATAATGATTAACTTAAATACCTATCTATACTATTTAAACATATAACTGAAAATATATGTAATATCATTTGAGATTTTTATAAACGGACACAATAATAAATCCAAAAAGGATTTAAAATGCGATTAATTTTCATAAAATTTTCCCGGAGAGCATTATTCGTATAAATATATTCGAAAGCTCACTATATACGCATACACTCACATTTCCATTCATTCCTTTAGAATTATCATAGCATCCGGTCTCGGGATTAAATCGGAGAATTCTTTCGGATCGCAAAAATAATTCCATTTTAACAAAAAGCTCCGGACGAAAGTTTGAAAGCTCTCGCGATTGTTGCAGCGTAATCCCCGTCTTTTCCTTTGCACGATATTTTTCGGACGCTACTGTCTGTGTAAAAGCTCAATATTATATTGCTGTACTGAAAATATGATGCAACAGCTAATCGAGTTTCTTCTTTGACATCAAAGAAAGCTCCAAAAAAGCGCAATCGCAGCCGGCGATAATAATGTGAGTGCTTTTCGAACCGGGAAGCGCATGAATCACGATCGTTTATAGATTTATTGCGTGGGTTCCATAATATATCTTTTGAGGTTGCCTAAAATTTATGAGTTGTTCAGATCTATTGGAATACGTATTTGAGCTTTTGGGTTGTTGAATTATTAATATTAAATGAGATGTACATTATTTGATAGGTACTAATATTAAACAACGTAGAGAGGTTCATTAGAATTTAAACCATTTTTATAATGTCATATTTTTATTAAAAATTTAACTTGATTTTCAATTTATCATTATTTACACAATAGAAAGATTTAATAATTTTATTTATAAATGAAAATATGCTTTATATGATTTATATTTATATCGAAAAATATCATGAAAATCAAACATATTTTTTACATTATTTTAATATTTTCAAGTTCGTCTTACCTGTCGATTAAACTATAAAATAGTTTTATTTTTTTATGACATATTAAATTAAATAAAATATATTAAACATATATTAGTTTATATCTTTATTAAGCTATGTAAACAGTTTTAATCTAAAATGTTCATAAATTTTAAATCTCTGCTCAATTTAATTTTAACATAACATCAAGCTTTAAACCTTAATAATTTGTTCAAATATTGTAGTAAGTTAAATTTATTTTAATTTCTACAATATTTAAACAAATTAGCTTTTATATATTTAATAATTTTCTATCGTTATTTCAAAATTTTAGCTTATTTTTCAATATATGTATATATAATGATAAATGAAAAAATATTCTTAACGCTTCTATAAATATATACTAAATTTTTTTTATTTCTATTTTCTTTTGATACAAATAATACTTATTAATTATATCACTTATGATAAGTTTTTTTCTTAATTATGTTTGTTAAAAAAGCGTTATAAAGCGTCATTAGAATTTAAAACACTTTTTAAATAAACAAACCGCGATATGAGAACACCCAGAGTTAAGATCGCCACACACGTTTGAAATCGCAAAAAACACTCTAGATAACAAAAGGCTTTCTTCAAAAATAAACCATTATTTTTATGGTTAATATTTATATGGCATATGTTACGTTTAAAAATATTATCGATATATAATAAATATTCTAATAGTATAATTCAGTGACTAATAATTTGAAATATGGGGTTCCTTAATTCTTATCGTGTCTGAAAAATCAGTATTAGTGATGATTTATGTAATATAAATTTTGATTGACCATCAAGTTATTCTCATATTTTATCGTTATAAATAATTTAAATAAAATTAGGCTAGACTGTGCATAATATTATTTTATAATCAAAATCATAGATTTATTTATTTTGAATTTTTTGTTTCTTACTTCTCATTTAGTGGTTGTTGATTGTGTTTACTTTGTTGTAATGAGTAGGCTTAATGCCTGTAATGTTGTACTAGTAGATTTACAATACATACAACTGTCTTAATTTTAACGGGTAGTTTAAATTGGGCTAAATAAAGCAGCTCACCAGTTCCAAGCCACTTGCAGAAAATAAGAAAAAGGTTTGAAAGAATTACAGATATTTTAAAATAAAATGATTTTACTCTTGACTTCATGGATTGTAGGAACAAGTCACAATAAATGTCATTACAATTGCTCCAATTTTGTCTTAAATTATATTTGATTTAAGAAACAGTTATTATTATATGCTAAGTATATTTAACGGTTTTTTCGTATTAAATATATTTGTTAAATTTTACAATATAAATACATTTTTTAACTTAAGATGTCTGTTTTAGTTTTTTCATGATTTTATAACTGACTCTTGTATCAAATAACTAATATTGCTTATTTAACTAGTGAATGGAATAAAACTTTATTATACTTAAATAAGAATTGGTTTCGTTTCTAATAATAAGTCTTCTTTTAGGATGTAAGTTTTAGTAGTAAGTGAGTTTTTTATGGTGGTGTTTCGACTTATATATTATAGGAGAAAAGTATTTTTCTTAACTAGTAATGAGTGATTTATAATAATTATTGTTTCTATTTTACATTATCATACAAGACTGTAAAAGCTGTTAGCAGATAAAACCTGCAATCGTAGTTAACCTACATATCTTCATTGGTATACCTTTTTTCAGGAAATTTTGTCTGTTTGCTAAAGATATGGTTAACCTTTAAGGATTTATTCATATGTCGTTGTCACTGTAGTAGTCCATTATTAGCGTTAATTGCACAAGAAAGGAAATTTTAGCGTCATATCGCTAGTAAATTGTTTTATTAATTTTTAAATTTTAAATAGATTAAAACAAAATATACATATGGATTTTATTACTTATTTATACATATTTAGGAATAATTCTATTTAAAAAAAAAACATGTTTCAAATTTGCCTCTTCCAAGAATCAGTACATGTTTATTTATTATGTTACTGAGAAAAAAAGCAATGTACATATATTTACCAAATATAGAAACCAATCTTGACATTTGTAATCATTAAACTGACGTAGTATAGATTTTACACCTATATTTATAAATACGTATTAATGAACTTTAAAAATAAATGTTATACATGTAAAAGCTTTCTTTATAAAAAATACATGTTATTGCTTTTTTTTATTACGTTATCTTTTATAAATAAATATATGTATTAAGTGCTTTAAAAAGTTAAAAATCTTGTTTAGTAAAATAAAAAGTTGAGAAGCTTTGCCCACGTGCGAACGGCTGGAGTTTTCGCATTCGGGCAACAGTAGCCGCGGAAGCTTTCGGCCGCGAGCTTTTGCCTTCTCTGCTTATCTAAACGCGCGTTCACAAATTATACTATATACATACATACATTCACAAACTTTCGTTTCGTTTAGTGAACAATTCTCGCAGATTAAGTGTCTTCTCTGGTACGTAGATACAAATTATTTAACCGTAACCCAAAGCGACCCATATTACGAAAATATATTTGTATATAATTCACGAAATTATCAAGTGTAAAGTAACCGCAATTAAAACTACATTAATCAAAGTGACTCATTAAGCTTGAGTTAAAGCAATTCTCAGAAAATTTATAAATCTAAATTTTGTGGAAGATAATGTAGCTTAAGATGTCATTAATTGATTAAAGATTGAGCTTTGGAAATACGTTAAAAAATATTTGTATTTGATAAGTTATATAAACTATTACTTATAAATTAAAATATTAAGGATTTAATTTTATTTAAACCGAATTATAATTACTCCCATTTCGAGAGGATTTATGAAATATTCAACGAACAGTCTCTCGTCAAACGGCGACAGCTGTCGTTAAGGCTTTTCTATTGGCTCGCACTTAAACGTTAAGTTTAACGATCAATTCGCGTGTGTCTACAATACGTATTTTATAGTATAAAATATATGAAGAAAATATATTTGTGTATATAGTTATGAAGTCATGGTTCATAAATCCGTAAAATCCGGCGCTGGTTTCTGGTGAGAATCATTATATTTTACGACAGTCGGTGTACATTTCGTGGCGTCTGTTTTCGTGTCATTCTCCCAAATTAATCGTATAGAAAAACCATTGGCACGCGAGCTAAGTAATACATAATACTAAAGACTTCAACGTATCAGTAGACAGGAAAAAAAGTGAAACCAATCGTTGTAAAAATATGTATGTCAAATTAAATATTTTATTGTTTAAAATAATTTAATGAGATGCGTGATTAAATATTCTGAGCCCACCGGTGCGGCATGCGACACGACAGGGATCGTCGCAGGATAGGCTTGCGGTAAAAATGAGCTCCATTGAACGCCCACGTGACATGCACGAGCGTGAAAGTTACTGGTTGAGTTTACGCCAGCATAAACAATTCGTCGAATTACGATTTGGCATTACATATGGTTCGCGTATTGCTTGTAGAATGCGGAATCGACAACGTTTTTTATACTTAAGTTACAAAAAATATTAAATGTTTTTACATTCGAAGCGTACAAATTTGTGTAATTAATTAAACTATAAGTAAGTTTAAGGTGAATTTAACAAATAATTGTCTTTAGACTGTGCTGGTATTATTTTAGGTTAAGGTTAGTCTGTGTCCGATGGGCGTGAGCTCCAACGGTGTCGAGTTCAGAATTGAGTTTTTGTGTATTTTCAAGTTTGAAGTGGGTTTTGGATTATAACTTGTTGGAAAAATGTGATTATGGATGATTTTGTAGATTTGAACTCTCCTATCTTATCTAATGATATTTTATATGACTGTTTTTGGTTTTGACAGTTGCATTGCATCTGAAAGCTTGTGTAAAAATATTTATGATTGTCTAACGGTTATTTTTACGATAATTTTTTTATTGTAACACGACAAGCGTTTATCCCAATGCGTTATAACAGGGTGAATACAATGAAGGCATACAAATAGTAAGACACGATATTCGATTCAAAGTGTGTGAATCAGTGTTACCTGTGCAACGTAATATAAATTATATATGTCACTAAATACAATTACTGCGATATTCATATGTGATATTAGGAGAATCTAGAAAAGCTTAATTTGTGATGTTCACTCGGAATTACAATTATATAAACAATGGGATTCGAACTCAGATATTTCAGATATTAATTACCAACCCTCACCACTGTTTTATCGTTATGGTTAACTATGGGATTTAAATACAGTTTCATCAAGTATTAGTTATAGACTATTGCTATCGATTATTTGATAAATACGCAATACTTCGTCATTTCTTCACAATAATTGCGCTAAAAGGACAATTTTAGCGTCATATCGCATATATATTTTGATGGTTCGTTTAAATGGTGTTATTTTGTGCATTTACGAACGCTTCTCTGCTTAAATATTATCAAAATATGCAGTTTTATAAATATTTTAAAATAAATTATGCATATTATAAAGTAGTAAATAACAAAAAATTAGGATTTTTAAAAATATGTGCTTATCTAAAAATGCTCTATAAATTTATTGATCGTTGCGTTTAGATTTAATGGTTTATGTATTAGTAGCACTGCAGTATTACATATATTAGACTAAAGAAAAAATAAGTTATTCATTCCAAATGAAATGTGTAATGTAATAAATATTTTACTCTGTTTCTCTTTAAAAAAATATTGTGTCAAATAAAAATAAGTTCTAATTAATATTTTACTTGGTCTATATTTACAAAATACTTATACATAGCTTGGGTTTAAAGATTGCTGGATAAAGTATATAGCAGTCAGTTTTGGCAGCCATTTCTTATATTATATAATAATTTTAAGTAAAGCATTAAAAATATTATTTATAAGTATCAAGCAAAATAAATAAAATAATAAATATTTAATAATTAAGTGACACGTCAACGAATTAAATAAATCCTATTTAACTACCTTAATCCTATTCGACACTTACTAGGCAATTTTTCTTTTATAATAAAATACATTTTTAATTTACTAAAAAATATTTTAACATTTGTAACACTTGTAAGTTAACCTATGGAACTTTATTTTATATATTAAAAATAAATTAATCTAATTTAAGAAATTATTGAAAGCTCTTAAGCTTTAAAGAGTAGTTTATTCTCACCTTCACTCCCATATTATATATGATAAATAAAAGTAACGCTTAATTTCAATAAATCAAAGTATACATTATAATGCAAGAAACTGATATACATATTTTTTATGGTATTAATATATTTTTTTTATTTTTCAGATACAATCGTCAAATTCTGCGAAAGTTTCCAACGATTGAAAATTATACACGTAATTTGATATAAAACTGCTTCGAAATATTACTTATGACACGACAATAAATTTTATACATTATAAAAAGTATTATTATAAGATATTCCGAACGAAAAAATATAAATTAAGAAACGAAGAAGATCAATCGAATTTTTTACGTAAACGAACTCGATTTCTTTTGGCGATTCATTGCGAGCGCTTTTATATTCGCTGATTATGATATTCGAACTTTTTATACCTACATAATAAAATATCGTAAACGAGTGCTTCCTAATGATCAATTGCTTATGTTTAATGATAATATTTAAGATAAATACTAATTTTATATAAATTATATCGTGTGTGCGAATCTTCGAAACATAGTCAATTTGTGTGTGTTTGTGTACGTGAAGTGTCTTTATTTAAAAGTTAAATAATAAAAATAATGTTCGTTGCATAACATAAAGTTAATTGAAGTGAATACAAGATGACTGCGAGGGAAGTAGAATTGAGTGGAGGATCTCCATGGGGTTTCCGAATGCACGGTGGAGCCGATGTCAATCAGCCGTTGAAAATATCAAGGGTGAGTTCATAAAACCGATACTTTTTATATCCCATTTCATTTTTAATGGGGCTCGATATTGAAAGCAGCTAATTAAACTTATTCATGCTGACTCGGTGTTTTTTTTTCCGGGTTATTTTATACAATCCATATTTTATCTTGAGATGCTAATTAAAGCAAGAAGTGATTTTTATATTTGTCTTGCATTTCATTTAATTTTTACCCTAATTAATGTCATACATTGAATTTTTTCGTTGTGCTACAGATTCTTAGTTGGTTTATAGATTAAGCTTCATATCAATACAAATTTTGCATAGCCCAGTATCTTATATAGTGCGGAATTTTTCTATTCTAATAACTTGCTAATACAAAATGAATAGTATTTATATTCTAATAGTTTGCTTTATAAAGAAATACAATTTAAAAAAGACTTTTGCATATAAAAAAATAATAAAATTTTAGTATTTGTGAAAAAGTCTATTCAAATGTGCTTAAACTAAGACTTGAATGTGTTAAAACACTACCACTAATTTTCTATTATTAGTAGTAGTGTTTAAACACCTTTAAAATAATTTAAAATATAATATTTTTTCTTAGATACTTAGAATTTGATTAAACAAATTTATTTATTTATTTATATTAAATTAAGACCATCGTGATCCCAATACGTCACGATGGTCGAAAATAGTTAAATATTTTTTAATATTGAAAATATAAATTTATTAAAAATGTGATTTATTAATTACTTATAAAAATATGTTATGATTGGAAAGTATTTTTTTAAAAAAGCAATTATGCACTAAATCCATTTAAGATATTTTATTTAATTCCAAGAAATCTTTTGATTTATTAAAGCAAAGTCTTGATTCTTGCGATTTAAAAGTCTCAGTTCTTAGTATTGATTTAATTATTTTTTATAATATTTTCCGTTAATGGTTTGCCTCTGGTAAAGCTTTTAAACACCGTTAGTAATACTACTATATATTTTAAATCAGAATTTGACTTTTTTAAATACAAATAAGAATCGATTTTTGTTTACTGGCAGCAAACACGAGCGTCACGCGTTCAGTGCCAGTCCGTGCGGAAAATGTCAGGAAAAGTAGGAAAACTTGCCGAGCGGCGCCATTCAATCTTGGAGGATTTCGCACGAGAATGCCTTCGCGCCACCCTTTTCGCCTTGTGTATATCCTTTTTTATTTCCTTCCGGTTCCGGAGACAATGTATACAAAGGCGACGACTGGCATTTTCTTAACATTTGCACAGATCACCTAGCGCATATCAGAATTGACAACACGCCTATACGAATAACCTTTAATACATACTTCAGACAATATATCCCTTTGACAACATATAGGAACACTGTAGATATGTTTATAAGCTTATATGACATGAGTCGCTTAAAAGCATAAGTAATAATAACATAATAAAATATGTTATATAACATTTATAATAATAATTATAAAGTACTCAAATTAACTTGACTAGTTCCTCATAACTTAAACAGCAAATGAACATTTCTTACTTACAGTAGGTAAGTAAGAAACGGGAAAAAAGTAGGTGCAAATAGCCACATCCATTTAAATTAGCTAAAAATATTTTAAGATGTGTGACATCGCATCTTTGTGATGTAATATTTTTTTTTACTTAATATGTTTTGATTTTATTATTATATGTTTTACTTAAAAATATAAAATATATTTTTAATTAAAAATTATTATAAATATAATATAACATAACGTTTTGATTTTAGCTTAATACAAAATTATTTTTTCTAGGTGCAAAAATACAACAAAAATTGTATTATTTAAGTGCCTAAAAGTCGATCTTTCTGTGCTGAATTTGCTTCTCATTCAATTTTATTCCTGAACAATTTAATTTAATTTTCGCTTCTACACATTTACGACTCAAATTGCCAAACTTAATTTATTTATTTTTCAAATTGTAGCGTATTTTTGTTCAAAGTTTAGCAGAAAACACAAATTTTAATTAAGCCACTTTGGTCAAAATTACAATAATTTGAAACCTCCATCATCCAACCGCATAAACAATACCATCGGTGGGAAAGCGTCGCGTTTTAATTAGCGAAACTTTACAAGCGTCTCCGACAATTATTTTAATTCAAGTGGAAAATCGACGAGAGCATTCCTCCCTTTCCGGGAAAGCCTTTCCGGAAAATTCAGAATCGCACTCGGTCACGCCCGGAAGTTTAATTGTCGGGCGGGCCCGCTCATGAAATATTATATATTATATAATAAAGTGCAACGTTAATTGAATGGTAAAAATCATGCATGGTCTAAGGGCCAGATTATACTAAAAAAAATAGTATTTAATTAATTTTATAGCACCTAGTCTTAATTTGAAGCAGTGGTGTTTTAATTTTAATCAAATTGTATTTATTTAAAATTGCAAGTTCTGTCGGGATTACCCATAATCGTTACGTCGAAATTATTTTCATATGTTGTTGTATAAAAAGCGATGAAAAAAACATGGAATAGTGTAGTCCTCAGGGTCTGGTCTATTAATCCAGAGTTAACTGGTTCAGTTCCCCGAAACAGACTCAAACTTTTATTTATTTTTAAATCGCTATTAATGAAAATTGCTTGAAGCTGCAAAGAATATTGATTGTAAATTATATTTAATAGTCACTAATTTCCCGAGTTATTTGTAATATTTTCTTTGATTAAATAAATACTAATTTATCTCTTTATAACATGTATGTGATTAATTTCATTTTTGACAAAAAGTCGCCATGTAGGTATCATCGCTGAATCGCACATTTTTGACGTTAATCACTATCAAATAAACTAAATTTAAATCTAAGACTAATAGTCTGGTTTATTTGATTGTATATTTATATGATTGTATATAAACCAGAGCACTATCTTTCTTATCACTTCTGTCAGGTCTTCCACTAGAACTTTGTTCAAGACTTCCCGTTCCAAACTTGAGCACCGCAATGCCGAATTGACTGAGATGACCTGTGAAAAGCAGCTTTTTTTCTTTAACTGTCTGTTTTGGTCCATCCGAGCAGTAACCCACAATCTCCAAGAGTCTATACTACCTATGTAAAAAATCAAGCTTTTTTTTTTAATTCGCTTTTTAGTTGAAAACGGGATTTGTCTTTATTCTAAACGGAACTTGAAAAATCTAAAAGCTTTGTGTTCATTTAATTATGAAGCTTAGATTGCAAAGGTTGTTACATATGTTTCTATATTGATAATTTAAGATCTTGACTCTTTTTTACATCAATATTTTTTTTTCTAGTTACACAAACATTGCAAAGCCCTATTTTTACACTGTCAAAAAATCTTATTGTGATAAAGCAAATCAATATATTTAGCCAAAATTTTTTTTAATTTCGATTTATAGATTATGCACATCTATTTTCAATGAGAAAATCCCATAGAGACTATCAAAACTTCATTTTCATGATTATTATTAGTAGAAATTTAAAGATGTTTTCTCAATATTTTTTTGCAAAAATAAATTTTTGGCTACTGAAATTTTTATTATTATTACTAAATAATAACAATTTTAAGTCTACACAATTGTCAATTTTTTTAGTGTCACATATATTTATGAATTCATTGAAACATTTAGAACAGTACCTAAAAAACTTTTCTGATAATTTATAAATTTTCTATTAAGTTTTAATTTATAAATTTTAATTAATAAATATAATAAATTTAATTATTAATAGTTTATTTTTAATTTATAAATTTTATGTTCAATTTTACTTTACTATTTCGCCACCAGAAAAAAATGAATAAGTTTTCCTCTCTTCCAAAATCAGACTAATCTATATTTATTTATAAATTATCAAATACTTTTTTGGTTTTTATTTATAAATTTTAAAGTATAATACAGTATTATATTACTACTAAAATATTTTCCAAAAATGTTTGTTTTTATCGTTAGTACTAGAATTGTTAAAATTATTCAAGAAATACTTTCTTTTAATCCTTTCTTATTATTTTTTGCATAACATTATTAGTGGCCTGTTTTATTATTATTTTTATTGCTCAATAACAAAAATGAAAATGATTTAAAATTTATCACCACTAATAACGAAATCATTATCACAAGTTTTAGTTAGTTGAAACTAATTATGAATAAATAAAAAATACAAAATGGGACAAAAACGATAATTATGTCTGATTTTAATATTCTTAAAAGTATGAATTATGACGACGTAATAAATTAATTTGTTGAAGGTAAAGGCAAAAAAGTAAAGTTGAAATATTTATATATATGAATAATCTTCATCATTTTATATGCACACAAAAAAATCCATAATCATATTTGCTTTATTTATATTTTTCCGAATTAAAATATATTTGATAAAATAATTTTAAATATAAAAAAATAGTATTTAGACCCTTTAGAATTTACATTTAAAATTCAGAAATTTAAAAGCTTACATTGAAGGAGCTTTCGTGCTTTAAGTTGCAGCACGAAGCAGAAATAAATTATCGGGGGCTGTTAATATGTTTTGTTGTGGAGCAGGTAAGGGAAAAGTCTCGGCGCTACTGTGCGGGGAGCTATATTCTAATTTTCGGAACATGACAGAGTAAATGGGTCGTGAATTGGAATCGCTTAAGGGGCAGTCGGATGTGAAGGGCGATTTTGGGGTTGAATTATCGCCCTGAGCCAAAAATGTAGGCACTAAATTTATGATCTGCATAATCATTTATGTAAGTGCTTAATTAAAATGTGATTTAATAATCTTGTTAATCTTGTAATGGGGTAAATATTCTGAAATTTAAAGATTAATTGGATATAAATTCTAGAATAAATATACTAAATCGTAAAGATGGAAAACAGCAAAAAGCTTTTAAATATAAAAAATAGAGACGTCTTTATAGTATTTAAAAAATACATAATTTTAAAATGTATACGATAAGGTCTCGTATGAAATATAATTGCCCAATAAATATTTATTAATATTTATATTTTATAAGATAAATGCTCTATGCAGATGACATATACATAATAAAATTTAAGGAATTAGTTTGAGACGCCTTTATCTTTTTACAGAATATCTGTTTCGAATGCGATTGACGTTTTTCATAATGTGGGTTCAATTTCTTTTAAATACTGTGTATTTTATATATTGACAGTGAAAGAAATAAAAGCAAGATTCCATTCCAAATGTATGAAAAACAGTGCCTGTTATCGATTTTTATCTGATACGAAATTGTTTCTCACACATCAAGAATCTTATCTGATTTTCATCTTGAAATAATTGTTATCTGTTAAATATATCTGATTTTTACATTTTGATGTATCTATAAAAACATAGTTAAATATGAAAAAAATGTTCGTTTAAATAATAAGTAGTAAGTAATTTTAACCAAAAATTAGGGGTTCGAGTGCAAAACGTAAAATCATAAAATCAAGATTAAGAGAAATTATTGTAAATATTATATATACATATATAGAACATAAATAAATTATATTCAAGGTTTTTAATGGGTTTATTTTATTATATTTAGTTTTGTTGAATTTTACTTTATTTTTTACATTACAAAGCCATTAAAATATACTGTAAAAATTCTAAAACCGTTTATAGAAATATTAATTTTTATAAATTGGTGTAGTGTTTTCAATTACTATTTTGCATTTTCTGGGCACAAAGGAATTAAGACTTATATGTAGTATATAAAATTTAACATCAGCCCCTGAAAAAATGCTTTTAAATCATTTTTGTACACAAGTTTATATTTTTTAATGATAGAGTATGATAAATTGTTTGTATTGAATTTATTTAAAGATAAATTAAGTTTATTTTGTGTATGAAAAACATTACAAATATAGTGCCTTTAAATATATAGTACGAGTTACTAAAAGTATTTGATTTTTGCTAGACTAAATGAAAAAAATATAAGTAAAAAACATTGATTTATTTTAGAGCATGTAGAAATTTCAATTTTATGATTATAATAATAATTTAAGTTTTTTATTTTAGCAGTAAAATTTTCATTTAGGGTAAAATTACTAAATCATATCATTTGATATAAATCATTTATTTGCTCTCATATTTTTAAAAAGTAAACTTATAATTAACTCTTGAATATTGAGGTACTTCAAAATATATTACTCAGGATTGGATGATTATTATTTTTAAGATATCTCGAGAGATCTCAAATGAGAAATCTCAGAACATAAATACACATAAAAAAAATCGTTTATTAGACTATATTATATTTTTAAAATCTGAACGATAAAATATCGTTTGATTTAACTGACCTAATTAAAGGTGCGGCTTACCAAATCCTATATTTTATCTATGAATATATTACACAAAAATAGTATTAAAGTACACCTCTTCTTACTAAGTTGAGAGGTCACGAATCTCTACATACATATTTCTTATACGTTCATTATACAAAACTTGAATGTATATTTACGTCACGAATTGCATGGCGTGCCACCGAATAACGTAATATTATGCAAAGCGTCGTAAAAGTGTTTACTGTTATTATACCGTTTATTGAAGTGTTTTTCTTTTATTTTATGTGACTGCCAAATAAGGTTTTTGACTTATTGCGATTTTTTTCAGCAGCGGTACAGCGCATCTCTTGAGCAAATATTGCAAGTGAGTTAAATTTAACCGACGCGGTTAAACACTAACAACTCACTAATAATTTTGTTGTGTTTTTAATATTTGAGTAAATTGAATTATTAATAAACGCATGCTTCAACGTTGATTTTTAAAATATTTGTGGGCGTTACAGGTTTTAAATTTCAATGTAAACTAACGATTAATTATGTTTATAACATACTACATAGATTTGATCTATTTTTTATTTAACAATGTATTAAAATTTGTATCGCACATGTTGAAATTAAACTAAAAATTACTCATGGAATATATTTTTTAATAATGAATCAGACAAAATTATATATTTTTTTGATTGATTATCTCAAATTATGTTAGTATGACTTTCACTAATCTTATATATAAATATGGAGTATTTAAAATAGCTCAGGGCTTATTTAAGTATGTTTTTGAAAATATTATAAGGCATTATAAAAATAATATAGGTACTTTTCTATTGTATAAATATTTATTCAAGATTATTTTAAACTTCTTACTGCTACAAATTACCACCTACTTGTCTTCCCTAATACATGTAAATTATTTTTCGTTTTTTACAAAGCAAATTCATAGTATAATCACAGATTGTTTAGTAACGTTTGTTATCTAATTTATTTTTACGACGAGCACATCCAAACGTAATTCTCATATGTATGTAAATCAATACACTAGTACACAATGTTAATGGAAGGCTACAGTGATTTTTTTACGTAAATATATCGAATGAAACTTGGCCAGACACTCAGTCTGCCATTATCAATCATATAGTACAGACTGTAGGTCAATTTTCGACATTGGCCAGACCAAAAAGTGCGATAGAGCAAAAAATATATATTTTCATATCACAGTGTGTATTGAAAAATTTGCCTATGCAAATATTTGAACCCTTTTAAACTGTCTGCTTTGAGTGGTATAGGATAATATTCTTGTGCTCTTGTTTAAACTAACGTGTAAAAAAATATTTCTGCGTAAGTTTTTTTTATTCAACAATCAATATATGTCACTATGCACAATCTATAACAATAGTTATTCGTGTATAGATCGAAATTATTTCATATGAGATTCGAACCAAGGTCTTTTAGATATTATTGATTTATCTATCATGTTTAAAAAAGTATTGCTTATTACAATAAGCAATTTATTATATACTGTTAATATGAAATATTCTTTAACATAAAAACAATTTAAACCACTATGCTATTTTACATATAAATTATATTCTAATGTAAACAACCACATTTTTAATACAATTTCTCGGAAAATTTGAGTTCCGTGAATTTCCAAAGGCTTCCCGAAAATTTGTTATTCAACTTTAGTCCCCGAGTTCAATTATTATTCAATCGGCGTTTTTTTTCGGGCACGAGTCCCAATATAACATACCTGAAAGTATGCCACTACGTCGCACAACTAAAGATCACAATTTCAATTAAATGTGTAGTCAGTGTGGTCATGTCGCGAAGAGAATTAACATATTTTGCTCTAGACTTTGAGGATTCTGAATGCGCAGACGTTGTATTATGGTAGCATGGCTCAATAAATTCAACGCATACGTGGACCAGCACAAAGGGAAGCATTCACTTCACTCAATGTTATTAACTTGATAAAAGAGAAGTTTACAGATGGTTACGGTGCATCGGGAGAGCCGAGACCAAAGGGACAGGAAGTTACACATATTTATGCGCTCAGTGCATGTGTAATATGTGTACAGTAAAGTGGGACTATTGAAACTAAAATACAAAATATATGTTATATGTTTAGTAGCTTTATACTTCAACTTCACAGAAACGGCCAAAATTGTGTAGTTACTCTTATTTGAAGGTCCTCTAGATTTACTTATTTACTAGTACGGTTAAAATAAACTAATATAGTAATGCTAGTTCATAACTAATGGTCATAACCAAATTTAATATTATGTATAAAATAGGGGTGTAGATTCTGTCTTGGTCTTGGAGTCCATGCGTTTATTTTGTTACCACAAAGATTGAGACGTGTTATCTTAGGGTGCTCCCGTTGGCTTTGAAGTACAGTAAGTTCTCGACTTACGCGGTTAATTCGTTCCAGAAAAATTCGCGTAAGTCGAAAATCGCGTAAGTAGAGGAATACTCATCCGATATGTATTAAATATTAATACATTCCCCCAATCATCCGAACGATACTTAAAAGAACTAAATGCCGTCTTCTTGTATGTATACATTAGGTTAAAATGAAAATAAAAGCATTATAAAATTTTTTTCTATGTGTAAAATGTCTACATACATTATAATCTTAACTTTTTTTACAAAATAAAATGAGAAACATAAAAATAATATTTATACATACATATTCATTAAAATATCATGTCATAATGTCTATACTATTCCATTTCAATATCTTTAGGTGTTGGATTTATTTTATCTAATAAGAAACCGTACTTATCCAGTGAAGATTGTACACTAGATCTTTTTTTCTCATAATAGATATTTTTATAAAAGGAAATAGCGTCCTGAACTGCTTTATTGGCTTTCTCAAACCGATCAATGTCGGGATCTTGTGCTTTTAAACCAGCCATTCCTTGGTCTATCAAATTAAGGCATTCTTTCATTTTTTGTACTCAAATTCTTTAATTTCTTTGACTTCCTCCTCCGAATCACCGCCGTTGTTTCTATATTCTTCAAGTTCTATTAAATCTTCATTGTTTAATTCCACTCTATGACTTTCTAACAATTCAATGAAATCATTTTCATTTAGATTTAAATTTAATTGGTTTGTAATTTCAACAAGATCATTAATTATGTTATTTTTCCTGCATGGGGTCTTCAACAACTTCAAAAAATTGAGGAGTAAGCTTCTTCCAAACGTTTTTCATGGTAGACTTTGCAATTTCATTCCAGGCAACACCAATATTTTTAACAGCTTCATAAATATTGTGTTCTTTCAAAAACTGTGTGAGTGATATACTGCTTTGCCCTTCAGTTACCTTTATGGCATTTCTAAAAGTTGTCCTTAAGTAATATTTTTTAAAGCTTTGTATTAGACCTTGATTCATAGGTTGTATTATAGAGGTCGTATTTGGGGGCAAAAATGCTATTTTGATATGTTCGTGATCACACGGTGGATGTCCCGGTGCATTATCAAACAGGAACAAAAATTTACGCGCAAATCTATATCAACATCGATATTATAACAAATTTTTAATTTTCGAAATTTTTAACCGCGTAACTCGAGAACCTACTGTAGGTTCGTAGGTACAAAGAGAGAAGCGGCAGCTTCTGCGATCTTCGCTGATCTGAAGTTGGGTTTGGCTTCTCTTAGTTGCAGCCCTTGTTAAAGGTTTATTGAAGATTTTAAGTTTATTGAGAACCCTAGGGGGTGATGATTTTGTAGCCATTCTATTTACATATGTTGCGACAGACAATAAATGGCGAGATGTTTTCTCCGAGTAGTAGTGGATAAGCTAGCGCAGGGATGATGTCCGTGGGAGGTCCTCGAAAGTCCTGAAGCGAGTGTCTGGAGGCAGTTCCTCATACTGCGATGATCATGATAGGGAGTCTCAGGTCGTATCTTTGCGTCTGTCAGTGGGGGCGCGTCTGCCAGGCATGTGAATCTGCTGGTCTTTTTGAGTGTCTTCCTGAGTCGCTGGTGACTGCTTTCTCCTCAATCAGACTTAAATATCCATGGCTGCAAAGCTTACTTAGCATTATGCAGCGATTATCCAACCAATCGCTGCAGTCGCCTCTTAGAACAGCGAAATAGGTATACGCCTTAGAAAGCGACGTTCGCTTGATGGGCATTGTCCAAGGGCGTATTGCATTGCAACAGGAATCTTATGGATCCGGTATTTTTTTATTTCCGTAAAAAAATATTCACTTAATGACTGAAAATATTTACTGTCAGAAAAAAACTCTTTGGGCTTTGTGTGTGATCTAAATCTTTTACGGTCTTACAACGGTTAAAAAATGTATATTATTACTTCTGTAGAAATAGTCCATCGTTTCGGTTAAATTCATTCGCTGTTGACTGACAATAAAATGATTTGTTAGTCTGAAAAATATAATATGTACTTTTAACGATAATTTCATTGGTTTATGATCGCTTAAGTGTATTCCTTCGGCGTCTCGTTTTAAAATCCCATTGCTTTATGATGCAATTAGATTAAAAATATACATGCTGGCCTTTGTTTTTTGTTGCATATTTTTTTATATAATATATAAGACGGTTTCTTAAAACAATTTTAAATTATATTTTTTTATGGATTTAGTAATTAATTTGTTTTTTTTTTGGTTTATAAATTAAATAATTTATACGCAACTCATATATAAATTTACTAAAAATACATAAACAAAAAAATTATATATCATAAAAATACATAAATAAATGATTTAATTTTTTTTTTAAGGTATTAAAAATAACTAAAACCTAATTTATAAAAACCTTAAAAAAAGTATTTTTTTTTATGTTGAATTAATGGTTTAATTAATATATAATAGTTTTTTAAATATGTTTCAAGCTTTGTTTAAACACATTAAAATACTTATTATATTTTATTTATAATTTTTTTTAAATTATGAATGTTTAGGATGATTATAGTGAAAATAAATTTTATCCCCCACTGTGCGCTTAATATCACCGCACAGTATTCCCGAACGCCGATTACGCTCATAAAGTACGGTTTTAATATAGGCATTGGCACATTCGCATCGCGCAATCTATGGCGTGTTTACACGGCGATCGCGATTGGACTGTTAATCGCACGCGGCACAAAATTACAAGTAAATGAAAGAGGGGACAAAACACGTCTCGCATTCGTATGGGCGGCTACACGGTGTTCCCCCGATAAACAATATACACATCTTGTATACTAACGAGCAGGGGTCTTTAAATAAAAAATACTTCAATATTTAATTAGTTTTTTATAATAAAAAAAAATATTTGTAAAGTGCACTCGTTTATGAATGGTAGTTTTTTGTTGAATATGACGTTAACTTTTAGCGTATTCCTTTTGCGGCACTGTCTTTAAGTAAATATGTTTAATGAAATATTTATGTGACTTTGCTAGTATAATGCTTTCATTTGCGATTACTTAAAAAACAATTAGCGGATCTAGATTCTTAATATTTTTTCTCTAGATACGTAAAATTGTTAAGCTTTGAATTTATATTTTCTGAGTATCTTATATATATATTATTAATATAGAAAAAATATATTTGTCATCTCAAGATGATGATCAATCACCTCAAAAAATAGCCGTTAAACCAACGGATGGCACATAATCACCCATCGTTTAATAAACGACCACATTTCCGCTAAATCTCTTCAAAACAATCAATTCTACTCAAATAGTCCACAAAAGCTCTTTGTGCCGCGGCCGAATAGCGTGACGATTGAGCATTTCTGATAATGCGTGAATGCACTTACGACTCCTTTAAAAATCGCTCACGATTTTTGAATAAAACGTCTTCGACACACAATTGTTCGATCGGTGGTTAGTTCAGCCTCAATTTCTAAAGAGACATGTCGCGTTGTGGGTATTTGTGATTTGTGACAAAATATGTGCGAAAAAGTGACACAAGTGTAAAAACACGTGAATATTTGCAACATCTACATATATATTTTTGTAGTTTTTTGCGTTCATACTTTACATGAAATATCATCAAGATGCTGAAATTTTGCTCGCCTGCCCAGAAGCGAAAGGAGTTTTTGGTTTGTGTATTTCAATTATGTTAATTTCATTTTTAAACGCGCTTTGTTAGTGATTTACGCAAAACAATTACGATGTATAGGGGATTCGTAATTAGAATTCTTCACGTAATGGATAACGTTAAATCAGATCGGTTTTAATTGTTAGAATGTTCGTATACGTGACTTTGAAATGCATTAAAGTATTTTTTTATTTATTAAAAACAGTATTTTTTATTTTTATCTTAATTTTTTGCAATTATTTTCTAATTCAATATTTCACTATTTGCTCCTTAGTTGAATATGATAATGATAACACAGTATATGATTATAATAATTTACTTAAAATACAATGCTTTTTGTTATGTATTTATTATTAATATGAACATTGACTATATTTTCCAACTTTCTTGTTAAATTTAATATAATTTTTAATTTATGTATTTTAAAGAATGTAAGACTATGTATAATAACTATTTATTCTAAAAACCATCAAATCATTTTTAATTTTGATTTCTGTTAAATATGTACATTTAATTCGAATTCATAGTTAGGTATATTAATTGTTTAGATAGAAAATAACTGAAACATTTTTTTAATTAAGGACATATGTGTGTGCAAGTATAAATTGCATACATATAGCACGTAGTAAAGTATATAAATAAAAATATAGCATACATTCTACAATAGCTGTTGTTTAAATCTTTGTGGAGTATCGCCGTACATGTACGGCGGTCGATCTTTCACTGTTTTGATTAAAAAAACAATGAAAGATCACACCTTATTAACATATGGGTACAACTAAAAACATTATAATTTTAATTTATGTAAATAGTACTAATAAATTAAAGACTACGAAATAAATTAGCATAACAAAAAATAAAAATTTCAACCTACAGCAAAAACTCACCTTTAAATGCAGTAAATGTACTTAATTGCTGTATCTTAATGTAATTCACAAATAATTATAGACTTAATGATTTTAATATTTTTTGAATATATTTAAAGGATGATCTTAAATGTGATTGAGAAATAAAAAACGTAAATTTATATATTCAATATTTAGGCACAATACACTCTTACTGAAATCTGATTTTAAACTTACGCGATACTATTTTTGATTACAATTGTACAAAAAAATTACATATCACTAAACTCGATTACATGATTAAATTTTATGTTTTGTATATTTTTAAACTATGTTTTTTTAAGGTTTGAGATATTAATATATGTAACAATCGCTATAAATTAAATATTAAATTACTTCAAATAATAGATTAGAAGATGGGATAAGAATTTACTGCGTTATTTAAATTGTTTTTAAAAAGTATTTTTAGTTCTCATATAAAAACCGTTTTAGAGTAATTTTATAAAACAAAGTGCAAATAGAAACATAGATATTTACAAGACAATTTAAAAAAAATTCTAAAAATGAGCATTGAAAACTAACTAAAAAATCAGTTTCAGCTGATTCAATAGCACCAATAAGATCGTTAATAACGTAATGAAATTGTAAAACAAATCACAAGAAGATTTATAAATACAAAAAAAAAATTTCAAAAAATTAGTCCAAAAGTAACTATTTTTGCAATACTTTTCATTGCAAACAAGACTAAAAAAATATTATAGAAAATTTATAAAAAAACAAAAAAAAATTTCTTCCAATTTTATTCTATTAACACTTAAAAAAATATTTTAAATAAATAGCTCAAAATTTGAATAAAAATATCTCCCAATACTTGAAAAAAAATTACACTATATACTGCCCTAAAATAAATTTATATTAAAGCTCTAAAAATCAAATCACAAAAAGAATTAAACACTAAAAATTTTGCAAGAAATTGCAACTAAAATTGAAAATTAGCACTAAACAATCACTTTCAAGACGACTGTTTTGGTTTATTTTTAACGTAAATAAAACTGTAAAAACGTACAGAAATTAAACAAAAACAATTAAAAGTTTGCAAAAAAATGTGATTTTACAAAACATGAACATATTATATACAGACGTAGCTTTTCTCCTTATTTATATTGCAAGAAGTAAATTTGAAAACAATCAAAATCAAACAACAAATAGATTTCTGAACTTCGACTTATTTTGCATAAAATTATCATTAAAAAAGTACATAAAATGTTATAACAAACAATAAAAAAACCTCAGAAAAAATAATTTGGACTAAAAAATTATCATTTCTACTTTAAAAATTTATAATTTTAACCTAGAGGTTGAATTACTTTTAAATATAGTCCCTCACCTTTATACTGTATATAAATTTACGTTATCTGAAAAATGCGACCTTATATATTAAATTTAACGATTCGACTAAAATCAAGGTAAATTTACATATAAATGAAGCAAAAAATATATAAAATTTTTATCCAGTATTATTAAAATAATATTTTTCTCTGTAAATATTTACCTTGCCATACTTTTTACATAATGCATATTTATGGTAGTAACGATGTCAATACCTTTTATACTCCTTAAACGTAACTGAATTTTAAAATTAAAATAAAATTATCGTCTGATAGTTACACGCAAATTAATACAATTGATATTTTTTTTATAACTGAATTAAAATGTGCCGTCATAAAATGTTAATTATATTCTTTCAGGTGAATCCCGGAAGAAAAGCCGCCCTCTCAGGCATCAGAGAAGGCGACATTATATCTTCGATCAACAGCGTTCCCACAAAGAATATGACCAACGCCGAGGCCCACGCTATGCTCAGGAACTCAGGCAATGTCCTCAAGCTGGGACTCAACGAGTGAGTATATGCATTATCCATTGTATGCAAATGACCATTAGGGAGATATGACCGTAACCGGCACATTTACCACAATGGCTGCATGCCCAAATCCGCGCGGTCAATTGCCAAAGTATCGTTTGATCTATGGGACTCATGGCAAATCTGGCTACCGATTTGGTATTAACAACTTGCAAGCATTAGTTGCACATGCAGTTAAGCCAAGAAAAGGCTTGTTGGCGAAACGAGCAGTTGGTACAATACGAGTATACTAACTACACGGTGATTGTAATTTTCATTTAATCAGTTTGTTAATAAAAACGACATTTTTTTATTAAATTAATATTAATTTGATACTCAGAACATTTTACTGAGTAACCATACAAAAACCTTAACTTTCAATCGAACTTAACGTGATTTTACAGTCGAAGCTATTGCTAACCGTCTTAATAAACAGTTAAAATATTTCTTTTGAAGTCATAACCCTACAGGTATGATTTATCTACGTCATCAGTAAATTAATTTAACACTTGCAAAGAAATTACTTTACGAAAATTTAATAGTTTTGTATCAAATTTGATTGGTAATGATTTATAAATATTGCTTTGAATGAACTGCACAATGTCCTTATTATTTTTTGACATTTTTATTGGTGGTTGATGGTTCTCTTTGATTTTTATTTTTTTAAATATTTCTGTAATTATTAAAATTTCAGTTAAAAACATATTATCTTTGCTTAACTTCACTGCTCTTCGTTCTAAATTATATGCAGAACTTAACTCGCTGGGCGTGACAAAATGTGTCGTTAATGCTTGGCGCTGTCAAACACAAACTATGCGTCAAATATAACTGACAATTGTCATGTGAATTATAGACAAAATAACGCGCAAAATCATTGCAATGAATATATTTGTTAAGCGTGCAGAATCAAATGATGATTTTTTTTCGATAAAATTTGCGATTTACAGACGCGAATATGCGTCTTAAAAATTTAAATTATATATATATATATATATAGTATTATTTCTATACGTATGTTATTATTAACAAAAATATTACTTTTGTTGTGATATTATGCTCTTATTATTGCTTTACGTAGTTCATGTAAGCTCAACTAAAAATATATAGCACAAAAAACCGAAAGTTACTGTTTAATTTTTACTATAAAATCAAATAGCACTAAAATTTATAAAATATCGCTGCTAAAAAATAGCAGTGTTTTAGTCACAAAAAATAAAACATGTAATAACATGCTAGTTTGAAAACTGTTAATAATGTTGTTCTTGTGTATTAACGATTCACCAACTAAAAATATTGTTATCTTTTTAACCACATCCCAGTAAAACACTGCTGTTTTTAGTCATGTATGGATGTTGAGGTAAATCTATTTGTAGTAAATTTTTTGAAAAACTAAATATTTAAGATTTAAAACAGTTTCGCTGGTCCTTCGATTCTTGATAAGACGGCTTTTCTATGTGGATCAAGTTTTAGTTACAAATATTACATGTCGTTGCATGCTTATTTAAAATCTGTTAATAATGTTGTTCTTGTGTATTAACGATTTGCTAACTAAAATATTGTTATCTTTCTAACTTCCGCCCAGTCTGATACTGCAGGTTTTAGTAATAAATGGATGGGGGCGTAAATTAAGTCGTTGTCAATTTTTTTTTAAAAACTAAATATATAATATTTTAAACAGTTTCGCTGGTCCTTCGATCCTTGATAAAACGGCTTTTCTACGTGGGTCAAGGTCGCACGTTAAAGAAAAAATCCACACTACTTATTATCTTATAAAGTCTCATAAATTGAATATCATTTTATTATATTCAAAGTTATTCCGTTATTAAAATTTTATTGAATTTCATGACGTTTTTTTAGAAAAATTCATCATTTTTTATACAAAACAGTCATTATCGCTAATTCAAAATGCTGTCATTTCTAAAAATATGTTAAAGATGATGTTACGGAATATTTATATATAAATATATGTTCTTGTACTACATATACATACATAATTATGTATAGATACATATGTATTGTAAAAACCGTACTATTAAATTTTATAAGAGTAATACACAAAAATATTTTTTCTTATAAAATAAATTATTATTAAAATAAGTATTACACATATTTATTTATCGGTTTAAACCTTTTTTATATTCTTACTATCTACTATATATTGCGTAACTAATATTTTGGTTTACATAGATAGTAAAACTTATTAAAATTCATCAATTTTATCCTCTGACATCATATTTTCATTACTTAATTATACGGTTTTTAAATATAATATATAGGATTAAATTAATTTTTAATATTAAATTATGTATTATGAACAAATTATGTTTACTTCCTAAAACATAAACAAATTAAGACTCAATATTATATCTTTATAAACTATGAAACTAAATTAAATTAAAAACGAGAAAAATGCATGAAATTTATTCTTATTTAATTACATTCTATAATGCAAGTTTATGTTATTAGTAGAAACTATATATAGAGATATTGTTTGACCCTTTAATGAGTATCGCCGTACATGTACGGCGGTCGATCTTTCACTGTTTTGATTTACCCCATTTAAATATATAACTGAAAAAAAAACATTATAATTTTAATTTTTGTAAGTAATACTAATAAATTAAAGAGTTCGATTTAAATTAATATAACACATAATATTTTAGATTAATTTTATAAAAAAAAATATTTATTTAAAAAATTCACAAAAGCCGAATAAAGTAAAATAAATATGTAAAATTTAATAATAGAAAACCGTTAAAATAAATTATTAAAAGTAGTTAAATAAATCAAAGCAATAAAACCATTTTTTTATTATTTACTATAAATGCAATATTAAATAGTAATAAATAAAAAACAACAAAAATAATTATGAAAATAATTTTAAAATTAACTCACTCCCAGATTAACAAATGTATATAACCTAACTTATTTCATCCTCTTATTATTTTTATAAAATCTTAATATGACATATAAAAATTATGGTATAGACGTACTTACATTTATTTTAAATAATTAAATACATATTGATGTTTATAGTTTTCAGAATTTTTTGGTTTTAAATTATGTATTTAGACCTCAAAGTTGTCTTTGAGGTACTGAGTTTGTATTCTCACCAAAACAAACTCAAATCAAATATAAAATAATTTTTAACACTAAATTATACAATATTTTTGCGTGATTAATAATAATCATTTATAATAATATATGTAAACTAAAAATACAATTTAAGTAAATAATAAGTGCGATATCATTAACATATATTAATTTTAAAAAGTTTAAAAAAAAATCTGATCAACCTATATATCTACATGGTAAAATCTCAAACGTCAAATTAATGTCAAAAATCATCACATCTTAAACAAGTTATAACGCATTGTATTAAAGTTCGCCATACTTTTTTATACACAGCGGAAGCTTTTAAGCTCGCGACACGAATACGAATTTACCTAAGCTCGGATCGTCAACATTTTTTATTATATCATAAAATAGTTACGTCTATACTTTTTTATATTCCAAGAATCGAATCGACTTTCTGAAAATAGAATTGGATTTTCTCACAACTTACTCAAATAACCCATAACTCTAAATTTTGCCACTAAAATATTTTATTTTTTTATTTCCAGAGATTGCGGCGGTTCACCGAGAAGACGTAGCGCTAGCAAATTCAACGGATTGGATCTCAAAAGTGAGTTAAATACATTTGCAATGACCTAGATTAGATTAACCGTACAATATGCTGGAAATCCATTAGTTATATACATATATAGTGGGCTAGGGTCAAAGTCATAAATTCTAATGAATACACCGCCCAGAGTGCATCTGATTCAATCAGCTCTAATTCTAATTTATATGTTATGCTTTCAGGGCCATCGCAGCTTTTGGCCGAGGTGCAAAATTCAAGGTCAACTCCACAGACGTTGACATCACCGTCGAAAATTCTGAATATTAGCGACCAGCAATCGATAAAAGCACCTTCTCCATCGCCATCCATCAAACCGCCGCCGATATTAAAAACGGAACCATCTCCCACACATTCTCTTAAATCTCCTTCAATGGTACAATCAACTTCACCGCAAGTTCGTCCTCATTCTAAACTACCAATATCTAGTGAATATGTATCTTCACTTCTGTCTTCCTCGACCTTGGTAAGGTCCGGAATGAGTCCGTCTACTTCAGCGCCGTCCCCAAGTCATTTTTATAAAAATGGACACGTAAACTCATATTCAAATATAGCTTCTAATTCGCCAAAATTATCTGCTGCAAATGCGAGCAATTCCAGCTTAGAAACTAAGCCAATATCACCCAGATCCCCTTCGACCCATTTGGCAAACAACACACAATCGTCATCGCCAATGTCGTTCAATCCATACACATCGATGAGCACTCAGTTTGCAGCATTTCCAAAGTACACACCTATAGTATCCATATCTCCGAGCAAATCCACTCCATCTTACACGCCATCATACCTAGCGACAAAACAACCCTCTTCCTTATCCAGCTACTTGAACGACTCGAGTGCCAGTACCAATTACATAAACACTAAACCCCTATCTCCGTTTGCGAATTATCTTCAAGATAAAATAGACTCCACTTTGCCACTAGAATCTTATTCAAAAATACCATTTCAAAACACATACTTTCCGATGGGCACTGAGACTACAACTCCATCAACAACTCAATCTACATATTTCACCGATTCAATCATATATTCAACTCCCAGATCCACAAATCCGTTCTTGACTAGCGAATACATGACTAGCAAGACAGAAGTGACAGAGCATAACATCACAGAAACCGAGGAGATCAAAACAACGAAGAAGTTTATTCTCAGCGATTCAGACGCCAGTTTCCATCCTACGACCACCGTCGACAAGACCAGTTACTTGAAGATAAACGGAATATGCTCCCGTGAGTAAACTTTTAACGATATTAGAGTAAACATTGCCGAATTCCTGAGATGTAGTAGCATTTTTTAAAAGGCAAAACTTTGGTCGTTATGTGCTAGCATGTTTCGGCGCGGAATTTGAGCACGTTTAAAACTAATGCCGAAGAATGTTTGCACGTAGATTTTATATTGGAAACTTTGCGAGTTAACGCCGTAGAAAGTTTTCATTGGATGTAACCGTATTAAACGCGTTTATAGTGTACCTATGTGAATTTCTCTTGAGTTTGCTTCCAGGACTGCCCGAATCTTTTAATACAAGCTTATATGTGAATTTTTATGAAACATATTGTGAAACTGTTCTAAACTTCTGATACCAGAAAAATACCCTCTCATTTGGTTTATATTCAATACAAAATTTACGAATATGAAGATTAAAATACAATGGGATGACCTTGACCTACAAAATCACTACTTTATAGACATTCTAATTTGGATATAAACATTTCTTTCACGTTTAAGTCGAGCTTTTACATTGAGCTTTGTTAGTATTTTTAATGTCTTACTGAATATTTATTGACATATTTTATTATTATTTTTTTAGAATTAAATATTGATGTTATATGCATCATATTTTTTCTTAAAAATATGTTTTTTAAAGTTTTTCCTCTACTGAATATGATATATTGTGCGTTTTTCATGATTTAAATTATTTAAAAATTAATAAGCTAAAAATACAATTTTAATAAAAAATCACATGAAAAGTGTATATTTTGTTATTGTATTATTATATATAGTCACTGCTGTAATTAGTATTTTTATAAGTTAATATAGGATTTAAGATTCATACTTTATGTACTAAAATTGTCAATAACTATAAAATATTCCAAATTGCAAATCTTAGAAATAAACTTTTTTTTTCAACCATACATTGCTTTTATTAGCTATTTTCATAGCTGATGATTTTAATATGAATATAGCTAAAGTGTAGTACCATCAATTCTGTTATTATATAAAATTGTAAATAACAGCAAAAAACTTATAGCAAATTTAGTTTGTCAAAGACTTTCTGTTTATAAAAATGTGTAAATTTAATGATTAATTTTCTTCTTTTTTTTAATTTTTTTTTTATAAGCCGCATGTTTAAAAAATATACTTTTTTGAAATATTTTAGTCCGTCAGGCCTAGACTGACAACCCAGAAACCACGGGTTCAAGTTCCTGCAGCAGACTCAAATTTTAATTCTTAAAAACCGTGTAAATTTTAATATATAAAAGTTTATAATTATTTATATATATGGCACTGATCTTAGACTTTCAGTCTGGTGCTTAATACATATTTGTGGATATTAATGTCTGATTAACTTAACCCAGTTAGTACTAATTTGCCCCACTGTAACGCACTGCTTGACAACGAAAAAAAGAAAGATACAGTTTTTTTCTGAATGGGTGGTAGCCAGTTGATAATAAAACACAGATTAGCTTCTGTAGAAGATTTATTCACTGTTTATTATATAGTATATGTTAGGAAATACAAAAAATATTACAAGGCCGGTCGGCAAACAGTCGTTCTTCCGTCGCGTCGCAAAAATAAAGAATTACCAATTTAAGCAATCTCTTTAATATTTTTCCCATCTCTCCTAGCAATTAAGTTTCGCAAAATTGACTTGAAGGTCAGATTGAGACCTTGGTATTGACCTGAAATTTTTATTGTTGTTGCCTTAACATACGGCGAGGTTGGTGCGAGCGAATGAAAAAGTGCTGCTCAAGCACATCACTCGCCTCAGTTTCATGTCGATATAATTAACCTCAAAAACAGTCGAAGTCACGTGATAAATCATATTGCAGTATTTTAAAAAAATCTATTTAAAAAAGTTTCGTCTTTTAAGACAGAAGATGTGTGACTTTGCAGACAAATAGATGCCAGAAAATTTGGTCACAGTTAATTTTAAAACATTTAAGCTTTATTATCTGGCTTCACCCGGGATAGATTCATTATATCCTTAAGTTTATTTCTACAACTTCCGCACTTAAAGGTGTTGAAATGGCGCATTCTTGAAGGCATTTGCGGTTCCAGATATTTAATATGATACTTATGAATAATAAGAATATTCAGTGTAGGACAGATCTGTAAAATTCATTGCAGAGCCTGATTTTCCCATTTTAAATTTGTCGTTAAAGGTTGAAAATAGCACAGTTGACATAGAAATGGCAGCTAGAATGACATGTGCAAATATCACGTCGCTACTGCTAGCTTTATGAGAGGAGTTCGGTGACAGACAGACAGTCACACGTACTTTATGTTTTATAGATATAAAAAACCACATATATAGAGAAATGTAGATCAGGGGGTACAGTGTCGATGCGTATTATTGTCGGCTGTAATTTTTTGTGGCGTGATGTTTTCTGATCCGCTGATGTACTCGTGTCCATGAAGTGTCTTGTCTCTGCTACTGTGGCTCCGTGGCATCACTCGTTCGTCTTCTGCGTCTCTCATTGAGTTTCTGTGAGCAAATGTCACAAATATTTTTATGCTAGTTTGAGTCGCAGATAAGAATGTTTGCGAGCCAATTGCATTGCTTCACGCCTAAAAATATGAATGGTCCAGATGACCACTCCGGCGATAAGTAATCAAAGGGTAGAATAACAATAGTATTATACGCAGGGTAAAACGCATTGTCTAGCGCGCATCCTTTCCAAATAAAGAGTATTTTTTCAGCGTTACATATGAGCGATTACCACCTTGGCACGGTTGTGCTATTTGGTGGTTCAATTGTGCAGGTGGTTACGAGATCTCTCTCTCATGTTTTCGTTTGTTCGAAACGGTTGTATCTTACAATTATAACAAACGGTGCAAGTGGTTGAAATCTGCAACCATACGGTTTTATTTTATAAATCTGGCTATTGTACATTTATGATACAAATTATAATACCATAGCAAATACATTTGTAGGAATATATTATCTATATTATTATAATAATTGTAGTAAAAGAATAAAAGGTAATATGGTAATGCTTTTAGAGTCCAGAATTAAAATATAGTACTTACAAGTATCCTTTTTTCAATATGCTTAATGTATCGTCTTTTATCGTTATCAATTAGTTTTCATTTATTTTACCGATTAACATAAACATAAAGATGGAATAGCGTAGTTTTTACGTCTCAGACTAGTAACTCTTAGGTTGCGGGTTCGAGTCCCGGCAGCGGCACTCGAATTTTTATTTATAAAAAATGCGCTATTAATAAAAACTGGGCCCAACTACAATGACATATTGTATAGCACATATTAATTTATAATTAATAATATAGATGTCACCGATTACCAGATTTTTAGTCTGGTGGTTAATACTTATCTGTAGGTATTCATTATGTCTGATTGACTTACTTAGTTTGTACAGATTTTTCCGTTGTAACGCACTGGGCTAAGATTACACCAGAAGATTTATTAAAAAGTAAAAATAAAATAATATTATAATTAAAGGTATAAATCTAATTTTAAAAAAATACTCTGAATATGTGTTTTTTTGTGTGATGATATTAAAAAATACATTATATCATCAAAAATACACTAATTATACACTAATGTGTATAATTAGTGTATTTTTGATCTAACCTTTTTATGTAATCATAAAAAGGTTAGGTTTGTATTATTTGCTTAAAAGTTGGGTTACCATATATAAATATAAAATACACATTATACATATAAATTGCTATGAAATAAACTTCAGTTTTGATGCAGGAAATGTTAGATTTTTTTTAATAATTGAGTTGATTATGTAATTTTGTACTTGAACTCTGAAATATCTGGTTTTTACGTAGTGATGTTTGCAAAGCTACAACCAATTAAACTAAAATTTTATGAATACAAATTAATTTCCCATCAGTATACAATTAAACCAATTGTCAATCGATAAGTTGTTTACAATGTGTTATATTTTCATTTAATTTACACTACAATACATGTCAATTAATGATCCATCAATATTCAATAACACTTTGTTTGTAAGTAATAGTTTACATAAGACATTATGAATATTTTCCTGTCTGGAGTCATCAGTCATTAGCCCACTTCCTGCGATCGATCCGAACAAAACAATGGCCCTTGGACACGCCCAAGCGATTGGCATCCACCAGAGTGGAAAAGTGGCGACCGTGCCTAAATCTTACCTCATCCAGAAATTAAAAAGCTTCCTTACTCAGTCTGTCTCCGAAATATCACCGCGCCGGTTATATAGTGCCTTTCAATCCCAACGATCCGATCATTCCATGCCAACACAAGAATGAGATTAGACCCTTTCAATCTGTGCAAGAGAAGAGTGTCTCCACATGTCTTCTCTCCTTATTCCACCAGCTCGGACACCACCGAAACGTCAGATTCGGACAGTCCCACAAAAGTGTTTCAAAGTTACGGATATGTAGACGGAGGAGGTCAATCAAAAGGTCCTAGGGCGGTTTTCAATCAGAGAAGAAAGTACGGAAGCAAAATTGGGAGGAAGTTCTCGAAAGCTTTTCGAAAGCTCGCTAAGCTCGGGGGTGACAGACCGAAGAGGTATTCTGGGACGTTGATTAAAAGGCATTGTGCGGTAGAGCAAGAAGTTTGCAACGAATACACAGTATTCGCAAAGTGTCCTGAATATTGGTTGCCTTATTACGTTGGAGGTGAGTCAATCGATATTTAAAAATAAATCATTAGATTAGCAAATATGTAAGACGTCTCAATTAACATTTGATTAAGTGAGTGTTCTTCCATGTTGAATTTACTATTGAATTTCAACAAAGGAGACTTGATCTATCTACTTGTATATGTATGTATATTTATTCTCAATTTTCGTTGGTGAAAATATTTTTTGCCAATCGAAAATCAATTCCGCAGCCGTATCTCCATATTGTTAAATGGAGCGAAAAACATATCGCATTTAACGCTACCCAACCTCCATTTTTTTCTTTGCCGTAGCCGTTTGCACTTATTTTCAGGCATTTTTCAGGCTTTTTGCGCCATTTCACGCCGTACGACATAAAAACGTTACAAATATGTATGTGTGCGCAAACGGCAATAAGCCAAAGTAAACAAATTGAGTTTAACGAGTCGCACACACACGTACCTATACTAAACTAGAGTTTGCGCGATTCTCAAACTGTGTATGAAAATAAATACAATTTTAGACCTTCAAAACAATTGATTAATAGTATTTTTATCTAACAGGAAACCATCTGGAAAGTCTCATATGTCAAAATTCATTAATGGCGAATTTTAGACTAATGCATTACTTATTTTAGTAAGAGTAGTAGAATAAATAATAAGAGATTTTTTTAATAACAATAATTTTAAATAAGATCGATCGTGTGATCGGTATTACTGATTTTTCTAATTAAAGTTTAGATTTTACTAATTTAATACATAAATATCGAGATAATTCATTTAAGCCAAACTCTAATCATAACATAATTTTATTTGTCAAAATTAAAAGTATATACAGACGGGAGAATTTTTTAATATCCTTCTATTTATCCGAAAATATAAAAGCCACTGCGAGTCACTTTATATTTATTACTTTTACTTCTCACATTACTTTACTTTAGTTTAGACCTTGAGCTGATCACCAGTGAAGCTTGCAAAAAATGAACACAAGTGACCTAGTACTAGGTTGTCTGTGTTGATATTGTGCTAGCTTAGACATATGGACTGAAAGCATTAAAGTCATAAAAATTCCTACTTAAATATTTTGATTTGGTCCATTAAAATAAATTAAAAATAAGCTTTGTCAGGACGATCTATATAATAATTTAACTTTATTGTAAAAAATCTGGTTTCAACGTTTATTTAAATTTGATATTCAATTTCACAATCATACAATTATAAACAATACATGTAATTGCTTACTATCAACAAGATAATTAAATTTAATACAACATTATGAAATAAAAATTATTAACCACAATTACAGAGTAAAAAATTAAAAATACTTTTAATATGTCAGTGAAAAATATGTAAATAAAAAACAATGACTTAGGTCCTAATTCTAGTGCTATTTTCTGATGATGTAGAACCATTGAAATGTGTTTTTTAGCCTCTAAAGCAATATTTTTTGGCATTTTGTGCTTATAATAATATTTAAAGTAGAATTTTCTTTTCTGGTATAAAAATGTTACCCTAGTGATTTTATGTGTTTTTTAGTATTGATATAATAATCTGTAAAACATATTATTTTACAGCTTATAAAAAAAAGTATTACTAATGTTACTCCACACCGAGCAAGCATATATTAAAATATTTTTTTTCTAATAACAATCCAAGGGCTGCAATGGTAGTAAACCTATGTTTCAAAATGTGTTTTTAACGCTGGATTATTATTTTAAGTAACCTGCGTTTTGTAAATATAATTGACTTTTGATTGATTTTAATTTTCCATCTTGTATGACAATTATAAATAGATTTCAGATTAAATTTGTAAATGGTTTAAGCATTGTCAGTATATGTTGTGAGACAAAAAAACGAGGAAGTTTCCTTAAGGAACTCCTTCTGAAATTTTATGCGGTATCGAGTGTTCATTATTTTATAATTTTCATGTATGCGCTTATTAAATGTAGCATACCGTATCGAAAGCTTTTTCAATCTCTAACATTAAAAGGCCTGTATTCTTTAAATTAAATTTAGTGCATATATGTTTCGTGAAACTATAAATAATATAATTTCTCACAGTGACATTTTTTATGTATAAATAGTAGGTAAGAACACAAGGCTGGTAGTGCTATTTTATATTCAGTTGAAAACACTGCTATTTTCGCTAGGTTCCGTGTAACGTTATACCAACTTTTGCTGAAATTTATCGCAAATTTGTTTCTCTTTATGAATTTATAACATGAATAACTGACGTTTATAATGAATAAAGTATTAAAATGGCACCAGATGTCACTGATAAACGCAATAAAAAAACTTTTAGAATAATCCATAATGGCATAAATTTCAATACATTTTTGAAGCAAAATACGGAATTATTGATTTTTAAATAATAAAAAATAATAAATATAAACTTAGTTTTTACTCGCGTATTTCTTTTTTAATAAATGGATGGAGTTTTTGGCAAACTCTATAATTACCATTTCAAAAGGGTAAATGTCGAATACAAACAAATACTTCATACCTATTGTTTAGCGAATACAAAACTACAGTTACTTTTCCTTTGTGAGGCACTTGTTACCGAAATAAAAATAAAGTTTTAGGAACAGAGTCGACAATATTTTGTCCCGATCGGGTCAACATCAAATAAAAAAGAGCAAACAAGTAGACAAATTACAAATAGTCGTAGTTTGGCAACAATCGAAGTGCAATGCTTTGTGGTCCAGCATGATTGGTCACACCCAAAAGGCGCGTCCGTACTTCCTTCCGCTGTATTCTCGATGGTCATCACCACGTCCACTTTGCTCCACATTTCACAAAATGGCGGATGTGACTCAAAACACTCTGAAGCACCTCTAGAACTAATCGATAATTACGACGAATCATCATTGGCGTTTGTTTCCATTAACAAAAAACTATTGATGGTGTCAGAAATACTAGATAGTATATTTAAAGAATTAATTATTATAAGAATAAAGACAATAAACTTTATTAGTATATTAATCATTTAAATACAAGGTTAAAATATTATCCCATGATCTATTTTAAAGCAAGAACTACACTTAAATGGTAACCTATTTAAGTTCCTATTTTAAGCGGATTACATATTCTATCAGCATATGGAAAACATTTGCAATTAAGCCTCTAAGATGTTGGGATACATGTCCAAATACATTTTCACCAGTAAATATATATTTCTACTAGCGAAAAATATTTTAAATGATAGGCGCTAATATTCTGCTCTAAAATGTCTATGAAGCTCAATTTGTGTTCTGTTCAAACTCAAACCTAACCTAAAGAATTTTTATTTTATACCTTTTTATTTACTACAAAATTCTGAAATATGATTCTCTCGAGTCGCGTCGACAAGTATACTTAAACAAGAACTTCTTCAAGCCACTGGTACAGAATATACACAATCCGGATATTTTAAAATAATTTAGTTTTTGTAAGGCACATAATTACCATAGCTTGCATTACCCAGTATAGTTTGAAGTACTGCATTTGAGAACAGGAGTATTGAACATCTTCATAATATACATAGCTATTCGACTTTTTAACCATCTCGTAGTTGGTGGACCGTTTAATATTATCATTGTGCATTCAGGTAAAGTGGATTTACCCTGCACTGCAATAATGTAAACTAAATCATTTCAATAAGATACAAAAAATCTTTTTTAACATTATCGTCAACATTTGTCAGAAGATCTGACTAATGCTTCCAGAGAGTATACATCATTAATTGACTAAGTGCTTCAAAAACGTTTATCTACCTTGAACGTTGTATACACAAACACTCAAATTCCAGAACCGCTTTTTTACATTTCAATTCCACAATCGATACACTTGACTCATTACCGAGTTTCAATGTCATAGTACTATTTAAAAACGCATACGCGTAAACGTAGCGGTTTTTTAATTGAATCACATTACAGTAAGCAAATTATACAATTATATAAATTTAAACTATGAAAAACGCAGAATTCCAGAGCGCACCGGTGCGGTGTGATAGGATCGTGAGAGCGCTTTTGACACGCGTGGGAATGAAAAATTAAAATCGTAACGTGTCATAGTTCACTTTTTTCGCTAGATCGATGCCCATAAGTGTGGGTGCACCTTTTAATGACTAGCTATTAAAAATAACATTAATCGCTCCGGTTTAATGTCCGACAAGTGCCGCAGCAAATTCTCTAAACGCCATACGTAAATGAGGATGTTAGTTTATTACGCAGTAAAAAGTATATGTATGTATGTGCTTTGTATAAATGTGATGAAATTTCGCATCTATTGATGCACAATTTGAATTACTGTTATTTTTATTTTTGCCACAAAGTTAAGATAATAGGATTTTAATATTAAAATTGTCTACATTAAAAAAGCTAAAAAATAGTTTTTTTTATGTAGACGATTTTATTTTATTTATTTATGACTAAAAGTCCAGGAATTGGTTATATTTTAATTATTTAATACGATATTAGTCCGTGAGATTCAAATAATCTAGAAAAATCTAATCTGTGATGATTGGTCGGAATTATAATTAAATAATATTAAAAAAAAATTATCTTCAGGAACCAAGTTGTTCATGTATTAGTCATTGACTTATACAACCAATTATCATTAGTATATTTTTGCTATATTATCTCTAGGAATATTTTATAATATGAGCTTTGTTCTTTATGAGCTTTACACTGTATTTTGGAGGAGAGTGTATATATCACATGATGCTCTATGCTCTAATGAACAAAGATCTGATGATTGATCAAAGATTCGGTATTTGGATGACATGGCTAGTATGCTTATACAAATTAGAACATAAAAACTTTTCTGTCTAATATTTCGTTAACCGTTTAATATTAAGAACAGTTTTTAATAATCCTTGACGTTCATTGATCGTTAAATTATTGAAAGGATTTTTTCTTCAATTTTTAATTTATTTATTTATTTATTAAAATTATAACCGTCGTGACCTGACAGGCAAACCCAATGCGTCACGATAGTCAAAAGTACAAATACATCACAATACATCATAATACATACAAATATAAACAAGACAAAACAGCAGACACAAATCACCTCAACAGGTGTGCATTGTCCCATACGAACTGAACCAAAACTCCATATGTGCAAAAGAAAATGTCAATATTTCTATGGACAGAATTGAGCAGATAAATAGCCTCGGCCAGAGAAGAGTTGGCAAGTGCTCCAGTTCTAGACTTTACAGGCAAGAATAGTGGACGCGACCGAGAACTATAACCACCTTCAGGAGCCCACATTTGAAGCTACTCGAGCACCGAAGGATTGTCTACGATGCCCTTGAGCGATTTCCAGAAGTGTTTAATTACATAAACACTTCTGCGAGTCGACAAAGAAACGTATCCCAGGGCTCCCAAAATAAAAGCACTGGGAAACAAGAACGGATAATACCCGTATTCCTTCAAGTATAAATACCGAAGAAATTTACGTTGTACTTTTTCCAGCTTCAATTCATTACATTGATTCATTACGCCTGGGATCCAAATGATGGAGCTAGTTTCTAGTATGCTAGAGTATCATAAAGAGTGCGCAATACTAAAGTATTCCTGAAGTAACGCGCATTTCTCAAGATAAAACCGAGCATTTTTAAGGATTTGCTATGAGTCTCTGAAATGTGCTGGCTAAATTTCCAACGTTCTTCGAAAGTCACTCCTAAATCCTTAGTTGAAGAAAACCTTTCCAGAAAATATCCGCCTAGATGGTATGAATATTTTGAAAATGAAATTGTGTGACATTTCTTTACACTGAAAGGCAATTGGTTATAGCAAGCCCATTTCCATATAGAGTTGAGATCCTCCTGTAGGTCGAGGGAATCAGAAATCGAATGCATTTTCTTGTAAATTTTCAAGTCATCTGCATATAATAAAAAATCTGAATGCTCTATTGCTGTTTCTATGTCATTAATGAACAATAAAAACAACAATGGACCCAAATTGGATCCTTGAGGTACTCCAGTAGGGGTCTTATATCGTTCTGAAAAAGAGTTATTATACTTGACGAATTGTTTGACAAAACCATTAGATTAGTGACAGTGATTAATGAGTCATGATTGACAACGAATGGCCTTCCACTCCTTTCTTCATCATGAACGTCACTTCTTTCTAATTCAAATTCACGATACACTTTTGCCACAAATGATGTCATTGATATGAACCAATGTTCCCTGTAAGGTGTGCGCGTGTGCGCGCGCACACCTACTGAAATGTCTCCGCACACATGTTTTACCCTCCGCACAGTCAATATTATAAAAGAAAGTTTCCTTTGCCAGATTTTAGTTTTGTTCGAATGCATGAAACAATACAGGCACAATTCTTTCGCACGCTTTCGGAGAAATGAGTCGAATCATTTCTCAGAAGGATTGCGAGGGTCAAGCAAAATTTTAAGTCGAGCGGGATCACTATTCCATCCCGTTCTATCGCATGCCAAAGTATAGGAAAAGAAGATCGTATTTTAGTGTTTAGGTCCTTTACATTTCATAGTCTTTGACATGCTTAAACTTGCAAGAAACATTACACTCGGTAATGAGTTAAGTCTCATAGCAGTCCTTATTGTGAAAACAACGCAATTCTTTTAATATTTTTTTAATTAAACGGTAAAAGTGTCCGTGCTAAAAAGTAGTGATTTTTTACTTAAATTATAAATAATACAAAACTAATAATCAACTTTTGTAATAAACAACAACAGGTGTGTTCAGTTTACGTAACAAACAATTCAAGTGAAAAATTACTTACAGAGTTACAGTACAATTTTACCTATTAATTATATAAAACTTATCCCCTTAAAATGTCGAAAAGGAGTGGATGTGATATTTCTAATACGACCATTAAGAAGAAATCCTGCGATAAATTTAAACTGGAATGGCTCTCTGAAATCGTCGAAACAAAAATGCCATCTTCAATGCATTTACAAAAAGTAAGAATTGGTGAAATATTTGTTTATTCCGAGACGTATGATTGTGTCAAATGCATCATATGTTCCGAAGCCAATATGCCAGGAGAATTCACGTCTGGAAAGAAGTGGACTGAATGGAGGCTGTTTCTTTTAAAAAGACATCTAAGTCATAAAGCACACCGGGATGCTATTACAAAATTGAACAATTTGAAAACAGGTGGACTTTTGAAAATAATGACTGAAACACCTGAAGAACGGAAGAATAGGATTGAGATCACTGAGCGCAAAAAATCTAGTTGCGATCTAGTCAAAGTTTTAATCGATAATGTTCTTTTGGCAATAAAAATAAACGCTTCTATGTGCTCTGTACAAGACATTCATAATCATGTATCTAAATACACAGATATTCCCGAAAGCTGGCGAAGTAAAACTTATGGGTTTGAATTTGTCGAATGCATTAATGCAGTCATTAAAAAGGAATATTTTGACGAATTTCGAAAGTCTCGGTTTCATACATTAATTGTTGGTGAAAGTACGGATATATCTGTACAAAAAATACTAATTTTGTACGTCAAATATCGATATGGGATGAATTACAAGACTATTTTTGCGGGAATAATAAAATTGTGTTCTTGTGATAGCAATAGCATTTTTACAGCCCTAAAGAAATTTTATAGTGACAATGAAATAAATATACAAAATATGGTTATGTTTACATCAGACGGAGCTGCAGTAATGCTTGGAAAAAAGAATGGAGTAGCAGCTATGTTGAAGCGGGAAATAAACCACTTAACAGAACAACATTGCGTAGCTCACAGAGAGGATTTAGGAATCGATGATGCCTGGAAACAAGTTTCAATAATGCAGGATATTGAAACTTTATTAAAAACAACCTATACAATGTTCAGCAGGTCATCTGTTAAAAAAGGCCAATTTGAAGAATTATCTAAATTTATGGAAAGTGATGTTGTTTCATTTCGACCAATTAATGAAGTTAGGTGTCTATCGAGGCATTTCGCAGTTAGTGCTTTTGTGCGTAATTATAATGTCTTAATAGATTATTGCATAGAACAAGTGGACAAGTATAATGACCCAATCAACAAATATTGCTTGAAAATGCTGAAAGATCCTCAAATTCACGTCTCGATAATGATTTTGAACGATGTTTTGGGTGAACTATCATCAATGTGCAAATATTTTCAAAGGAGCAATATAACAAGTATAGAGGCCACTCAATTTGCAAAAGCTAAAATTAATCAACTAAGAGCTCAATATTTAAGTGAAGTAGTTCATTGGAGCAAAGATGTGAAAAATATATTATCATTAAATAGCAGCGATATAAATTTAACCGCGATTTTGAGATTCATCCAATTGCTCTGTGAACATCTAGAAATGCGATTTCCAGAAGAAGAATTATTGGAGTGGCGTGCTTTCGATCAGGCCGCAATAGGAAGAGCTAAAGAGTTTGAATACGGAAAGTATCAATTAGACAGACTTATATTTAAATATACTCAATTATTACAAATTACTGACAAAGATACAATCGAAAATATGCATAAACAATATTGTAATCTTAAATTTATAGTTGCCGAGAAAGTGAAGACTGGTTCGATTCAAACATTTGCCGATTTATTAACCTTTGCACATAGTGATCCAGATCAATTTGATTGTATATCAGTTTTACTAGATATTTGTGGAACCTTTCAGGCATCAAGCGCTGAATGTGAACGAGGATTTAGTTTAATGAATGCAATTAAATCAAGATCAAGAAATAGAATGGAAGTAGAACATTTAGAATGTTTACTACGAATAAAGTCATACATTTCATCCGGGGAAAATGTTGATTTAAATGTGGTTTATAAATATTGGGTCGATAGAACGGACAGAAGAGAGAAAAAATAATTATTGAAAAAAAATAATAAATAATTTATATGTTCATTGTATAATAATATAATATTTTCAATACACTAATAATAATATTAATAATAAACACTTGTAATAATAATATAATCTTTTCAATACACTAATTCATAAAATATATATTGTGTTCTAAATTGTGCAACAAATTGGTTGAGTGGCTGAACCCCAATGTGATATAGTGCCAAGCGATTGGGTAAGAATATTATGCAATTTTCATAAAATTAATTACCTACTTTCTAGTGTTTTTGCTTTGGAGCATTGAATCTCCTAGGGTCGGTCCATTAGTATATTTATTCCGTTTAAAAAAGTAGGTACAATAGAAATCGACAAAATTCGGAGAAAGATTTTTTTACGTAGTTGAAAATTTAATAAGAATAATTTTGAATAAAAGTGAAAAAACTACATTTTTATAAATGTTTATTTTGAAAAAAAAACACAACATACAAATATATAGATTCAATATAAATAAAAAAAAAATTCTAAAAGTTTAGTATTTATTATATTATATCAACAAATATTTTTTTTTCTTTTTTATTTATTTCAAAAATTATCTTTGTTAGTGTTGTTATTATATAAAATCACTGTAACTAATAAATATACATTTTAATGAAAAATTGTATGTATTTATGGGGGGGGGGGGGGGGGGTGTAAATTTATCGCACCGCCACTGCACAGATGCATCGAAGATCCGCACACACAATAGAAAAATTAGAGGGAACGTTGATATGAACAGAAACAAATTAGTGAATAATTTTAGCAACACTTTCACATTTCACTGCGGTTTGCAAAAAACAGCAGTGCTTCAAATCTAGTAAAACAAATAAACGTAATATTTTTACCAGCGCTCTCACTAATCTTGAGATGAGAATGTGTTAGATCGTAATCTTAATGCAATCTAAAATCTGATGATCTTCAAGCTAAACTGAATTACCCTACCGTTATTTCATGTGGGTTTTTTATTATATAATTCGTATATTAGCATACCGTAAAATGTAAATTCTTAGTGCCAATCAACAATCGCGAATCTCCATCATGAAATTCGGTCATCGGCGGAGCACAACGGCATAACAATGGGCGGCGCCCATCTAATTTGCTTGCGATACTCGCACACACATATAGGCTATCATGGTAATATTGTGATATAATAGTTCACCTCGATGGTCATTGATCGGAAGCTTGGGACTGTAAAATCCACACAATGGATACCCAGCGGGCCCAACCCTACTGTATGTCAGTTGACACGTGAATAAGCGCGCGGTATGTTCGATAGATAGTCATTGTTGATTCGCCGCATTTTTTGTGCCGTTCCGATAACCAGGGACCATATCGGATAACCCTTTTATATTGCCACATCGATATTTTTCTGTGTGCGTGGATAATCAGAGCGGATTCGTGAGTATACACAAAAGTATACGAGATATATTGAAAAAGTTGAAATGAGAGATCAATTAATATTATGCTCGAATAGGGGTGGTAAAAATATTTTATGTAATCAGGAGGAATAAATTTAAAGAGCCTAAATTTTTATTAACATTTGCTTGCATTGTTACACTGAATATTTATTAAAAATATTATAAATTATTATCCATTGATCTTAATACTACTTTAGCTGCTTTATAAATAGCTTGAAATGATCTAAACATATATAGAAACACATATGTTAACGCAAAAGTGGAACAAATCAAGATAGCTGTGATTTATAGTTAAAACTAATTAAGAATAATATTAATTTAGAAAAATTAGGCATGTGAATAATTTAGAAGACGGAACTACCCATAATATATATTTTAAACAAAGAGTGCTTATGCATTTCCGCGCAGATGTTCATCAACGGTGTCCATTATTAGTACCGTTGTAATTGCATTAAAACCGTTGGACCTTACTTTGACAAAAAAACAAAATTCAGTATAGAAATTAACATTATTTCGTATATTTTAAATTATAAATATATTTTATTGTAATGATTTGGCAGGTGCTCATCAAAATCACCGTGGCTAGAAATTTGATTTGAGTTGGTATTTTAAGTGTTATTGATAAATCGTGATGTTCAAAAAGTTTTTTTCATTTTTCTGGTTCGAAGTTTATGGAAATGGTTTGAGTTCTTTTAAATAAAATTTTCGATATCTTCAGCTCTATGTTTATTGATACATACATCAAAAAAAAATTTTTTTTTTGTAGAAAGTTATATGAATAATGCTCTCGGATTAAGGGATTCTCCTTTATTTATAAAATGTCGTAAATTAAGATATTTTAAATCAAGGAGAGTTTATCTAACAATAATTATGTAGCGTTTGTTGCTAACCAAATATGAACGTGCAATGATTTACACAAAATATACCATTCATATTTAGCTCAAATAATTATTAATAAATATCGTCGCCAAGTATGTGTAAAACAAAGCATCCCCTAATTGCGAATTCTAGTTGGCAAATATACCATTAGGCTTTTGGTTAGAATCTACCGTTAAGCACAGCAAAGAGTCTGATAAGCTATGTAATAGACAAAAGCAAAGAGTCTTGTTCCGCCCCAAATCACCGACATTAGTCTAAGGTTTGAGAGTTGGACAATGGGCAGGACTTTCCCTGTTCCTCAATAATGTATAAGTTAAAACATTGCCGTTATTAATCAATATCGTCTGGACATAAGAACTTGAAAATTTTTCACCTTGAACTTGACCACAATTATATGACTTGTTAAAGCAAAAGTTCAGCTGTCAAACAGAGCTACGCCCTAGCTAGACCCTTAGAAGCATAAACAAACATTTGCTTTGACTTCTACTATCTGATATAACTAGGCTGAGAATTTAATCTAAGTTTTCAATTGTTTATCTTGACATTCAATACAATGGAAATATTAAATTAAGCACAATTTAAATGAGCAATATATTAAATATTTGCTCCATAAAACAAATTGTTTGTACATTACTGTTTAGACAGTTTAGGTGTGAGCGAGTATTAATCAGAATAGTGAACACCCCATGAATAACTTTCTGCAACGAATCTTTTTCCGGAAAAAATCCTAATATTTACCTTACATAAATGCACACACATTCAATTAGATTTTTTTATTTACGCTTCGCGACGAAAAAAACCTCATAAATTAAAAAAATCTTGTTTTTTAAAAAAAAAATTTAAAAGAAATATTTTTTTTATTAAACATTTAAATTTCACACACAGCCGAGAAAATTTATCTGATGCCATTTGCCTAAAAAATATCAATTTATTAGCAAATTATTACAAATTTTTGCGCTAAGTAGCCAATGAAACATTATCATTTAAGAAAATGGAAGCTTAAAAGTAAAATATTCTTTATTTAATATAGCTGAAATTTGTTTTACTTCTTTTTTAACCGAAGAGTGCAAAAAATATTTGAATTTTTGTAGTCAAAAATATTTTTCTGTACACCCATCCCCTGATTTACGCGGTAGATACGTTCTTTGCAAACCCCGCATAAATAAAAGCCGCGTAAAAAAAAGGCAAGGAACTCATACAAAATCATAAGATTGATTTCATATTCAATTTGAAAATGCGTTATGGTGGTTTGACAGATTTACTGAGAGATTCGATATAGCTTTTATAATCATGATTCAGATATTGAAATATGCCTAACTAATTCATCTTCGGTTATTAACTCATCAGTAAACAATTATTTGATATCTTTAAAATTTAAGTCTTCAACCCCATCTCTTTCCAATGATATTGACAAATTAATAATTTAAGAAAAAATTCTTATTTCTGGATGTAACGATTTTGCATGTAACAATTTTGCAATCACTGGATGTAACAATTTTGCAATCACTTCAGAAAAAAAAAATATTTATAAAAATTCATTTTTCTTGATCGCGCTTAAATCGGGGATGGGTTAATAAAAATTATTTTATTTTATATCAATTGTATATAAAACATAATTCTACCCATTTTTTACTTTTTTCGCAAATACTTAGTTGGCGGAGTTACGTATTTTAAATCAAGTTAAGTTTTATATTTTAATTTAAAAATTTTCAATTTAGATAATAATATAAAAAAAAAAAATATTATTAAAGTTATGCTCTTTTAATTTTTAAGACTAGTCATAAAACAATATATTATAAATAATATGTGGGATATTTTTTTAACAAATTTACATTAATCTTTTTGGAAAAATTGAGCTTATAAGTATCCTAATTGAACTTGATCCACTATTCTATTTTAAAACAGTGACTTTTTATTTTAATACACTTAAAAAAGTATTCTTTTAAAAAACATCCTTTAAAAAATTAGTAAAGTAATAATCATTTATATTGATTTATAATGAAAATAAAAATATTTTATATACAGAAATCTAGCTATTTCTTGAGACATTTGTCGAGCGTAATATTTATTTATTATTTAATTTATCTACTTCTCTAATAAATAAAATTCAGTAGATTGGTAATAATTAAAGACATTGTTAATAAGCAACTTACTATTTATTATTGGCTGTAAAACAATTTATTTACTTTATTAAAACTTGCATCTATTTATTAGTATTACGGCCATAAATTTTAACTGCTAATTAAATTACATGCGAAACGAACGTGATTTATTCATTAAATATGCACGAAGCATTCGATAAATTACAGTAGGTCAAATATATAGTAGAATTTTAATGACTAATCAAATACCTTAATATATTTTCCATGTATCATTACATGCTAATAAAAAATATGTAGAATTAAATTTTTAACGAAGTATCAAGGAAACCGCAACAACGGAAACAAAAGACAATGTTTCTATGGTTTTGTACTAATACTAAAAATAATTAGCATGTTTACATCTGTGGTTTAATTAAATCACTTACTGCTGTGTATTAATATGGAATTTTTAGTACATCCGATTGTACCTTAGAACATTTTTTAATGTATAAAATAATGATGATACTATTTTGAGTAATTTCATGAATATATTTTCGTTGCTAGCATTGACTAAATTATTTTATATATATATTTTGCCTTACACGTTTTACTGAAAATAATCTTAGGATGGTAATAACCAAGGCTTTTATATAAGCTAATAAATAAGAATGGAATAGCGTAGTCTGTAACGTCTGAGACTAGTAACTTTGAGATGTCGCCAATTCCCTGGTGTCTGGTGTCTGGTGGTTAATACTAACTTGTAGGTATTCATTATATCCAAACGATTTGTTTATTTGGTAGATGTTTGCCCGTTGTAACGCATTGGGCTTACGCCTGTCAGGCTACAACGGAAGATTTAATAAAATAAAGCCGACTTTTACTTAGACAGAAATGCATTTTGATTGATACAAGATGTTATTATTAAATATTTTTATTTATTTTATGATTATGCGGTATGATGTCGACAAAAGATTAAACTGACACACTGATATTAAAAAATCCTTTTATAAGCCTTTGAAGATGTTTATGAACAAGTGTTTCATTCAGTAATAAATCAACTATATGCAGATGTTCTCCCACTGTAAGAATATTCTACCTTTATATAGTCATTATGTCATCTACATTCACGTTTAGCACAAAACACGTGCTATTCTCACAGTCTCGCTTCAATTTACGCAAACCAGTATTGAACCTAGGGCTATATCCGACGATGCTCGTTCCAGATATATTCGCCTTGAAATAGCAACGACTTGTTGCAGCAGCAGCAACCGATGCACTTTAACCACAACACTTTACCGGAGCCAATCGCCGTATTTAAACCACTGACTCATTCGCGTTTCCTTTCTTCGAGTCCGTTTTCATTGACATTGGTAGCCTGCGGTTAGGAAAATAAAAAATCCTTTTTTACCTTAGTTAAAATGGCGCGTCATAGTAAACGTGTGATAGTAACCGCATCAGTCACCAGTTGAACCGTAAATTTTTTCAATGCCGCTTCTCCGTTGACTCATAAATATTTACGATGTGAAGTTACGTGATTGAATTTTTTTCGTACGAGTACACCTCTTTTGTTTATGTTTGGCATATCTCAGATTTGCGTCATTCTGGAAAGTTGCTAAGGTGAATTTTTCTATGATGAGAGTGGTCTCTAAAATTCATCGTGTTAGATCAAAGTTTCTAAATAAAATTCTGTAACATCTTGTAATACATTAGCATAAAAAAATAATTAAAATAATGTAACAATTAATTCTTATATCCTTGAGTATTTGGTTTCACATCATCAACAATTTATAGGTAATTTAATTACTGTCAGCAAACTTTAGTGGACAAGAAACACGGTTTTCGTCTGCGTCATTTCACGGTCACTCATCTTGTGTGCTTCTCGAAGGCGGTGACAAAGTTCTCCAGTGCTAAAGCAAGTACAACATAGTCTATACCGACTTTTAAAAAGCATTCCACAAAGTTTGACATAAATTTTATTTTCAGAAATTAAGCAACTTTAGTTTCTCAAACAGTATTGGCCGAAATATTTCACTCATTATACACTACCACAAAGATCCAATTTAAATCCTCTGCTGTTCCTTCTCTTTCTCTATCATTAACATAAATGCATAGATTGGATACTTAGAACATGTATTATATACTTATGACCTAAAAGTGTTTTAAAGTATTTGCACAAATGCGGATTCCCTGTCTTTATGAAAAGACGTTGTGTCACAATCTTACGTTGTCTAGATCCCTTTCCCAGCGGAATTCCTTTAAGTAATAGTTTGAGCGTGTTTTAACTAGAAGCCGTTATTTGTGTTATTTAAGTGAATTTTAACGAAATTTCTTGAGTAAAATGCTTTAAATTTTTTTAACACCAAGGAGTGTGACTTCACAGCCAGAAAGACGCAATTTAAAACTAGTAATAATTTATTAGTTCATATTACATATATTGCGACAAATTATGATGGGCGAGTATAGTTATTCTCCGAGTAGTAGTGAAGAAGCTGGCAAAAGGATGATGTCCGTGGAAGCTCCTCAGAGGTCTTGTAGGTGGCAGTGACGTATTCGGAAGTCTCAGGTCGTGTCTTTGCTTCTCTGCCAGTGGAGGCGCATCATTGGAGACCAGCCTTAAGTTTTAAGGGTTGCAAAACTCGCTGACAAATCACAATCATGCAGCGATCATACAGCCAATTGCCAACGAAATATGTATGCGTCTTTAGAAAGTGACATATACTTGCTGGACATCCTTCAGAGGTCGAAATCTGCAACGGAAATATTGTAGCCTTACGGTGTTTTTTTTCTTTCAGTGATATATTGTTTCCCGTGACCGTTTCGTAACAAATAAATAGTTATTCAATGCACTGGAGAATCCTTGCGTGTTGCGTGTTATTTAAATGAAACACTGTATTTTAGTCTTGTTTGGCTTCGTTAACAATTTATTTTCGATTCGTTTCATGTCTTTAAATATAGCTTTAGTGGAATAATAAACAAGGAATAATACGGATCATATTAGGAGCGTTACGATATAATTTATTGTACACTTGACGTAGCATGTATTTATTTAAGCCATTTAGGGAGTTGCTTAGAGGTGGTGTCGACAATCCATCGATGCACTTAGTGCCCTAAAGAGTAGCAATTGCGTCCTTTATTATTGACCGTTGTAACCAAGACTTCAGCGTGAACGCTTTATGAGTTTTCCAGTCAAAAATATGTTTTCGACTATAGCTATGAGGAGCTAAAACTGTTGTGTGAACCACTAAATTTTTATTTGATTTTAATAATATATAAAAAAAGTTAGTACATGTTATTTGAACTGGCAATTTTTACGAAATAATTATGATATACCCTAAATATCATTTTGCGCACTATTTCAAATGTACATTAAAAAAATATGGCAAATCAGCAAGTGAAAAACATAAGGTCGGAAAAGCGCAGTCCATAACGCCTCAGACAAGTAACGCTGAGTTTACAGGTTCGAGCCCCGGCAGTGGAACTCGAGTTTTTATTGTATAAATGTGTTTTAGATGTTCGTCGTGTAATGTAAATGCTATTTTAAAGAGCATATGAAAATAACTCTAGTAAAAATACTGGATACAAAAATGTCAGTTACCATATTTTTTTCTTAAGGTTGTATATTTTAATACATATAACTTTAATTCTAAGGGCGAAATAGAGTACCGATGCTGTAGTCTGTTGAATCAATTCGAGATGATCCACGATGGTCAACGACCTCAGATTAAATTATCTCGTTGTCACCTTAGCTAATATACGCAATAGCTATAGAATCTCTGTGTCATCTCCAGGTGTACCAATTTAACAGACAGCTACAGATCAATGGCTGATGGTAATTAATCGGAAGTACCCTTTCGTTAGTTGGTATATGAGTGGACGTGTATTTTGGTGTGCGGTTTTTAAGCACACGTGTGTGATACACATGTGTTGACAATGGTGATATTATCCAATGACGTACGGTTGGCGCAATGGAAAACGAATCGTGGGAATGTAAATTGTATTTTTAAATTATTTTATGTCAGATTATTATACTTTTAATTTTTTTAATAAATAAATATACTATTAATTACTAAAATAGAAATAAAAAAATTTAAAGTCCACTAGTGTGATGATTTTTTATTGCAAAAATATTCATTGCTTAATTTATATAATGATGTAATAAATCAAAATCTTGTCAAGCTGGCAAAATTCGAATCTTATTACACCATCTTAGATTTATTCAACAAAAGCTCAGATATGAGACTTTATCCGCATATAGCGTTACAAGGGGCAATTTGTCATAGAGTGAATTAATTAATCGCCCCTTTGCACACGGTTGACTAGTAAAAATATGTTTATAGCATGCGTGTATGTGAAATTTTGGAAGAAAGTACCTCAAACACCGAACCTAACCGGTTCCGTAGCATTTTTATAATGAGATTCTGAGACGCTTCTAGGTAAGAGAGGTGGAAAATCAATATTATCCGATACAGTCGTTATAAAAATCTGTGAAATTGTTTAATGGCCGTTAAACGTTCAACACTCTAATTGCTATCATTATTATTGATATAATATTTATTGCAAATTTATGTATGTTTTCATACAATCATGGCCCACTTTTGGATGAATAAATATGAAATTTTGTAAACTAGATATACGTTTTTTTATTTGTTGACCAAAGATACTTTTTAATTAAAATTGTATTCAATTAATACTTCGATTTAATCAACAGTCAGTTTGCTAGGTGTATATATTTACACATATATGTGTAAATATATTAATATTTTTAGTCTACGTGTGACGTGTAGCTATATTTCACAATTCAATGAGATTACACTTTATAAGAGTTTTTATTAAATTTGTTTTGAGTTACTACACAGACATGTAAACGTTAATTAATTGGAACACAAAAAACTATGTATACATGCTTATAAAAAAATTATGAATTAGAATGTTGAATATTTGTGCTAAAAAAAGAAATTTTTTACGAAAAAAATATAGCTGTAAAAAAATCCGTTTTCGATCCCTAAGGGGTGTAATCTTGCAGCCAAAATATATATAAAAGAAAGGTTGATAATAGTTGAATTTATTTTTTTATTTAGAAATATAGCTGTGGTTAGAAGGTCATTAACTAAAATAGTTGGTCTTGAAAATCGGATGGTCTTTGCTGGAGTGTCGAGTTAAATTATTGCCGGCTGTGCCGAATCTTCTGATGACACTAGACTATTTGCTGATGATTTCTTGAGGTCGAGTCTGGAGCGTCTTCCTTTATATTTTGTATTCATATTTTAGTTTATAATTAATATTTTTTAAATATATTTGCGTTGATATTTCTTCTCATTTGTGAGATATAGTTAATCAGTATAAGTTAAAATTTTAATAATTTATTATTTTTAAATTTTTCAAACAATTCCAAAAGTATCCATTTATATCCATAGTGGAATATTTTAAAATTATTAATTTTCAAAAACACATTTGGCGTTTTTTTCGCATATGTACCGCGGTAGTACCTACATCCCAATTGTGCCTTTTCTGCATAATTTATCCTCTTATTTTAATGTTATTTGTAACAGCTATAGTTATAACTAAAAAATATTTTATAACAGCAGCAATTTATGAAATTACTCATCTTTTCCAGTTATTAATTTGCAGCTGTGTAATTTTTCAAAAGCTGTTAGTAAATTATACATATCTTTTAAATCAATGCAAATTTTGTTAAAATGTTATGTCAGTCCAAAGAAATTGAATATGGTAGTTTTCTAACCATACAGATTTGCAACCTTTTGCAGAAGGAATAATTAAAATAGAACTTTGTACCGTTTTAAATCATTGTAAAAATTAAAATAAATTATTTTCAACATATTATTATGTATGTATGTATCAGTATTTATTACTAAAAGTGTATACGGTGTTTTTTATAACTTTGCGAATATTTTCTAATATTTTATTGTTAAGCACTCGATATTCGAATAGTTTTAAATAACGAATATTTTGAAACTTTAATCACTACAGTATCAAAAACAAACGTTTTGTATGATATTTGTAGTGACTTTCTTATAACGTAAAATATTTCATTTTACTAAAAATATTATATGCTGATTTTTAATCTGTTGCAAAACTTATTTCAGCAACAGATTATTTATATATTAAAAATATATTTGTCCCTAAGCTGAACTTTAAATGTCATTACTATTCAGCATTGTTTAAAATGCAGTCAAATATTATGGTTGAGTATTTTGTCAAAGCATGAAAAATAATAAATATTTCAGATTAAATAAAGAAAAAAACATATTGTATTTTTTTGAATTCAGAAAAATGACTTGAGCCCTGAATAATTGTTTTAAGTATTTGTATATTTATTATAGTATTTTTCTGCTGTTTATATATAGTATTATTATTGAAAATAATATAGATATTAAGTAAATATTTATAAAATATTAAAACATTGCCATTGCAAACATGCCTCAATATCAAAAATTTTATTTTATTATTTAAAATATTTTAGTTTTTCAGTTAGATTATATTTTTTATTTTTTTAGATTAAATTAAGACCATCGTGGCCTAACAGGTTACCCCAATGCGCCACGATGGTCGAAAACAAATTTTAAATTTATAAAACAAAAAAAAAAACGTATATATACATAAATAGAACAATACTTAAAAATAATAAACATAACAAAAAATTATAAAATATCAAAATTAAATGAGACAAACTGGATCAGCTCCTTGTAGCCAACATTAAACAGGTCAATATGTAATGCAATTTGGTATGACACTAGTTTATTATTGACTTAACAGTTTGGCGGACGGGTAGTGAAGGATTATTATATTTTTTTCCGTATCGAATAGTATATTTACATGTTGAATTCTATATGATAATATAATCAGCGTACAAGGCACCGCCGGTCGTCGTTTTCCAGCCGAGGTCCGCCTGTGTGATCATGCGGACCAGAGCGCCGCCTAGTTTTTCACATAAAGAATAAAAATTAGGCCCTTTATAACAGCATTGTAAATGTAAAATTTTGTATTCTTTATGATATTCTTGTAGATATTTTCAATGGCGAGAAAATTCGTATTAGGAGATCAATAATTTTTTATTTAAAATTTAATATTTTTTGTCTGATTTAAAAAAAATATTAGCCGACATATTACTTCTAGATATTTATATTATACTATTATTCCTTAGTGCTATAAGATACATTTAAGATAATCTCGTTAACATAGTAACTATTATATAAAAATACTGCATTTGCTATATATTTAAAAACTATTACATATACTTAACACAAAGCTTTTATAATAAAGTTTTTATAATATATTACAGATGAGGATTATTTAATTATTATCACGTTGTCGGCAAATGTTTTATTTCTTAATTAATGCTTGATTTGTAAATGGATTTTGGTTCCACCATTTTTAAAATATGATATTAAAGTATTTGAGGCAAACAAAAATACGTTTTAAAATAGCAAAAGCCCACAAAATTCAATAAAAAATTATTTTTATCGCACTTAGCAGAAAATATTGTAAATTATACTTAAAAGTAGCAAAGTATACTATAAAAAATATTATACTATCAACTAATAATATGAATATTTTAAAATGTACGAAACACGATGCCCGACATCGATTTTTTTATGTTTTTATTTTATTTACCATTGATTTTTATCTAATTATGATTATTATCTAAGGAATCTAAACACCTAAAGTTTAAATAAATCAGATAAATAATTATTTGTGAATTACACTAATAAAAAATCAAGGTTTCGAGCGCAAAGCGCGATATTAAGAGCGTAAATCGCATAAAATTCACCGAAAGGCTTTGATTCTAGTACAAAACTATTTTAACATGATTATTAAATAAACATAAATCTTATATTTAATGGTTCTAAGCCGCTTCCGGATAAGCATATTTTAAAATGAAACATTTAATGCTCAATTTTTTTATTTTTTAAATCCTATCGTTTTGTATTAACGATGTATAAAATAATACACATAAACAAAGGAAATATATTTAATTATAATAATAAAAATAAAAATTGAATTTGCTCTATTGCTTTCCGAGGCACCGGTAATGCATTATGTTGTTTCGACCAATAAAAAGTAAGCATTCAAATATAAAACAAAAGAGTAACGTGACAACAGTTATAAATAATTATTATTTGTTAGTAAAATTTTCATTTATTCGTCATGCGCGTTGTTCGATTTGACTGAATATAAAAATCGGTTTGCAAATTAATTAGGTGTGTTATAACTATAAAAGTTAAATATATACATAATGTGTTGAGGATTAGAAGAATACATTGATAAAACTAGATAAACAATCATAACACAATCTTCGAAAATCTAATGAAATCTTTGAATTCTTGTCGACGGGCTCCGAGGCCAAAAAGTGAGTTTTTTCTTTTATAATACATAAACATTATCATTGCTTCCGATTTAATGCACATATACGTTGTATACATTTAATTGCTAAATCACTGCTGCTTGTTTCTTAAAATTTGATAATAGAAATTCAATTGTAATTTTGTTAGAATAACCGTTACTAATCTTGTCCTTCACTCTCTTTAGAACTTCCGAATTTTTGCCGGTTAAATTTGGTGCTCTATCAGTAGTCATATTTACTAGTATATAATAAATATGCTACATATTTATTTATATTTTTATATAGAATATTTTTTTTACACAGCTTCGCCCGGGATAGATTTATACTTATTTTTATATTTAATAATAATGTTAAAACTTGAAAGTTGAAAATAGCACAGTTGACTTAAAAACAGTGCCCTTATTTTTCACATTTTCACTAGTGGTTCGTGCCTAGGCCACTTATTTATTTTATGATCTTTGTCGTACAGCACTTCCTTGCACATTGTTTGATTAATTAATTTTAAAATTTCAATTTTATCATGCTTCCTCCGTTTTTATAATATTGTACAATGGCATTTCTGGCAGTCAAAACATGCTTTATATAAATTTATTTTTGATACTCGCGATCTGCATGAATGGATATATTCTTTTGCTGCTGCGCGCTCGCTATTTGACCGGGTGTACCCCCGCGACATAATGGCTTGCAGCGGTGGCCAGTCAGTCAGTCAGTCAAGTCAGTCAGCTGGCGGCGCCTCTGTCACATTGACGCCCGGGTCGCGGGTCATATCTGTCCCACCCCCGGGTCACCCCAGGTACGTCACGCGGCATGCCAGATAATTATTATTGTTTGTGTACATCACATCCGGAAAGTGTGGAGGGACCCTAACGTTACCAGTGATTGTGTATAGTGGGCACATCCGATCGTGATAATAATAATAATTAATAAAAATGAAATGAAAGCAGTGTGTCGTTAGCTTTGAGTGTAATTTGATTGTGTGATATTTATTAATTAATTAAATTCGTATATTATGAAATAAGGTACGTAAGTCCATTGAAGGGTGTTAACTCATGAGGCGTTTAGCATATTAATGGCGAACTAAACAAATGTATGTTTCAGGATAATCGAATATATTAATATTGAAGTGTTTTAGAATAGTAATGTCCAACTGAACCAATTTAAACACCATAAATTAATTTTGAATATTTATCCAACATTGTGTGACTTTTAGATGTATTCTAAAATTGAGATTTAATGAATATTATTATGAATTTTTACAAAAAATGTGCATTGTTCTTAATATTCTGAACATCCGTGTTTTGTAAAGACATGTTTTAATTAATTATAACAAAATTTCCATACAATTAGAATAAGCAGTATTTCTGTCTCATTTAAAGTAGTATAATACGATTAAATTAATGTGTATATATTTATTATTTTATATCAGGTATTATCTAAATTATAAGATATAAATAAACCTAGATATAAGTAAAAAAACAAAATTAAGGATTGATATGATCGTAGGTGTTTATTTTATGGATTATCTGTGCATATTTAAAACTATTAATTTTATAATTATTTAGTTGTGCTAAATTTATTTCAATTTAACGCTTTTTCTAGCAAATCTATGTCATATTTAATACTTTAAATAAACCTTTTATCTTATTTAAAACTACTATTTTTTGTAATATTTTTTAACTGCTTTATCAAGCATATGTAATATGATCGCAATGCAATAATTAAAATGAATAATACTATTTTAAATCAATATATATTCTATTCCAAAATGCTAATACTAACTCAACATATCATTAGTACAAACTTAGATATTACACCTTAACTGATTAAAAAATAAAATAAAATAAAAATAAAATTTTGCGCGTTTCATGTCATTTTTATAATTCTATAATTAAAAAAACGATATTTTTACTAGTTTAAGCTTTAAAAATATGTCTCAACCATAGCGAGAATTAAATAATATATTGAATACTAATTCAAAGTTAACCTTTTAATCTTTTTCACTAAATATATTGTCGAAGTATCATATCTAGTTCAATTTAAACGCTTAAATTGTTAATTATAGATGATTTAATTAAACTGGAACTTTAAACGTTAACGGTTTAATCGGTTTATCTATCGGCCGTCTAACTAATTGGTTGTCCAGTTAAGCTAAATCAGATTGGAATATATAATCTGATACATATAACATATAAACTGTGCTGAAATCTTCTTCGAAAATAATCATTTCGCTCATTCAATTACGACTTAATATATTTACAAAATATTTCACATACATGTTTGTATATTTTTAACGCCGTATGTACATTTTCCTGGAAGATGCTTTACATTTAAATTGATTTTCACAGAAATTTAGATTTTATCAAAAATTTCACAATTTTGACATTATACAAATCGTATTTTTGTAATCGACTTTGTACGTAGCGATGTTGTTTTATATGCAAATATTACCGTTAGTACTACACCCGAGTATATATAATTTAATTTTGTGCTTCATAATTGGTTTTTCATATGTACGTAGGTGTACACTCGTTGAAAGGATGTGAATCTTTTAATGTAATTCAACAAGGTATTTGCCCTATGAAAATTTCCCCCCGTATAAACATGAAGGTATCTGGAAAATAGGGCATTAATTCCATTATATAAATAACGTTAAATTTGTTCCTTGAAACTCTTGAAAATGACAAGAATTTATATATGTAATTAGACTTAATGGTTAAATGTATTTTACGTTACGGCTTTCGTTGTTGATACTTATGGCTATTCTTGATATAAATATTTACTTTTTTTATTATTTTTATTTTTATTGATTTGGTATTTTTAATAATATTAACAATGCAAGAATATTTTACTTTTCATCAGGTAATCCCAAAATGAATGTCGTTTTTTAATTTACGTTCTAACCGTTGATACTTCATTATGTTGATTTTTTTACATTTGTGATGGTACACTTCACATTTTGATACTTAAAAAAATGCGCCTTTAAATTTACGATGGCAGAATTTTTGAGTGAATAATTTATTAAAAATTGCATGTTATATACATTTGTTAAGAAAAATCGGCATCTAGTGCCAATAAAACCATTTGTGGAGTGGTAGGTGACTCATTAGATATCCGTATATTTCATAGATTTCTGACGGGAAATTAAAATGTCAACAGACGATTAGCCCCTGGAAGTAAATTATACTCAGTTACCAGTCTAATTCACCAGTGCAAAGACACATTAAAAATATTGGGAAGGCTTGGATACAGGTTACATAGGTTTCACAATTGGATTGAGACAAGAAAGCTTATGAACGCGTATCCGCATAACCCATGAGCTTCTGAATTTTGAAGCTAGTTGCCTTTTTTTGATTATTTGATAACCGCAGATAAAATATGTTGTACGACAACAATCGTCAGAACCTACATGGTGATATTTCAAGGGGATTGTGCATTACAAAACTCTTAAGCCTGGTCAAGCAATAACAGTATTGTAATCAGCTGGATCGTTTACACCAGAAAGTAAAACAAAGAAAATTAACCCTTAATAAAACCAAAGAACTAGGTTGAATGGTTTTATCTCATCCACCATATTCTCCATACCTTGCTCATTTACGATTTATTATCTATCAGTTTTTTTATGTTTATATTATTATTTATTTGATTTTTTTATATATTAAACTAATATTACATTTTTAATTGAAAGTAAAACCCCAAATTAATCAATGTCGTCTATTTTTTTGTACGATTTAATGTTTTTCAACACTAAAAAATATTTAAAAAAATAAAAAGTATATTTTTAAAATTGATTATAGTATACATTTTAATAATTAATCGTTGTAATTTACGTTTTATATTATATAATATAATATATAGTTATGTTTCTAGTAAATGTTTGATATTAAAAAATTGTAAAATTCATGATTTTTTGAAACGTTTGCTTTCACAAAATATTTAGATAGGTTATATATTTTTTGTATAAATTTTCATTGTTCATATTTATCTTATTTAAAGCTGATTTTTTTTAAGTTGAAATACAGAATAAAAATACATATTTTTTATGATTTTACATACAAAATTAAGTAATTTTATCTTTGTTGTAAAAAGTCTTGCATATTTTAGATTATTTTGAGAGTAAAATATTTATTAACTTTTTAATCGCCAGCGACTCACCGATGCGTCATTTGTTGATTTTTTTTACAAAATATTTTTTTATAAAGTTAACAAATTATTTATAAATTGTATTTTTTTAATTAATAAATATTATTGTACTAGCTTCATTTATCAGTAAACCAAGTATGTTATATTTATATTTAGAAAGAGATACTGACCCGTGAAGAGAAATAACAGATGACTCACTAAAAGTCGCTGGCATTTAAAGGGTTAAGCGAACATTTCTGCATATAGCTTAATAATAAATTCTTTATACATTCTTATGTATTTTATATACATACATATAAAATACACAAGAGTATATTTTTAAGGGTTTTATATCACAGATATAGGCACTGCGTATTTGATTAATTTAACCCTGTATTTGAGCCATAGATTATACTTTTTTAAAAGTTTGATATGCAAAAATCATTAAAATTTATATATTCTTAGAACTTCTTTTTTTACAAAATATCATAAGTTTTAAACCAAAGTTAAATGCTTAATTTAGATAATATAGTATATCGTCGCCATTGATATGCGAGCTCAAGACGTTGAGGATGCTCGGCTTCGTGATGCGGAGCGCGTGTCACTTTAATAATCTATTGCCAATTCACGTGCTGTACGATACGCTATTTTGTAGCGTCTTCGAATATGCTTTCATTTTTTAAAATCCGAGTGAAGCAAAGTACTTCTTGTTGTTGCAGATAATTTAAAGCAAATTTCTGAAATATCTCTACAAGAGGTAGTACGGTCCGTATCTTTATTTGTATCTTAGTGCTAGGAACGTTACCCGTCAATGATTTTCCGCTGCGAGCTTTATATAGTGAATAATTTTGGTCCCAACAACCATATATATGGTCTGGTTGTAACATCGTAACACGTATTCCGACACATTAGCATATATTAAAAAAAATGTTATTGGCATAACTCAAACAGGTCACTTGGTGACCCGTGGGTCATAGGTTTTCAAGCCCTGCTAGAAAGTCACGATTGCGTTTCTTATTCTTGCTCACTGCAACCACGACTTCAGCGCTTGAGAATGCTTGAGTCATTAAGCTTCTTAACGAGCTTGCAAAACAGCTTTCAGCGATAGCTATGAGGAGCTGGAAAAAAAATCATCTATTTTAGGTGTGCGCTCTTTTTTTAAATACTGTTTTAAAATATTTATTATTGTTTGTATAATGAATAAGATATTTTTATTAAACATTACAAATCAAACATTTACTTCAAATTGGTTTTATAGTAATAACCCAATTAAATCATTTGATGTTTGTTTTAATTTAACAAAATATTTTTAAGTGTTTTATTTTAAGATTATGATACACAGTGCGTATTTATTGTATTTTACATTTTATTTGCGCTCTAGATTTATAGTTCTGTTTTTTTATATGTTCGATATTTAAAAATCAGTAAAATTCGTTATAGAACTTTTGCTTTAAAAAAACTATTCAGTTTCAATTTTATAACTAATTAATATATATTATTATACAATATACATAATTAGGCAATGTTTTTAAACTTGAAATAAAAAGTATAATAGTTAATCACTTATAAACTTTTAATACAAAACATGTACTTTTAATTAGAAGATATAAATATTTATTCAACAAAAATGTATATCAAATTTTAAGGGTAGATAAGCTGTAAGGTTATTATATATAAAATCCATTGAAGCATAAGAACAAGCTTGCTAAATATTTTATTCAAAAATCAAACTTAAACTAAATTTTCGTGCAAAAATCTCATCAATAACATTTAACACAACCGTTTGCATTAAAAGTTAGTCGGAATCACGCGACAAATTAGTTAAATTAGACACGGAAGCCATGAACATATATTTTTTCCAGCCATTCTAGTACTTTTGCACAGCATATATATTTTTACCGTTTACTGCACAAAGAAATGCAAATTTTTCGTTATTTATTAATTCGTCATTTGCATTTCTATGGCGCTTTTAATTCGTTTTATTCAAATTGACCTTAACGAGAGTGTCGCAGCAAGGCTCAAATTAACATACACATACATGTTTTTTATCTTTGTGTGTGCGAAATTAAATAAAACTAAGCGTCAAACATGAACACATATTTGTATGGAATCGAACTGTGTGAAAAAAGTGTTCAATCATAGTAATTATTTATTGGACACGTACGTTTGAGGTCCGTTTAAATTGGTAATGTGTAAACACACGTGGGATTATCGTTTAACTATTGGGTTCTAATCTTTGATCAATTGGTTCTTTAGAAACGGGCAATGATGAATAAATAAAGCGAAAAGTCAATTTCACTTTCTATTTGTGTCGAAATATCTGAGCATTTACATTTTTATTGTCAAGCAAATATTTTTTACTTTACAATTGTAAAATCTAATGATCATATATTTTTATTTCGAATATCGAATAAATTGTAAAAAATAATGGCTTTCCATAAAAAGTAATAATATCAGAGCTATATTATCTTTAAAGTAACATGAATAAAATATTTTTAAAGTCAATTAAAAATATATGTTTTAAGACAAGCTTTAAAAATAAGTATTTAATAAAATATATTTTTAGTCAGTCTATTCATTTATGTATTAAGTTATTTTATATATATACATAAAAATAACTGTCAATTAAATGTTGACTTGGATGCAATAAAAAAATATTTTTTATGTATCTAAATCATATAGAATAAGCTTGTTAATAAAATAATTTAGAATATAAAAATATTTTATTTTTAGATTTCGCATAAAATTTGACGTTCAATGATTTTCGTTATTTATGTAGAACGCTTAAGAAATCCCTACGTTATTTATATACCGATATCTTATGAACCGTTAATGGCATAGAATAAAACACTAAACAAAAGTTTATTTCATGACCTTTAAATTTATATATAAAAAGCCTTAAAATAAAATTTCCTTTGTAGTACAATACAAACGGTTCACGAGATTTCGACATTCAAAAGTATCGATAACTTCACATACGAAATTGAATAATAATAATTTATTGCTGATATTTGACCTTTATAATTCAATTATATTTTTTTAATAATTTTCATGAATGACATATCACATTAGCATATAATTTACATACTTAACTTAATGTTATATTAATTGAATATATTATTAACTCATGAATAATTTTAGCGCTGATGTTTAACTATTACGTATACTCATTTCTACGTAACTAAAACATAATTATTATTAATATTTGCGGAAGTATATGTTTATTTCTCTATATACAAATTACATGCGTTACATTTTCTAAGTATTACTTTTTTAAAAGTTTCAATGGAAGTCTTATTTATTTTTCTGCAAACCATACTTTGACATCCGGCGGATTCGGTTGTTTGTTTATGAATTTTCAGTGCGAGAAGTTTACTGTTGAAATTTACGCACTCAATAGAGCGTAAAAATACTGTTCAAATATTGAAAATGGCTTCGAAAAATATGCCTTGCATGGTTTAAACAAACAGACTGCCATCATTCGATAGAAATTTATTTGTTTGTTGTTATTATAAATTTAAGTATTTTTTTAACGATCATAGCGGTATTGTTTGATCTATTTATTAACATTGATGTGTTATCTAAATACGAGGAATACGTTAACTCATGCATTAACTTTTATATATATACATATAAAACTATAAAGGAGATAAACAACAAATTCCTGAGTATCAAATTATGTATATTGAATATTTATGGTATGAATCACAACGATTTATTATCAATTAAAATAAAATATTAAATAATACAAATTTATATTTATTAAATAAATTATATTAATACAAATTTCAAAATAAAAATTAATGAACTTTTATTTTTATTTTCACATTGCTTCATAGATGTCTCTATATTAAAATAAACTTCTAGCTTTCGATAATATTTATTTTATTTTATTAATCATTTAAACATGTGACATACCATTTAATTAATTCATAAATATGTTTAATTAACAAATGTTATGCAATATACGATTTTTTATAGATTTTAATAAACTTGTTTTGATGTTAATTTAGCGATTACAAAACTCGTCAAAAATATTTTTGGACATTCTACGGAACGAATGCATAAGATTTTTGGCATTGATCCATATTCATTGCAGTGACTTAGTAAATAGAGTATTATCTCTAGAAAGTTCTGAGAATACTGAATAGATTTAAATTCAAAGGTCAATCAGAGCTCATATTTGTAGTCTAATAAATTATAGAATAATATATATAAATTTTATTAAAATATAAATTAATATTTTATACACAAAAAATATTAAATTGTGAGTAAAATATTTTATTTTTATTTTAAAATGAACATATCCTAGTAAACTTGTAGTTCTTCATAAACTAATATTATTATCTATGGAAAAGCTTTATTAATACCTAAAAATATATTTTATTATATTTTAAATATTTTTGAAACTATTTGCCATTTTATAAAAATAAATTGTATAAAAAATATAATATTTAGCTAAGACTCAAATCTGCATTACCAACTAAATATTATTAATGGAAAATTTAATTATTTTAAAAATTATTAATAAAATTTTATAATTTAGTGAGCTTTTAATAAACTATTATTTTTATAATCCTGACCAAGTTGTCAGCGATTTTATTTTAACTGTATTATTATTAAATATGAAACAATTTTTAAATCACATACAATTTATGAAATAACTATAGATTATGTTCTCGTCGCCTTGTCTGTGTCTATAAAATATAGTAGTCACCGAAGATCAGTTTGAATTCAATATTTCAGATGTTTGACGCGAAGAGGGAAGCAGCTGCTTTCTCGGTCGATTCTTAACGTAGCTCGGTTTGGTGCAAGTTCAGATGAAGTTATTGATGGATGTTTCAGACAAAAAAATATTCCAAATAAAAATCATTAATGTGTGCTATTTATATTATTTTACGCTTGATTGAGATAGATGAAGTTTTTTGCTACGGTATTTAGTGCGACGATTTGGAGTGAGAATTCTTCTCTTTTCTATGTGCCCTATCAAGTCTCACTGACGTCGGCGAAGGCCTTTCTATCTTATGCTCTATGAAAAGCTCTTGCACACCTCTTTAGTTTAGTCCATTCGTAGATATTGCTGAGCCACGACATTTGCTCCTTTTCATGGGGATGATACGCAATGCAGGCCAGCCAACGAGAACACGTCTCCCTGAGCGCTCGGGAGAAACACTAATGCATCTCCAATAACATACTTAGTACTACGAGGGATGGTGAACCCGCTCAACCGGCCGTCAAAAGCTGGGTGTCCGCCCATAAGGGTTGGACTCCTATGGCCTTATTACCGGTAGCCCGCAATTTTTTCAGTAATAATTATTTTTATAAGACCGTACTTTGATCCTTGAAGAACGTGTCTAGCATGACACCTTAATGATTTTAATGGTGCTCAACAATTTTTAGAACAATGGACTTGCTGACCTTGTACGTCTAAGACATTCGAAACATTGTCATGTGCATATACATTTCGAATGGCTCCAGTGTATTCCTTATATTCCACCTGAAAGATTCATTTCTCCATTCCATAAAACAGTACATACCAAACATTTAGCCATTTAGCTTTACTCCCATGTCGACCTCTACTAATGCTTCTTTAAAATCTTTATCAGAGTATAGGTTGAATAGCAACTGTGACAATATACTGCTATATTTATCAAAATTTAATTTATTTATTTTTGTCGACTATTTATATGAATCTTTGAATGATTGTTGGAGTTTGAACAGATGGAAATTTGGCAACACTGCATTTGTAATAATGCGTTTGTAAAGGCTGTTGTTGATTTTATTTTAAAATGTTGCACTATTGCTAAGTCGTAAAGACAAACATTATTATGGTTTATTGCGCTTTTAACGCGTATTCAATTTATGTTTGTGCTATTTACTTTTCTAGGTAGTCATAAAGTATATGGTAAGGTATATTATATTTATTATACATTTATCAGTAAATGTTGCATGATACAAAAAACGTAACAGACAATATTATATAAACTATATATCATAAGTTAAAAAAATTCGACGATGAAAAATATATGTATTTTATACTTAAAAAAAATATTATTTACTAAAAATATTTGTAAACTACTTAAATATACTTATAATGTTCATATAATGCTTATTATTATTATTAGAATGTCCAAAAATAGATTATATATAATATTATATCATTCAAAATAGTATTAAGCTAAGACTTAAATTAGCGTGAGAAATAAATTATATTTTTAGGAAATTTCATTAAAAAAAAGAAATTGAATGCTTTGATTTTTTTATAAATAACATCCGAATAATCATGTATTCATATTTATAGATTTATACTTCATGTATATTACCAATAATGTAATAAATATATTACATTGAAAGCGTTCCAAAATAAAAATAGGAATTATATTTTACATATATTTTTTTTGTATACCATTAAATTTAGATTAATACAAAGTAATTCAAGCTTTTTTGTTAAAATAGATAATTGAAATTCTGTATTTCTTTCTTTAAATAAAGTGAAAGTTCAAAGGTACATATAATTTTATAATACTTTAATATTTATAACATATTTGTAATTGTATTATATAAAAATTAAGACTTAAATTTAGTTATAATATTATATTTAAATGTCTAAAAATATATTATATACAATATAAATCAAACAGAATATTATTTAATAATATTTAAGACTAGATAAAAAATTTAATGTAAAACAATATATTTTTAATGGGTGACTGACCACACAACTGCTTTTTTATATTTGTCAAATTACTAATCTATTTCATCTAAATAAAGTATTTACAATAATTGGGTAAAAAAGCATAGATAAATCTTTTTAGATCGATTTTTTAATATTTGGTTGTCTCATACCATTGAGAGAAAAGTTCGATTTAGTTTTATTTTTCATACGACCTTGACCCTTGCGGGAAGGTCGTTTTATTGGGCATCGAAGGACCAGTGAAAAATCTCTTTATTTTCTTCGTTCTAGTTTATCATATTTCTATACGTAAAGAGTCCAATAGGCGGGAGTTTTTTGATTAGATTTACTCCAGCATCTCTTGTTAATAAAAATGTTTTTAGAACGCATGTCCCAAATAAATCAAAATAATATTTTTTTTGATATTTTATATATCATACAATTATTCAGTCTCTTTACTATCACAATGACATATCCTTGAAAATAAAAATAGCGTTCAAATATTTATTACTTTTGATATCAATTTACATGAATGTGATATATATTTAATTGTAACATTTTTATTTTTTTACAGCTACTACAAACCAAGATGTCAACAACTTCAAAAGGGATGACCTAATACTACCAGATCCCGCAAAGAGCCCTCTTGGAAGCAAATCTCCTCGCACTCCAAGCGATCTACCTCCAAAACGTGAGTTCGTCATACCAATTATTTTTGAGTGATTTAAAGAACCCAAAAAAATCTATCAATATTATCAATTTTATTCAGCATGATTTTAGTTTAATGCTTTAAACATACAGACAACACACCAAGTTTCTTATCATTCATGTATCGAGTACGTGTTGCAAAACACGCTTCGATTTCACTGCATTTTTGGCAAACACATTGTGTCTATTTCCGTAGATTGCTTCAGCGAGTTAGCTCACTTTTAGGCCGCAGCTGAAAAACGACTGGAAAAACCAATCTTTCAGCTTCAGGAGCTTTCCGTAACAATACCGGTCTAATTATAAACACATTGCTTGGGTTCTCTGTGAGGCCACGTGCGGCAAGCCGCGAGCACGTGCTTCCAATTCCAATCGATATTTCCCTTCTTGTTTTGGATCGCTGCTTAACTGTATAGCAATCATAATTGTTCTAGGAATATCAAACGCTTGGCATGAGTCATTCTAAATTTCGCTTAAAAGTATAGTTATAGGATTTTTATTCACTATTACTAATTAGACACACGCATAAGAACTAGGAAGCCATATCTTACATTTGGACTTAAGATCGATATGACCTAGTTCAAATGTCATGAAAAATGTACGTGTATTTTAATATTTAAGATAAAACGCATGGATACAAAATCTATTTCACGTTTTTATCGTAAATAAATTTACAAAAACATACTTTTTGATTTGGAATTTTGTAAAAAAATACTTTCACTGATTTTTTAGATTCCATCTAACGAAATGTTTTTAAATTAATATTTAAAAAAAAACGATAAATATTAATATAATGCTTTCTCTATGACATAAATAAAATTATTAAATTTTAGTCAATATTGCATTAATTATTATAAAATTAAGATATATTTTATGTGTTACGTGGTAATTATTAAGAAGTACTGAAATTGTTATAAAACTCTATTTTTATATGATTTTTTTATCAGCAAAAATATATGTATTATAGTAGTAATTTATACTATTAATTCTGTATGCTTTCAATAATCATACTAAAACATAATATATAAATGAATTCTTAATGAGATCATTTCATATATGAAATTGTTACAAAAAACTATTTTTTATGTGATTTTTTATTAGCAATATGATAGCTTATACTATTTATTCTGTATGCTTTCAATAATTATACTAATATATATAATATATATAATTATATTCTTTATGAGATCATATACATAGATATAAAATAAATCAGAATAAAGTATTGCATAATATTATTACTTTGGTCACATTTTGTATATTTAACCTAAAGCTTAATAAAATTACAAATTTTATCTATTATATTTGGCCAAACACATTTTGGAACAATGTTATCATATACTACTATTATATATAATTCGCCTAAATCAAAGTTTTAATCATAAAATTTAAAAAAAAAATATTGTTTTTACGAGAACGCCAGTTTTGTAAATGACTTCTGTACACTTTCAATAATCCAATAACCTTTCAATTACTAAAAATATTTAATTTTTAATATGTCCAAACAAATATCTATCCATAGGATCATATTTGATAAATAAAATAGATAAAGTGCTGTAAATTGATACCACTTTGATCATATTTGTTGTCTTTGACCTAAAGTTATCCACTGTACCAAATAAAAATGGATATAAATCTATATTTAGAAGCCATATATATTTTAAATAGCCCCATGAATAGTTTGGACCAAAGTCAGTTTTTAAAGCAAAATCATTTAATGGTACTATACTAAAATAGTGATTTTGAATTTATATTAAATAATATTTTTATAAAGTCGGTCGAACTGAATTTATAAACATAAAAAGTATATCAAAAATAGCATTAATATATTAAATAAAAATTAATAAAAAAAATTATAATAAAATAAAAATTATTTCTAAAATATATTACAAATTTACTTTTTTCATTATAAACTATATAATATAATGATAGTTTTGACTATGGCTTCTTATGGTTTCAAATATTTTATAGAATTATTTAATGTTTAATATAATATAATATATACCCAATAAAGTACTGATAAATATGACTATTTTGGTCATATGTGTTGTCTTTGACCTAAAGTTAAATAAAGTTCTAAAGGTTTTCTTATAACTAGAACAAATTAAAATAGACATAAATCTATAATTAATAGCCATCCGAATAGTTTATTGTAGAGCAAAGTAATCTAAGAAAACTATTATAAATTAGTATTTCTTATTAAATTATAAAATATTGTTTTTTTTTGCTAAATAGAATTCGCTTAAAAAATAATACAGCAAAATTACTGGAACTAAAAAATATATTTCAAGTATGATTTTTTTTATTGTAAAGAATTTACTATATGAAATAAATAGGAGACTTCTTGGTCATTTGTGTTGTTTTAAAGTTAAAATGATTAACTACTTGCTTTTACGAAAATGGACATACATCTATATTTAAGAGCCACATTTCAAATGGTTTCACAATTAGTTTAATTTAAACCAAAGACACACCTTCTGGCCCAAAGTTATCTTATGATTACATACAAAACAATATATGTTCAATCATCAACTATTGGTAATATATTTTAATAAAATGCTTTCAAAAGTGCATTATTACATATTTTATTAATTTGTGCATTTTTTGGGATTATATATTATACAATTTTTTTTTATTAAATTGTGTCATATATTATATAAAAAAATAAAAATATATATGTACGTCCTTACTATTGATTAACTCACTATGTATTTAATGGTCATGTTAAGTTTTTAAAAAAATATACTTTAAATATTATATTTTTTGAGTCACTTAAATACAGTATTTAATTAATGTATCAGTGTCTAATACTCGAATATTTACATAAGTTATTATCTGAAGTGCTTTTATTTATTTATTATTTATAGCTAAAAATACCAGGAGTTCAAATACACTTTTATTGAATTTAAACATCAAAAATTCCAATGACTCATATTGAACAATCAAAAACACAATCCTGACCCTAGACTTGACCCAACCATTTGCGATAAGTGATTCACGATTCAAAGATCGCAAAACTCACTTTCAGTACAGTAATTTAGCTGCCACTATACAGTTTGCGAATTTCAGTGATTGCATAATTGCACCGCCACAAACGGATAAGACAATTGAGACCATTTTGTGCTGGACACCACTCAACGGATGGCTGATAAGATAAAACGTGAATAAGTTCAATTCATGCTCTCCGTGAATAGTCGGTATTCATTAACTTGACCATTTGGATATATTTAGACTTCCTGTTTTTATAAAAAAATATTTTAATAAGAGGATGTCGTGTTGTGATCATTTTATGTTATGAATCAATGACGTGATCCATTGTCACAAAAAATAGAAAACAATACTTTGGAGGATTGTCGCAAAGATTAATATTCTAGACTCGTTTTCCAGACATAATAGAGTGTATTAGCATATTGTAGTGAGCAAGGAAGTGTCCATTTGGTGATGACTGATGAGTGAATAAACTGAAAAGATGGCACACTAACGTACTTACGTTCAACTATTTAAACATACTGGGTCAAGATGTACTGTAGTAAAATAGTAGGTTCACAAACTAGCCATGTAGATTTTGATATTGAGAAAAACTTCCAAAATTATATATTCAATTATATATTAAATTAAGATAGATTAAATTATTTCATTAGCATATAATCATGGCTTTGTTAGAAATAATGATTACTAACAATAAGGCCAAATCAATAGCAATGATTAGCCATTGTTATGGCATATTTTGCAATATATTAATAATATATATAAACATACAGATAATCGACTACTGATAAATGATAATACTAATGACGTAAATGCATTTTTTTTATATAAGGTATATATAAATAAAAAATGATTTATTTAAAATGATTTATTAACTTATCAACCTAACAGATGTTGTTAGTTATTTTATTGACACTAAAATTATCGTTAGCTATTAACTGAGATTTATGGGTCCGATAGTTGAATGATATTGTAATTATAGCGACTGAAGCAAAACTTATTTATCTAAAATATATTATAACAGTATAACGTTTCCTCGTTGACATTTCGAAGGTCAGAATTTGACCTGTCGATAGCATATTTTTTTAGTTTCAAAGTCAAATGTCAGCTCATAGATTTTCATAAAATATAATGCAGATACCATATTTTTTAATTAATATACATATTGTATTAGCATGTGTTTTTTGTTGTTATTTGTAGCGTGATACTAACAAATAATTTGTGTAAGTGTTTATTTGCAATAATATTACTTAAAACTAACACATACTTAACAACTTTACACTCAAAACATATTTTACAACTCAATAATTTATTGTAAGTCGCCAATCGCTCGATCAGTATAATCGCCACGTGTTTTCAACGTTTGTTAATTAAATATGTTTTTTTATCTGAATATTGTACTTATTTTTTATAGTATTATATTTGTACATATTATTATTTAGTTGATTTTATTGATAATAATCAATTTTTATAAATAAAAAATATGTTACTGTCATCTTTAGATAAGTGAGTCTAAGATAAAAATGATTCTTATAAATCTATAAATCTATATTTGCAAACATGTTCAGTAGTATTAAGTTTATCAGTTATAACTGATTATCTCCATATTTCGTTGACGTCATTATTTTTCATTCAAATTCACGATATTGTTATATATTAATTTCAGCGACAGTTAGAATAGCCATTTTAACAAGGCTAAGTTACAAGAACTGCAGTATTTTTAACCGAATAAAAGTCGCTTTATCTTATTCAGCCTTGTGTAATTATTTTCCGAAAATCTCCTATATATACATATTTGTATGTACTATATATACTTTATATTTATTGAACCTTTTACAACGTCATAGAAATCCCGTGTTTGCTTTTTCTATCAGTACCCAACGCGCGTAGAAGTTTTTTTTTAATTGTTTAATGAGTCACTCAGTGACCATCAATGGCCTTGCACTCCCATCTTCATAGTAAACTCACGTTTTCGCCACGAGGGAAAAAGTTGTTTTGGTAAAAAAAATCCTACGCAAGAATGGGTTCTCTTACGGCGACGAAACGTCGCATACCGACTTATACTGATTCCTTCTACAACACCCCACTACCCAGAACTCGTTCGTCTGACCTCCCTCCCCGTCTCGTTACTTTTGGGTCCTTATACATATTACAACGCCACGAAAGTCCCGTGTCTGCTCTATTTGTCAGTACCCAACGCGCGCAGAAGTTTCGATAGCAAATCTTTCTGTTATGGAGAGAATACCATTGTTCTTAATGTTCATTGTTTGTTGAACGCATATCGAAGCAAATGTTTTCTTAATTTTTAATGAACTATTCGATACGGCTATTTTAAACACACTTTAAGCACAATTTTGTGTGACTGAAAACTTAATAGGACTCTAGTAAACGGACCAGTGTTTCCAATTAAGTAAAAAATTTACATATATTGTATATATTTCCCGAATATATTTCAACGCAGTTTTCGATAGCCTAGTATTTCGGCAGTCGTTTCATAAAGAGTAGATTAAAACACTCCATGACATTGTTTATAATATTAATCAATCATATGAACAAACGCTTTTTAAACGAGCTACTCAGTGACAATCAATAGCCTCTCGCTCCTTTTTACATAGTTAGCGTCTAGTAAAGAATTGCTTCATTTTTACTAGCTTTGTATCTTGAAGGCTTGATGAAAAAATTACCATTTTACATATGAAAGACCGCCTCAATGGTTGACTATGCCTGATTAAAAATAGTTGGCTACCCCTGCTATCGGTCAAAATTCAAAGGGAGATCGCCTCAGTCGATAATGTCGACATCCGACCACGTGACTCCGTCCAGTCATTCTCGAAGGGCTCAGTCAGTCAGGATCAACGCTCTGGCCACAAAAACAGATGGGGTCTGGCCCGCGTGCATTATTTATACAATTAAGAGCCACGAGCGATCAATGCGCAGTCAAATGCCTCCCCACTAATTTGACGGAAAAAGTGGGTGTGGTTCACCTTTTTCGAGTTGACTATGGTCGAATTTGTGTGACTGGCGAATCGTTTTGTTTGTCGAGAAACTTTGGTTGATTGGACTTTAGTTTGTGTTTTCATTAAAAGTTATATAATAATTTGTCAAAACTGTCACATCGATAGTAGCAGCATTGTATACTCAAAACATAATAATTGAATATATTTAATTTACGGCAAATATTATTATTATTTTATTTTACTATCGATCTTGATCGTGCATTTACTACAACGCTTGTTATTATAGAAAAATTCAATACTGATCTTTCAACACACTTTTAAAATTAATTAAATATTTAAAAAAAAAATTTTAACTAATCTCTTGATTATTTAGATGTGTGTTTTTGACGCTTGCTACGCGTTTTTGACGTCGGTCAAATTAATAAAGTTTTACTTTTTATTTCAATACAACTTTAAACTATTTCATAAAATAACATAGCAAAGTTTTATCCAATAAACGCCAGTCCTTCTTAGTGTAAAATATAAAACACGATTTAATAATTAATTTGCCGAAAGTATAACCTATTTTTGTATTTTTAGTACCTGTTTTTTTCATTTCTACGCAGGGTCTTCTCTAGGGAAATATAGTAGTAGGAAATTTCACATAAGATTCACATTTTCATTGAATCTTATGTTTAATCTGATTTCTAAATAATATTGGATTATAAAAATAAATAAGCTCTTGATATTCTTAACTAAATTATGTATTAATAGTGTAAAAACCGCATGTACAATTTTATCGAGCGTTTTATTTTAACTTGAACTACACTTTAACTCAGATAAAATATTTTACGACCGTACAAAAACGCATATTATACTGATAACGTGCCTCAACAAGTGTTTAGCTATACAGTTTTTTATCACACATATTTCCTTTCCGCTTTGATCAGCTTCTGCGTTATCCCTTTACGTCATAACGTTAACGTAACGTTATCCCCTAGGGATTATCCGCATAAAGTCTTTCCTTCGTTTTCTTTACCTCGGTCACGGAGAATGACCTTATGGCAATTTTCAAGCAATGTGACATGTCACGACAGTGACAAATGTGTATTTCGCACGCCATTTCCCTATAACAACAGATTGGTTATTATTGGCGTCAGATTGATAGCGTAACGACCCTAGCTATTTTGATTAGGATGAATTTGCGTTTATAAAATTCGATTTCCTACCGTCTAGTAAAAGTAACAGTCATGTTATTATGTATAATAAGAATAGAAATAGATAGTTTGTGTTCACTAATCACTGAAGAAGATTATGATACTCTATCTTCAAGTCCAACCCTTTGGGAAAGTTTATATCATATTTTAAAGGTCCCATGTTTAGCGACCGTCCGATAATATCGAGGCTATTAATATTTTCTTACACGAGTTTCTGAGTTTTTATGGTAAATACTGGCTTTCTAAAAATCCGTGCGATTATTATAAAATTATAAGTATTCTGCTGATTTCTTATGTTGCACTAGATTGTCTATCGTCAGTCTAGTGAAACATAAGTTTTAGATGTTATACTTAAGGCCTTAGTCTGTGAAGTTCAGTCTAAATATAATTAATATACTAGTATCCAATGCGATTTTAATACAAAATGTTTTTTTACTCGACATATTTACGTACACTTTTTCAATTCCTCTACTTTAAAATTTAATCAAATTTATTCAGAATTGAATACTCTAATGTGTTAATCTGACGGTGCAATGTCAGGTGACTTAGGTGGAACTTTTATATGTAGTTTTAATAAAATAAAATTTATTTTTACATAAAAATTTTATTCTCTATAAACGGTGCACATTTTTTTTTAAATTATTATTAACGAAAGTAATACGGTAAAATTTTAGTATTTCTGAAGTGTTCTGTCATAGGTAAAGTTTGGGAAATTTTTATATAAACAATATCATTGGAGTATAGTTTATTTATCTATTACCAATATGTATTTGCTCAAGTCTTAATTTACTACAGAAATTTTAAATAATCCTTACTTTACATTTTATTATTTTAAGTAACTTAATTTTATTAAGAGGCAGCTTACACCTTACAATGCATAGATTAATAACCTTTGCTAAAGCTTGTTCATATTTTCTGTCTATTATAACTGTATTCGATTTTTTTTAATCATTATTTTTAATATGCTAAAAATAGAACGTTCAATCACCGGTGATCGTATCCAAGGTAGTAAAAGCTTATTTATTTTTACCCATTTTTGTTTTAAACTCGAAAGGGGTGCGGAGTTTAATTTCACTAATAGCTGCAGGGCGCCAAAACTACCACCACGCACGATAGACAGGAAATTGCACCTACATTGCGCAATTTAATTGAAAGTGACCACCGAATAGATTAGGTTCAATGGCACAGCGCTACAAAACAAGTCCTGGATCATCCAAAGGTCAATTAGAGAACAGTCAAATCCTTATTTATTTATTTATTTACGATTGAATCCTTTGAGACTAAAATTAAACGTTACATTCGTCAGTTATTTTATTCGCGGACGTAACGCTTTATGTAACGAAACGAAACGCATCGGTCCATGAATCATGGGCTCAATCGGACGAGATTCAATATTGGAACTGAATTGCGCAATAAGATTTTTTAGGTAAACATATTTTTATATATAATTCATAAATGGCAATTATGCAACTAGGACTTGTTAAGCGCTTGACCGCAAATATGTATAAATTAGCGGTCAAATTATTTTATCATCCTTACATTTTTATTATTAATAACTAATTATTATATGGATAAATATATTTATTCAAATAAAATTAGCAAAAATAATATTTTTTATATTTAAAATAAAATTTAACACGTGTTACTATTATTAACAGTTAGAACTGTCAGTTTGACGTTTAATTAAACATGGCTCCCTAATCAGAATCGCAAGGTCATAACACAAAAATTGCTGAGCATTATATGTTTAAATCGAACAAAATTAATTATATTCAAGGTTGAGTATTATTACATAAGCATTCGTGGAAATGTGTGGTAATGGTTATGTGACGTCATAAAATTTGCCGAGCGGTTGGTGATTATGAGTTTTGAAAAATATACAAAATGGCAATATTAAAAATATTATTTTTAAGAAAAATGGTCAATTAATAAATAATAATTTGCCAATTTATTCAAAATGACGATGATCAAAGCACACTAAATTTTGCCTATAAAATATAAAATATTTATACTAAATACCATAATTTAAGTGTTGTGAAAATTAATAATAAATAGTAGTATTGGTAATTTTAAATGCAAAATTAATTTATTGCTTTTTTATTTTTATTTAAAACTCATATATTTATGTTGAACAAATTAAATGTCAATTAGAATTATATTATTATTTTATTGTGTTCCGCTATATTAAAAATAAATTATTAAACGCTAAAAGTTTGTTTTATATTAGATAAATTTTTATTTATTAAGTTATTTAAAATCAAATAGATAAGTTTAAAACACATAATACAATTGGGATCAGGTCGAAATACTATATTTATTGAGCATATTTATGTTATTTTTAAAAGACCTCGTTTCATTTAAATTACAATAAAAAATGCAAATAGTGTATTTAAAAGTAGATTATATAAAGTGTGCAACAACTTTAGTTTCCGAACCTTTTTTTTAATATATGAATATCTTCGGACTTTTCTAATTATTCTTTTCTAATTGATTTTAAAAACAATTCGGAAACTAAAGTTATATCACCTTTACTTTATTTTCATTCATAAATGCAAAATATATAATCAGGTCGAAACACGCAATTCATTGAGCATTAATAAATTTTAATTTAATGGTGTCCCTGGTTGTAATTAGGATCATATTAAAACGCGTTATTTAATAAACACTATATTTTTAAAATAGTCCTTTTATATATAAATATAAACGCAAACATTGCGAAGTAGCCTGAGTACATTTTAAAATTCGATAAAATATTTAAATGCAATTAATTAAAAATGTAGCCAAAATATGCATCATTCATTTTTATTTTAATACTGTTTCGCTTTATTTATTTTACACAAAGGAACGTGTACAATGAAATTAGATCAGGTGAAAACACGATACTAATTAAATATAATTCTATTATTTTTGAAGATCCCTGCTTTATTTAAATGGCACATTGAGACATGACTTGATATTCAGTTTTACATTTAAAAAAATATTTAAACGCAGGTAATTAAAATCAACTCTAAGCACTCTATATATTGAGCAGTATTATTTCAATTTTTAAATAAAAAATGCTAAAGGCGCGTTTATAATATGAACTACAAACATTTTTCTTTCGCCAAAACAATAAGGATTCGGTTATTTTAAAGTTATCTTTGATATTTAAATTTAAAAAAAATTAAAAAGTAGCCTTGGTTTATTTTATTAATACAGGAAAATCGATTTATATAAATTATATATTCATTCCAAATAAAAAAAAAATTGCATAACAAATCGTGATTATGATAATTCTATTTATTGCCAATTAATAATTCATTTTTTTGGCGGCTTATATAAATGATGACATCATTTTTTTGGAAAATAATATACTCCCTCTCCCTCTCTATGTCACAAGATGTCGGTTCCAGAACCCTCTGTCACAGACTCGCTATTCCGCTGCTCCTTCCTACCGTGACAATATTTAGAGAAGCCGTCTAAATCAATAGAAACGCAAGAAAAATAATAAGTTAAATAATACTCCCATTTACCAAAATATACAATTATAATCAGGTAAAATTACATTATTTTTATAATTTCTCTTTAAATTTAAAAACAATACAAAACGCAAACGAAGCAAAAAAAAAGTAAATATGTTATTCCGATTGAACGGTCAATCAGATTAAAACACACTATTTATTACGCTTTTTATAGTAATTTTCCATGGTTCATATAAATAGAATAGGTCGAAATACATTATTTATTGCGCATCACTATATTAAAAAACGGAAACGGGCTTTTAAAAGTAATACAAATATATTTTTTCACAAATACGAATGCAATCTATCAGAAGCAGGTCGAAGCCCATTATTTAATGAGCATTATTTAATATGCGTTTTATAAGGTTTTCTCTTATTTAAAATATTATAGAATAGGTCGAAACACAGTTTATATTGAGCATCTCCATAGTTAAAATAAAATAAAAAATGCAAATGGTGCATTTAAAAGAAGTCTAAATACATTTTTGCCCAAATACAGATTATTATGATAAGGTCAAAATACGGTATTTATAAAGCACTGTTTGTATAATATGTTATTTCATATTTAAATTGTAATGAAAACGCCAAAGGCGTACTTTACGAATAATTTCAGACATTACTCGAAATATTTAAATTTTATTCAAAATATTATTAGAATTCGGTCGAAAAACATCGAGCGATATTTTTACTTAAAATTAAAAATCGCATATTAAAGTATTTAATCATGACCAGGTCGAAGCACTTTATTTATCGAGCATTGTTTATTTTTTAGCTTTTGCCTATGTAAATATTTAAATTCAATTAAAAATACAATAAAATAAACAACACCTACGAATGCATATTTTGTAATTATGTACATACATAATGAATACATATCATATCGAAACTAAAACGGCCTATCTCTCATACTTTTCATCGACCGTTTTCATCATCATTAATTTTTTTTATCATCATCAATTAATTATCTCATCGCGTGTGACGTCACAAACGTCGGCTCATTGAGGTGCGAACGGCGCAGTACATGTGCAGCTCTCTCGGTGAGGAGCATGGTATACACGGCGCCGCTGTAAAAATAAACGTAGTTCGGCGCCGATGACGGCCCATGGACGACGCTCCCTCTGTCGCCGTCGCCGCGACGCCAGCGCCCCTAGCGGTCACAGCTGATTGTTCGCGTCAGTGTCAAAAGTTTGGTCGAAGTGCCGCGCCGCGCCGGCCATGTACGCCATTACCGAATAATAAAACAGTGCCGTTGTTTATATCGCCACAACGATTAACAAGCAGTGAGTGTCATTAATTAAATCATGTCAGAGAAGTCGAAGAGGTCCAGGCGAAACAGGGGGCCGAAACGCAGAGGCAAAAACAAACCGGCGACCAACAACAGCAATAACAACAGTAACAACAACAGCATCAGCGGCAGCGCCGAAGACATCTCGAAAAACAACAACAGCATTGGCGGAAGCATAGAGGACATATCTAATGCTGAGATAGCGACACCGAACGAAATCGAATTTAATAATAACGGAGTAATCAATAATGAGGCAATACCGAACAAGGGCGATTATGTAGTCGAATCACCGCAAGAGTGTATAAAAAAAAAGCTAAATAATTCTAACAAAAGCAAAAGTTTGGATGATGACCGCATCGTGACCATAATAGAAGTAGATTCTAAATTAGACGAATTACCAGTCGAGAGTAATGCGATCATAACTGAGGCAGAGTCTGATATAGAATGGGAAATGACTGGAAATTTGGAGAAAGAAAAATCTGAAGAAGAACCGCAAGAGTCACAAGAGCCGCAAGAGAAGCTCTCTCCGCAGAAAGAACTAGATTTAAGAATATTCCTAGAGTCTTTGAACCTCACCACTCAAAATAACCCGACACTGACCGAAATAAAGCCGAAACAAAGTGAATTGTCAGAGAATGATATTAAAATTCGCAAAGCACAGATGAGGGCCGCTCTGGAGCAGCATTGTCAAGCTCAAATGTTAAGGCCTAGATTTTTGGATATTATCGACGAAGAAGGAAGCAACGACTCGGGCGATTCACCCAATAGGAATTCGTTCAAGTTCATCGACGATTTAGAAGATGACGTTTTCTTGTCGGATAAGAAAGTCAAAGAACCTAAGGAGCATTTTCCTAAGCCCAGAGATTTTTTGGCGCGCAAAAAAGAGGCTAGGAGGCTGCAGGAATGTAAATTAGTCGGAGCTAAGATCTTAGAAACGGAAGTGGAAGAAGGCTGTGGCGACTGGACTATTGAAAATACTGAACAACAGCGTGGCGCTGAGGTAGTTTACCTCGAAGATTCTTCTGATAGCACCAGTGAAAATAATGAAATGGCTGATGATATCGATCCAGAAGCTTTCTCGGAGGAGAGGGTCGATATCAAAACACCGGTGATAGAGTTAAATAATGAGTTTGACGGCAAGTTGATGCCTGATAATGCGAATGATGGGTCGATGAACTCTGAAAAAATAAATATGCAAACTGGTCCCGAGAGTGCGTTCGCTGCCAACGAAGAACTCATTGAGAGCTTAGAGAATTTGTTGGTGAATCCGCCGGTGGCGGAGGCGTGCAACGAGGTCATCATGTTAGCTAACGAATTCGTCGATGAACTACCTATAGTTACGGAGGTTTTGAACGAGAAGAATGAGGTGTTAAAGTCGGACTCTTCACTCAACCGATCCAGTGGCAGCAATTTTGATTCGTCCGAAGACACTGACACTAAATGCGAAGAGTACTCTCGCCAAGATTCCTCTAGCAGCGTTTGCTCGTCACACAGCACCGCCAAATACAATCCGATGACATCGTCCCTCACTGACATAGACGCTTTGGTGCATGACGATGTAGCTAACAGTCCCGAACACAAACACAACGAGCCTAATCTTGTCGAAACTGTTGCAGGTCAGCCGGGCGACGCTGTCAAAGCGCCGACGTCGCTCAAAGAACTGTGCGTTGACAAAATAGCAGGTTTGGAATACGGAAGCACCATTCTGACCGAGCTGGCCACCGTGTCGCAGAGTCTGGGGGAGTTCGCCAAAGAGGCGTTGTTGGAAATGCGCGATTTAGATCCGAAGAGAGAGGAAACGTGGGACTCAGACGTGTCTCCGGAGTCGAAGACACCGCCGGTCCCCGTCAGACACCATCCGAAACTGCCGCCGGCTCTGCACTTAGAAAAAACGCCTCCTCCCGTGACGCCCAGACAGTCATCTTTCAAATTATTGCAAGAAGAGCCACCTTGGATCGGACTCCAATCGCAGAAAGACCCATCGGTCGTAGCATATTTATCTCCTCTACAAAAGAAGCAAATGGATTCCACGAAGAACTATAGCGAAGATGAAGTTGGCGAACTTATAGACATGCACTGTAAATACGCGGACAGGCGGTGCCACGACGAAAATGCTAATTCAGAAAAAATGCCAACGGCATCTAATAATAACGATGATAAAATGGCGGTGCAAGTGACCGGCGAGCGTGCGGCGCCAGACACCGCTAATAGACTTCTGGCAATCATCCGAGATCCTGCGGTCAATCCGAAGGTCCAGAAAGAGAAAGCGGAAGACGACAAAACGGAGGCTGCGTTCGATTTCATGGAGACCTTGAAGAACTTCGAAGACATGAACAGAAACTTGCAAAGCAACATTAGCAAATCGTTGACGAAGAGGGAGAAAGAAAACATAGAAATGTCCAATCGCTATGAGTCGAAAAAAATAGTAACGAAACGCAAAGTCGATACTAAAGAAACGCAAGAAAATAATAAACATGATAATTTAAATAGATCTACCGAAAGAGTTGTTAAAGTAACGTTAGAAAAAGAACAAGCTGCCAAAACCAACGGCACGTTTGAAAATCCTACGCGCGAATTAGAACGTTTACTCAATAAACACAATTTCCTATTAAGCGATCCGATACTTGAATCGGTTCCAAAGCATGATTTCGGTAGCGTTAAGGAAGTGAGAAAAACGTATAGAAGAAGCTCTTTGCCTAGAGAGCTTCACGATGCTCAAATGGAGTATATATTGCAAAAAGAAAAGGAGATTGAAGAGCAGATTAGACAATTAGAGCAAGAGCGGCATGTTACGAGCGTCAAAATACACGAAGAGTCTAAAATTAGTACGTCCAGTAACGATCAAAGCTTTCAGGCTGAAAAATATAGAATATCTCGACAGGGAGACGTGGCCACTTATCAATCTGACGTCAATAAGGAATCTACAACCAAGTCGAACAAGATCGAACGTCCGAGGCTAATTTCGGACGGAGAGAAGTTCCGCGAGCAAATGTATTGTGAATATATGGACAAAGTTGCGGAGAGAGAAGAGAGAAAGCAGCATAAAGTGATTAAGATTACGAACGTACCGAACGGGAGTGGTCACGACTTGGAGAGTGATAAGAATACGCTGAATGAGATTAGGAACACTTGTAATAAAATAGAAGAAGAGTTCATTATCAAGGCCAAGGAGAGGTGGGACAAGATGGGCTTCAATGACGACGCGGCGGAAGAGAGGGCTCCTAGGGTTATCGAGCATAAGATCAAAGTCGTGGCTGACGATGTCGAAAAAGAGGTGGATAAGCTGCCTAGTCATCTTCAAGAATTTGTGGAATTCACCAGCAACGGCGACGAGACTGGTGAGTCTTGGACTGATAGTGGAATGAGACTGTTGTTTGTGGCCTGCCCGTTGTTGTTGCTGACGTTTGCCATAGCAAAAAAGTTTTGGTAGAACTAAATAAAAACTAACAGTCAACTAACATAAACTAACAAGTGTGATATTTTTATACCAGTGCCATTATTAATATTTTGTATATTCGCCTGTGAAGCATGATCTGTTTTATTTTATATGTAACACTAATATGTATTAATTTATTTTGTATTTATTCACACTGTGATTTTATCTCTTTGGAAAAACAGATGTTACTGTGATGTTTATGATTTGTTAATAAAATACGACGTTTATTATACAAAATGTGTCATTTTATCATTTGTAATACGATACCTATTCGAACATGTGTAAAGTGTAAGTAAATGCATGATAGTATTAAATAATATTTTTAATGAAAGTTTGAGAATCACCGCAGCAATATTTGAAGAGACGCCGTCGATATTCATCGACAGACCATCTATCGGCGCACTTTAACAATTTAGGGTTCAGACTTTGAATGATAGATGGCGCTAGTGTCGCTTAATTTTAATTTAAAAATTATTTGTTATTGTATTTAAATTTTAAATAATTAAAGGGTACTTTGTCTTCTAACGTCACTTTAAATGTCTAAGAACGAAGTACCCGTGAATTTTCGCAGATATGATCAATTTGGTTTTTAAATTTTATGTCTATTCGTAATATATTATGCTTGGTTTTTATATAACATTGTTGGCAAGCGCAGACTTTCAAAGAAACGGCCGCGATACTTTCTTTGAGTTATGCTTGTTTTTCTCGGCACAACGGTTAGAATTTCTCGGACTTTGTGATTTAGAGAAGTCGTCCCGAATGACAGTGAGTCATTTTCGCGTTTTCAAAGCATGTTCGCGAAAGCGTCATAGTACCGGCCGGCGTCTCGACGTCTTACTTTGGTATATTCTCTGAATTATTAAGGGTTGTCAATTTTGGTTTGAAGCTTGGATATTATTTTAATACAATTGTAATTAAAAATATCAACTGGGTTTAAAATATAAATAACATTTACCAACAATAATTAAATTTATCTGGGTAATCTAAGTTAAAAATATTTTGTTCTGCGCATGACTTCACCTACATATCAATAGCATTCACAAGTCATTAGTAATGAGAAGCGTTACCTTGTGCGGCTAGTATTAGAATTTATATTTTATTTATTTTTTATTCAACACGTTATTATTAGACTTTTATTTAAAAAAATCAATTAAATCTATAAATACATTTTATATTTTACAGTGTAAATAAAAAATAAAAAAGCAATATTTTATAACAAATATAATAAATACCACAAATTATTAAAAGTATTAAATATTTTTTTCTTAAAACTAATTAGGAAACTATTTAAGGGCAAAATAGTGTGACTTTGCATCTAAAATAGACGCTGAAAAGTTGGTAACAGCTTATTTAGTTATTGTACTTATTGTATTTCATAGACAGTGCTGATGTAGGAAAGCTGGTGGAGACGTGATGTCCTCCGAATGATCCGCTGAGGTATTCCGTGCTTGTTGCTGTTGTTTGTTTTCGGTTTGGTTGTCTTGAATCGTGGTCATCTGCTTTGGTGCGTGTGATTGTCACCGACTCTATCGTCTTCTGATGTGATTCTGCAGTGTCAGATCATTTATACTTTTGATTCGAGTCGTCTCTGTCGAATCAGAGATCCATACATTAATTGAATAACGAAATATGTTCACGCCTTGAAGTATAACTCTTAGGTAAATTTTCTAAATCGTTAATGCAAGGGGTAGATTAAAATAGCGGTTTTTACGCCGATAAGACGCATTGTCAATTGCCTTATTTATGTACAAAAGGGTTGTTTTTGTTGTGTTATTAACTGTTAGGTGTCGACGAGAAGATGAAATCTCTTATAATTATGGTATATGTTGCAATTGTGGTATTAAGTATTATCTTTTTAACAAAACGCGTGGCTATTTACATTTCATAAGTTAGAAATTGTTGTTTAAATGACCTCAGCTTCAACTGCGCACCTGTGTGGACTTCGCACAATATTAAAAAAAATTAACGTCACACAGTAGTGAGTTATTTTTCGATTAGATTTTACTGGATTTATTTCTTAACTGCAATTGGTTGTATTCATATAATAAAATATAAAACACATATTTTTTAAATTATTTATTTTACTATTAGTTGACTTAATTTATAAATATTTTCTTGCTTCGATTACTTATGCTAAAAAATATTTTTATAGATTGATTTATATATTATATTACCCGGCTCTGCCTAAGAATTTCATATGATTAGATTAATATTTTACGCTATGTTGCGCAATATCAAATCTACGTATATACCTGTTTAATAATTTCATGACACCAGAGCTCACTGTTTGACAAGAAACCTTTTAATAATTTATGTAAATATATTTTATTAAAACAGTTTCTAAGCTACGTAAAAAACAAAATACTGTGTTTATTTAAAGTGTTATTTTGAAGTTTTGAATATTTTTCTTTATTGTAAGTGATTTTTTCTTGAAAGTAAATTGGAAATTTTGTAGCTTAAGTTAGTTTTGCCCTACATATATACAATAAGTATAACTAATTGGCAATAATTTTTAACCTAAAAAATAAAATTATTTTAAAATGCACCTGGTAACCCTAATTTCCACACGTATACATTTATACCCAAGTATATTATAATATGTACAAATATAACACGAGAAATAGGCCAGTCGGCCTGGTAAAGACTGAATCGTATCCCGAAATAAACTCGCGCATTATATTTGACTGTAATATATCTTTAGAGAACGTTTAGAACGAATGTGCCGGGTTAAGAAAGGTTATAGACGTCTAATTGGTTCTAGGGAGTTTAATGGACAATGATTAATGGACTGACGATATTATCTGACTTTTTCTCTTCCTTGCAGTCATAATTCAGATACAAAATATTTGCATAAGAAAAATCATTGTAATTGTAAATAATTCAATTAGTATCAGATTTGATTTTTTTATAACTAGTTTTGCATTTTAAAATAAATTATAATTATTTTTAGTTACATTACAAAATTATGAATATTTTATTGATTTTTGATGTACATAACATAGCAAACTTATGATGAATGTAAAAGTGCATTTTAAAATGTTATATTACTACGTTTGTATTTTTATAAAATACGAATATCTTACCTGTTGAAAAATTAATGTTAGGTATATATTAATAGTACAAACTAACAGACAGATATAATTTAATCATATCACATTATTTTATTTAAAAATATTAATTGAATTTTATCTATTCAACAACTGCTCGAATAATATTATATTAAATAATAAAAATTAAAATAATTAATATTTTTTTTTTATTATTTGTATCAGAGCTACATTTCTTTATACTATGTGCCATTTTGTAACAAGATGGCTCATTAGGTTGGGTTATAAATTAAGTTAGGATATTTTATTAAAAAAATATTTTAATATTAATTAGAAATATATTTTAATAAAGTTTTTTTTCTTAGATTGAAACCACAAATAAAATATTTCACTCGCGGCTAACTTTTAAGTTTTTTTATAATAAAATATCTACTTCAGTAAATATTTATATAAAATATATATGCACTTTAAATAATTATGATATAGAGTTTTTAAAAAATATAATTTACTGCGTAAAATTTTATATGTATGATAAAATCTTGAATTTTTCTTACACATATTTTTTTTTAAATTTTGTCTTTCATTGCTAATTAAAAACATATTTTAATTTATTTTGTCATATCGTATTGATATTTGTAACACTTGAATAAACCTTATTTTAATCATTTTATTATGGTCTGTAACTTTGAGGTCGTCGACTTTGCTTATTGAAATATTATTTTATGACATTAATATTAACCCATTATAAAAAAGTACTTTTTTTAAATTGTATAGTATGAATCAGTTAATCTCAATCAAAGGTACGCAATTTGTTTAGTGCTGCGTCAAATTTTAAGACTTAAGTGCATTATTGTTAAATTAAAAAATCTCTACCCTTTATCTGATTTATTGAACTTAAATATGAGTTACTGTTTTATTGAAATTAATAAAAATTAAAGTACATTTTTAACCTTTTAAAGTTTGATCCTCTCCTTAACTTTATGGACGTAAATAACATATAATATGAAACAAAAATTTGGATTTTCTTTTAGAAACTCTTAATTAAAGCTTCCTAAAATAAGCTGTTATTTTTATTTCTGCTTTTACCTTTTTTCACCTGTGAGCCGTTCGTTCCGGTCCGCCGGCGGAAAATCACGCAAAATAATTTATAACACGCCGCCGTTTCATAATGTTGTGTTATGAGTGTATATTTTTTTTATCAGGTACTTATAAATAAATCATATTTTCGGCGGGAAAAACCGTTCGTCGGTTCTTCAGTTCGCGCTGGGCGCTAATTCTGCTTGGCTATTCCGGGAAAGCGTTGCGGAAGTGACGTCACGACGCCGCTTTTCTGCAGCGTGGGGGCAGTGAAAGGTTTTGACTTCCTGTCTTGCATACTATAGTCTATAGTGAAAATGCATAAGATATATTATATGTTTTCATTTAAATTTTTCAAGATAAAAGCTCTAGTAGTTGACACTTTAAACACTTTAAGCTTATTGAGTATACATTTATAAAAAATAGGTATAAATTTGTGGGAGGCTAAATAATTACAATATCATTAAGAAACGTCGCTTTACTAAACACATAAATAGCAGTTATTTTAAATGAGATGTGTTAATGTCTTATTCTCAGAATGAAAGCGGTTTAGCTCAGAGCTCAGATAATCGCTTTAGTAAATATACTTAATGCTGTATTCTCAGAAGAACTCTGTTCTTATCACTCTGTATCTGTAGTTGCATTAACCGCAGGAGTTTTCTTTATATTGACGTGGCTGAGTTTCACATCGAGTTTTGCTCGACTTCCTACCTGGGCTGTTTACAACCACAGTTGACAATACTCGGCGCGAATTTATTGATAATCTCATAGCATCATTATTTTTGTTAAAAACAGATCAAAATCGTGTTTTTTTCTGGAAAATAAATTATTAGTTTTTTTAATTAATTAACTAGAAACAGATCTGGTTAAAAATGTAAAAAAACCTAGAAGTGTTTGAAAGAAAATGTTTTGCAACAACAAAAATAATATTTTGCTTCACAGCAAGCATTGGATACTCCCACAGGACATGTCCTGGTATTCATGGCCGAAGGGGTGGTCCAAGGTTTCTCTGAAAATAACACAATCAATATAGAGAACTAAAATCAAGCAATTTCAGGACACGCTATATTAAGCTATGTAAGACAATAAAGGACAAACCAGAATGAAAATTATATAGGACCCTAAAAACCTCCCCCCCCCTCTATTACTCGGAATTCTCAATAAAAGCTCCAATGCTAGCTCAGGACATTTAATTAACCTACAGATTTAAATTGGGACATTTATGCTTAGATTCAGAGTCAAGAATTTAACCAAAGACTAACCTGCTCAAATTTCAAGTCTAGCCCACCATTATGCATCTTTATCTTTAAACGCCCCTATTATATCTCAGAGAGAGCAATTAAATTATATACGAAATACTTGTTTTTAAAATTTGATTTTATAAATTGAATATTGAAAATTATTTTAATATCGAATGTTTATATAATTATGCTCATGTGAATTCTGATTTAGTTGCACTTAGTCTAACAGTAAAAGGAAAAGCGGCTGTATTTGATTTTTCCAAGGGTCGTCTGGGTCGATTCGGTGCAGCTCCGCTTGGTTCGAGTTCGGCTGAATTCTTGTTAAACCAATTCGAAAACGAAGTGATATTTTCTTGAATGTTTAATAGCAATTAAATTTGCAACAGGTATTTTTACTCCAGTCACTAGTAGTCCAAATTTTAATTTTAAAGGAATAAAGATTTGTTTTTTTGTAATTTTCTGATAGTCTTAAAAACTGTATATTCAATTCAAATATAATCATCGATAGTCAATTTATGATTTAGAAAACCTCAAAGTGTTTTATATTATACTTAAAATAATATCGTTATGTTCATTGTTAACCTGAACCTTGAATTTTAAGTGTGTATTGAAAATTGTACTTGACCCAAATATATTTTACGAGTATAGACTTATGTGTAAATAACTAGAGCTTAACTTGTATATTTATACATTCACCTCAACTTAAACTGATGTATGTAATATTTCATAATTAATTTAGAATCGTTTAATATTGTTTAAAAAAAAGTTCTTTGATCTAATCCGAATCATCATCAGATGAAAGAAACATTGGGATTGATCTACATTTATAAATCATATTTTTTGCTGTATTATTAAAAAATTGTATTTGTGTTTTAATGATTTGAGAGGGAGAAAAAAAATTGTCGTTTTTCAATCGTTTTGGAAATTTATTTTTGGATAAAACGACGTCCGCAGACGCTCAAGAATTTGTCGAGTGATAAATTTGATATATTCATCAAAATAACAAAATTGAAATAGTAGAGAAGCTCGCGTGCCGGTGGTAAATTATCGGATGGATGATGATTTATGGCGATTTTGATTAAATCAGCAAACTTTTAAATTGCATCAAGTTAGTTAGAAATATCGGATTTTTTATATGAATATTTTATTTGAAGAATATTTTTAATTGAATTAAAATATTTTTTTAATAACAATATACAATAATAAACTATATTTATCTTAGTCCATAATAATATCTGATTAAGATATTTTTCATATAATATATTTAAATTAAAATAAATTTTATATATATGCTAGATTCTATATAAATCCGACATTTTGAATGCGCCAATGCAATAAAAAACAATATGATAAGAGGGTTCGTTCATGGACAATTTATCAAATGGTATAATAACAATACGATGTAAAAGGTTTTTTTCGTGAAAAATGGGGGGCAATTTCTTATACTGTTATATCAGTCGTGAAAATTTATTCTCTCGCGTTCGATTGTGGTCTTTGAAACTAAAAAATTCGAAACGAATTTTCCTATAGAGTATTTAGGGAAAATGTGATGATAAATTTAAGCGTCTATAAAAGTCGCCGTAAAATTTACGACACTGGGGGACACGCCCCGGACGCCAAATATAATTGTCTGAATGCGGCCCTGGACCGATTGATGTGTAATTTTAATAAGGATAATATTAAATGAAACCATACATTTTTATGAATTATTTTTTATATCAAAATATAATTTATTTTATGCCATAAGAAATTTCATTGTCTTGGGTATTTAAGCTACATCATAAAATCAATATTACCTTATAAAATATTATATTTATAATATATTTGATTTTTAAATATAAATAAATATATTTGAAATAATTGTGTTATAAACAATTACTTGATACTGCAAAAGTCATTAAGTATATTTATTAAAAAAATACAAAAAAAAGTTTTTTAGTAGATTTTCTTGAAAACGTATCGATGAACAACGATCAAGTTAATTACATTTAATTAAAAATATATAGATATTTAAAGAGTAATTTTATATGATATATATATTATGAATAATCATATCACATATTTTTGCATATGAACACCTCTGTAAATAATCCTCCTTATAGTGAACTCATTACTTATATAATAATACTAGTATGAATAATATATACTTATGTATATATATTTTCTATGAACTTTTAAATAGTTATCTAAATTATTATATATATATTACAATTTAAAATCATTTGCATCGCTGTATTCTGAAAAACCATTGCGAATTTGACATAAAAAATTCTTGAGTTTAATTTGATTATATTTAACACACTCTCTACTATTATTAATATATGTTACTTAAACACAGCTTAAGAGAGAAATTATCTAATAATTTTAATGATCTGCATTCAAGTGATTACTGCTGTGACACCTGTAAATCCTTGGGTAAATTTGGATATGCTGATTTTTGTTAAACTAAAAAATAGTCTATTTTAAAAACTAATTGACTCAAATTAATCATAGGTGCATATCGCATTTTTATTATTTAGGGTGTAATATTTATATACATTATAAGCAGCAAAGAGGTTGATTTTGAACCTTAAAATAAAATCATAATTCAAATTTATATTTATAAACTGCTTGATTGTTGTATTTTTTGGTAAAACATACATATTATTTACCATGCATTAATGATATTTTAAGTTTATTTTTAAATATGTAATATTTAGATTAAAACCAAAAAATCAACAAAACGTCATTATTGTTAACGTGAATATTTATAGTACGCATCAATCAACCTGTGTTTTAAATACGTAAACGTTAAACGCGCCAATGATGTAATTCGGTGACAGGCAAACGGTCACGTGACGGTTGTAACTATTTGTGGAACGTGGTTAAAAAATGTATCGAAGCTCTAGAATAGTTAAGTGCTATTTATTAACTGCCGGGTTAAGTCTAACGGGTCACCGCCGATGTGTGTTTATTTCAAAGTAATTAGAGAAATGAAAAACTGAATTTTAAGGAATGAGATTTATTTATTTACGCATTTAAAACCGATCATTTGGCATATGCCACTTTATCAAGGGAACTTGCGTGTGTCACTGAAGTAATCACTTGGATGCAGATTATTAAAATTCTCGAACAATAAATCTCTTAACTTATGTGTATCGTTCAAATTGTATTTTTTTAGATAAGTAAAACTGATATTAGTATTTCATTTTTTTATATTTTTATATAAGTTAAATATTCGTCTGTGATAAAAATATTTCACGTTTTCTGTTAACTTGTATATATTTAACCATCTTGTATATAAATTATATAAATACTGGAATATAATTGTGCTTTCTCACTTTGTTCTACTTTGTAAGTATTCAAATTTTCCCTTTTAAGAAATTTATTTAATTATAATCTTATAAATGAGTTGTATTTATGTGTCATTTCATATTTATATCCCAGAAGTAGTTGGCCCATTAATACCACTTATTAGATCGCGCGACACATCATAACACTATCATCTTTCCACACAGGATGTCCACCAACGGAATTTTACTGCTCCGCCACACTTTCATTAACTGTGTGTGCCATTAAAACTCTTGGAGCCGTATCGAGTTTTGCTCTTCTGGACTCTTGGCTATTTATATCCTGGCATTGTCGTCACCTGTTTACCTGTCTGCTAAAATTCAATCTTACGCAACCGACGTCTGCAGACTCTCTATCTTTAAACTTTCTGAATGAACACCAGAAAAAGCTCACACTTGATTAACCCTGAAAAGCCCAAGCACAGAATATATTTTTAATTTTAAATAGGTTTAAAATATGTACAATTAAGGATTATAATATCATTGGTAAAGTTATCATTAGTATATTTTATTATGTTTTTATTTTATTAAAACATTATCTAGTTTAAGGTTTTTTAATATTGATGCCACATGATTGCTGTAAAGTCTTAGTGTGAACGTCTTAATCAAAGTTCTACAGAGCATTTTTATAATATAAATATAAGGCCAGTAGATTTTCAAATATTGTTATATTGTAAAGATACTTAAGCCAGTAAATATAATATACATATGATTAACTATGTTCCCATATAATCGTTAATTCTAAAACAGGTACTTATCAAGCGCGTGCGGTGAGATACTTTCCTTTCGCTCGCTCGCGTGTTATGTGACGAGAGTAAGTGAGAGATAAGGGCATGCGGACCGCATGCTCTTTTCTCATCAATACTTATCTAAATATTAGCGCTAATTGCACGTGTCAATCGGGTCATTATTTCCTAACACAATGCCATTTATAATAATAAACAAGGCATGGTGCTTCGTACAGTTCAGAATATTATATTGATATTTAATAAGAATATTAATATATATTTACTTAAGATCTATCTATAAATGATATGCAACATTCAGATTAAAAGATAATCATTGTTTAGATAAATTTAAAGATGATTATTATGTGTTGTAGTAATAAAGGATGCAGATTATTAATTATTAATTAATAACTATGATAAATATATTAAATTTTATACTGATTAATTAAAATATATTTTTTTGGTTTTAAGGTCAAAGGTGTGTGACTTTATTTTAAAACAGTTTATTTTATATCCATATAAACAGAAAATGTGAATGTGTGTCGAGTTGTATTATTGTCGGCTATGATTTCGGTGGAGCAGCTGGGATCGTTTGTGATTTGTTCTCGTGATTCTTTCTGAACGATTCGCTCTCTCCTGGCTCGTTTCTGTTGCTGTGATTCCGTGACGTTTTTGACTAAATTTGTCATTTTTTATAATACTGGTTTGAGACAGCTCTGAAAAATTTCAGGTTATTATGTTTGCGCTTTTTAGGCCCAAATACGGTGATATTTTTAACCATTTTTGCTTATATAAAACCTATATGGATTAATATAATATTCTTAAAACGTAGGATACTAAATCCATTTATATAAATCATCTCATAGGTTATGGAATTAAAATTACTATTTTCCTATTTAAGAAAAATATGATCGCCATTAACTGATTTTTAGACATTTTTTACGAGCATCAAAACTGTTGATTAATATTATCAGCAGTAAATAGCTATGTGGATATTTTTATGTATTATTAAACAAAGACTAATTATCTCCCTGTTTATATGTTTTTCGGCTGATCATACTATATAGTATACGTACATCAATAAAATCTTCTCAAAAGCTCTTCTTATACATTAATAAAACTTCACCGTTCATCTTGAGAGTTAAACTAATAATCTATTGGGTCAGTCTTCGTATACAAAACGTTTACTAGATCCGATAAGATAAGATATGCTATATACTCCTCCCGCCAATGCCAAAGCAACTGATAAGAAAATAAGAGCTCAGTCGAGAGCCGTTCCCTGAGGGGATAGTTGTGTGTTTGTGATCGAAAAATAATGTCCGAGCCATCTGAGCCATCTGACAATGGTAAAGTCAATGAAAAATCGATTTAGCCACAATGTTGTGTCATCTGCGGGATATAATATGATTTGGAACAAATCTTATTTCGGTCCAATATATGTATAATTCCGAAAGCTTCCCACGTCTTTCATCCATTCAGTATGCCGGCATATGTGCTACAGTTGATTAATGTCACGACGTTGGCTATGTACATATGTATATATATATATACACGTGTGTATGTTTGCTGAATTCAAATTCATGACCATGATATGAGTATGTGTATATTTGCCGGTTATTTTAATCTTGAATCTGAGATATGGGTAATATGTTGTAATAATGCGATTATGATGTTAGTGTATTAATTCAAGTTCAAGATCAAAAACTGGTATATATTAAAGCAATTTATAAAATGGTAATCATGATAATAAATTGCTGAAAAAACTACTTAATAAAGAAAATGAATTATAGACCTAAAAATGGTCTTTAATCATGATAATAAATTAGATTAGATTCAAGGAGTTGGAAAATGTAATTTACTTCGACTACATGTGTATACCTGTCTCCAACACAGGCTTCCAGATTCTCATTATCAATATATTATGTTTGTACATACATATAGTATACTTAGACATCTACTTTAATTATGTTTGTTTTTTTATATTAAAAATAATTATGAAATAGCAAAAAAAAATAAAAACAATAATTCAATTTTATTGCTTACATAATATTTATCTATTTGTTTATATTTGGTAAAAATAGATTTTATTATCTGAAAATAGTGGCAATTTATGTATTTTTAAAATAATTGTTTTTTATTATTAAATCACCTTTGATATTTTCTGATGTAATATGCACAGAGGTCATCACAGCTACTGTAATTCTTTACAATTATATCCATTATTACTGTCGGCAAGCTTTAGTGGACCAGCAACACGGTTTTCGTCTGCGTCGTTTCACTGACACTAACCTCTTATGTTTCATGAATTGATTCTAAAATTCTAGTCTATTTAGTTTTTATTGAAGCTTTCCACAAAGTTTGTAATCAACTTAGTTTTCGAAAGACCTGAAAATTTTTCAGAGTACTCGCACAAATGCGGATTCGTTATCTTTATAAAAAAGCGTCCTTCTTTGCCTGTAGAATACCTCCTGGAAGGATTTTGCATTTTCCTTAAATAATTTATTGTCGATTGCGTTCTGTACAATACGTTAGCTCGTAGCGTCTTGAAACAAAATTCATTGCCTGGATTCCAAGCAAAGCGAATTATCCAAAGCAAAGCTTAAATAAAGCGCTAAGGGGTGGTGTCGACAATCCGTCGATGGTGATTTTCAGCTACGGGCTGTTATGTGCAATAGAGAGTCGCGATTATGACCCTTATTCTTCCCGTTATGGCATTGGCGTCAGCGCTCAAGAATGCTTTCCTTACACAAGCCATCCAGCTCCTCATCAAGCTTACTAAAAATTATGTTTTCGGCGATAGTTCAGAGGATCTGGAACGATTTATGTGAGATGGTGCATATTTTGGGTGTGCCCCACTTAATAATCATAATGCGATTAGTTCATAAATATTTATATCTATTAGACATATAAAAACATACAGTTCATTTATACTATTACAGTATTTATATAATCTATTTTTATGTATCATATTATAAATTAGCGATATGAAATCTTTCTTAATTGTTAAAATGTTATGATTTAATAATCACTGTGATTAATTTGTTGTTTCTTAGATAAACTCATGTAATTAAAAATATATAATAATAGATTATTTAACACAGTTACAATTAGCAGATATGATTCTAGCATTTTCAAAAAATATACGGTTAGGTTAGATTATTTTCAGAAGCTCTTTTTTATTTATTTGCATACGGTCAGTAATGTTTTTTTTTAATATTTATAAATCCATGATTCCTGTTTTATTTAAGATTTGATCTGTACTATATTCACATTTACTAGTATGTATAATATATATAATTTTGCACACATTCACACTTTTAACATTTAAGAATAGAAATATATAACTGCAACCATCTGGAAAAAGCTTCGTTGGCAGTATCAGAATATAGAGCCGTGGATACATGGAATTGCATTTTAGCACCACAACGTGCCGCTATAATGTATACTTTGTGTATATAAAATGACTATATATATATAGTCATATACATATGTACACTTATAGTAGAAAGTATAGTGTTTCTAGGCGTGTTTCGTCCCTCGCTGCATTAGAAAGATCGATGCCGTAATTTCCCCTTACCCTCGTTTCAATTTTAATCAAATTAAGCACCCCTGTCCCAGGGTCGGATTTACGTGCTTAAAGGTGCGAATGAAAAACAGTAACCACGGGCAAAAGGCATTAAATTCAAATTAAATTGTCGACGACCACTGACTGGCCGAGTGTTTTGTTTTCTTTAGCACCAACTATTGGGTCAAAGGATTACAAAATCAGAGCTGAAAATATTTAGAATCATCTTAAAAATTCGATGTTTATTATATATTTTTTTATATTTTGAACAATCGCATTAATTAAAAAATATAGTGATATCTTACTTAGATTTTCTGAGATGTTAAAGTTTCAATTATATATACGTATATTATTAAGATTACATACTTTTGTATATGATTATATTATTACTGCAATTTAATAAGAAAGGTTTTTTTTATTTAATTGTATTTTAAAGCAATATAGATTATCAAAGTGTCTTATTAAAATTTATTTTTATTATAGGCATAGAACTGTTCATAATATTGTTGTGTTTTATAAAAGCATACTTCAAAATCTGTTTATTATGATTTTACTGCTTGAGAAATATATTGTTGTATTTAGTAAAATTAGACAGTATTATCTTATGTACAAAAAATATTTTAATGGTTCGTTAATAAATAACGCTGAATTTAAACTTATTATTAATAATATTTATGTATTATTTTACATTTCAGCACGGTTATTATTTAGCTATAAAAGTCTCACCTAGTTTAAAAACGATTGACTAATGACTCCTCTTTTTTGGTATAAATTCAGTTTCAGAGCACCATTGTGACGATCTCTATCATCACAGATGATGATTCTTTTTAAGAATGGTTTCCTATTTTTCTGATAACTAGCAAAAAACTGACTTCTGACACATATTTGTATATGCAACTTTTAAGTTTCCTGCAAGTTGTTCGTGAATTAGCATCAACAGTGTTTCTTATTTTTTTATTCACAACACTTGGAACTCTTCCATAGTGCTGATTTTCAAGGTTAATATTACTTTAAAAAAATCTCAAACTAGCACCTTACAATTCTCTGACTAGCAGTACCTTCGGCAAATCAAAAATTTATATTACTCATGACTTGCACCTCATTATATTTCAGTTTGAATTTATACTGTAAAATACGTTAGATCTGATGTCTAATAATAACTCTTACAGGAGCACGAAATTCTTTAAATTGGACATTTTTATGCCCCCCTATCCCCCCACGCCAGTCGATTGTTACCTTCGCCCCATTATCGCTTCTTACTTTTAACGTAGCGTGGGCGTCCCCGTAAGTGACGTAACGGTGTTCACGCATATTTACGAGCCGTCGAAGGGTCACGCCGGTTTGGCGCCGCTGCCCCACTGACTCTTGAGTCTGAAAACGTCTAAATCGGTCCGGCGAGCTTGTGTATAGACGTAGACAGAGCCGCCGCTGGTGACTCGTCAGTGTAGCTGCGGGCGCCCTCGCGGAAGGGCGTCCCTTGCTTGCGCCAGTGCAGCGCGATGACGGGCCTGTGAAAGGTGCGCGAGAATAATAATATATCCAAGACAATAGTGATAGTGAAAATAATTTAACCAACCATTATAATATATACATACATATAAAAAGACAAAAAAATTGTTTCAGTGAAAAATCGTGAAAGCTCAAGTGGTGTGTATGCGTTAAATGTTTTAATGCATATATGTTTTAAGTAATGAAAAAGTGGTTTAAAGTATCGAGTACTAAAGTAGCAGGTCTCTATTAGCTATATTAGTTTGTTTTAATTAGCATTATTTATTTTATATTAGCTTATAAATAATAATTGCGATTTTTAACACATTACGCGCATTGCTTATCACTGGACTTCATACTTGAAAAATACATATACAATATTGTCAATAGATATCAAACTAGAACTAATAGTAATCAATATGTCAAACTAAAACAGTTGCCATATTTTATATTCTATAGATAAAAAAAATACCCAAGATAGCAAACTACGAGTTTTATTAAAAAGTAAACATCTCTTATAATTCATAGACTAAAAAATAATAATAGTAATCCGATAGAGCACTTAAATTATTTGGCATTTTTGAAGTGAATAATTTTATTTTGAGACTGATTTATTATAGCTTTAATGTATATTTTTAACATAGTTTATTTAGACCTAAGAACGAATTTCTTCATTCCAATGTCATACAAGTCTCTCTCTATCTTTATTTTCGGCACCAAGAGCGCGCAGTTTGGATAATCAATTATGGACAATCATATATAATATTATCAAACGTTAAAAACATCTATCAAAGTATTTATTTCCTTAAGTTCGTTTTTTATTGTGAGCATTAATATTCAGCCGTTTTATAATAACATCATTATCATTTACAGAAACAAGTTAGTGCTGAATTTCAGTATTTTTTTCTTTTCGCTTTTCAAAATTAGTCAATGACAAGGCCATTGTAAACACACCATTTCAAGTCTATTAAATCTTAGTGAAAATAGTAGCATTGCCAACAGAATAAAATATTTTTTACTTAGCCATGTTTTATTTACATATATGTAAATTATCTTGAGTGATAAGTATAGATCCCAATTTAATAAGTTAATTCACAGTATAAAATATTATTACAGCGCTTTTTAATCTCATAATCTATAAAATAAGATAACAGCGAAACATAATAAAAAATATGTATTTTAATTATTATTAAATATATATTTTTTCTTTGTTTTTTTTCTTCGCATAGAATTATTTTTAAAGAATATTTAGAGCGTAAAAATAAAGCATATGTTATTACCAGTATTGTGACAGTAAGTCAATATTTAGTAATTATTTTGTAAATCATATTACTACAGATATTAATGCAATAAATTAACTGACTTAAATAAACTTGTTTAAACATTACTTTAATTGCCTTAAGCTATATTTTATTATTTTCTTATATTCTTTGATATTATTTAATATTTTTTTTTAATTGTTGAAGTTTTAAAACAATATTTTTTACTTAAAAGGTAATATAATATTGACTAAATAAAATGTATTGTATTATGTAATACTAGATTTTTCAATACTATACTTATATATATATAAATTTGTTGAAATAATATATACATTAAATTTATTCGGTAAAAAATATTTGTTTTAAATCTAAACCAATATATTTATAAAATCAAACAATCTGCTTTTATAAAATACAACAATATAAATACAGCAAATCGTAAACATTTAAGATAATTTGAATAAACAAAAAAGCTAAATCAATATATTAAAATGCATTAAAATCTATTATTATAAATATAATTAAATGATTATAAGGTGTATTAATATATTTTAAAGGTGAATCATAGTTTTCAAAAAATTATATAATTTTTTTTATAGATATACTCTTAATTAATATAAAATAATAGCAACGCACATATGTCATTTTATCATTAACTTTTATATATTCATGATTTCCGATAAATAAAATATGTTTATTATATGTTGTTCGAAACAGTTCTTATCTAAGTAAAAACTGCTATATATTATTTTAAAGTTCGTATATTAAATTTTTTTATAATACACAACATAATAATAAATAGTATTAGAAATATTTTAACTATGGTGATTAACATGTTAAAATGTTTTATCATCAGAATTGCAAAAAAAAATATTTTGAAAATCGATTTTGATATCTAATGACACATTGTTTAATATAAACTAAGTGAAGCATAGTATAGTTATAGAAACGCTTACCGTTCAGTTTTAAAGCTTAAAAAATCACTAGAGCTTTTGCTCGCAATTAGCCGATAATTTCAAAGCTTCGCCTCTAATCTAAAAGCAATTTCGTTTCAAACACACAAAACGCCGCTGCCAAGAAATATAGAAAATTTTAAATCATAGCCCGGCGGCGGCGTTCTAATTTCGTATCGTGTCATATTATCACGCAAATTTTATCGCGAGGATCGCAAACGACACAAGACATAATGGCGGTGACAATATGTCAATAGTGCTTTCGTATATTAGACTTTGGAAGCTCAGTGGCGTGACGAGCTTTCTGAGAGCTTAATAGGTCGGAAGCAATCGCCGAAGAGGGTTAGCCTTAAAACCGATTGGATTGCTGTTTAATGCAATTATCTGTCCAAGAATTAGGTTTAGTACTTTTGTTTATGTAGTGTTATTTTATTTAAAATACTGAGTATATTTAGCTTATTGTATTATTAGTTATACTAAACAACATACTTTTTTGATTATGTTCTTACAAATTTCTAAAAATATTCTTCCTGTTCTAAAAAATAAAATACAGTGAAATCTCAGTATTGCTAAGCTCACAAAAATTCGTTATATTAAATTTAAGGAAGATGCTATATCAGGGTGATAAATAATTTTTTTTTTAATTAGACCAAAAATTAAAAACTGCTTCATCCAAGATATATTTACAAAAAAACTATGTTTAATATTAAAAAAAATATTTCTATTGTTTTTCAACGATTTTTAACTAAAAATATAAAAAATTCTATTATTTTCTGAAAACATGATACTATAAAAACGATCAGCTTGATATTGCTTATTTTAAAATTTAAAAATTACATTAAAATTATTATATAATATCATTTTTTTAATTAAAAAAAAATAGTAATATTTGTAAGCTAATTAGTTTTAAAAAAATATATGGTAAAGTTATATAGCGAATTAATAATCGACAATATGATTTAAAATCAGTGTGAAATTTTACACTTAAATAAACATATTTATCTTAAAAATTAAAAATAGATTAGTCACTTATTATGTAAAAATGTGTTGAGTATAAGTTACTATTTATGTTCATATGTAAAAACGCCCCTTTACAGAGATAAATCATTCAAAACTAAAAGTTTAGTTCTCTTTGAAGCAAAATTTATAATATTATTATAATTTTCTCACTCTTCAATTATAATATATCATAAAATAATAATAAACGTTATATATCAAAAAAGTAGATATAAATACATATACTTATCTTAATTGATAAATATTTCAAACTGACACATTTACATATTGAGCAATGTAGAAATATGTTTTCTATTCGGTTTTAAATTCATTAAAACAATTATTTTTCAGGTTTTTTGCACCTTATTTTATTTATATATTCTTATTGTAATAAACAGTTCTAAATATTGGTAAAAAATATATTACAACGTTAGATTATTTTTTGAATTAAACATGGAAAGAAAATACATAAAAAACAATTTTACATGTAATTTTGGTAATATATGAAAATACGCAACGTAATTGGCCATAAAACCTCAAATTGGCTTATTAAAAAAAGCCTTACATACATAGTATTGCTTATTATACATGAAAAATCATATTTATATTACAATAATACAATAAAAGCACTGTTTATTATTTGAACTAGCATTTGTATTATGACATTATATGATTAATTTTGCTTACAAATATATATTTACATTAATTAATTTATCAAGTAGACTACAGCTCTATTATTTTTATGATTATTATTAGATAATAATTAATCTCAAATAGAAATAAAAAAATATTATTACATTATTTCTTCATTACAAGTCAATTATTTCAAAACGCTTTGATACGCTTGCGTTTGACAGTCTGAAAATCGCAATTTAAACCTATTGAAGAGTAATTATAAATATATAATTTAGCTTAAATGTTATAAACATAGATTTAAAGAAATTTTTACGTTGGCGTTTTTCAATCAATCACACAAAAAGCTTCTTTGTTATAAATTTTATACTTAAAAACTCGCCAAGGTAATTACTTTTTCCGGCAAAACCCATTATGGCATAGATTGAGAATTATGTTCTCTTTATGCTCACATTGTGCGAAAAGCCCACGTGAAAATCCGCAGATTTGCTCAGGTGTATAAATAATTTATCATTGAGATAACAAGCTTGAAAGATAATAATAATATTCACCATCTTAAGCATTACGAGCCACCAAACAAAACACTGGCTGACGTATAATAATGGATGGCGAAAAAGTGTAATGGATATTTAGGATTTCATCAACGTCACGTCAAGAAAATGTACTATACACATCCTTAAATTCATACAAAGATGTTTGCATTATTAATGTTATACAAAGTAACCCAGATATTTTGGAAATAAATTACATTTTGTGTTTGTGTAATACGGTATATATTAAATCTGTCCTGAAAATTAACAATCAAAATTTCATGGGAAATGTATTCAGTAAAATAATCGAATACCGAGATATTTATAAAAAAAATTAAAAGTTAAAATTACCATTAATATATTTCTCAAGTATTTTTTAATAAAAATGTTAAATATACTTAATTATAATAAAGTTTTAAAATATTTTTTCAATATTATATATTCCAAAAGAAAATAACTTTTATAAAGCAAAAAAGTGACGCTACATTATATTGACTTTAATTTATAAAAATCTAGATTATTTATTAATAATTATTTTTTCTAGCAATATGCTTTAATATATAAATGCAGAATAGTTCAAGGTCACAGAATAGTAACCTTGAGGTTGCGGGTTCAAACCCCAGCAGCATAGTCGAATTTTTATTTATAAAAATTCACTTTTATTAAAAAAAACGGACACAGCTGCAAAGTGGCATCTATTGATTATAAACTATTAGATAACACATAAAAAATAATACTTATTGATATCAATGATTCCCAGAATTAGTCTGTTAGGTTATATCAGAATATTTATAAAGTAAAAAGTTGTAGAACTATTTAAGTTCTGTCGACAATTGCACGACGTGCACAACAATTCAGCGAATCACAATTGCACCTTGTGGTTATTGTTTGGCTAGGTTCAAGAGCTTAGTAATGCACAATCCCTTTGAAATCTCACCATACACACAAAATAACTTTTTTACATTGAGCCCTGGCTTTGAGGTAGATTTTCTACTTGACCTAGAATGAAGATTGTTGTCTTATCTCCAATTATTAAATTATTGAGAAAAGGCAACTAGCAGAAATATTAAGAAGCTCTTGATATTTACAGATATGCGCCGACTTTTTTAAATCGCTGAATTCGTATGCAACCCATACACATTGTCTCCAAGCCTTCCCAATATTTTTATATGTCTGTGCACGGTTGAATCAGACTGGTTTAGTATCTCTGTCGGTCTTTCACATTCAAGACTATTCTTGTTTTCGAAATTTCCTGTTTAAATTTTTAAAACCATCTTTGCCATTTACTGATACTAACTGTCGGTATCTCACTATCGTGAGGTACCGAAGCTGGCGAGTGTGCGAATACCGGACCCTCAACTTTTTGGGTTTTAAATATTATTTTTTGATTTTCTTAAATATATTTTTAAATTAAATAGTTTAAATTAGACATATTTATTTATGATTTTTAATGATAGTCAAAATGGTTCAATCTATAAAAACTACTTAACATTTTCAATTCATTTAAAAATATGTTTAGAACTTGACTAAATAACCTATTACATTTATTTCGGAATTACTTGAATAACCTATTACATTTAGTTCGGAATTACGCTTAATTTACTTAGAAATATAACTGAAAATATATTTTTTTGAAATAAAACCTAATAATAATATTCTAAAATGTACGAAACACGATTTAAATTGATTCATATGTATCTATTAATTAAACGTGAAACATATTTACTATTATTAGTATATAGTAATTTCACCAATAAAATAGGAAAGTGCGAGATTTTGAGTGCAAATGCGCATTTTTAAGACCGTAGCGTAAATTATCTGTTAGCAGATATATATCCTAGATATAGACAGCAATAAATACTTGTATGAAAAAACATTTAATTATTTGTATGTTTTAAATTTAAGTATGATAGAATTTTTTTTATTTTTCAATGCCAATGATTTAAAAATAATTTTATTTTTTACTTTTACTTGTATAATATATGTTTTCAAACGACTTTTTGAGAACTGATGTAAATAAAAATGGAATTCGCCCACTTCGTCGATAAAATGAAAGCTGTTAAAGGCTATGGGGCCATTTTCTCAATTTATGATCACTTTTCGAATTGAACTTTTTTTTATAGAATTGAGGAAGTTTTTTATTTTATATTTAACATGAAACTGTATTTTTCAAGCTTGTTATTGTTAATAAAATATTACATATTTATACGAAGGATATTATGAAAGTAATGATATAGTTCAGAAAAAAAAATAAGATTGACTTAAAATATCATGAAAACAGATTTTTAGCAATAACAGATTAAACGTCATAAGTCTCGCGCCATTTTAACACTTTGAGCACGCAAAGTTACGATACTTATTTCACAAAAAACATTTCTTAAAAAAAATGATGAAGCTCGAACAACTTTATTAAGAGTTGATCTGATGTAATTTATATTATAGTTTTACGATCAATTTTACAAAAAGTATTTGCTTTTATATTATAAAAATTTAAATGGCAATCAAAAAAAATCTAAGTACTCTGAGCAGTCATGTGAATAATATGCTATTATTTTTTCTGGATTTATCTTAATTTTTTTAATATTCCTCGTATATTAAATTATGATGAAAATAATTATTATATACACAGAAGCTTATTTGCAATATTGTATAATAAAGAATCGTTATTTAATAAAAAATAAATAGGGCATATTTATATAATGTATAAGCACAATAAAAAAATGACACGAACCAGAGATACTGCCTCGAGCTTTTAACAATACACTTTTAGAGCTTTTTTTATGGAACGCCTTACCTTTGAAATGTAGGTCAATATACATAAACTATCCCATCAATCAAATGGTATTCTATACATAAACCCTATATACAATATGCAAAGTGTATACACAAACTAACCAAAATAAATAAAATATTATTCATAAAAAAAAACTATTTATAAAATTTATTAAAAATATTTTTTATATGATTATAAACATTTTCTAACACTTTTATTTAATTTATTTATTTGTTAAGTATTTATGGTTTTTACAGAACCCGTCATGTTTGCACCAACGTTCAAAGCCAAAGCGCCCGCCTCAGGTACAATTGTGTACAATCAAAAACTTTTAATTTTTGATGTATTTTGTGAACATGTTTAACATGATTTTGATGTGATTTTTATCGTGATTCGCGTTTAACAGTTTGGCTATGATTTATTGCATATTAACGAATGAAAATAAACCCATAATCCGTTAACCCTTTTTTGATTTTTATTACAATTGTTGTTTTTCCCCAAAGTGATTTTGTTCGGCTAAGGTAAGTGAATCAATGTGTTTTGAACCACCCTATGTTCGTAAATAAACCATATGTGTTTGTGTACCAGATTTTAAAAATATCTCCTTTTTTATATATACACTTATATAATTTTGAAACAACTTTTTATGTTATTTGTAATAACTTAACTACCATTATTTAAAATCATTTGAAGTGAAAGTTAAAATATTTTTCTCATACAGTTATTCGTTTTATAATCAGACTCGTTCTTATTAAATATTATTGTAGATTTAAAAATGAATGTAAACAAAAATAGAAAAGTTTTAATAAAAAAAATCAGACAAGACAGATTTGGCTGTCAATTATGAGACATAATGAACCACGACTGTAGATCTCCAATATTTAAAAATTTGTTACACACATTGTATAACGCTGTCACTTGGAAAAATACGTAATCATTTGAAATATTGAGTAATCTCCTAACAAAGTTGACCAACCATTGCGGACTGGCAAAAGTCCAACGCGCAAAAATACAAAACGTTCTCGCAACCAATTAAAATCAACACTTCCGTTTCAACACTTAATTTTAACACTAATTTACCCTCGAAGAGAATCGATCAAAGTAAAATTATATAAATATAAATCGTTTCGTGGCATGAATGCGATATATAGGCGAAAGCTCCCTAGTGAAAGCTCGTCGTTGATTGGAGCTTTTCCGGTTGGTAAAAAAGCGGCAAACGTCTGGCATACATCTCTCGAGGCACTCGAATATACCAGTTTTCCCTTTTATTTTTTTCCTAATAGCAATATATATTCCTTTAGTGGCGGTGGGCGCCGAAGGTTTACCGCCAACATGAGCCCTTTATGCGAATGGAAAATATGTGGAAAAGTCTTTGTGACTGCACGCGAGGATAACTTGACGTTTATCTCGTATATCATATAAGTCAGAAATATATGTAAATGTATTATATTACAATATATTAGAATATGTACATGTTGTATATGTCATATTTGTATAATAAAAACATATATTTATTGCAAAATATATTTTATAGTATCCCAAAATAATATAGTAGTAATTATGTTTTTTATCGCAATGAAACATATATTAATTACCACATATGCATATATGTATAGAAACATCATTGTCACTATCAGGCTGTGGAGTTGAAATGACAGACCTTGGAAGTCAGAGTCTTTGCTGGCGTGTCGATTTGTATTATTGTCAGCTGTGATTTCGTGGTGCTGCTGAGATCTATCATGATTTGGCATAGCTCCGCTTGGAGCGAGTTTAAACGAACTCCCCTTATTCATTGGTATATCCTTGAAAGTTCTCCACGGAAGTTTCTGATGATAGTAGTTAAGTGCTGTAGTGTTCGATTTATATATTCTCGAAGAAAATAAATAAATCTAACGTCCCTTTCCAATCCTTAATTTTTTACTATTATCAATCATTTGAGGTAGAACCAGACTCTTTAGCGTAAAATAACTTTTTAAATCAGTAAATTTGGCAATGTCTTCATTCCATACAATATCTAATTCGGACATTTTATACCAGCTTAGAATTTTTTATTATTAAAATAGTACGAAAATACTTCAAATCAAGTTAGGATACTATTAATTCCGTTCGTTCGAATTCGCATAAAATTTCATAAGAAACTCTGCTTTGAGGTAAATTTGGGGGGTTTTATGGCAGTTTTTACGATTGTGTGTGATCGCGACACTTGTACCTAATAAATATAAATTATCATGTCAAGCGTATTATATTGAAGTTTATTTAGGTATTTTTATATTTATTATTACTTAGCATTAACTGTTCATTAGCCATAAGCTTTTAAAGATATTTCAGTGTATTTATTTTTATACAAAGCTAATTTAATTTGTTACAAAGTTAAGTAAAGTACGGTTTGTAGCCTGGTTAAATTCTAGATTCTAGATAGGGTTGACGTGAAGAGGGAAGCTGCTGCTTTTTCAGTTTTCTCTGTCTCTGTCAATGGAAAGTTTGAATAATCTCTCTTGTGTCCCAAATCGGAGATATCATGTGTAAGTGAAAGTATAGGCACTATATATGTACTTTTATACACTCGGCCATAAAGGAGGTTTCTTGCTCGCACACTTTTGGTGCAATTTAGGAGTGTAACTGGATTTATTTATGCCAAAATTTAAATTGTTGAAGTTTTTGCAACCTCGCACTTGTCTTTTCTCATTAAATTTGTTTGAGAATGTAATACATTTGTGCATGTAAAGGCATCAAACGGCCGTTGGGTGTGTATCGCGTACAGTATACGTTGTATTGTGTATTTGATTTATGGCGCTTTTAACGCGTAAAAAGTTTTTTTTTTCACAGTTAATTTCACCCCACAGATACACGATCTGTATGTATATAAATAACTTAACCATCGTGATTAGAAAGAATGTAAACATATAGTTACATCACTGATGTTTTAAATATGATATTGGGAATTACTACTGTGACTTTAGGTCGTGAAATTATTGGTATCTTTTTTTTTATTTTACATAGATATAAATTATTTTAGCTCGTATTTTATAACACGTCACGTTTATCAAATTAATGTTTATTTTCATGTTTTTATATTTTATTTATCATTATTGGTTAATGTGATGTATATTTAAAGATGCATTTTTTGTGCTTAACTTTTTCATTAGAAAGAATGTTAATACAAAGTGACATCCTTGATGTTTTGAATAATAACACTGAAAAAATTTTTATTTTTGGTTGTAAACAAATGTCAAATCAACCATTTTTATTAAAAAAAATGTTAGATTTGTGTGAAAGATATCAATGTTTGTGAATATTACCCTAAAAACAGAGTAATATCATTGATGATTTAAACATCAGTTGAAGCAAACTCTTGTTGACATTTACGGTTATAAATATATGGTAAAATAATGTTTCTCAAATTATTAGGCTAATATTAAATATAATATGTTATGGCATAGAAAATTATCACATTATGATATTCGGTTAGGTTTCAGTACTGCTTTTCACTCATAAGTTTGCTACAGTCTTCTGTTTTCATAATCTTGCTTATTAATTTATAACTGAAGAAACAGATTGTACCTGTCCTTACCTAATTGTAAAAAAATACAAATTATTTGCTGATACCACATTACTTTCACGTTACCTTGCATATGTGTAATATTTTTATTACGCATACTAAATGTTTTGAAAATATAAAATTACCACTATCGTTAATTTTTTTTTAGAAATATTGCTGAAATTTCGCTTAACTAATTTATTTTTTAAATATTATTGGCGAAATTGATGAAAAACTTTTAGGGATTATTTATTATTATAAATCAAAAATAATTATCAGTTAAATAAGAAACCGATGTTGGGTATCGTGTTTCGTACATTAAGCAAAATTATTTTTAGATGAAATGGTTAAGATTAAGATTTTCCAAGTATATTATATTAATGGAATAATAAATTTTCTTTTTTGTAAAAATATGCTATCCATAAGATTTTATTATAAGATCTTTTACAATGAAACGTCTCTCATTCTTGGACTATTTATGTAAACATTTTATTACCTGGCAACCCTAAATATAATCCTGTATCAGACTCTGAAGATCAACGATTCAATTTTTAATCTTTCGCAATCCCTCGGATTTGCTCAATGGCATAGCGTACAAACATAAATCCAACAGAAGCAAACACACACACGAGCTCTAAATTTATTGTTATTTTTTTCCCAACGTTTACACAACTCGGCCGTGTTTACAATGTCGTAAAGCACTCCCTTTCCAGGAAGGAAAATTATTTTGCGAGCGCAAAAGATAAATAATAAAAAAATATTTAGATTATCTCAAGCCATCTGGACCGGTCGGATGGGTTACGAGCGAAATTTATTGCTGCCACTTCAGTCAATTGAGCAATAACGCAATTCGGCAGGCAAGGATTGCCCAAATTGTTCGACCCCTAATTATTGTCTGGGCTTGGTCAATTGGACCTTCAGGATATGAGTCGTTTGTTTCTGAGAAGATCTATTAGATCAAGGATGGGCAGACGTTTGATGACTGCGGTATTAAATATTTGTGAGGGTATTATATATTTAATAATTATAAAAAAAAATAGTATAACCATTAATTCACCCAGATGTTAAACTACATTTGCAGTTATAAATTAGTAGTAATATTTCATTATTATTATTATTATTATTATTAGTATTTTTTAAACTAATTTAAAATTACTTTTTACCGTTCTTTTGTCTTTTATATGGTAGTTTTATTACCACAATATTTTTTAAAAAAACATTAAAAATTATATTTAAAAATATATACGACACTTATATATTATTATAGATATTTAGAGACCTTTCATTCACATAAAGCTTTTGAACTAGAAGAAATCTATTGATATAATACTGAATCAAAAATTTCTCTGTGTCATAAATAGAATATTTGAAATCAATTCCAGCTATTTTCGGAACGTTTTCTCATCTTGATTGTGTTGTACAACGGAATTCTTTAGAGAAACTCATCCGTGAAGAATTTAGGAAATTCGCGTCATAATCTGGAAATATAGCGATGATTGACGCAATTCAGTACAGCAAAAATAATTTTAGATCATGGTTCAATTGCTGATGTTTTCGTTTAAATTTAACCGATACATATTTAAGAATTTGTGAATTAGTTCGATAAGATAAGATTATCGGATGTGTATTTTACTATATAAAATACAAGTTGATAATATTTTTGCCAACCAATCTTTTTATGAATAGTAAAATTTATATTTTTATAAAAATATTAGTTATTAATAATAGCTCAGAGTTATAAAACATACATAACATATTAACAGTAATATTTATAATATAATAAAATTGTTCGGTTTAAATGTTATAAATTAAAGTAATACAATTTATTTACATATATAGTTTTACTGTACAAGATATTATGCATATACCAATATTTAAACAAATGTAATTCAGTATCGGGTGGCAGTGTCTAATACGAAAGAGGCAAGGCTGATCAAAATAGTCTTTGAAGAAGGCATAGTAAATTTTTCCAGTGATACTGGTGATTGTGATTTATTGCGCAAGTAGTAATTACTTTATAAACTCTCTTACATAAACAAGAACGAATAGAAAAATTGTTTATTTAGACAATTTTTTATTTTTTGTGAAAAAAATATAATAAAGGGGCATGAAAAATAATTATTTATTTTCATTGTTTTTCGAGATTTTTTAAATTGTAATTCATTATCGGGTGGCAATGTCTAATGCGAAAGAGTCAAGGCTGATTAAAAAAAGTTTAGTCTTTGAAGAAGACAAAGTGAATCATACTGATACTGGTGGTTATGATTTTTTGAGCAAATATTAATCATTTTATATACTCTCTCACATAAGCAAGAACGAATATAAAAAAGGCTTATTTAGACAAATTTTAATTTTTTGTGTAAAATACATAACAAAAAAGCATAAAAAATAATAATTTATTTTAATTTTTTTCACGAATTTTTTTTTCATTTTTAATTCAGTATCAGGTGGCAGTGTCTAATGCAAGTATTAATCATTTTATATACTCTCTCACATAAGCAAGAACGAATAAAATGCTTATTTAGACCAATTTTTATTTTCAGACCTAAATTTTTATTTTTCGTGGATAAAATATATTGAAGGGGTATAAAAAATATGAATTTTTCTTTTTTCATGAAAAAAAAATTTTTGTTTTTTTTTTATTTGTACATTGCCTACCCCCTCTGAAATGTTACGTTTATTAAAACTTACAATTGATATATGTCACGTAGTATAAAAAATTGTTTCAAGGGTTTATTTGTAGAGCTCTTGTATTAAATTGATACAGCACTAGAGATTCTGTGTCGAGACAACCCGGGAATTTATTCCCGAGAATTCAAAGATTTTTTGCTGTCTCGAGTCCCGGGAATTTAAAAATTAATAACCCGGGACTCGAGACTTTCCGAAGTGCAATTTTACAAAAATATGTAAAAAGCGAATTTGATGTCGAGCTTAATTTATGTCTCGATATGAAGACAAGGTAGAATTTCTTATTACCCATAATCTCGAGATTTTGAAAGTTACGAAATTGCATTAGAAAATCATTAATTGATCTTGGCATCGGCCAAATTTGGAATGAATCGAACATTCACGTATTGGAAAATATTTGTGAAGTACTCACTCCTATAAAACTGGCAGTTGAAGCTCTAAGTCGTCGAGATGCCACTTTATTAACTTCCGAAATTATTGTTAATTTCCTTTTAAAAAAAATATTTGAAATCAACACAACTCTGTCGCACGAACCACCAAAACATTTCAACGACTAGAAATAAAAAATTTAACTTTAAAACGGAGTTTCAGATATTATATTCAACTATCAAGCGAACTCCGAATCTAGAGCTTTTATTCAAATCATTGCTTACAATTAAGCCAACATCTACAGAAAGCGAGAGAGTTTTTTCTACATCTGGAATATTTGCCACAAAAACCAAGAACAGGCTATGTGATTCATCATAAAACGCCTTGGTTTTTTTAAAAACATATTTTTCCTTACAAAAGTAAAGGTTTTAACTTAATATTGACATAAATATTTCGATTAAAAAAATTGTAATAAATTAAATTTAAATAAATATCGAATAAAGTGTTTTTAAATTGTTTCAATAAATTTTCACCTATCGTACCTATAACACAAATAATATAATTTAATAATAATAAATTAATTAAAGTTAATAATAATAAGTTAATTAAAGTTAATAATAATAAGTACATTTTTTAACATAATTTTCTTTCATGATTATTTTTCGTATAAGTCTTGAGTCCCGGGAATTCCCGGGACTTTAAAAATTTAGGTCTCGAGTCCCGGGAATCGAAAAAACCCGAGACTTCAGAATCCCTATACAGCACCAATGGTTAGATTATGATAACAAAAAAACTAATAATTTATATGTTTATGTGCTTATGTGCTTATAAAAGTTGATATATACTTTCTCAATTTTATCAAGACATTAATAATCATATAAATATTATTTTTCTTGCAATTTTAAAATCATAAAGTATTTAACGTAATTTTTAGAAGAAGAAAAATATGTCTTCCCAAATTTAAAATTGTCTTTGAAATACATTAATGTTACTTTTACGAGTGCCACTTATAGTAATTTCGTAAATTTAAATTTAATTTAATATGCCATTGTAACACAATTCTTTCTAAAATTATTGTATCTTATAATAATTTAACTTATAAATTAAATACCATATTATAAGCTATAAAATATTATTTTTACAAAATAAAAATTCAATAAGTTTCATAAAAAAGTTAAAATTAAACGAATTCCAACCTTTGAGTTGTAACTTTTTGACTGTATACACAGCAGCGTCCTTTTACTCTCAAAAAAGATTCATCCCTAAAAGGCAAAAGGGTTAAGACATTCTCCAAAGCTCCTTTTAATATTTCAATCGTCCGAAATTACCCGCAACCTTCCGAGTTATTTACGCTAGTCTTCTTGCGATTCTGAAATGTCAACCGAATATTAATATTAACGGTTAACGCAGAGAGTTACCGACCCTTGTTTCCCAACGAATCCATTATTCACGGTTTTATGATATTTATTATTTATACGGGTTTCCGATTTTATGTTGCACAAATTTCTGGAAATTATGTATTATTGCCCAAAGATGTATACTTATGTATTCAATATTTTACTTTTGTATACAACATGTGCTATCCATAATGTATTATATCATAGTTTGAAATGTATGGTTTAATAATAGATTATTATGTATACCTAATATAATAATATAGTATACATTCTACGTCGGGATGTGTATGAAAATGTGAGCATATGTTTGCTCTATATATAAACTAGGTGCTATGGAGTTTAAGTCTTATGTTTATTGCTATCATACACATGTAGTATTATTTAATTATACTAATATATTAAGTAAAAATTGAATTATGATCTTACTGATTAAAATAAATTAAAAAAAAACATACTATAACAACAATATATTATACTATTTATAACATAAATGAGTTAAGGCTACTTTTAAATAATAAGTGGAATAGTATTAAAGTTATAAATTTAACCACATAAGAGTTTTTGTTAAAAACTCTTATGTGGCGCATTATTAAGTAGCCTTAAAGTACTCAAAGCTTTTAAGTACAGCATTTTAATTTTTCTTTGATCTTAAAACACATGTATGCCATAAAATAAAGTAGAAGTAATAAGGGAGTTATCATTAATTATATTCTACAAATATATATAGATATACTTAAACTAATATAGAAACATTACTAATATATAAATACTAAAAATATATTGGTTTTATTTCTATATTAGTTTTCAATAATACATTAAATGGTAATAAGGTTTTATTTAATAAATGCTAATAAATTGTTTTATTATCCTATTTAATTTATAAAAAAACATTACTATAAAATGAATTAGATGGTATTTAAAAACATCGGCAAAATATTCACAAGAAGCAATATATATATATAATTTTTAATTTTTAATATATATATACAAATCTAAATGCATCAATAAATATTAGTTTTAAATAATTTTAATATATTAATTATAGTTAAACATCCGTTGAATATCGCGCTTAAATTTAAACACAATTTCACGATCGAGTATACCATAGGATATTAATAAATAGCATCTATTTCTGAAACGTCTGAATGAAAGAAGCTTCGAGTCACAGCATTCATCCATCACCGGTTCAATTTTTGATTAGACCTAATTTTTAGAAAGCTGTCGTAGCTTTTCCAATAATTCTCAAATACATAATTCAACGCTTCTAAATATAGAGAATCGAAGTCGATTCATATTTCATCGGCGACTCTTTATAATTCCAATCACGAATATCCATTGAACGTAGACATGAAATTCCTAACTTTATATAGAACCAGAAGGCTAGACAAGTTCAGCATGATTAAGTTATCTTACGTACTTAACCACTACTTTCAACAATGTAAAAGTTTTTACAGCAAACTACTAACTAAAACTTATCAAAAATTCAATGCTTAAACTTTGCTGAAATGTAAAGAACAAACGTTTACATAAGCTTTAGTCGAGTTTCATTGAACGAGGGAAATCGCATCAGTGAATCACTTTTTAGGATCTTTGCCAGGAAAATGTCTAAATTATAACATGGTTACACACGAAAACGTGTGCATAAATATAAACACAAATATAAATGTGTATGTTTATATTATATAAAACTATTGTTATTTCTAACGCAGCAAATGCATTCGCTAGGCTGAATCACACTTAGTGATGCTTTGAGACAAAAATATACTCTACTTCACCTTGGATTCGTATTCTATATTGTAAAATTATATTTATCAAGAAAATATCACAACATATTCATAACATTTATGATAAAGTTAAATTTAATTAAAAAATAACTATACATATATCAAAATTCTTTTAATGACGAAATTAACTCTTGATAAAATAAAAGAACATATCTGATCCACCTCCATTGTCCAGACCGTGCTCCTTTTGACTACCATTTATTTTAATTGATGCAATACTGCTTAGATGGAAAAAATCAAAACACAGACGATGTAAAAAAGAGGCTATCGAAATATTTTATATCAAAGCCTCATTTTATGTTAATGCAATAAAATAATCGATCAAGAGGTGAGAAAATTTTATGTTCATAATTAAATTTCACATCAATTCTTAAATTCGGATATTTCGTTATACTGAGATCAGACTTCGTTACAATGAAAGTTTTTCTGGGACAAATTTTCCTCTAGGAAGTGTTGCATCGATTGAAATAAATGATAGCCAGAAAGAGCAAGGTCTGGATAATAAAGTGGATGATAAAAAACTTTCCAGGCAAGCTCCTTGATTTTATCAAGATTTAATTTCCCCAAATGTGGACGCACATTATCATATTATAAAACTATTTGGCTTCTATTGACAAGTGCAAGCTTTTTTCACTTCATCATGCAGACGATGAAGCTGACCACACAATACCAAAATAATACAGTAAGATCGTGCTTCAACGTAATTTTTTCTACTTGACCTGTGAATAACTACTGTCTTTTAATATTATATATGTTGTACATCACCCATTTTTCATGTCCCTTTATTAAATGATCAAGTAAAGGTGACTTAGCTTTAAAATTCAGAAGCTCTTGGGATATTCGGATACGCGCAACTTCTTTTTTTCTCTAAATTCGCGTGGGACTTATACATATTGTTTCCAAGCCTTCCGATTCTTTTATATGCATCTATGCACTGTTGAATCGGACTGGCTTAGACATAGATAGTTCATAACTGCAACCAGGACATCATCTTTTCCAGAACTATTGATATCGTAATTTTTGATTCGATTTTTTAATCTATCTTTGTCATTTATTGATATGTAATGAATCGCCTACCACTTTACAAATGTGTTTATATTTTATATTAAATTCATATAACATACAATTTTTTATGAAGTCTGTCAAACTTATTTTTAAATTACCGTAATGTGGATGTGCATTAATACAGATTCAACAAAAATAAGTACTCAGGTATTAACAGCCAAAGCAAATACATTTTTAGATTACCTGATGATACTAAAAATTATGATTCTATTATTTAATATAATTTTGCAAAAGTACGAATAATGATTGAATGATATTTTTACACTTTTTATTACATAGTTAAAAGTAAAACAAGCGTTAACATATTATTAGATAATGTGTTATCTGTATAATAATATATAGTAATTTAAATAACATACTCAATTTTTGTTTATAATGAAACTATACATGATACCTAAACGAAAAATTAACCTTGAACCCAATTGTTAGAACATCTACATATATTTTAAATATTTTAATAACTCTCAATTTATTTTTTTCATTTCAGAGAGTTTCCATTAGTAATGATATAACTATGTTAAATACACCTACTAAGCTTCTATGTTAACTTTTTGCTCTTTTAATCCTTGTTGTATAAATTACACATTATCTGGTAATATTATTCTTACAAATATAGCAAAACTTTTTTATAGAACATTACCAAGAAAATTGTTGTATAAATGAGCGATTTATAAATATATATAAATTAATGAAAAATAGAGTCTGGCTAGAAATACATACATGTATTCAACACAGACAGGATGTGAATATATAAGTTATTCACGGTTTATTTACTACGGTCCGGTGTCGATTCCGTAACGTTCAAGTCTCAAAGCCAAGTTTATTTCTTGCCAAGAAGTGTTTGTTGCGAACCAAACATCAAAAGTGTACCGGTGAGTAGGAGTTATTAGCGGTTCAACCGTTTGTTTAATTGATCAGCAAAAATAAACCAAAGATTAGGTCATTTATTGGCATAAATTAAGCTTTACCACACCTTCTTAGCATCTGGATATGAGCAAATCTTAAGGAATAGAAATAATATTACACCAAATATTTTGCAAAATTTTCACCCATAATATTTTTTTTTATATATATATAAGTAATTAATTGCGTACTAAATAGTCAGAACAAACATTGAAACACTCGTTGAAATAATAAAATGGAAATGTGCCATGTAAACATACACAACACAAAAGCGTTTGAGTTATTCAATAGCACATATTTTACATCCGACTTTCAAAGGGAGGAAATTATTCAATCTTAAGCTTAATACAGAATGTTCCAAAGTAGGGCATTTAATAATGTGTTTCACAAAATTTGACTACATGAAGATAATTTAAAATTGTTATTTTATTATCGTAGAAGGCTCATAAACCCTTTGGTATTATGAAATCTATTTAAATGCTAATAGCTCTGTTGTTTATTAAATATATAAAAAAGAATGCACAATAGTTTGTAATATATAAAAGTGTTTTCCTAGAAAGAAACGTTATTTATTTGCTAAGCCCGAGGCATTTGCTAATAGATGACATTCAAATGTCAACGCCTTTACGACGGAAGACCGGTGGAAATATTTCCGACTTTTGGTGAGGAAAAATAGGTCATTTCGTGTGCTTATTTTCGTAAAAATGTTAAGTTGTCCGTTGGCTTATGATTATGACATAGATTATTTTGGATTATGTATTAAAAATGGATTAAAATATACAAGTATTTCCAAAAATACTTTGTCTAATCATTCATCAATTTGGTTTGTCTATAAATCTTCAATTCTTATAATTATAATATTTTCAACAATCTGTTATAAAAATAAACAATAACGCTTGAGACATCGCTTATCTAGTTGAAGGTCATGTTCTTATTTATATTTTCTTCGAATTTACGTATAAACTTGATATTCAATACTAATTTCTATGTTCAGAATAAATGCTCCTTCATGACATATTAATGTCAACTCTTCAAACTGTTTATAGGTCAAAGGGAAAAAAGGCTGAGCTTGATAGTTAATCAAAAATAATCCGAGTTTTAGTCACAAAAGCTTTAATTAATCCTCTCTCAAAGCATTTGAAATATGAATCAACAAATTTTCTTGGTAATTAACGAGAGGTTGAATAGATAGATTAGGGTTTATTTTCAGATTACAGTGTTCTATTTTAGGATTATTGCGATAAGTTTGAGATATTTCTTAATATACACAAAAGGTAATTATTGTGAAATGGTAGTACATATTTGTTAAGGTTGGATTATTTCGCGTTGCCTTGGAAAAGTATTGATTTTAATTTAATTATGTTTAAAATAATTTAATATACTATTGAAATTGCTATATTTTATTTAATAAACACAAATAATATTATGTGAACATTTCTTTTTTATTATTACTATTTTTTTTAAATTAGTAAATGCTAATAAAAAAATTTAATTTGTATAAGTTTATAATTGTCTAAAAGCTCATAATTATAAGAAATGTAGATCTAGTCAAAAATAATAATATTCTAATATGTACGAAACACGATGCCCGACATTGATTATTATCTCATTCTTATTTTTTCTGTTGGATAATATGATTTTTCAAAACCTATAAAATTCACTTATACAACATCAGTCAATGTAAATAATGCAATATAAATTACATTAACAAAAAAGTATGGTTTCGAGCACGAAGCGCAAATTTAAGAGTGCGTAGCACAAATATTTTAGACTTTATTATTACGCTACCTCCTTACTAATATAGTTTTTTGACAAAGCGTAATATATAATAAAACAATATTTCAGTGCTTGCTACGTAAACCTTGCTTGGTGCGTAAATTCTAATTTATAGTCAAGGTAGATAATAACCTAATTTTCAGTGATAGAGCCCATAATGGATGCACTAAACTTGAATATGCCAATAAAATACTCACTAAATATTTCGGACGGAATAGCGTAATCCGTAACGTCTCAGACTAGTAACTCTTAGGTTGCGGGCTCGAGCCCCGGCAGCGGCACTTCAATTTTTATTTATAAAAATGCGTTATTATTTTTAAAAAAACCGGCACCAGCTGCAGTAATTCTATTGATTATAAATTGTATAGCACATAATAATATATATTTAATAATATAGATGTCACCGATTCACATACTTTTTTAATCTGGTGGTTAATACTTGTAAGTATTCATTATGTCTGATTGATAGAGTCAGTTGGTACAGATGTGCCCGTTGTAATGCATTGGGCTTACGCCTGTCAGGTTACAACAGAAGATTTAATAAAAATAAATATTTTTAGTGGTTGTAGATCAGGCGCAATTTAAGCTATTTTTTATTGCATTTAAAAAATAAAAAATTACATTATATTATACAAAGAGCACAAAAATAATTAAGGCGCACTAATTAAATTATCGTTTTTTAAATGATAAAGTGTCGCAGACGCTTGGCTAATGGGGTCCTCACTACGTAGATGCAGTTCGAAAGGCTGCAGTCGTAGTGGGCGCAAATAGATGCCTCCGAAAGGGACGTAGATTTCTGACTGACACACTAAAAAGATGCACGTTTTGTGGAGTCAGCTCTTAATGTCTCTTTCCGGAAGATGGCTTAAATGTGGGTGGAGTTTTTAATGGCAGGGGCGACTGGCCAAGGACGAAAGCTTAGCGAATGGAACATCAGAGAAAATTTAATCAATATATATAGCTCAATGCAAGAGCATGTTCCTGGACAAAAAACTAGAGTTAGAAGGACAATGCGTTTATCAAGTTATTTAATATCTTATAGTAAACCACATGTACTCCAAATATAAATATCTTTGCATTAGGTACATTTCATGAAACTTTCGATAAACCAATGTTTTATTTATTATTAGAAAGTAATATTTAAAGTGGTTTTGAGAAACATCGTTATCATTTTTGAGGTGGCAAAGAGAGTGGCGTAATGGTTGCCACAGAACAATACAATATATTACTTATTTTATAACAACAAAAATACAATCGATATTTGATTAGAATACCAAAAGAAATTTAACCAGTAAGTATAGCTCAAAATTGATTTGAAACAGTGTCCTTAATCACAACGCAAGATCGTGTACATGGACAAATCATATTTTAAGAAAAGTAAACTACAAATATTTTAATTACATTAAGTTTTTAATCCATATTATAATATTACATAATAAGCAGCAGGGGTCAAGATTTGATCCTTGTAGCACTCCATATTCTTTTCAAATGAAAATAAGTTGTACCCACATGATTATTAATTAATATAGTCCAACATATTTAATGACTAATAAAGGTGTAAGCCTTCACCTTTCGAAATTTATATTCAGTAACTAGTACATATATATTGGTCACGTAAGAGTTCAGTGGACCCATTAAGAAAATAATGTACAATAATTATAACTGTTAACATTTTAGCCGATGGCGTTTATACAACAAATAATATTACCTGTATAATATATAAAGTCTAATTTAAAGGTCCAATGCGTATTATTTTTTACTCTCGCTGGGGCGCAATTTGATGCTAATTTACGACCACTCCAAGTTCGTTCGATGAAATTCCGATTTTTATCACAGGGCGAAAATTGATCCAATTTTGTGTATTTTTTGCCTCTGCTCCCCGAGCGTTTGATATCGGGAATAATAATGTCGCGCTCGTATTTTACTTTCCAGGAAAATGTGGAAAATGATTGGAAAAAATCGCGCTTCATTCCGTTGAAATTGAGCTTTATCGTGCTATATATTGTAAATAGTACTTTATATATTTATTTTTTAGTTATTTTTATTAGACTAATACAAACGTATTTAAACGTTTTTTACTTGCACATTATGAAGCCAACTATATTTTAAAAACAATAAAATTAGCTTAAACATACTTTCTGGCACTTTTTATATTATTTTTTAAACATTTAAAATTAAAATATTAAATAAAAATGATTTTATATTTTCTCAAAAAAATATTTTTAAATGTACGAAACACGATGCCTCATATAAATTCTTATTTTATCTGATATATAATAATACATTTTTACCGTTTTAAACTAAATTTATAGCAGTCAGGTGAACTTTATGATATAAACCTAGCTCATTTTGTACAGTGTTTGTTTGAAACTTTCTCAATTTGCGGTCTTGTCTGTTTTAAAACTTAGTTCGAATTCATTGAAACTGTTTTGATTAATCTCAGTTTATAATAGTAATATTACTTTTAGTAAATATTATATTTATATTTTTATTTTTATATTAATTAAATCCCAAGTCTCTATTAATTTTTATATTTTACTAGATTATATACTAAACTTTTTTGTGTATCGTCAATATGCTGTACATATTGTAATGATGAATTAAAATTGAATGTCTTGCTCAGAAAATAAGACAAATTAAATTACTCTTTAATATTCTAACGCTCGCGTCAAGCGTAACTTTGTGTTCAACCCCATTAATATTTACACCGTTTCTTATTGGTTTTTCCTTCTTTTTTCAGGTGTTTGGTCACCTGGGGCAGCGCCGGCCAAAACAGAGCCGTCTAATAAAGAAGCAGCAGCGGTCAACGGAGAAACACACCCAAAGTCCACTCCGACCACCGAGGGGGCTCCTCCTCCGCCCCCTCCCCCGCCTCCCCCGGTGTGGACCCCCAGGTCCAAGGGGTCCTCCCCGGTAGCCGAGAAGAAAGAGTTCCGACCCGTGCCTTTCGAATCCCCGAAGCTTTCAAGGAAGGTCGCTCAAGAGCAACAACAGGCAGCACCAGCTACAGGGGTATGAATTATTCACGACGATGGACGGCTGGAATATGACACATTATCTAATTTCAAATCTTTGCAGAAGAATACTCCACCCCCGTGGGAGGTTCGCCTGGCTGGCTCTAGATCCGCTCCTGAAGCTGCAGGACTTAGCGGACTCGCCAATTCTCAAACTCCTCAAACACCACCGCCTCCACCACCACCGCAGAATCTACCTAGAGCACAAAATCCCACCATTACGCTGCTGCAGAAGGCCAGAGGTGATATATCATATCTTAATTATATGAGGATAATATAAGTAACATTCGATACGCAGGTGACACCGTATCAAATAAAAAAATACTTTAATACAAAACCGTCAGCTAATAAACAATTAAAATTTAAGCATAACCGCTGTGGAGAACAGAGTAGTCGCACAAGTGTCTTTTATTATGAAAATAACAAAAAAACTTATGCACATGAACAGTTTTTTTCTCAGGGGCGTGCCAAAGGGCGTAGAATTTTCCTCTCGCCTAATTCGTTTCAATATATTGATCTAAACTGCTAACAAGCAAACGTATAAAAGGCCTTTTTGAAAGAGTAATTGCCATAAAATAGACTACTTTATATTCTTGTCAGTACGTCTAAACCGTTCCCAAATGTTTCACTACGACGTCTTTAGATGACAAACCCTAACATTGGTGCTCTTAAAAATATATATTTTCAATTTGTTAACTTATTCACGCTTACCGCAAATTTAAAATGTATCTGTTGTTAATTTTGTAAAAAATCATATTTCAAACCCATGACGTACATATGTAAACATAATACCGACTAAAAAACATATTTTTTCCATTTGTTTTAAAAGTTTTTTTATTTCACATTTAGCAGATTTCATCTTCTCCATAAGTACTTTATAATTTTATATTTTTATAAAACATTACTTAATGTAAGCCGATAGTTTGTTTTAAATATAATTTCACTAACTGGCTGAGTTAGTGAAATTAAATTTATACTAGTGAAAATATAAATTTACAAATAATATACATTCGTTGTAACATATACATACATTAGAAATCCATCCGGTAAAGACTGCAAGAATTTGGTAAATTTTTGTATATAAAAGTGTTTAAAAAGTACTATTACGTAACATTTACTACTTCTTTACTTTTTTCTCTATGGTTAGTTTTAATGGAGTAGTTTAGTACTATTTTCAAAAAATAAATTATATTTTGTTAATGTTCCCATGGAGATTTCTTTGTTTTGTATATAAATATTTATCACAAGATGAAGAATACAAGAAAATACATATTTAAAAATTAAGTACATTTTTTATAATAGTTTACAAAAAAATTAAAAAGATAAATACAATTAATCATAAAAAACATAATAGATTCATTAATTTATATATTTCTTTAATAATTATGTTAATTACTACATAATATTGTACTAAATAGTATTGAACATTTTGATGGTTTACATTATACAAAAATAATCTTTATTTTAAATACAATATATTACTTCTACTAATATTATTTCAGTATTTATCTAATATGAAAATCAAAATAAAAACATTTGCGTTAAAATAAGAATAATATAAAACTACATTACTTTACACATGGAAAACGTTATTATTATATGGGTAAAGCTTTTTATCTATGGACGGTGTATAAATTTATTTAAATTGTGAATTACAGAAGGACAACTACCACGTGGTGCTTCCTACATCGAGCACGACCGAGATCTACCAAACGATCGTCGCATATCACCGCCTAGAGTACAACCCGGAGAGACTGGTATTGACAATGGCATCAATATATATTAACCATTAATATAAATGATGTACTATTCTTTTTTATGTATCTAGTATATTCACTGAGAAGAGGATATATGAGTGAACCGGAGAGTGGAAGCGGCAAGCCGAGGAAGATGGCTGAACTAGGTCCTAAGAAATATGAAGGAATTGGACCAACAACCAAAGACGGAATGCCTATCACATTGAGATCTGTATGGACTCTTAAATGATTAGTTTATAAAACTGATTTTCAGGTTTACACCTAATCTTTATATACTATATTTTAGGAAGTGAAAGAAAACAACCAATCCAAATGGTACAAGAAAATGTACGATACCATTCACAAAAACAAGTATGACGGTGAGTCAAATTTATCGATAATTTTGCAATTATAACCATGAATTGTGCTTAAGGTTGGATGTCCTCAAAATTGTTTGTTTTTGATTTTTTTTTTCCAGACGATTATGTTACGGTTCGATACAAATCACGTAGAGGTGAATATTGTTGCAAAATTTGTAATATTTGATTATCGTTAAATATTAGCTAAAGTTTGATATAAGAATAGCAAACGTTACTTCGACGAAACGGTGGCAGCAGTAACTTTGTAAATTTTTGGCAAATAACACTTGAAAGCTTCAAACGTCGTGATATATATTGTATATACATTTAATAAACATTGGATGTTCAATACTAGTGAGAAATATCTAATCGTGACTATAGTGTTAAAAAATCATTAATTAATTTCAACTTATACTCTGCTCAGAAATCACAGTTAGTAGGCAGTTTTTAACAGAAGCATTACACTGATCTGCTTTTGCCTAATAAGTCCGTCACACATTTTTTACTGTTTCATTATTTTACCAATACTTTCTAAAATAGTGTACGTTTGAGAATATCAATTCCTGTGATCGATTACTGCTTTATAAGAAAAGTGAAAATGCAAAAAACGTTATTTGGGCAATGACTACAGATTTTAACGATTAAAAACTTTAAATTTGTGTACTGATAAGGAGTTTTATAAGAAACATATTCAAAAAAATCTATTACATAGGCAGATATTAATACTTAGAGCTATGATATTACACATATAGCTATAAAAGACACTACTTATTGAACATCCTCATTACATATTTAATAATCATTTTAACATTTAATTTATTTATTTATTTTAACACATCTCGTGTGCTTATATGTACATGAAAATCTCATTTATATTTTGCTTTAAAAAAAAAACACAAAATAAATTAACAACAAAAAAATATAACCGCACAACATGCGACCGACTCACAATTATTATTGTATTATACATAATTATTAATTTTACTTTTGGCATTAATCATCTATATTCGCCTCTTATCAATTTGTAAATAAAATAATATTAATATTATAGTATTATGTCCATATTTGTAATGCTCATGTATAACAATAATTCCATCAGCTCATCCATCTGCGGTACATACGGCACCCAGATCCACACAGTACGCTTACTTCAACCCCAAATCTGGATACTTGAGCGAGCCTGAAGGCGGTGCTGGTGCAGGAGGATGGAATTCTGATGCATATGACAGCGACGTACCTCAGAGAAGGCACTCCGCTTTGGATCGGAGACGGGCCGCTTCTGATAAAGAGAATGAGATCAACAGTCCATATATGCAGTCGAATAAGTAATTTTAATGCTTTTATTACTATTTAATTAAAATATTTTTAAATGGTAATGTATGTGTGTGTTTAAGTATGATCAATTACAGATACAGCACTTTGGCGTCGGCTAAAGCTAGTCAAGAAGTGTATAAGAATCAACCGGGAAGGATAGAGGACTATATCCCTGGTAGATCGTCAGTTATCGATAAAGAAGCTAAGCAGGTATTATATTATAAAATATTATATTTTAACTGCTAATTTATAATACACAAAAAAATATTCATAAAACGCTATAGAGGAAAAAAAATATTAAAGATCCCACTTAGAGAACATTTTATCTATCTCTAGAGTCGATCTTATGTTTAGCTTTTAAACCGGGGTGAGTCAAATGAAAACTGTAAACAAAAAAGGTTCAAAATCACTAGATGAGTACGGTGAATGGAACGAGCAGTATGAGATCGAACATTTTCATATTACAACCGGTACCTATAAATCCACATCGTTTCAATTAGATTGTAGATCAAAGATAATTTAAGTCATACTGATAACAGTGTTCTTCTCGTTCATCTTAAAAGAGAGTGAGTAAACATAAGCTTTCCGGCTTCGGATTTGTTGAGAAAGTATAATGACATTCCTGCTCGCTCTCATAGTTTTTGCTGGCTGTAGGTCTTATCTTCAGTGACAATTCAACCTAGAAAGATGGCACATTCTGCTTTAAAGCACATCGATACACTGTCCTATAAATTCTAAAAATAAATATTTATGACAGTTTTGAAATTTTTCATTCGCGATCGTCTGGGTAATTTGGGGTGGAAACAGACTATTTGTTATTGTCAAATCTTAAAGAACTCTTTACATTTTCATTTGATTCGCCCTTGTATATCTAAAAGCTCCAGTGAGAACTCATAGTTTTAGACTATAAAAGGATGATTTAAACGCTTGAGTAGTAACATAATCCTTGTATTAAATACTGGACACTAATCTGTTCGGTAACGTATCTTATGATTTACTGACTGTTTTTGTCTTAAACCATAACTTGATAAGAATACATTTCTATAGTTATTTATTAATTAAATTATCGCAAGAACAGCCTCTAGTTTAAAAACTAACCAGTGTATCTTGACACATTTCACTTTAAAATAATTAAAGCTTAGTGAAAGTATTCATCGGTGAATTACTTTTATTACTTGAAAATTGTTATATAACTAGCATTGAACCGATTGATAAGTCAAGGGAAAACTAAACTAACCAATGTTAAACCATGTTTATATAAGTAATAGAGATTAACAGCTGATCTAACCTAACAATAACTTGAAATATAAAAGTTATATGATATATATAAACCTTTTAGGAAACAGTTTTGAATGTGTCAGCCCAATATACCCAAATTCCTAAATAGCCATATATATATATAACCCTCTAGTCAAATATTGCCATTATATATCAAAAATCTAAACAATGGTTTTAAAAGCATATTTAAATTGTATATTTATTTACATATTTAAATAATACTACTGTTGAATGTTCGTAAATAAAAAATAAAACGTATATAAGGACTTTCACAAAGCATTGTACTTCATTCATTTTTTAGGGGGCGTGAATAAGTTGACAACTCGATATGTATGATTTGTTTTTTACGCTCTGGGGTGTAATAATTATCTCAAATAAATAGACGTATTAGCCTAAAGCGTTAATAACAGATATTTTCAAATTTAATACATGTCGAGCTGTCAACTTATTCACGCCCAACACGATTTTAAAGTTTATCCTCTGAAATGTTCTTACCAAAGGGTCTTTATATATTATTAGCAGAAGAATGTTGTAATAATTGGACATAAAGCGTGACAATTTTACTATTTTGCTATAAAACACAACTTACAATGTGTTCACAATTTCTTCAAGGCATCTGAGCACTTTATATACACATTTTTATAATAAAACCTCAAAATTGTCGCTCTTTAAGTTTATTGAAACAAAAAATTACCTCTTATACTAATGCAATGATCTATTGTAGTATATCATTTTTAAGCTATATCACGTTTTACTGCCATTCAGTCTCAGAACGGACATGTTTTGTTTCTTTTTAGTGGTGGGACGAGGTCATGGACATATTTGATGGGGTACGATACATTTTTACACTATTTTACTGAAAAGAAGTTTTCTTCCGTTCAATTTTAATATGAAAATTAAAACATCAATAACTTACTTATAAAGAATTACAGTTTTCATTAACATTGATGGGATTAAAATAAGTTGATTGTAAATATTTAATTAATATAATTTGATTATCATATATACATAGAATATTATGTACAGCTTTCTTTTAACATCATTTAACCAAAAGAACGGTGTTACTAACGTGTGGCTTTACACTGTGTCCTTTTTATAACACCTCGTTAACTTGCTGCACATCCTGGACATTCGCGCCGGTCTTGTCACGTCCAAATATCGTTATCACACACATTCACGAGTAGTGGCTGGACGAGAACTCACCACTTCCCCAGTACAGCACTCTTCTGGCGAGGGCCATACAGCGGAGTGTAAGAATCACTTTTGTAGCCGGAGAGGTCTTGAATGTGCAATGATTTGTCTTTCGAACTTCGAACCAAAATAAACACTTGTTGCTTTGTGTAAAATTTGCTCACACGTCGTTTATTAGCATGCGGTGCATTTGGCTTTGGATGGACACTTGAGATTTCTACAAATACATACATTGTTATACACAAATATGCTATAATGAATATATGAAACTTACTAACATATGAAATGGTAACATGAACAGCTGTTTCAAAAAATTGTATCATAAAAATGTTAATGTTACAAATTAAGAATATAATAGAGTAGTGAAATTAAAAACCACATTGTTTAGAGCATGCATTATGACAAAACTCCGTTCCAGCCTATGGGCGAGGAAAATCGAGCAGCGTCACCATACCATACATTATTTTATATTTTCACCATCAACTGATATCCGCAATAATGTCTCTAAAACAAGAACCATTACTTCATGCAGCTGTCTGAAGATGCTCAATATAGGGTGTTTACCCTGCGGGCTGGAACAGAATTATGTCATAATGCAACACTCATCAAAATATGACCGACATACAATATGAAATAGAAACATACCCACTACAACCACTAAATTTTGAGTTTATCTGTTACTTTATTATATGAAAAACATTATCCAACTACATACTGTAATTTCAACTATATAAATATCATATATAGCAAGATTTGTTCCCATTTCATATATGTATTATACATAAACATATAAACATACACTGACAACGTTTGCATGGTAATATTTGTGAAGAACATTTTTAATGGGATTTTAATTCAAGAAACTTATTATTTAATGCATGGTTTGTAAATATATAAGGATGGTAATCATTTAATTTATCTTATCTGTGTGTTTTCATGAAACTATTTTAATAAATACTCTATATTACACAAATTAAATTGAAATTTTTAGCATGAGATTCTTACAATGTCAATATATTACACAATAAGTTAAACTGCATGTAGAATAACTCTGTTCAATTTTGTGTATTTATGTGAAGCTTGATCCTTCTATTTATTCATATGTAATTCATTCATTGAGAAATATTTAGTATGTATTTTTACAGCACTAATAAAATACGTTCCATCTATAAGATATGGTCTTATAACAGTTATTTAGAATTATATACATCAAAGTCAATAGAAAAATCATCTGAAAGTTGATTGTTATTACAAATTTCTATCTTGCTGGTGTAAGGCCATTTAATTTATTGATTGAAGTTACATTCAATAAAAAGTTGTTCTTCTTTTCCAAATATATAAACTCTGAATGGATTATATCCTAAAATTCTTCAGCTACACTTTTAAACTGTAAATGAAGCTTAATATTTCAAAGTGGTATATGGTTACTAAATCTATACGTATTATGCCTTATAATAATGTTTACAATTATATTTTTCAGCAATTGGCAAACACTAATCAACACCAACCTCCACCAAACAAACCGATTCCTCCATCATCAATATCGAAATCTTATATGGCAAGGTATACACAATCAAATTATAAATCATATATTTATGTGAGAATAATTATTTGATTTATTTCAGAGCATTGAAAGAATCTGGCTATGAGTCTGATTCAACGTTAGTATTGAGAAGAAGAGAAGGATCCCTGGATGCTCAGTTATCTCCGCAAGAACAGAAACTAGCTTACCGCTCGTTACAAGCCGGTGGTGAGCCGCCGTTGCAAGGTTTCCGTAAACCAGCCCCTGACAAACCTAAAGGTATATCTATCATATTAAACCATAATAACAAAAAAATAGCATGTATGATAATATTAATTAAGGCATGATAAAAAACAATTAAGGTTTTGGTTTACTCTTGTAATATTATATATTAATAACGAGTGGTTCTTTAATCTTATACTTCTTCTTATAATATCGGGAACTACTGTTCGTCTGTCGTCAAGATTTGATAGACAAACACCTTTTAACATTATTAGAGGAACGCTGTAGTTCTGTAGCTCTTTTTTAGTAACTGTGACTTATTAATGTATTATCTTTTATATATGACAGGCATATTTGTAGTAAAAAATGTTAAATAACATTAGTTTCTCTATTGCCCAAAGAAAAAGATTTTCGTAGAACGTTTATTACATTCAACTTCTTTTTGGGTGTGAATTTAGAAGTATCGTAGATACTGAGTTCTATCATAAATAAGTCTTCTGAACTTTGATCAATCTATATAAGTATAAATAAACCAGGATAGGTTTTACTGAAAGATTCTGTATTTAGTCCGATTATATGACATTTTAAACATATTTTATGTAAATTTAAATCAAATAATCTTAATTTCAAATACTATTATGAGTCTATGAATACCTAAAAGATCTGTATTTGAAGTCCATATGAACCATAGTGTTTTTAAATTTCTATCGTGTCTGGAAGATCAAAATTCATTTATATATAATTCCGATCGCTCAACACAAATTAGGTTTTCCTAGTTTTTTCTATTCTCACGGATGAATAGTATGATAAATCATAACAAAAACTTGTGCTAGGTCGTTCATAGTGACATATATTGATTTAATGTTGTAATTTAAAGCATATAATTAATAAAATAACTGATTTATAGACTTGATTGTAGTTTGGTGTTTCACAACTTACTTGAAGGTATTGATTGTGTTCACTCCATTATAAGGCATTGTCCTGTCATGTTAAAACGAAAGATTTTAACTAAATTTATTTATTTAAAAAAAAAAAATTTAATAAAAATATCGACCATACGTTACAGTGCAAAGTTTGGTTACTTGATCGTTCTGTAATGTTATAGTTTTCTCAATCTTTACTTGTATTAAATATCCATAGTTATACTATTTCTTTGGTCTTCAGTTAATTTAAATATAAATTATTAGTTAATTTATATAAAAAATAATTATATGAAATGTTTTACTGAAAAAATTATAATTTATTTAATTATTTTTATTTTAGTATTAATATTATGGATTTTTATATTAAAAGAAGTGAAGCTACAAAATAAATTAAAAAATGTACTTATTTTAATAAAATATTACATTGCTTTGCAAAATAAATTTATATCTTATGGTTTTAGCTAAATCATTACTTGTTTTACATAAAGTCACATTTTTTTAATTTATTGCGTTTTTGAATTAGAAAAAGTAAAAATTTTAGTAAATATAATCTTAGTATCTTATAATTTTCTACTTATTTTTAAAACAATACTAAACTTTTTTGCCACATATTTTTTATAATTTTTTTTTCAAAAATTGGCACAAAAGAAAAAAAAAATTTATTAACATATCTACACAATGATTTTATATAAATCATTAGTTATTTCTAATATGGTCAACTTTTTGGGTATAAATTTTAAATACATATAAATTGGTGCAAATAAATAATTTTGCACTAATTTTTAAAAACTTTTTCGCACTTTTTGTCATAAAGATTAAATAAATTTAATAACATAAAATCTACACAATGATTTTATATAAATCATTAGTTATTTCTAATATGTGTAGAACTTTTGTACAATGTACTCTTATTAAATGAATGCATGTGTATAGGATAATACTGTATGGTTATTATGCTAACAAATACTGCTTTAACATAACAAAACTATTATTTTTAACCAGTGAACAGTAAAAATGTGATCTTTATAAATTTTAACGTGAATCCGTATCGGAATGTTTGTTCAGTGACATCAATCGATTATGTAGAGTTTCATCATCAGACGATGTCGTTACAATAAATCCATCACCGTTGACTGATTTTCATGAATGAGTACACTCCTAAATGGCTTTGTGATACAAAAGAGCGAAGGTCATCACGAGGTGAGGCCTCAGCGCTTTGACTGTCCCGCAATTCAATTGTGCTCTGAACTGCGAAGGGGAACAATATCCCTTTTAGGTTACAATTGTTGATAAGTTTATAACATTTCTTCTATAGAAACATAGTTTCGCTTGCTATTTATAAATATACACAGATTGTGTATATATGTATATTCACTAACGGTAAAGTGCGTTATACTAATGCTTTACTGATCAGCTGCTTTAAAAGGTGAGTGACTTTTCTATTTCTAATTAATAAAAAACGCTGGTGGAGGATTTGCTTCGAACGAGGTATTGAATTGCTAATGCCTCTTAATGCATGCAGCTTATATATAACATCAACACAGGCACACAAAAACACACACAGAGAGACACAACTTTATACTTTTTCAGTATCGTCACGCCTTTTTTTACCGGCCACGTTTGCATCACCGCAATTTAGGAGAAGAACCGGCACAATAACAATACTCGAATCAATGAGAACCAGTGTAAAATTATTTGTAATGTTTGATCGTTCACAGACGATACTGAGATTGAATATTTTCCACTGTCGCCGACACTGACCAGAATCCGCGTGCACAAGAACGCCGACAGAGGAAACGATATCATATGTTATCCGCTGACATCGCTGACTACTGATAGTCCTTTTAACAAATACCAACAAACTATACCGTCGTTCATCAGTGTTGACTTTCAAAGGACCAAATTCGATCCTCCTCCGCCTCCTAAGAGACTATCCTCAAAGGCAAACTCTACTTTAAAGCTAGTATCATCCATAACTCCGACTTCAAGATTGCTTCAAACTCGCAATGATATAAACCCTCCAAGAAAGCCTTCATCGGGAACCATCACAAAGAGCAAGAAAGAAGTAAGGGAGACTAAAATGAAATCATTGGACGGCAAAAGAATCAGAACTACAAGAACGACCATTTCCGTGCCAGTTAAAATAAACAAAGCATCTGTAATGAGGAAGAGTACTGAAAGCATCAAAGGAACGAGCAGTTTCTGCTCACCTCGGCATACAATGTCTCCGGTAGATTACGCATCTCCGTTGATCACCAGATACTTTCCTGATAATTCCAGCAATATAAGAGAAATCATAGAAGGGGGCGCTGGAAGAAAGACTCCAATATCAGGGATTTTAGACAGAGGAACTTCTTTAGATAGAACGTTTGCTAGTGAGAAGAAAACTTTACCATTAAAAAGCATACAAGAATTTCCATCAAAGCTATTCAAATCTACAGAAACTTTATCACCTACTGATTCATCAAAATCAAATAAAGAAAATAAAAAAACAATTAAAAAAGCAACTTCTTGCTCTTCTATGAAGTCTATTAAAAATGCAGATGATAAAACAAAAGCTCCAGTGTCGCCAAGAGGCAGAGAACTCATGCGCACCTCTGATAAGCTACTGAATATGAATAAATTAAAATCTTCTGAAACACAAGCTAACGAAAAAATATGCTCCTTTCATCAGTTCGTTCAACCGAAGAAATCTACGAGTAAATCTTCAAGTCGCACGAGAAAATCTCTCGATGATCTTTCGACTAAAGGTAAATCTTCAAACAGTTCGTTGAATAGCATAAAATCGTCTAAATCCAATCACAGATCGATCAAAGGCAGCGACAAGTATAAAGTATCCGCCATTAATGATCAATTCGGGGATTTCAAGAATGTAACGAACAAAACCAACAAGAAGCAAAAGAGCGAAAGTAACAATGACAAAAAGTTCGGAACGTACACAAAGAGCAAGAATGCAAAATTGCCAAAAACTCAAGAAAAAGACACCGTGAAATATCTCAAATCGATTAATCGCGAGATCGACGACTACGTGACCAAATACGAAACGGCATTTTGTGCCAATTTGAGCGAAATCAACAGCCAAAGAGATGCCATAATGTCAGACTCTTTCTTTCAACATTTACTGTTAAGAGACGTTCCGCGTCAGAGTCAAGTGGACTACGATCCTGATTACCACTCCACTTCAGTCTTAGAGAAAGCTAAATTCTTCCAAAACGTTCAAGAAAATACGACTCAATCAATGACTCGGCACGTGAACTCATATCTGAATAACAAGAAAGCCGTGACTGATTCTAAATTTAGATCTTGGGATCGATATGAAGCAAGACCTAGAAGTCCAAGAGCTGTATCTTGGCCGGGAAGGATGAGTCAATCTTGCATAAGAAAATTCGATAGTCTATCTCAAAAACCATCAATGATACCTAAGCTGCAAAGCAGAAGTATGAGTGAACCTCCCAAAGTAGAGCCTATACCAAAAATAGCTCCCCATTTTTATTATAAATCTCCGAATAAAATCATATATCAAAAAATTCAACATCCTCCTACTAAGATCGTATTTACACAGACAACCAGACCGTTATCTCCAGTCATAATTCGAAAGAAACATAAGCCTTCCGAAGTTACAAGATTACCATCTCCATCTAAAATAATTTTGAGTCAAACATCAAGTACAATTACTCCTGTTATTACTCATGATAGATCTAGATCTGAATCGCCTTTAATTCAGCGCAAATCTGATCTTAATTATTATAGCGATTCAGAGCCACCAAGAAAGAGATCTTCACCGGCTAAGATTATGGATTCGTTTAGTGTAAGAAAAATGCGAGAAGAATCTCCATCGCCATCTCCGATGCGCTCACCATCTTGTCGCAGAATCCACAGTGCTAGAATATCTCAATGCAGGGCTGATGATTGTATAACGAAGCTAAAGAAAAAAGTGATTAGGACTCAAAGCGCAGGAGAAGCAGAATCAAGACGGAGAGAACACGATGAAGATGCTTTCGTGAGGAGCAATTCATTTTTAAACTTATCTCACATACGAGACCATCTCAAATATCAAGAATATATTACTGAGTTAAAGCATAAGAGATCTAAATGCGATCGTTTTAAAGAGTTGAATCGCTTTTATTCATATCTGGAGAGGATAGGGGAACTGGAGCGAGCCACTTCAGTGAGCGACTTGAGACCGAGGCGCAGAGACGAAGAAATTATCGACTTTGAAAGGTGGAAGAGGGTGAGGGCTATGGAAAAAGCCGAAGACGAGCTAAACAGACTTTATAAGAAGATGAAAACGGAGCAGCAAGAAAAGGATTTGTTGTTCTTGCCACACGACGCTGAAAGTTTGAAGTGGTGTCAGAACAAAGACTGGAATTTGAGATCAAAGGAAAAGTCGGTGGAAGACCTGCGCGAGCACTTCAGCAAACTAGCTGACGGCGAAGCAGACAATGTGAGACACTTAAGGAGAAATTCCGATATTCAGAAAGATATGTATAAGCCGCTGTGGAGAGGAAACTCGGTCATGAACTTGGCGTCGAGTCTAACAAAACGAAACCAGTCGGAAGTTTCGGAAAAACTGGAACGGATAAGTGCTAAGATTAAAGTTGAACCGACATTGACAAACCTAAAAGAGAGGTTAGGCATTGGTAACAGACTTTGGAGCAGTTTATCCATGGAACAAGTAAGCGCTTTGAAGAGCCAATTGAATAATATTTACAGCAAAGAGTTGGAAGCGAAATTTAAGGAGAGCGCTAACGAAGACTTTATCATCACAGTTCCGAGCAAAGAAAAACCTAAAAATGGCTTACAAGTTCGATGCAATTCTTTCACAGTCGGCGATGTTGTAAATGGAATGGAATCTAATAAAAACATCAGAGCTGATTCTATTAGTTCTATTCAACACTCGTCTTTAGATAAAGACACTAAAGATTCATTAAACGCATACCAGAACTTATCAGAGAGAGAAAAGAAACAAATATCTATGACTATAAGTCAAGAAGTCTTGGAAAGAGTTAGACAACATAAAGAAAAATATTCACCTGTTGTATTGGCAAAAGAAACTAGGGGTGCTACAGCTACTGCTAGAATTCGCGGGATAAATAAATCTCAATCAGGTAGTTCTACACCAAGAACGCCTCAGACTTTCGATATATTTCAAAGCGATAAATCTAAGGATACATTTCCATTGATCTCTATAGACGAAGAGATTAAAAAATCATTAGAGGATAATAAAGCTTTAAATGAAAGAAAAACAAGTTTATCTCCTCTGCGGCAATCTTCCGCTAGTGAAACTGAAACGGGAAGTTCAGATGCTTCTAACAGGACCGTTATATTTCGAGATGTAAAAGATGCAGTTCAGAAGAAAGTCGATTTTTTTGAAAAGAGCCGTCAAGATACCAGCAGCGCTGGAGCTACCATACATCACGCTAGAGACGATTCATTAGAAGAAAAACAAGATCAAGGACAAGCAGAAGAAGCGCAAAAACCGCCTCGTCCCATACAAGAAAGTTCTAATAAATTAGGTCATTCGCAGTCGTTCTCGAGTCTCAAAGACTTGTTTGGAGAGACTCATCAGACTGTTTATTCGAGCATGTCACCTGTGCCGAAAAGCGAAAAAACGGAATCTAAAGAATCGAATTTAGTTTCGTCGACCATTTCTAGCTTGGAGAACGTTTGTAGAAGCAGAAGTTTATCGCCAGATCCAGAGAGGTACTGGAAAGCATATTTGAGCTTGGTTAAGGCAGGAGAAGTTCAAAAGTTAAAGATGAAGTTTGAGGATTCTGAAAATTACTCCAGTTTAGAAGAAAGTGCACCTAAGCTGCGCAGATATCAAAGCGACCCTGAGATTATTCGGACGATTTTACAGCATAATTGGGAGAAGAAGAATAGCGTTAATGTTAGAAGGCACGAGAGGGGAGAAGTGGATAGATTGACGCATAAATATGAGACTTCTTCTAGAGGTAGGAGTCGGTATAGACGGCATGGCGTAACATCTCCGATTTTAAAGTCTTCTTTGAGGGTCGAAGATAGAGAGATGCCTCATATCGATGTCATTTCGAAGATTGCTTCTTTGAAAGTGCAAGCGTCTCCTTCTGGTCCACAAGCTGAGTATCCAGCTGAATGTCCCATTGGCGAGGTAAATAGGATCAAGCAGAGGTTCGAGAAGGATAAAGAGGATACTTCCTTATTGGGGAAGATGTATACTTCAACGCCGGATATTCACGAGTTGAGGGATATTGCACCATACTTATCCGGACCGTGGGCGTCTCACAAGTATCCTAAGAGGCAAGACAACAATAGGTCGTTATCTACATCCGATTACATCAGCGAAGATAAGTATTCGCCGGTAAGGAAGGATAGGCCCAGACCGAAGTCTACGTCTCCCATCAGGGAAAAGACTCACAAGCCTTCCTCGATTTTGAAGCAGCAGAAGAAAGTCGACGTGTTTGCCAATCAAGAGTTCGATCCTGATAAACATAAGCCTAAGTATAGATATGAACCTCCTAGGGAAGAGCCTCCTGCTAGACCGGCGTTTCCTCAACAGCTTCCGGCGCAGAGCTCAAGACCAACGGTCACATTCAGAGGTTCTTAAATCATATAAAACGCACATTTATCTATGTACACACGTGTGCCTTGTGTTTTTATTCTTTATTTATGATTATTGTTTGTCATTTGTGTCACCAAATCATTGGATTCGTATTGATCGTAGACCCGGAACTGGCTCCTATTCCACCGCCCAAAGGGATACCCATCAGCAGAGACTATGGTCTAGGTAAAGTATCTTAAATTTATTTTTTTAAAACATAAAGAAGAGCACTAATAGATTTTGGGAATCACGTGATATTCGTAATGTGTTCGGTATGAAAGAAAATTGAATTTTCCCACTAACTCAATTATGAGCTCACCTTGAACGTAACGCGAATCCGTGAAATATGCTTTAACGTAATATTCAACGATATGCGTCAGTGATGATCAACCATTGTGAGTTGTAAGCAAAAATATATATAGAGTGATTCATGCAACGGTTCTTTATCATATTGCATTATCTTGGTAATTGTAAATCTTGTCATGTGAGAATATCTTCATTGTGATTAGATATACAACTCGGTAAAAATAATTTAATAATATTTTCCGCAATAAATTATAATACATAAAAGAAGAATAGTATTAATTATGCAAAAAACACAGCTGCCGAAACGTCTTAAAGTTTATGTATCATTAAATATGTTTAGTTAAAATGTATTCATAAATTTGACTACTAAATTTAGTAAACATCTTGTTTTAAAAAATTACAGATATCTATTAGGATAGATTATGCTTGAGTTAAATTTTGTTTATACCATACTACTACTACTTTTCGGAGTTTCTGTTTTAATGACAGCCTAATATGCTGGTAACTGTTTCCAAAATAACATTTCCAAACGCTAGTTAACGTTTTTTGGTTAAGCACATCAAAACAATTTTATAAATAATTTTATTAGTGAAAACGGATGGTATTTCACTTATTTTTTCATCATGAGCGCCTCTTTGCTCTTCTTTAAATTTATGACACAGTGTCAATAAATTTAAGTATCTCCTTTTGCGCAAAAGATACAGATCTCTAAACGCATCTCAAAATACACATTTTCACATCACGTGTATTGTCAATGGAGTAAAAAATAACAAATAAATTTATCGTACAATAAAGTTGTGCAAAACTTCTTGAAATAATTGACATAATAAAAACTGTACAATTTCGCAGCTAGAAAATTGTATATTAATAATGAAAAAAAAGCATTTGATAAAAATGGCACAGGTAACCCTACTTATACCATATTTGCGTTAACGCAGTCAGTTTGAAAGCTATCCACTTCATCCTTATTCATAATTGAGAAAGAGATGACAAGATTTAATTCCCGATTTTATTTTGAAGGGTTGCGAAGTCAGTCTCGCTGCTCCTCTAAAATGTATTTATGATCTGATTCTCAAAACATCACTATTTCCTGATCTATGGAAATGCACAAAAGTCATAAAATTCTATTCATAAAAGGGTGACAAATTATTTATAAATAATTATAGACCAGTCGCAGTGTTGTCAGCTCCTGCTAAATTATTTGAAATAATTATTCATAAATATCTCTAAGATCACTTTCGGCAAGTTTTGTTAGACTAACAGCACGGGTTTCGTCCTGCCCGTTCCACTGTTACTAACCTTCGTCGTTCACCAAAACGCTGACAACTTCTCTCGATGCGGGAATTCAAGTAGACGTCGTGTATACAGGTTTTGAGAAAGCCTTTGACAAAGTTTGTCATGGGTTATTATTAAAAAAATTGTCGAACCTCGGTTGCTTAGATAATTTAACTCGGTTATTCTCGAGTTATTTAAGCAATCGTAGACAGTTTGTAACCTATGGTGGCCGATTGTCAAAAGTATATTTAACCCCTTCGGGGGTTCCTCAAGGATCCAATCTGGGACCTCTGCTTTTTGTGTTATTTATTAATGACATAAATACAGCAATTAAAAATTCAAGTTTTCTTCTGTACGCAGATGATTTAAAATTATATAAATGCATTCGATCTGTTGTGGACTCCTTCTCTCTGCAAAGTGATTTAGACTCTCTGTGGAGATGGGCTTCCATTAACCGTCTGCCCTTTAGTGTCGGAAAGTGCCATACTGTGTCATTCTCTCGATCCCGTTCGCCATCAGCTTATTTCTACCATCTCGGTGGTAACATTTTGACTGGAGAAACTTCCACTAAAGATCTCGAAATCACTTTCGAGAGCAAATGGAGGTTCTCTCTACACATACACGACGTCTGTGATAAATCTTCCAAGATGCTCGGCTTTGTTATGAGGAATACCTTTCACTTTGACGATCCGTTAGTTATTCGCATCCTCTATGACACCTTAGTTCGTAGCATTCTTGAATCGGGATCTATAATTTGGAATCCCCGAATAGCCAAATATTCCCTTTTAGTGAAAAAAAATCAAAAAAGGTATTTAAGATACCTTTACAAAAGGACATTTGGTTATTATCCGTACTTATTTCCCAGCGCCTTTTTTGAAAGAGCGTTGGAATAAGATTCGCTGAGTTCTCGCAGAAAGCTGTATGTCGCTAAGCATTTTTTCAAATTACTAAAAGGTGCTATCGACAATCCAGCTATTCTCGAAGAATTCCAGTTTTGGGTTCCAGAACATTTTCGAGAATCACGATCGCGACCTCTTTTGATGACCGTTAGGGCTAGGACATCCGCACTTGCCAACTCGCCTATAGCTGTGGCCATCCGGTTCCTTAATACGCTGGCATTACATATTGACTTATTTAATGTTAGCTACGAGGATCTGATCTTGTATCATTTAATTTTGATATTTTATAATTTTTTGTTATGTTTAAGTATTGTTATATTTATGTATATATATACGTTTTTTATGTTTTATAAATTTAAAATTTGTTTTCGACCATCGTGGCGCATTGGGGTAACCTGTTAGGCCACAATGGTCTTAATTTCATCTAAAAAAAAAATAATAATGTCATAAGTGACTATCAAATAGTGTAGTACGATTTGCAATCAAGCTGATATTTTATTTATTATTAAACTTTATCATTGCATATTTCTTTCATAGTTACTTACATTGACACTTTCACTATAAAATAATTATTTTTTATATTATTCTTAATCATGATTCATGATCTTTACTACTGGTAGTATTGCACTACAAATTTTATACATTCTTAAGTAACTGCAGATGTTTTTTATGATAATCAACATACCTTTTGAGGATGTTTGAAATAGCAAAAAAACACTTGTGACCGTGACAAAATTATTTGAAACATACTGTATCGTGCGCATCGATACTAAAGGCGAATTTTCGCAAGTGTTTCAAAAAAATAAATGTCTCAGTTGTTCTGACGATGCATAGCACTAGACACGTAACGCTTGCAAAAAATATACTTAATAATCATATAATACAATCAATAAAATATTTCGAAACATTCCTTATCAATGATAAAGCTATGAATTATGTTTTAAGTCAGTGTCGAATCAAGACTGGGTGTGATAACAGTAACAGTGATGGCTTATAAATACAAAATAGACACCGACTTAAAAAACGATTCAGTTATTGAAAATGACATAAAAGTTATAGAAAACGGTGTTGTTAAATTGAGATTGAACAGTGGCAAAAAGAACGAGCATCTTAGGCGTTCGATGCCTGTTATTAATGGAAATTGGGATAAGAGACTCTCTGAACTTCCTATAATATACGGACCACAACCTTATAGTATGTATATATTAGTATTATTAAAAAATAATACACAAATCTCGTTTGAGAGCTTTCACAGGAAACTCGGCACATTTATGGAAGTTCATTAGCAATCTAGTTCTTAATTATTATTATGGAAAGAGTAGAAAGTTTTTTTAAGTGCGACTATCTCTCATCGTTTTTCAATAAATTCTATGATGACTTTTCGATGAGATTGCAGTTATTTATATTTTTTTGTGTCCATTAAATATGATGTGTTTGCATACGTAATGCGGTGTGGGAATTTGATGGTTCTCAAGATTTAATCAAAATATATGATTATTGCATTGGATACAATCATTTTTTATTTTATGAATATAAAAGTAGTAAATCAAGTTAACGTTTTACACTTGAATAATCAAATTTTATAAATTAGTTTTTTTTTTATAATTTGATTTTTAAAATAGTGTAATTTGCATTTTCTCTCATAGATAACAATATGCCATTCATGTTATCATTATAAAATCAACACAGAATATTTTTATTATAAAAGTTATTTATTACCAATTTTCTGATTTTTTACCGTTAATATTTTTTGCACCGTAGTGAAATTACTTAATTCAATGTTTCACATTGTTCATCTAATAAATTAATAACTAAATATGACTTAGCTTTAGCAACTATCAAGTTACAATGATAAAAACTTCTGCAAGTCAAATTATTAGGCTTTCAAATATAACTTATCGATGATTTACGAACCTAACATTACATTAATAATTTTATATATACTCGAACCGTTGATGGCTATGAAATTCAGTAGCAATAAAATTAGCAACTTTGCTGAAAATAAAGCCTGATACAAAATGAAACGTAATTATCGATGTAGCGAAATTGACAATCTGTAACAAACAGACATATGGAAGAGTTCTATATAAATATACATATGATACGTAGTAATAAAATATGCGTTGTTATGGAATTTGATATAAAAAAATAGTAAAAAATACGCCATTGATAAATCGCAGAGCATATTATACCAGTCACGATTTTTTACTAAGCAGTCTCGTGGTTTTGTTGGTAAACAGTCTCGTGGTCAGTTTTACGAGTAGTAGTCGTAGTAGTAGTAGAAAAAGTTGCTTTGCCGCCTTTTCCACTACGCGAGATCAGTATCGTACGAACCTTCGCAGGCGACGGGTGTTTCGAAAGTTTCTTTTACAAAAATCGCTTGTTAAAAAAAATAATTTCGCTCGCTCGTCGCAAATCAAAGTTTAATTTAAATGCAGGTGTTGAAACAGATAAAGAAGTTCGCCATGTTGGGTGCGTTGCTTTTTCGAAACTTCTAATCTTATCTATAAATTGTGTGTAGTGTGTTTTATTTTATAATTTTGCAATAATGTAAATGTGTTTTTTACAAGTTACTGTCAAACGCAATTATGGGCTTCATTATAATAATTATTATTTTCTTGGTCGTATACGAATTGGGCTCTGAGTGCTTTTGGAGTCATTTGTATTCTTCGCTTTGAGTCGACTTCAAAGGTTCTTCGATTCGAGATATTTGAATTTTAAATTTGCGTTAGGAGAACGTAGTAGTTCTCCGTTAGGAGATGTACGTGACAAATGTTGATATATGCATTTGTATTGGAACACTTTTTATAAAAACATATTTGTAAAGTGTGGCAATTAAAAGTGGCTTAACTAATCGTCTTTTATGTGTGATGGTGATTTTGATGAATAGTCAGTAATTAACTTTTGATTTAACAAATATTTTCATAGTACATATTTGATTAATTTCAAGCATAGTTTTTAACGAATGATAATTTTACTATCGTTAAGATATATATTATAATATAAAAAATAGATTGCAAATTTCTAAGCAATTAATAGGAATTTCGAGGTTTTAACGAAAAAAAACTACTAAAAAATAAATTTGGATTTATATTTTTTTTATGAATATCTGTGAAAAAATTGTAGAGTTAAATTTTATAAAAGTACAAATATTTTTCTATTTAAGGACATTTAAAATTATCTAAATATTATAATATATTATAAATTTAATCAATATACATATGTATTCAATTTAAGCTAAAAGTCTATAATTCTTGTCTAAAATGAACCTAATGTTAATATTTTAATTTTATTTTACGAATGAAAAGAGTATGTGTGAAAGTTATTCAACAAAATTTAAACAAGTCCATATTTTTTTTTAATATTTTCGCTATAAAAAGTGTCTTTTTTAAATTTAAATTTGATAACGTTAGTGCGTTTAAAAGTAGCCTAATGATAATATTTAAAAAAAATTAAAATAATATACATCAAAATTATTAAATTCGATTAAAACATAATTTTTTCAGTATTTTTGTTTTAAAAATACAATATTTTTAGACCTAGGATGTTTAATATAATATTATTTAAAATAGCCTGGTGTATATATTGTACTATAAATCAACGGTATTTATCGTAATTATTTGTTTTAATTAGAGCATTCTTTTTTTAGTATTATTTTTAAAAGATTAGTGAGGTGTTCTTTTCTTATATATAAAATTATTTTTTATTTTAACGGTTTAAGTTTAGGGCGTTAAAACCAGCCTTGTGTTAATATTTTAAAACAAAAATAAATCAAAACAGATACATATTAAGTATATTTGATTCAATTTAATCGTAAAATCATTATATTTATGTATTATTATACATATATAAAAATTTTGAGGTTTTCACAAAAAATTACTAAAAAATAATAGTCGATTTAAATTGAGTTTTATACTTTTTTTAATAAAAATCTGTGAAAAAGTTGTGAAGCTTAATTTTGAAAAAGTACTAATATATTTGTATTTAATGCCATTTTAAAGTAGCCCTATCTAAATATTTTAATATTAATTAAATCAATATATATGTATATATATCAATGTGATTTAATTAAATTTCAGTAAAAAGTCCATAATTATTGATATAAAAATCTAAAATAAGCCTAATGTTAATATTTATATATGAAAGTTATTTAATAAAATTTAAGCTAATCTATATTTTTATTTTAATATTTTCATTTTAAAAAATGTTATTTTTTAATTTAAAATTACAATATATTTTCAATAAATAACATTAGGGCGTTTAAAAGTAGCCTAATGTGAATATTTTAAAGTAAATAAAACTTCAAGATTATTAAATTTGATTACTGCATAATTTTTTCAGTATTTTTGTTTTAAGAGTGAGGTGTCCTTAACCCTTTGAGTAATGAGTTAATACACATTTGTTAATTGGCTAGTATACACCTGGTGAGTTAATTCTACGTATTTTTCAATAATAGTTTTTGTTGTTAATTATTTATTATTATTTATATTGCATTTATAGTAAATTCTAGGAAAAAAACAGTGTTTCTTAACGTTAATTGCTTTGATTGCTTTTACACTTTTTTTGTATTAGTTATTTTAATTTTTTCTAATATTAAATTTACTTCATTTATTTTATATTAATTCAGAGGCTCTACGTACTCTCTAATTTATAAAAAAAATATTATATGAATATAATATTTTTTATTTATTATTTCTTCAGTTATATGTGTAAATATATAACTAACTGGGGTACTTCAAAACAGTGAAATATCGACCGCCGTACATGTACGGCGATACCGCTATTTATGATTTGTTTTAATAAATGTATATACTTAAATGTACAATATAGTATAAATGTATATACTATATTGTACATTTATTAACTAAATATTTAGTTACATTTAACAACAAGCTAATATTTATAGGATATATATATATATATATATATATATATATATATATATATATATATATATATATATATATATATATATATATAAAAATTGAAGAGGAATAAATTTTTATTTTTTATTTTTTATAGTAATCATTTTTATATTATATTAATAAGCCTAGCGTTTAATAGTGTGAAGTTCATAAACAAATTATTATGTTTATTTAACTTATTGAATGATAAAATTCACACTTGGATTTAATCCAATTCTATTACATTTATAGCAGTAAGTAAAAATATGTTACTGTACAATATTTAGGGACTTTGTATAAAAATCTGGGAAAATTTGAGGAGTTACATTAAAAAAAATTTAAATATATTCTGGTACAAATCAAAACAGTACATTTCTAATGATACAAGAAGTATCATTAGAAATATTTATATATTTCTAATGAGAGGTACGAATTCAAGTATATCTAAAAATCATATTATTTCTCAATTATAATTTTTAAGTCAAAAGCACTCAAAAGACCTCCCACATTACTCTAGAACCATAATGACTCCACCTCGATTCCTATCCACATCTAAAAATGCGACACCCGTTTCTCCAGCGGCGCCCTATGTAACGGCCCTGTCTCTTGTACCATAATTATCTACACATCTAACGGATAGAAACCGACCATTTAACGGGCTAGAATGGTTATGATATTCTGGTCGCACTTAATTGCCCGGGGTATCATCACCGCGCTATAGGAATGCCACTTTCTTCTTCTTCTCGCAATAGTCGATGATATTTTTGTTCGCCACTTTTTGCCAGATTCTTTCGCGTTGCTTTCCCAGCAGCGGTCTCGGTCAAGCGTTTGGAGAGTGAAAGCAGCCCAGCGAGCGACAGGTAGCTAGCCAAGATCTTGGGCCTGATGGTAATGATAGTTGACCCACTGTGTGCTACGACGTGAAAACGGTGCCTCTAATGGCACTCGGTAATTGCACGTGCGCACCTGTAATTCCACGGTTACTTTGACCAAGATTGATAAGATTAATTTTTAAAGAGAGTCGTCCAAAAAACATTATTATGGTGCTTTGAAACTGGATTAATTTTTCTTATAAAGGTCCATTGAAATTGATATTTTTGCTATTTTTATATAGGTTGTCTACATATAACACTTGATTGACAGAATTTTTCGACACCTGTTGCTTTCTCTATGGCTTTAGAAGCCACGAACGTTGCTGATTTAGATATATTTACTAGATATCTTTTTATTAAATATAGCAAGGATTAAAATTGTCATAAACTATTTTTTTATGTCAAGTAACTTCCATTCTAATAATTGCTAATCTCAGCAGATGTGAATCAACAACACGTTTTTTATTTTCAATTCTTAATTCTAGGTCAATGAAGTATTATACATAGTTTTTTCTCAAAAAACATTTGATAAAGTTTCTTATGAACTTCTTCTTCAAATGTTAATCAACTTTAGTTGATCGAACGCTTTTGTTAATTGTATGTGAGCTATGGTCTCATCGCTTGCTCTGTGTATCGCAGGGTTTCAACTTGTATCCAATTTAACTGTATTGTTTTTAAACAGTAAAATTGTCTGAGCCATAAATATCAAAGTCAAAGTAATACCCGCCGCATCCAAATATTTTATGAATATTTCTCTCTTCTTTCCATTTTTATTAGACAATTAATTTACTTAAAAATAAAAGTAAGAACAATACAATTCAAAGCCTAAAAAATAAAACCTTGTATAGTTTGTCAAGGTAATCAATGCTATTCTGGATAAATCTACTACGAAATTAGATTAACGCTCGATTGATTTATTTTTGGTCATTTTCGTCATGGTGTCGATAGTTTTACCTTGAAACTTGTTAAGCAACCTCTAACAAGTCAAAGTATTTACAATCAAAACAATTTAGTTTACTTAAGTTGTTATTGACGTTTATAGCATTTACAAAAATAAACCACATTTAGAAGTACATACAATTGTATTTGGTTGGTTGAGAAATATGCGTTCTATAACCTTCAACTTCAAAAACATTTTTCACAGGTGGAATTTAACATTATTATTATAAATAAATATGATTAAAATGTTTGCTAATTAATAACAAGTTAACTTTTTTTCTCTTGTGTGAAATTTGGAGAATTTGATTGAATCTTTAAATGTACTTTTGGCAGCAGCTTTATTGTTAAAATTCCAGGTCACGCATTGTCGTACAAGAGAATTAGACCTTTGCATTAGATCGATTTTTAAACACAAATTTTACAATGATGTATATATAAGTGTCAGCATAATTTTATTTTGGTGTAAATTCGGTTTCGCGAAGTTCTTTGCTGCTTAATTTTTGTCCAATAATTGCGCAGACCGCTTTCTGTTGTCGTAAAATGTAATGTTCTTATTCAATTCTACGATAGAATAACTATTAAGATCGTCAAAAACCGTTCAATACATTTTTTTATGTAAAACCATGAATTATTGTGTATGTTTTGATTCATCTAAAGTAGGACGCCTTTGACCTTCTTTATCTTCAAGGCTTTCGTCTTCAGCAAATTTTGCAACAACTTAATTTACTATCAGTTTCTACTACTTCACCACTTGTTTTGAACCCATGCAAAAAAATTTAATATATAATTTATTTTTTTTGAATAAAATTATATATATAATACTAATCAAATTTTATGATGTCAAAACATAAACCTGTCATGATTTTTGTGTTAGGAGTGATTATTTTTGTTTATGTTACTTTTAAATGAATTTTTCTGTGGATACATCCGTAGGCTGTAGGCATCTCTGAAACAGGTTCATCAGAAGCGGTCGTTTCTGGCATTTTTGATTCTCTGAAATTGGGTCAGGCTCCTCTTGGTTGAAGTTCATACGAACTTAGTTGATCCAAGCTCTTGAAGTTCTAATGATCTTATAATATTTTTGATTCATGGCGGATACTTTGACTTAATCTGCAAAAAAGATTTTCTCACGGTGGTGTCCCATTTTTATAAAGAATCACATTTTTATCTTAAACGTTTTAAGCCCATTATGTATATCACACGCCGAAACTAGCTTTGATTTAATAGCATATTATTTGGAAACTTTTTTGTATGCTTTCTTATATGTTTTTAGACCTGCCGCTTTAATCCCTTTATTGGGTTGGATCAATTGTTGAATCAAATGATGATTGATTCTAAAAAAAAAAAATTATTTTAATTTTTTGCAAAATTGTGGCAAATATAAAAACATAAAATATCATAACTTCGTCGGATAAAACCTATAAAAATATAAAAAAAAATAGTTTTTTGCCTTAAAACAAGTTTTATATTAAATTGAACGGGCTTACAGGCTTTTATGAGACTTGCAATTTTCTTAAGACTATTAATTAATTTATTGTGAAGATTAAGACTTTAATTTTTGCTATTAAATAGAACTCTTAAAAATCATTATATTTGTTAAAAAAAATATAGCATAAAAATAGTTTTTTTGCTTCAAAATAAGTCGAACCGGCCCTCCATACGAGCTTTTATAACTTGCAATTTTCATATGGCTGATACTTTGTTTTAATGACTAAGAATTGAATATAAAATTTTTAGCACCCCTATAATATTTGATGAAAAATAAAATATGTCACTTTTATTCAAAAATTATGATAATATTAAAAACTTAAATATCCATAACTCAGTTAGATATAATCTTACAAAAAAGTTTTTCTTATAAAAATGTTCATAAGCTAAATCTGCATCGAAATAAAATATAAAAAAAAAACAGTTTTTTGCTTAAAAACAAGCTTTAGATTTAATTGATCGGACCCTCGTACAAGCTTTTTTGAGATTTTTTATGGCTGGTAATTCCTTTGCTTTGAAGAACAAGACTTTATTTTCGTTATAGAACATAATTCCTAATAACCCTTATATTATTCGCTAAAAAAATAAAATATGTGCATAAAAATAGTTTTTTGCTTCAAAACAAGTTTAGTATGTCGATCAGCCCTCCATGTAAACTTTTATAAGACTTGCAATTTTCTTACGGCCGATAATTCCTTTTGAATTGAATTTTTGTTATAACATAGAATTCTTAAGCACCCCTATAATATTTGCTAAAAAAATGACACTTTTTTGCAAAATGGTGGCAAATTTAAAAATTGTAAACATTCATAACTTCGTTGGATAAAATCCTACAAAAAAGTTCGCTTAATAAAAAATGTTTAGAACCTAAACCTGTATCAAAATAAAATAGTTATCTTTAAAATTATATCACTTTGAATATGATTAAATACTAGTTACATTAAAAAACATAGGTTAAAATAAAAAAAAACTATCAACTAAACATATCTTACATTGTTAATTAATAAAGTTTACACATTTTTTTTAACTATACCGGAAAGCAAAGTATGATTATTAAAATACGTACATACATATGTATATCAAAATTGATATATCCTGCTTTTTATAACGAAATTCGGATAATAATGCAAATATGTAGGTGTTTATTTTTATAATACTATAATACATACATATTAACCACACAATTCTTTTTTTATTAGCAATTTTATGATTGTTTTTATTTAAATATATTATAATAAGAAACCATAAAAAACAGCGTAACGAACTACAGAGGTCACGGTTAATACCTTATACATAACAAATTTAAGACTACGTAGTACGTAATCTAATACGTTTATATGATATTTATGTAGACAGTATCTATTAGTTTACCCTAATATTATTATATTTTATAATATATGAGAAGGTTAAAAGTTACAGCCATATGGAGTACCTGAAATTATCTGCGTGTATGATTCAGTAAAATATTCCGATACACATATTATTTACTTAACTGTAAAAAATAATAAAAGAACCATTTCACTTTTTAAATCTAGTATTATATAATGTAAATATGTGTAGAAATATGCATGATATCAATGTAGTAGAATGACGCATGCGAATTATTATCTGTAATATATGAGTACTTCCGTTACCTGACTGAAATCACTAGTCGCATAAAAAAGGCATTAATTATATCATTAAATTATACAATAACCGCGCAATTTAGACATATACAGATTAATATCAAGCGGCGTGTGAATATCAACTTTTTATTCACAAAATCTTGTCACGGTATGTATTATTATAATATAGTAGGTGCGCCGTTCGCGTTTCGTATTCATAATGGACTAATTATGAAGATTTGGTCATTTTTTACATACACGAGCGGCACGCTTACATGTCATTATCGAACAGGAACAATGAAGAATGACGCTCGATCATTAATGGCTGAGTCTTCTCTGTAGAACAATGGGGCAATTGAGAACGCCCATGCGGCGAAAACGTTTATTACCTATGTATTATGGTAAAATGCAATAAAATTGATGGTGTGTTTCAGAGTCTCCGAGGCGATACGTGGAAGGAGATGTGAACATCCACTACAGGGTTCCTGTGAGGCAGGAACCCAGGCCGATGGTTCCTGAAGATGAGCTGGCCAGAAGGCAGGCCGAACATATGAGGAAGGTGTATCAGGAGGAGAGGCGTAGAAAATACTTACAGGTATGTTAAACACTTTTAAACAATGTTATCATTGTCAAACATTCCAATGGTGGTAGATAACAATATAGCATAAAAGGATGACTTGTATTCCTTATTACAAAAAATCAGGATATTTATTTTGTGAATGGAAATGTATATTTTATGACCGGAGTAGAAAGAAAGATAAGCAATATCTTTGTCTACATGAGGCATTGATAATATTGCGACAAAAGTTATATTTTTTTAAGAACAACTAAGCTTTATGAACATAATAATTCGTTTTGATGAAATAAATGAAATATTTTCCAATGCAATAAGAACCAATTTCAATATTGATTTTAATATTTTTTTAATAACCACATACTAGCTCTTTTCTCAGAAACATCTAAAATAAACGTGTGTTCTAATTCTTGCAGTGGATAAAAACGATTTTCATATAAGTCCCGAGTATAATTCAATGACTTTGTTCTGATGGTGATGTCATACACACAAACATTCATTCGTGATTTTATCGTCTGTATCGACCGCACCTTTTGATCGGTGATAATGTAAAACAATTTTTTTGGAATGAAACTTATATGGTATTTGCAAAACTGTTTCATTTTGCTTTAGTATATATGCTACGAGTATTGTAGTTTGTATTATATACAGATTTTACTTTTGCTCACAATTTTTTTTTATAAAAAATATAATTTGGGGAAATTTTTTTATTTAAAAGCACGTCAGCTATTACGTAGAAATATCTAAAATATTAACTTTTTATTCAATATATTTATATAAGAAATATGACATGTATACACAGTGTACATCACAGGAAGGAAAATGTTAATAGCTCTAATTTATGAAATAAAAATATTTATATATGGCATATTAAAAAATAAAATATTTAGTTATGGAAAATATATTAATAATTTGCCAATGAATACGATGTTAAACAATATTAAAATACATTAACATTAATTGTAAATAGATAAACACATACAAATATGATTAATGAAGTTTTCAGTCAATATCTTAAGAATTAATAAAAATTGCCTATATTGAGATTTGGTTTATTGCAACTCTTTTTATGAAATGAAAACAAAGGCTACTATAGATAAACACAATTAAGTTTCCATTGTAAGAAAGTCGTCATAAATAATCGAGTTATTGATTTGTGCCATAAAATTCTACATTTACTATTCTATTTATGCGTTTCTATTTTTTACAACCATAACATTCATTGACATTCAAACGCGTTTCACCGGTCATGTTGAAAGTGGTCGTTTCCTGTCTCTGCTCAAACGATTTTTTAATTGTTCGGCGAACTATTTGTCCGAACGCTGAATAACGAATTCGACCCACCGCAGTCGTTTGACATAGTTTTTGTTTTTTTATCTCAGGAAAGTGAGAGTGGTCACAAATTTGACCATCGCCGAAATTCCTAAGCGTTTTTATACTACCATTACGATAACGCGAACGACCGGTTTTGAAGTGGACTTGAGACAATTAGATTTTAAAATAATGGTTGTATGGAGTTTTAGGAGAACAACGAACAACATTTTTTACATGTACACTGAGTGTACATTACTGGAGCGCTCGCATTTTTTTGCACCGTAAGGGAAAAGTTACCATAATAAATTATTAGATAAGCATAGCTTTTAAATGTCAAGAAGTATTAATATTTTTAAATTATCTTTTAATCCAAAAGAAGACTTGAAAGTTTAGGATGTTTTGAGGAAATAACCTTCTATCTTTCGTCTTCATAATAAATAAAAACAATAGTGATTTAAGGAAAATAAGTTATTTTTATGATATTAATTAATTGTTCTGTATCGAGCTACAGAAATTATTCAGTTGATTAACGCGATTACACAAATAATCGCGTGCTCTACCTCAATCGAATTAAAATTAATAAATTATAAAATGTCAAATGTCAAATGTAATAAAATGCGTAAAACAATGTGTAAATCAGTGTTTTGCATTAATAATCGGTAATTTTCGAAAGTTTCGCACACGCAAAGGAGCGATGATACCGCAATACTGCAAACAACGCGCACCATTAGAAACTTAGTTTTTTTTTACATAGTCACTTAACGAAATATTGATTAACAAAGGTGTGTCTCTACCACGAGGCGCAATAACAAGCGGCGAAACCACATTCCTAACATAATTGAGAGATTTTGCAAGAAATATATATGAATGTGTCTCTGTCTAGACTTCGTGTGTGATGATGTTGTTTGAGTAGATAACGTGTTTTGTCTCACATCAAGAGACAACGCGAGAAATCATGTATTGGCATGTTTGGACAATTATTCGAAGTTCATGCGAGAAAGTGATGTGTGTACTAGTTCAACCTGGCTTGTCCAACTTAGGATCGTCATTGAAAAAAAAACAATGATTCTGCTCGGTTGTGTTATGTTTTCTCAAATGTATACTTTTATTTATTTATATTATAAATATAATCTAGTGCTCGTTTTCAAATTGTATATTAGAAATCTCAGTAATAGTTTGCTCCAGTTGCTTATTAAATATACTTCTGCAAAGTAATGATATTTTTAAAGCCATAAAAGAGGGTATTAACGCCTCACGTGATAATCTCTTTTAGCAGTGTCGCACACTTGGAAGAAATAAGCACCATCTTACATTAATTATTGAGAAGCCAATAATAAGGGAGGTAATCCCGACTCTCTAGGGCACTCTCTTTAGTATCGACGGATTGTCGACACCACCCGCCCCTCAGTAACTTTGAAATGTTCTGCATTTATCCGTACTTTCTCTTGTAGTTGAACCCTCATTAACATCAACATGTATTTACTTGGCTTCGTTAGGATTCCAGGAAATGAAGCTAAGTATCGTACAGAATTGTTAGTGACACGCGCTCCGCTTCACAAAGCCGAGCATCTTCAGCGCCCTGTCGTAAAATTTGGTGATGTACATTTGTCATGAGCTACTTGCTCTACAAATAGCACACTATAACACTTTTAGGACTTTTTTATTACAGTCCCAACATAAAAAATCAAACGAATAAATATAAGCCATCCAGTTAAAGAAAGCAATGAACACCGTATTATAGAATTGTGGATTATTTTCCAATAGGGACCGAATATATTATTTAGCTAATAAAAAACTTGTGCTCGAAATAAGTACCAATAAAATTGGCACACTTTTAAAAATTATTTACTAGTATATTCCGCTGCTGTTAAATTCTGAAGTAAAATACCCTTTCGGCAGCAGCTTGGCTGTTGAAGATCTTAACTTTCTAGAAGTTCTCGAAATGCTTTATCAATTACTAATATATTAATATAATAGATGAAGCACTATTTCATTGTTCAACTCATTCTCTTGCGCATTATCGTGCACGAGAATTGGACCTTTTCGATCGACCAATGTGGGTACCAAAACTTGCAGTTCTTGGCACTTTTGGTTAATTTTTTGGCAATAACTTTCAACTGTAATAATTTTGCCAGGAATAAATATAGTGATATATAAATATACTTTAGTGTGAAGGTTTGTCAAAGTGCATTAGAGCTTAATTCTGGTCCAACCGTTGTGCATACGCCTTTTTTGTAGTAAATTATCTACTTTATGTCGCATATTACAATACGTCTCTGTAGCTTAAAATAACACAGAACAGACATTATTAAGGCGATGGTTTTGTTTTTCGTTCAATTAGTGTAGCACCCATTTATCAAGCTTTTTTAATAACTGATAGTTTACTCACACAAATTTTGGTAGGTGGTTTTAATTAAATTAACGCTAATAATTGGTCCCCCTTGAATTTGGCCAGAAAAATGCATGTCATTTAATGAAATATGATGAATCTTAATGAAATGAAAATATTAAAAAAAACGACCACTGACTGGCCAACATTTGCACTCCCCTCCCCCCCACTTCATAAACTTTAAGACTATAGTCCTTGGCATGAAATTTTGAAACTAGCATTACACCTTAAATTCCTTAACCCTAAGTGTTATATTTATAGGTTCACTGTATTCTGTAGTTTATTTATTGAACATGCACACAAGCGGTGAAATTACTGACAACATCAAATGATCAACAATCATACAATTGTCCATTACAAACTACAATACAATGCAACACAATACAATAAACAATGTAGATTGCAAATAAGGGCTCAACAAAAGGAACGAAAAAGTCAAATGCATAAAACAGTACGATCCACAGATATATTAAACATTTTAAAATATTATAATAAATATACACAAATAAATAAATTGTTGAAGTACTTTAAAACTCGTATTTGATATGAATCTATTAAGAAACAAATAAATTGAAATACTATAACGAAATGGTTGCATACCTCTGGATGATAAAACTGCATTTTATATGCCAAGCAATTCATTTCAAAGTATTCGTTAAGCGTTTAGCATGGAAGAGGTTATGTATGTACGTATTCTGAATTATATCATACCATAAGTATCACTTAATTAGTAGTATGACTCATATTATTATTAAACATACTTGTATATCAAACTATAAAAATAATCTTCAATGTTTGTTTATTTTCTGATAAATATATGGGTATATAAATGCTTTAATTTTCGTTTCTTCGTTACAGGAGCTGCAAGACATGAACAGCAGACGTCACACTGATAACTTTACTCCGTCACAAAAGAGTCCGATTGCACTAAATCGTTACGATACGTTCGGAACGAGACAAGTGGCTCGTGCTTTGTACAACTTTGTTGGTCAGGGTGCCAGAGAGCTCTCCTTCAGAAAGGGAGACCTCATCTTGGTACGCCGTCAAATCGACAACAATTGGTACGAGGGCGAATACAACAACGCAGTCGGATTGTTCCCGTACAATTATGTAGAGGTATCTTAATCTTATATACTTGTTCTTGACCTTCTTTTATATTTTTGGTGCTGAATACATTAATCATTCTAATCTAACCATTATCTATACTAAGATTTGGTTAGACCATCTCAACCTCTGAATATATATAAATATATTATGTAACATTAACAAGATGATACATGGTTTTGAATTTAGAAATCCAAGATTACCAATCAGTCACGATAAATCAATTTAGAGATTGACTACTTTAATATTTATTTCAGATGATCCAATACGATAGTACCACAACTCCTAGTCAAAGACGACCGACAGAAGGACGCGCTCGTGCAAAGTTCAACTTTGTAGCGCAAACTCATCTAGAACTTGGATTACGCAAAGGCGAACTTGTCACTTTGATCAGAAGAGTAGACGAAAACTGGTATGAAGGTAGACTGGGCGATCGTAAAGGAATCTTCCCTGTTAGTTATGTTGATGTGTTGACTGAACCAACTTTCAATAGAGCAGGTATTTATTGACGAATGAATTTATTAAATATACACTTGTATTATATTATGAAAAATCTTTCTCATTCTTCAGAATTACCACCTTCTATAGTTAGTGGTAAGCCGGTGTCTTCACCGGCCGCTCATTCAATGGTCGGAGCAGCAGGGGCAGCGTCTCTAGGTCCTCATCATTACACACCTCAATTAAATAGTCCAGCACTTTCAAATAGCCCGAGCAGTACAGCTCCTTTAGCATTACCAAGTAAGATTAGCTATGTAATTTCTTTGACTAGTACGAGTTGAGGACACAAAATGGCAAAAAGCGTGCAGTGACTCTTGTTATCTAATAATAGAAAACATTGTAATATATAAGGCCGAACTAATGTAGTCCAAAAGGTTCTAAATTGATAATACAATTTTCGCAGCTGTGAATTATTTTATCTGTCAGTTCTACATTTTTTGTTGAATTATTTTCTTCTGCCGGCACATATAGGTGCTTTAAATGCTCCGCTAGTGAACTATAAGAGAAGCAGTTATTAGTCATATTCACAATAAGACAACATAATCATAAATATCTGTTTTTAGAAATCATGTTACTGAATCTCTACTATATTGTTGTAATCTAAATTAATCATCTAAATTTTACTTATATTATTAGTAGTATATAAGCAGTTAATGCAGGAGTTCCAACGGCGAACCCTCTGCTGTGCTGGCTTTTCGTGAAAGAATCTGACTAGGTAAGGGCAAAGCCCTGGCGGCAGACACTTTTTGTGGTACGTGCTTTCTACGTTCGTTCTCGTCGATTGTTATGACCTAATCAAGAATGGCCGATATCGCCTGTAATGTGGTAGAGATAACCTACTAGGCAATTGCATATCTATTATATATTCTCACTCTATAATCTGTTTTCATCACGTCGGGCTATAACCACTTTCGTAGTTTCTTGGTTCGCGCCGAAAGAGACGTAATTTTAGAATTTCAAAATCAAAAGCATTTAGTTCAAGTTATGCTAGATTCATACATATATTAATATAATTATTATTCACGGTGGAACACTGCATCACAGTAGTGTCGCAGGCTCTCTATGTATAGGCAGGCCCTGCAAGGGGGCTAGTTTTTGTAGCGCAGCTCTAAGGGTTGCTGATGAGTTTCTATAATCGTTAAGTCAAAGATTTAGATGAAGCATTGATTTTCACATTGATGAGTCACTCCTTATCTAGCACAGCCTGGAATTAGTTGTTCCGAAAAAAGTACATTTTTAACTTTTAAATAATATTGCTTAAAAATTCTTAAAAAAAAAGTCAATATGAATTTATCGCTTAACGAAAATTTTGCCACTAAGATAAGATATCATGATTTATACGTAAAATAACTTATAGATTCGTTGTTATGAATTTGTTTATAAAGTGTTATTTCTTAAGAATTGTTGATTTAAAAATAAATTTATTGTGCAGCAGATTTCATATAAAGTTCAGGCCTATAATTTTAACTAAGAATGAATGTATCTTGTCTTTGTGGCATCTTTTTGTTTAGTGTTAGAGGTATTCGTTTCTTTCCTTGTATTAGTTGTTCTAAATATTTAATGTTATATTTTTCAGATCATGGAATCACAAATCACCATGCAAGACCAGCGAGTGCAACATTACCAAGAGCTTCCGATCCCACCCCCATCAATTTAAACAACCACGAGCCTCTATACGTTGACACCAATGCAGAAGCTGTGCCGTAAGTCTATTATAATATTATAAAGTTAGATATCCATTGGATTGGAATAACAGTATTAGTGCTTTCAGGTACCGCGCCATGTACAAATACAAACCTCAAAATCCAGACGAATTAGAACTGCAAGAAGGCGAAACGGTATACGTCTTGGAGAAATGCGACGACGGATGGTATGTGGGCTCTAGCCAAAGAACAGGCCGTTTCGGGACCTTCCCCGGCAATTACGTGGAGAAGATCTGACAAGTCTAGCATTGACCCGAACCGTTGGACGAGATAGCGTGGAGACGTTCGAAAATGTTAGATCTGAAGAAACATATGATATCTTTGTGGAGAAACAGGCCTAAAAAGAACAACTAATTATTCGCTGGATATCCTCGCTTACCGCTTCGTTGATAGAAGCGAAAACCTTATATAGATTTCGACCATCATATCATGGTTTACGCTATAAATGGATTTGTATTCGATTTCGTTGATCCTGTCATACAAAATTTCATCATCATCATTATCATCGTTCGATCACTACTTGTTGACAATACTAATCTTAGTGTATAGCTTTTATATTATTAATTAAAAAAAAAAACAAAGATTTATATATTATATTATATATGAGAAAACCAAATTTTATCTTATGATATAACTCAATTTTTTACATCAGTATAAATTCTTATGAAATTAGTATATGTAACGTATTTAAAAATAATTAAAATTGTAAATATGCGTCTAATTAGGCGGTTTTTGTTCACACTCGACGCACAAAGACACGTTATTTATTTATTTCATGTACACGCATGTTTTTAGTATTAAGAAATAAAAAACTACAGCTAACCGAAATAGCAATGCCAAAATATACATTTACTTATATAAAATAAATTTATAGCCATTCTTAGTTCTAATTTTATGTTTTAAAATACAATTACAGTAATTGAAATGATAAACTTTTATTAAATAAAATAATAATTTTATCGCAATGTTATTATATTTATTTTGATTGTTAAATTTTTATTGATTTGTTGAGAGTTGTTTATTTTATTGTCAGCGTTGTATACTTCACATCATTTCACCCCACTTATTTATTATATATGATTTTTTTGTATTAAGCTGATTTACAAAACTCGATCAGCGTAAATAACACATTTTTATATCAAAAAATATATAATTTGCATGATTGTAGTGAAATAGGTATCAAAAGTGTACATAGATCTAGTCACTAGCCAAAAATAATGCTATATTTTTTTAGTTATAAGATATTCATATCTATATATGTTTAATCATATCAGAATATATAAATCTCCATGACATTTTGCTCGTCAATTTTTAATATCTATTTATCAACTTCTTATATACCAAATAATATTGTTTATGATATAATGCTATTGATAAATTTTACCAAAATTGTTACCCAATTTTACAAAAATAAAATGTTAAACATATATATTGAATATTATCCATTTATAGTTTATAATAATGAATAATATATTAAATAATATTTCATATCACGATAAGTACAACATCTATCATTGGCGTATTGATATTTTATTAATTTTTATGTTGTATAGGTTTATTTTTTTAAATCACACGAAACCAAAAATATTGTCAACATATCTTTTTGTTTGCGTAACTTATTTTTAGTTTTATTGAATGTTGCTTTTCGATATGTGCAAACTTCTGTTTTGTTATACATATTGCCATTATACATTTTTCTTTAATGTTTAATAATATTTGTTAAAATAAAACGTGAACACAATAAAAAAATAATAATATAAATTGTTTTATTTAATCTTATGAACCTTATCTTCATTAAAATATTTAAAAAAAACTTCATACACTTTTTGATGTAAAGAAATCCACCCAATTTGGGGCTTTTGCTTGATATAATTTTGTTAAAAATTATAATAATTGTGTAGATAACAAATTTTAGTTGGATACAATTTATGTATATACATCTGTGCTGTAAAATCCAGTGGTCTACGAAGATCGGGTTGCACTCTAAATTTTCAGAAGTTGAAGCTGTGCCAGGGTCTCAATCAATTCTTTGCGTGGCGCTGATTGATAAGTTTGGATGAACTTTTGTGTGTCCCAAGTCAAAAGTAATTGGTAAAAGTTCTTTATGAAAGTTTTTGTCGGGAATAAATTCCTAATGAAAGTTGAATGAACGATTTGAGCTACGTATGCACTCGTATGTAAATTCAAAACAATAGCATTTATAAGTCCTTCAGAATCTTTAATTGTCACGCACAAACTAGTCAGTGAATTGTAAAAACTAATGGCATTTTTGTTTATTGCGCTTTTAACGCGTATATGTAATAAGTCCTTATCTTACGGTCAATGCGGCAATTTCAAAAAACATAATAATTTTTTGCCATTAAAAACATTCTAGAACTTTCGGCTTGCTTTAAGTAAAATAACGTTGCTATTATTATTATTTTCAAAAGACCTTTCGCAATTTCTGTGATTCAATTCTTGCAATCTAATATAATTCACTATATACATATATAACAGTATTTATTACAGCATTTACTTTAGTAATGAAAATTGCTCCTGGCAAATTTTCTTGGTAAATGATACAATGAAAGAGATTTGTTTAAATCCTATTTATTTTTAACAGGAAAATAAATCTCATTTCGTACTGACTTAGACAAGCTATTTTTGATATTAATATTATTCTTCTCCAGAAGAGTATCGCTGATTAAAGTTATTCAAAAGTTTTGTAACGGGGCATCAAATCCAAAATAAAGTAGTCGCGGAAGTACAAAATCCTTAGAGATCTGATGTTGGTGGCTCTCGATATGCGTATACAGCATGGAATTGAATAAAATAAAATGAATGGAATAAAAGCCCTATTCAGACTAAATGAGATTATCTCTCGGGTGACTCTTTGTAAATCAAACCATTGTGGTTACTTCCCAAAGGCCATAAAAAATCACGAATAAGAAAAACTATTTGTTAAGATAAAAACAATACTTTTGCTTCGACAAATATAATAACAGTTATAGAAATATTTTTGCTTTTCTAAAATCTGTGCTAATCATACATCTTAGCTTTTGGGTATTTTAATATGATAATTTTTCTTGTGGGTTCATGAAACATCTTTGTTCTCTACAAAATTAAAAAGAAAACTTCCTACCCGTAAAGTTAAACAATGAAAATCTCTTACAAAAATAATGGCAAATACCTAGGTTATGCTTTAGGATAGGCAACTTAAATAAAATACATATATCTAAACAGAAATAAAACCACTAAGAGTAAACATAATTAAAGGAACTAGTTAATCATCAGGAAACATATTAAAAGTAAATATGGACATTTAAAACCCAAATCTGGAGATACAGTCAAAGACTTATGTTACTTATTACTTAGTGCAGCTATGAGAGTATTTTACAATGGTGTGGTTTTAAATAATAGTATTCTTAAAATGAACCAGAGAAAAGAAAATAAAATAATTACCAGAAATTAATAAAAAAACAACCTCTAATGTATACTTTATGGGTATTTTTAATTTTTTAAATTACAATCAGCACATTTATTAAGTTGAGAAAAAATTAACCATTAATATTTATATTTCTTTTACTTCTACATATTGTCAAGATTAATAATTATATGGTGGTAGTTAATTTAAATTATATTTCTATCACTCAGTCTTCTTACAAGTCATACAACAAAGTTTTTCAAAGTCTGGTAATACACAATACCTCAATAATGCCGGTAAGGCACAATAAATACTTTTATCTTTGACACACGATCGAGGACAGGATCCATGGCAAGCCCGCCATTGAGGAGGAGGAAGAGTACCACAGTATTTGGTGTTTTTATTTCCAGCGCTGCATTTGAAAGACCGCATTGAAATTCCTGCTCCGCAAGTGGTCGAACACTGAAAATATATTTTTATTTGGTTTATGTACAGTATTTCAAGCAAAGAAATGATTGGTATAACTTTAACGAGAATCTAGTAGGCACTAAATAAATAATATATTGTAGCAGATTTAGAGGTGAGTCTTTCAGACAGATGTTCCTATAATGATATCTAGGATATACATTTCAAAGGTACAATATGTACACTAATTAGATTGAAATTGTGAATTGCTATTTAACTATTATTTGCTATATCTAAATTTATAGATTATCTATACCTCTGACCATGGTTCTTCAATCCAATAAGCAGGACAAAGAATTCTGTTACACGGTTTTTCTTGTAACGGTTTTTCATCACCACACTTTGTCGGTTCAACCATATAGATCCATGGCTTATCACCCATGCTGTGTTTTAAAAAAATATACATCAAATATAAACATATATTAGGCATTAAAACATTATACACATTATCATTTTTACTCTGAATAATCCACAGTAGTCGGTATGCAGTACAATTCCCTATGAGCCACTCCTTGATCGCCACATGTCGCGCTGCAAAATTCCCATTCACCGACAACCCAATGAAAGTCACATCTAAAATTATTTATTAATTATTTAAGTATATAGTATATCTTATGTGTCTATTAAAATCATCATACTTTTTGTCACAGTTTTCATCTAAAAATTTTATTCTGGTGTTTGTTGAACATTTTATTGGATCTACGGTTGTATTTGCGTTCAAGGCATCGATGCAGAATGGACCTTTAGGCTGTTTGTCACAGTGACACTTTGTCATCGTCCAAACGTACCTTTCTAAAGAATCAGAAGATACCATTGTGCTCGGTAATGTGTAATTAAGTTGAATGGTGACTTCAACAATGTTGATGTATTTTTTCGGTGAAGATATCTGTGGAATGAAATACTATATAGTATAGATATATTGCCAACTCATTTTGAAATTGGATATGATTGAATTTTCTCTTTTAAATTTTAATACCTAAAACTTTTAAAAATATTAAAAGGTTTCATGTATTTTTCTTTAAATTTACCCATAGTTATGAATAATTTTTTTCTTCTTTTATTATATAACTTCAACAATTGTAAACAATGATAATGGTTTTGAACCAGTATTCTGCATTTAATATATCTGAATGCTTTTGCACACATGTTTGATTTAATATGTATTCATAAAAAGAGGGACTAAACAGAGCTAAACTCGAAAGTATATTTTTATAAACATTTTTTTTTAATTAGACCGTATTTTTAGAGTAAGGCTTATATTAAAAACAACATAAAAATCACATTATTTTGTCTTTTCGAAATTATTCTATATACAGATGTAAATATATAATTTCGCGATATAAGTGTTCCTATTTCTCAATTTATATTCCTATACTATATCTACGTTAACACAGTCAGTTCGAGAGCTATACATTTCATCATTATTCATATTTGAGAAAGAAATGACAAGTTAGGGTTTACGTCTCTACTATTAGTACACGATATGGATATACGTTCGATATACTTATTATTGCTCGGATTAATTGATAAATATAAAGGATATCTGTGTCTAATCAGGGCCGGCCCTAGGTTATTGTGCCCCCCAGGCAAAAACTAAATTCCCCCCCCCCTCCCCATATTAATACTTTATTAACTCATTACATGAGCGCAAAAATAATTCAAATTAAAGTAATTTAATATTATATTTGACACCATATTTTTTTTTGCGATTGTGGGTATTTTAAGAATTTGTAGTTTTATTTTCGTCGCGATTTTTTACGCGTGAAATAATCTAAAGAGTGCACAGTAGTGTATACAAAAAAATAATATCAGATTATATTTTTTACCAATATTGTTTGATAATTTTAAGTAAATATTGCGCCTTTATTTGGTATCACGGCGCCCCACAAGATCTAGCGCCCCAGGCGATCGCCTGTACTGCCTGCCCCTCGGGCTGGCCCTGTGTCTAATTGCCACTCTATCACCATCCTGTCACCAAAATCTTTTGCTGGCACGACAAAAATACATAACGTAAACAGTTGCATAAAAGGATTAGGATTTTACCGACTAAAATATTGTCATACAAAATGACAAATTAATAAAATTAGTGACATTAAAAAAACTAAATATGTACTAGTGAGTTGTCAATTATTGTTGATGTCAGATGATTTAATAATAAAAAATTTTGAATGCATTAAAATTATTTTTTGTGTAGATAAAATATATTAAACATATATTTTCGATGTAACGAGACTAACTCGATTTAACGAGCATGGTATTTAATATGACAGCCCGAAGTAACGAGCTGTCAGTTATTGCTGTTTGTCAAGTGAGGTTATAATCGCTTTGTTCTGTTTTTGGACGGAATTTCTCTTAATATTTGGACATGGCTGATAATATTATCGCCAGCGAGACGCCCGTTGTCAAGAAGAAAAAGAAAATGAGAAGATCTTTGACTGTAGCTCAAAAATTAGATGTAATCTCGAGATTGGAAAACGGGGAACGACCAAGAGACATTTGTAAATCTATGCATTTACCTTCATCCACAGTCAGATGTATAACATTGCAGAAAGATAAGTTGACGAGCGTGGCTAGAGAATGCGTACATGGAATGAAAGCTGATCGAATCACTAGAACTAGAGACATGATGATGGAAAAACTAGAAAGATTACTAATCAATTGGATAGATTGCCATTATCAGCGGAACGTGAATATGAATTTTGCAGTTATACAAGAAAAAGCGCTCTCTTTATATGACTTATTGAAGAAGAAAGCCGAAGACGAAGGCGCTACAAACATAAGCGACTTCAAAGCTTCAAATGGATGGTTCGAGCGCTTCAAAAAGAGGGTTAACTTTCAAAATATACACGCGGATAGAATAGGTTCTGAAGTTGAAGTAGTGAAGAATTTCAATCAAAATTTATTAAAGATAATCGAAGAAGAAGGATACACGCCGATGCAAATCTTTAATGTAGATGAAACAGGTCTGTTTTGGAAGAAGCTACCGTCTCGGACTTTTATAGCTATTGATGAAGAACAATCACCGGGTTTTAAGATATCAATGGATCGACTTACACTACTCTTAGGCGGAAATTTAAGCGGAGACGTTAAACTAAAACCATTTCTTGTATATTATTCAGAAAATCCACAAGATTTACAAAATACAAATTTACCAGTGATATGGAAGTCTGAGAAAGTATCATGGGTGACGAAGGAAGTATTCGCAGATTATATATCAGGCTATTTATCACCGTTTGTAACTGAATATTGTATGGAAAACAACCTAGATAATAAAATACTCTTATTAATAGACAATGCACCAGGACATCCCTTCAATTCTAAAAATTACGCAGATAATATTAAGGTCTTATTTTTACCTCCAAACACTACGTCTATTTTACAACCGATGGATCAAGGTATAACGTCATTATTTAAAGCATATTATCTGCAGTTTGCTATGGAGTATCTAGTAGCAGGTTCTGATGAAGAAAATGAAATGTCAATAAAACAATTATGGAAGGATTATAATATCAAAATGGCTGTAGAAAATATAGCAGCAGCTTGGTACAATATAAACCAAAGTCACATGAACAGTGTTTGGAAAGCTTTATTACCAAATTGTGTAAATGAATGCCAATCTATAGATCAAACTATACTCGAAGTTCAGAATAACATCGTAGAGCTGGCGCATGCTATGGGATTTTATGGAGTAGATCAAACCGACGTTAGAGAATGCTTGACGTCGTACATGATTAAATTATCTGATGAAGAATTGGTTCATCTCGGTGACGAAATCTGTGATATTAACAATGAAGGCGGAGAACCGGCGAAAAATTTGGACACTAGGACTCTTACGTTAATTTTTCAAACCTGCGAAAAAGCTGTTAGGATCGCAGAAGAAAACGACCCACAAGCTGAAAGATTGTCTGATTTCAAGTTTAAGATGGAAGAGGCTCTCGATTGTTATAAAAAATTGTATAATACTAAAATGACGACAAAGAAGTACTATTAGAATTATAGATTTTTCCTTCATCTAAGATGTAGAAATATATTATATTTGGTAAATTTATAGCACAATAATTTAATATGTTAAGAAAAATTATACAATAATTACATGTTCCTCTAATAATATTATTTTTCTATTAATGTTAATTAAAAAATGATATTACACAAATATTTTTTATTTCTAATTATATATTTTTTATACATATACCTTATCCGGCATTAAAATTATTCGTTTATTGACTACATCGTATGTTTTAGAAAAGACTTTATTTATCTTTTATTAAATACTTCGATTAGATTAGGACTGTACTTTAAACAAGTCGGGGGGGAGGGGGGCCTGCATTGAGATTGAAAAATTGTCCTCGAGCCGCGTTGAATACTTTTTTTGCAATAATTACTTATATTAAGTTTATTTGAAAATATTATCGTTAGTAGGGTCTCCAAATCCTTTCAAAATTCATTGAAAATACATTATTAAAAAAATTCTTGAAAATGACCACGACATTTTTTATTGAAATTAAAGAAAATACACTAATATTATACTTTTTATAAAAATTAGAGAAAATACACAAAAGAAGAAATTTAAATTTGAATGAGACTTCTATGGTAGTATGACTTATTTCTGAAGTAGATATCAGGGCATCAAACCGCTATGTTTTCGTTCCAGTTCATTAAAAAAAGTATGAGTCGATTCGGTTCCGGGATAAATATCGGTTTTCAGTTAAGCTTCGAGTGATTATTTTTATTTGTATTAAAAATTAATTTCCACCATATTTTAAAACAAACTATTAATTGATACTGGGTTCTTCTTTAAACTCGCTCACATAATCACCGTAACCAAGACAATAAAAAGGATGAAGGTGACAAAATAGTGTAACTGAACATACCACAATAGTCATCGTTATATCCAGAGGAAAAAGAGTAACAAATATATGACATGTAATAATAACTCTCCAATGCAGAGGAATAACAGTCGCGGAAACTATACCATCGGATGACAAAAAGCACGATTTAGTTAGCATACGACCTTCGAAAGATGTCCATGAAGCAAATGTCACTTTCTAGAGGCATGGACATATTTCGTTAGTCGAATGAACGAGTGCATTGTGTATGATGTTATGATTAGTCAGAGAGTTTTCCATAGCTATGATACTTAAGGCCGTTCTCCAATGAATGAAGGACAGACGGAGAGATAAGCAAAAGAGGAACCGACATCGGCGGACAGCAAGAGAAACGTGCCACGGAGAGAGATTACGAGACCTCAGAGGACCACCCACTGAACATCATCCCTCCGCCAGCTTCTCCACCAACGCCTGGAGATAAGCAATACTCGCCCACCATAAAATTCGTTACCACCGGCGTCTTTCTGGCTGCGAAATCACACCCCTTAGGATTACAATGATATAATATACATAATTATAATTAATTAAAGGTATAATAATTAGAACTATAATATGAATAAGTGCCATTTTATTTCCCCGCACATAAATGAGGCAATGCCTTGTAGATATCAGTGGTATTTGCATAAAATTGAAATTTATGAGTGAAATATCCAAATGTTTGTTGACGTGTCCTGGGCATAATTTAATTTTAATCTTGGTAAATTTACAAACCGCTACATTTGCATACCACTAAGCTCAAAGTGCACTAATATTTCCGTTAATGAATTCTCCACAGCATCCGGAATTATTTTCTTGTTCCTCTCCATCCGGCCTCAGTAATTATGCACAGTAATACAATACTCAAGCATGCAATACCAAACTCCCATACTATGTATAGCATTACAACTCATCAAAAGTTATACAATCAAGGCTTACAAATTACCATAATGTCAATTAAGATAATTCCATACCAGAACAAAAATAAAATAAAATACTTTGCGAAAAAATCTCCCGCAAAAAAGCCTCTCTTTAATTTTTTAACTTTATCATGAATAATTTATTTCGGTCATTGTCTGGCGAGGAGAGTAGAAAATCTGACAAATATTTAGGGGCTATACAAGACGTATCCCAAGACGAATGGCGCTCGAAGATAAGGAGGAATTGAGACTATAGAAATGTGTATACACACAAAAACTTGGACATAATAATCTAAATCCAGAGGTCGAAATTTATGAAGTGACAATTGGGATATTTCGATTCTGGCTATGTTGTATATCGAATATATCAATATACATACACACTCGAGGGATTCTTGGATAAGAGAGAGCAAATACAAACTTGTTTTTTCATCTCTCTATAATAAATAATGTGATTTATTATGTTTTGCTATTTATAAAATATATTTATTTATTTTTAAAAGCTGTGTTATTACAGATTAAACTAAATAATAATAATATATATTTATATGATATTTATTAGGTTGAAAAATAATTATTTATAAGCATTGTATTTAGATTTAGATTTTAAATATACATAATATAAATGAAGCAACGGGAAACTACCACTTAAAATTAGGTACATATATAGTTTGCGAAATACGTTTCTTTCATTATGAATCAGCAACGAGCGGAAATAAAAATGTTTACTCGATGCAAATATTTTCCTCTTTATATCAGACAGAGGAACGTTTCGACTGCGGCCTTGAAGCCATCGTCCCGGGGGGACCGCAAACATCGAACGTTTCGGCAAACATTCGAACCACGGAATATTGTGTGCGCCTTACCAACACGGCGATGTCCTCCAAAAGCGGTCCAGCGCTTCTCAACGTGAGGGTCCCGGCGGACCTGCCTGGTTTGAAGGCAGCTCCTCCCAAAACGGCCACTGTTTCCTCTGCAGGATTTTCCTCTTCCGTCCTGCGTCGTAAATTTAGGTTAATAATGAAGGCTATAAAGAGGGATCGCTATTGGATTAAGATTTATAAAATCGTTTCAAGTGAAATGTGAAATTATTGTTTTATACGGAATCAATATATTTATATATATGTATGTGTCATTTGATGGATAATAAATAATACGATGGATGTAACAAGAAAGATAAGCTTTAAAATCTGATAATCAAATTTTAATGATATGTCATCAGAAATGAATGTATTCATTATCAGATTTTTTGGTTTTTAAATGTGAAGCCTGTTTCTAATATTGACAATTTTTTCATTACCATTATACATAATAATGTTAAAATAACAATCTCTCCGAGATATATTTCAGTTTATATATGTTTACATTAGAACACAAAGAGGTTATTGTTGATGTAATAAAAATAGCTATGAGTAAACGTTTTTAAGTGAAAGGCGTGATGAATAATTAATAGTTATTTAATGGTTTTATAATTGGATTAATGTATTTATTATTATATATAAATATATATACATATGTATATAAAAATATTATTTTTAATTGATATTAGATCTACATATATAATATCATACTATTTGTTTTATTTATTATAAAATAACATAATATTTAACAGTTTATAAATATTGAATATTAATTAGTTATGAGTTAAATTGTATTAATTGAATAAATTATATATTTCCTGATTACTAATACAAAAATCTTTTAGTAAATTAATATTCCTTTTTATGTACTCTTTGTTGATTTTTAATAATGAATTTTTTTAACTATGAAGATCTAACTATGTATCTTTGAGATATGGTAAATATTGTATATTGCTAATAACATTTCAGAAAAGTAGAAAAACTATTCAAAGAAACCATAACCATACCCTAAAATTTGTCAGCGCTAAACACATTTAATACGTTTCTTTGAAATATAAAACCATGTGACTATGTATATTATTTTCAGCAAAACGGTGACAAAATTATTGAACACATGAGAATTCCGCTCATTATTATAAGAACATTGAAATTGAATATAAATATACAATACCTAATACATATATTAGTTGAGGTCCGAAAATTTATCATCCGAAATTCACCGCCAGCAATTTACCGCCAGAAATTAATCGCTAGCAGATTACTAACATTTAGATAGCCTTTAATTTAAGAATTCACGGCGTGTTATTACCACAGAGCTTAAGTGATTGCATATACATTAATTTTGAAATTTTGACGATGATTTGTAAAAAACAACCATTTGATGATTTGATGATTTGTAAGAAAATAACCATTAAATCGCTGGTAAAATCACAATTTACGCAGTTTCTGATATTAAACACATTTTTTATAAATTAAACTTTGTTACTCAAGACTACGAATATTATGAGTATATTCGCCAATGTATTAAAAAAAATGATATAAGCCTTTGGAGGATCTATTTTGATTTCTGACTTCGATTGAAAGCCAAGCAGTCATCAAAAAGTAAGCAAGAGTTAAAACTCCAGACTTAAGACTTCGAATGATAATAAAAAATCAATATATTTACTCTTATCATAAGTATTTTTTTAGAAATACATAAAAACTTATATATTTACTTTTTCTTCAGCATTTGTGCTGCGTCTAGTGATTTTTTCGCCTCTAAACCATATACTTTCTTATCCTTCTTTTTGAGCGCCAAATGAAAGGTGGATTCCACAGAAATATCATTTGTTTCTAAATTTGGATGAAGACCAACCACTATAGAAACATGCCTTGATTCTTTTGGAAGCACCATAAGCTTGGTCATATCTAAAAAAAATACAAAACAATTTGCAAAAGTAGAATATTAATAAAGGTCACAAAAAATTGAATATTCATAAGCATACCTCCCCTTAAAACTTTTTTAAAAACCAGGAAACTGTTGACGCAGGATCTACCTGTGCCCCCACATTCCCCACAGGCGTCTGCTGCCTTCGTGGAATTTTCCACTCCATTGCAACCGAGTTTATGACATTTTCCCTGAAAATATATATGGAATAAACTTTTCGTTCCTTTATGGGTGTGTAGTTAACATTTTATTATGTGTAACGCAACACCTAGAATATAAGCATGTAATTTTTAATATTTTTAATATTAAATACTTTGCTACATAGCATAAATAATCTGGAATGAAGCAAACCTTTATGCAAATGTGATGTTCATTATCATAAGAACAAGGAGTTCCATCTGGATATAATTCACCACTCTTCATAACTTCACGATTGCTCCAAAGAATGCAGCTTACCTTGCACATATTCTCTTCTGGATGTTTAATATGGAAAAGTATTAATCTAGATAACATAGATTTACCTTTATAGTTTTGAAAAGATTTTGAATTTACCTGTTTCTTCGTGATATGGAAGCCATTCTCCATACTCATTATCATCTTCGTTGAAACCTAAACACAATTCTCCTCTGACGTCTTTCTTAGGAGATATTTCACAGCGCTTTGCATTTATGCAGATCTTCACTTCTTCTTTGTCTCCTTTGCAATCAGCTCCACCAGCAGTTGGGCTAAAATATGTATAAGAAAAAATATATTTTATGCAAAGACGCAATTAATAATAAGCCAGTCCTTCTATGATCGACATTATATATAGTAAAATACTAAAATAATCACAGCTCATGTGTTGAGCACACATTTAGAACATTCGTTGTTGGCTATAACAGCAAAAATTCAGTTTTTATATACGTTGACTTTTGAGAATATAAATATAAATATTTTTAAGAATATGCTGAGATGCTAATAAAATAAAATTGAAGGTGTGGTATTGGTATAGATATATACACTGGATGTTTGTCCATATATACTTTACACTATTCAGAAATTACAGTCAGTAGGCAGCGATTAACAAAAGCATTTCATTGGTCCGCTTTTGCCGAATAAGTCCTTCATATACTGTTTAACATTTTTATAAAATATTTATATGTATTAGAGACTCCACTTTATTACATATATTATTACACTAAGATAACGATTTTTAAGCTTAAAAACGCTTTAACATGTTTTGCTTCAAAGTTTACTACACATATGTGAAAATAATATAATATAATAAATCTGATTATAAAATCAGATTTTATAGAAAAAAGTACAACAATATTATTCTCATGCATCATAGTCGATTATGCATATGGCTATTTTTATGATTTATAACAATATTTTTACGTGTTGTTTAAGCAATAATATTATAATACATTTTTAATTGAAATCTTTCTTTGTTAAAAACAGTTTGTTATTTGAAGGATTAATTCAGTTACGGTAACGATATGCATTAAAAAGCTTATAAAGGTGCCAGATTGCATTAAGCTTATACAGCAAAGTTGTGTTCACGATAACGATGAAACTATTCAACTAATTCTAATAAAACTTTGTAACTGCGTTTATAAGAATCTTTAATACGACATGAAAAGTTTTTCGTTTAAATTTAACCATAAGTTCTTAACTTTTATAATGTTCAATCTGTCTTTGATTAAATTAAATTATAAACTATTTACAATTAAACTTTGTTTATATTATTAAAGTAGTATAGATAACCCAATTAACAGTTAAAATCAATATTTAACTTTGCTAAGTAATAATTGAACCTTAACCGAAACTGTCCAAGTAATCAAGAGAAATACATAGCTAAATACCCCTTCATATACATATAATACAATACGATTATTATATTATTCACGTATTCATGAATATACTCGCAATGATTCTCGAAATAAATCTCCGGCCTGATGTTATAAATGCACATGTTAATAAATCACGGTGTAGCGGTAAATAAAGCAGACTATTACTATCACAAAGCTTAAGGCTTTACTGTCGGGATTTCAGAACACCTCCAATCCCCCGGTTGACGTTTATCAAGGGCTGATTTAGTCCTTTGTTGTGGAATCCTCACACCAGTTTGCCTACTGCTTGCTGCACAAGGTGAACTTCAATCATCGACCAAATGGAGAAATTTACATATGGTTAAATTAATTTTGATAGCGTTTGGTAGTAGTTTATGATACGAATTATAAATTAAATGTGTGCGGTAAATGTACATCATCGCGGATATATATTATAACTGGTTGTTAAATTTTAAAAGTATAATAATAATATGATATTTGATACAGGTGTATAATATATATATATAAATAAGTAAAAAAACAAGAGAAAAATAGTTTCTCACTTGTTTTTTATATAATATTAAACAAATTGTTTATTAAAAAAATAATGCTTTTTGAAACGAGCAGTATAATGAATACTTCAGGAGGTTAATATGAGACCTCATACAGGAAAAATTCAGGGAGGTGTTCTTAGAACTTTTGTTATATCCTCCATTATTTTTCCGATATTGCTTCATCGGACTGTCATATTTTCAGTTATTATAACATTCGCTTCGTAATAATAATAAAATAAAATTAATTAAACATATCCGAATTCACCCAGAACCATTTTTAATAAAAAAAAAACCGCCGGAATTATTAGAGGTGAAAAACCGAAAAATAAACTAGTCCAGAAAAAATATTAATAAAAACTAAATTATTATTGTAACCAGGGCCGCCGAGAGCAAACCCCGGCCCTGGAAAAACAATAATTCCGGGCCTTTATACCTTAATGGCATTATATATATTTTTTAACATCGTAATATAATTTCTTGAATAAATAATAATATGTGCGAGTTAACTCTTTCTATGCTACAAATAAATATAAAAATATGCGAAATATTTTAATTAGGCATTAAAATCATTAAAATTATCTACTCATAATATTTACCTGACAATTAGTTATGTTTTCTTTGCTGCTCAGTGTTGCCATATAGTGAATTTTCAGTCCAGCAATAAAATCGTACCATCGCGGTGAAAACGCTCGATTATCAAGCGTTTATATTAGGACTTTTTATAATAATATTACGAATGAGAATTAAATTAAACACAACTAAACCAAATTTTGACCAACACAAGAGTGCAAAAAACAATTATCGCTTCACAGAAGTCAAAAATCCACGTCAAAAGCAATAAAATCGTGCCGTCGCCGTCACAGCAAAGACACTAATATGGATATTAGCGTTTTTTTCCATTTCTATCATGTCTGGGAAAACAGAATTATTAAAATTTTATTTAACCCTTAATTACTCGCATGGGGTCAAAGCAATTTCGCATTAAAAAATGAAGCATTTGCTGTTTCTCGAAATTCCCCGCTCTCTTGCTAGCTTCATAATCCGCGTCGAAGTTTGTATTCCTGTAGCGAAAAAGTCACAGGAGTGGAAGGATGTGTCGCTGCGCTCTTAAGCGGTGACCCCGTGCGAGTAATTACGTTACTTTTTTGAAAGAGATTGATTGGGTTCCGTGGCCGTTCAAAGGCAAAGTTTACATGCCAAGCAGACCAAATAAATTCGGTATAAAAAACCAAGCATTGGTAGACTCCAAGACATTTTATTTGCTGGCCTTTGAGGTTTATTTTGGCAAACAGCCTGCGGGTCCTTACCAAGTCTCAAACAGCCCAAATGACATAGTAAAACGTATTGTAGAGCTGATAAAAGAGAGTAACCGTAGACAATTGGTATACGAGCGTGAAACTCGCAAATGAATTATTGGATCCACCCTACAAGCTCACTTTAGTTGGAACACTCAAGAAAAACAAACCCGATATACCTCAGGATTTTTTGCCAAACAAAACTAGTAAAACTAAACGCAAAGTTTGTGTGCAATGATCACTCAAATATACTGTCAACAGTGTAATAAAAGTGATTCGGAGAGTTCCTAAAAATATTCTAAAATTTTAACTTTATCTCAGTATAAGTATAAATTGTTAATTTTTGATAATTATTTTAATTTAGCTTGTTTTTGTTTAATTAGATATTAAGTTTATGTTATTCCTTTGCTTTATTATAGAATTAATAAAGCACTTTAATAATAAACAAGTTTTATTTACTTATATATTTAATAAATAATAAAAATTATTCCTACAATTTGGGGTCATCTGTGACCCCATGCGAGCAGTTATGTAATTTTCTTTGTGCGAGTAAGTAAGGGTTAATAATCACGGATGAATATCGTGATTATTAAATAAAATCGAATTTGAAAATAGTTATTTACCAGTAACATGTATTATAAAATTAATCATATATTAAAGATAAACGTGTAATAAAAAAATAAAATCAAGCACATATTAGGTATTAAAATGTGGGGAATCCTATTCTTGAATCTCAAGTTAAAACGAGCATTCGTCAATAAGAATAAACAAGACAATAGTGAGATCACATAAAGGCCCTCGTTACGACTATAAGAAAAGTGTGTCCAATAAATAACACGCAAAGATTCTTCGGTTCATTGAATGAATATTTCTCTGTTACGAAATGGTCACGGGAAACACTGTATCACCGGAAGACAAAAAATATCGTAAAGTTACAATATTCCCGTTGCACAATTCGACTTCGGAGATGTCCATCAAGTAAATATCATTTTCTAAAGGCGTATGCATATTTCGTTGATCTAAGAAGTGAGTGCAACGATTTGCTGGTGGATTGCTAAATGATTGTGATTGGTCAGAAAGCTTTGCAGACCTAAATACATCTCTAACGAGGACCAGGCAGACACTCGAAAGAGCAGATTCGGCCCGCCCATGGACAACATACGGTTATGGACGCTCACATCCTAAGAGCACCGCAGCAGAGAGGGATCAACATTCGCTATACTGTCGCTGTCACACCAATCACAATTCTAAGGATCTTCCACTGACATCATCCTTCCGCTAGCTTCTCCACCACCGCTCGGAGAATAACAATCTCGCCCATCATAGTCTGTCGCAATATATTAACTAATAAAATTCTCACTAGTTTCCATCTGCGTCTTACTGGCTGCTAAGTCACACTCTAAAGGGTTAGAATCCCGAAAAAACTCCTTTAGCTTATAGAAAATATCTTATGTGTATTAAAAAAAACTTTAACACATAACTACCATTGATTTAGATTTGAAATATCGAGTGTCTTAAGCAGGTAGAAAAACCTACAAATATGACTGTAACACAAGTATTCATGACGTAATATATTTTCTTTTAACTACTACTCAAAATAACATTAGCGGAGAAAAGACCAGATTGAAAATTGAAATTTTCAATCTGGTCTTTTCTCCGACTTCCAACTTGAAACTACATCAGAGTTCTTATTTTTAATTTGCCATCAGTGAAGTTTGTGCTTAATAGACACAGAAGAAACAGTGCCACGAGCATTGACTTTCAAACTGACACCATCCTGTCCATATAAAAGCAGTCTTTCCACTTAAATCGTTAGATTTGGTTCAGCACAGCAGTCACCTTTGAGACGACTATTTTTAAAATACAAAGCAATGGAACGAACGATTCAATACGTATATTTATTTAAATATCAATTCACTGCACAAATTTAAACTGTTATATATTTTTTTAATATTTAATTTTAACTGAAATAAACGTGAAGCCTTGTTGTATAGCAATATTGCATATGTACATTAAATCCGATAAAATAATGTTACAAAAATAATAGAATAAGATTTTTTAATAAATAAAATTATAAATAAAAGTAAACTTATAAAAGTACACTTAAACCTTATTTCAAAACAATTAATAATACAGCTAAAGTAAGACTATATATATATATAAAAAATCACTTTGTTGTGACAACATTCGTGCCTCATTCTCAACGTACGAAATGGGTTAATTAGGTCTGAAAGATGTGACTGACTAAAGCTCAAGATATCTTAAATTACAAAGCCAACTTTGAAACTGTAATACCTAGGATTGTCGCAGTGTCTGTATCGCTTCTGAACTCCATAATCGCAACTCGTAGTGCAATCCCCCCACGAGGTCCATGGACCCCAATCGCCGTCCTGAGGCACTGAATTGCGTCCAGACAAACGACCGTCCATAGATTGGCAATATCCCTCTATGCACCACTAGAAAAAACATCATCAAAAAATAAATAAATAAACATCAATTCAACTTCCGCTCGAACTTTAATCGGATTTTCCCTCCGAGCGGAAGAGCCCAGTCAAGTTTTCCGGTCACTTTTTTTTTCAATTTAAAATTCAATCAGAGAGAGGAAGCTTATATTGGGAATATTCATATTAAATTATATTATATATATGATGAATACTTTATCGAATCCGCATTGGGTCCCTTCGACCGGAGGACCTTTTTTAGTAATGCAGTATAAAGATGAGTTCTTATGGCCGCACCATAAATGAGTACAAGGTTCGATCAATTCGAAAGAGTTGCATAAGTGATAGCTAGAATTATAATAATATAATTTGTAATAATGTAACTTTTAATAATATTTAATAATTAAAACACAAACCCATCACCGTATTCCATTCTGCATTGCTCGTCCATTGAAAATGTATAAGATACGCCAGAGTCGAGCAGATTTTTCATCTTTGGCGGATTCGACAGACACGTCCATTGTCTGCACAAAAAAACAGCATTTGTATCTATAACCTTTAGATATATATGATTTAAATGATAAAACAAGTACTTGATGAGCCTTTGGAACTCTTTCTTCGAACAGGAAGACCAGGCGAATCGATTAAAGGTGGCTGTGACAGTAGGTGCCATTATGGTTCCTTTGTGAATCTCGTGGTCGCATTGGTTTCCTGCTTTGAGGTCACCGTCGTGAGTCAAACCCAAACTAGGGTTTTTAAAATTAAGAAAAAGTACATCAGCTATTAATAAAATATGAAAACATATTGTACAGTTGCGAACTAAATACGCTAAAAAGTTGTAACTGCTATGGAATCAATATATTTATATTAAGTTGTCGACAAAATTTAGTTATTAATAATAGATAAATTATATGAATTTCCACGACATTGGGCAAGTAAAAGTCTGAGTGGATACCATGTGTTTGTTCGTTAACACAAATTAATTTCTGGAGTAGCTCAATATCTAGAGGGCGATAGTCTCTCTGTGAGCATTGCTTAAATCCGACGGTCTAGTTCAGGACTCGGCAACCTATGACCCGCGGGTCACCAAGTGGCCCGTTTGATGATTTGAAGTGACCCGTTTCAGTTCTGCAAATATATTTTTTAACGTGTTACGATGTCACGACTAGACCACATATATTGTTGTTAGGACCAAAAGTATTCACTTACCCGAACAGTCTTTTTAATAGTCACATTTTAATTATTTTAACCCGCAGCCAAAAAAGGTTGCCGAGGCCTGGTCTAGTTAATTCGACATATTATTAAAATCATTTTAAATACTCAGAATACGGTTTGCAACTCAGATACAATTCCGAGGATTCCCAAGTATACAAGATTTTTTTTAAATGTTTGAAACATAATTCCATAATTGATAATGGAAGGGTAATGTAATTTTGTCCTTGATATTTTTAAACGCTTTATTCGATTATTTTAAAACATGCATTTGTTGATTTCGTCGTTAATATTCTCTACATACATTTTTACATTTAAAATTTATTATTTTAGCTTTTGTTATTAACTCACATGTGCGCCATCTCGTGCGCTATTATAAACGCGCTGGCTAGACCTTCATCCTTGTTCAAGGCTGTACTCCTGGACTTATCGCAAACCCCTGCCACAGGTGCGTACCCCGAAGGACCCCCTATATATTCCCTGGTGAGCCACACGGCGATATCGTGTGGCTTCTCGCCTGCAAAGTGTTAAACATAAGTAGGGTGTGGTATGAGATGTGACGTCACAGTATGTTTTATTACATACTCTTTGGCAGCGTTCCAATCAGGCGATGGTTCCAGCGGTTCACTGCCTCCAGGGACTTTTTTGCATTGCCCACCTTGATGAGGGAGTCGCTCTTGCTGTCGTAAAATATGAGTTTGGACAGTACTAAATTGAGGTTGGCGTTAAGGGACGCATCCTTGTATATGACGCTCACCTAAAAAAAAAAATTTTATATACTGTTTTTTACTGTGAATGATACAAACATACACGTTACTGTTGCATATTTACAATTGTGTCAATTGCTACAATATACAAAATAAATAGTAGTTGCAATTTCAAGGTAAATTTTTTTAATAGTACTATAAATTCAATATAAAATAATAATAAATAAATTACAACAGAAATAAAGATAGAAATTTACGTAAAATGCCGCACTTCCAGGTGTATACAAACAGATTAACAAATGTGTATAAATTACATCCCTACTCAAATGATTAATATTTTATATTATACCATTAGTATTTTTTCAGTTATTAAAGCAACAAAAATATACTCACTATATTCATCAGCGCCATTATATATGGTTTCAATTTATCTTTGCCATGAAAATTGATAACAGTATAATCAACAGCCAGAGCCATTTCCAGCCACTTTTCTTTAGAGCCAGAATTCATTGCTTCAAAATCTTTAAATAAATAATTGAATTTTCACTTTAATACATATTCTAGTTTATTTAACTAGTGATATAAATACCTGAATAAGGTCTCGTAACCCAAGGTGTATCCACGAAATACCCAATATCGTCATCGACGTACTTTCTAGACCTAACAGGTATAATTTTCTTGCTTTCCATAACCTTTGTCTCCTCGGTTGTCGTTTTGACTTCCTCTTCGTCAAAATTAAAATTCAATCCATCCAAAAGGACGTCTCCTGTCAGATTGAAACCGTTAACCACCTCACACTGAGAGCACCTTTTCCTCCTCCTCTTATCCTTTGACACATCATTATCCTTCGTCATGAAAAGCTTTGCATTGTACATAATATGACCACCTACCGGCTTCACAGTCGGTTCCACGAAATAGGACCCTGAATATGTCTCTAAAAAGCCATAATATTGATCATTGCATATTGTAACAATAGCCCTGGATTCACTTCTAAACCAAACCCTCCCAGAATAGAACTGACAAGAAACATTTTCTCGATCCTCTTTGATTTTAATCCCATCTGAGATCCAAGACTCTTGCAAATCATCTACATATAACTGTTGATTTTGCTTCAATATCAATATCCAATCTTCGATCTGAACTCTGGTGATGTCATGCTCTTGCTTCGCGTCTCGCTTTTGCCTAGGTGGCTTTATGATCGCTGGATAGACTATGATGCTATCCGAGATTTCATCTTCTGGGATGTAGTGTCTGGAACTGGAAACTTGGCACAATGTTAGCAAGCACAGGTATAGGAAGCACAACATTTCTCGGGACGTCTTGAGTCTTTCAAAGTTCAAAGGATAAAACTGTGGAGTGCTCGAGTGTTTGAAAGACGTTAAGTGGCTCTGGTTGTATTCGTTCGTGTAAATATAAACATGTGTCTGTGTGTTTAATGAAAGCGACGTCTGTACTAATGAACAGAAGCAATTAAAGCGAGTGAGTAATGCGCCAGATTAGTTTGTTGGTCAACACAGCGAGCTCTTTTGATAGGGGAGATGGAATGATATGAACATTTAATAAAATTGTTTACCGATTCGTGGGAACACATCCAAATAAGCCACAATTGATCTGAAAGATCGGAATTTATAATCAAAAATAGATATATCAATCTAAAACATGTATCAAATTGTATATTTTTGATTTTTTATTATTATTTTTCATTTATTTATTTATTTATTTAAAAAAAAATATATCTTTCCTAAATTTAAAAAAAGAAACTAATTATATTTTTAATTTGTAATGAGCTAAATCGCTGAAAGTTGGAGGGAGCAAGTTATCGACAACATAGTGGATGCTTGATGTAACATAAAGTTGCTGACCCAATATCCCACTAGTTCTTAGTGGGATATTGGGTCAAAAATATATAAAAATTATGATTGCTTCCCAAGATTAAAAAAAAAATAGTTTTGCTAATTAAAAAATGATTACGATTATATTTATCATTTTTACTATCTGCACAATTTTATCTCTAATGAGTTGAAATACGATTTATTAATTTTGCAACATATATTAGACCGAAACTTAAATATAATGCCTAATACACCATCTGGAAGTATATATATACTAATTACTTACGTTATTAACACAGATAATTAGTAGATAACCATCTTTAAAATGATCTCTTAGAAATGAATAAAAATTAGGTTATCAAATACATAAATGCACTTTTTATCGCGTTAGAATAATCTAATTGCTTAATTACTTTCACATAAAAATAATATGTCGTAAATAAACGCATTTTTATGGGCGTTCGTATCATAACGAGGTGAATATAATTAAATTTGGGGAAATAATAAATAAAACGACCATTCGTTTCGATTACACTTTATTGCCTCTGGATGGGTGGTAAATGGTCGATTTTACGATCTACGTTATTTATTATGTTTCATCGAACGAAACTACCAGAATATGGTAAAAATAAAACGTAATGTATTTTTGAGCGATATTTTTCACTAATATTTTTCTTATTATATTTTAACATGCTTCTATGAAAAACCAAATAAACACTACATTGTCATACATAAGAATAATAAGCAATAAAATATACATGTTTATTTTTATTAAAAAATAATAAAAAAATAAACATAAAAATCACACATAAGTGTAGTTTTTAAAAATAATATTTAATTACCATACAGAATCGTTGCGACAAAATTATTTGAAAAAAACACACTAAAAGAGTCTAATAAAACTATTTGATTTTTATGTCATAGATTTTCCATAAAACATATTTTTTTCTCGTCGGCGTAAACATACGATATTGCGTATCCAAGCGGACGTCCATTAAACAGTATTTAATATTGTGCTTTAAAGTAATTATTAACTTACTAAATTAATAATAGTGCGTGCTTTTGAAGGCAATGTTTTGCTCATTTTATTTATTGTATGTAAAAAAGCGCTGAATCAGTACATACTTCTCAAAAAATTCATTAATTGAGTTAAATTTTTATTTTTTTTATAAAAATTTCTCTAGAGTCGAGCCCCTAAAGGTCAACAATTTGACCCCTTCCCCATCCTCTTCGGCAGGCCTGACTGCGACTGAAGTCAAGTTAACTCTGCTACGTTACGCGGATCCTAGCGGAAGCTGCAGTATCATCTACAGCTTTTATTTTTACTAGCCTTGAAAATATTCGTTATAACATTTGTATAGCATAAAATAAATTCAACAATAACTAAAGTTATACAGAATAGTAAATAAAACATGAAATTGATTTTATTATGTTTATTTGATTCGAATAAAATTATTTATTACGTAATACAAACCATTCTTAAATACAAACCAAAAGAAAAATAATAAAATACATAAACACTTATTTTCTTATCATAATAATACTCCATTTCGATGTTATATGTACAAAATTAAAATGAAAAATCTATTGTTTTATGGTAAAATCATATTTAAACATTTCAGCTTCTTTTCTCATTTTCATTATTATTAAACACGTTAAGTGAATCACATTGACCATTTACAAATTGCATTGACTCGTCTAACTATAAAAAAATCTTTTACAATTCAAAAATTCTATCTAATCGTCGAATTGTTTATTTAAAGTTACCGTTATCACCGTTTTTTATTTATTTATTTATTTATTTAAATGACTCTTACTTTATAATTGGGCCCTTGAAAGCATGAACATTTAAGCCATAAATCTGACTTAGTCATAATGCCTTTTGACAGGTGTTTGTTCTTATTTTATATTATTTATAATAATATAATAATAACAGCGTCAAAGGGCTATATCAAATTTTATTACACAGTGCGTCTATTACGGTTCCTTAATTAATATTTCATTACATTCTAAACTTCGTACGCTCTTTGTTACTTAAAATCCGATATCAAATTTAAAACGTTCGAAGAGTCGAAAAGGAGAAGAGAAAGCTAATTAGATTTATTAAAAAAGCCGAAATCTAATTCTAAGTTGCTTTCAAAGGTTACACTTGAGTGTGTATTATAAATGTATAAATACAGAGCTTTGCAGAAACTTTTAGACACCCCCGGATTTGGGCGCCTCGGACCTTTGCTCTGCATATATACTGGTAACTATGTATCAAAATTGTGCACGAATAGTTAAACGTTTTATTGTGATTTGGTCATATATTTATATAACGATACACAACCATTTATTTGTAGCGTATATAATTTGTTACATATAAGTCAACTTAAAATTAAAATAAATCACTTTTTTTATAAATCGAAATTAGTTTTATTTTATATTATTTATGTGTTAATAATGCACATTTTTGTGTTTATATTAATGTTTAAAATACATATTTTTTTAAATAAATACAAATAAAATAAAACCACTACAACTTACATGCTCATATATATTGAATCCCATTTTTAGAATTATATTTTATCAAAAAATAACAAGCCCTACTAGATTAATTTAATTTGACTGATATTTTTTAAATATTTTTTGAATGATTTTTTAAAATATTTTAAATCTTTTTATTTATATTTAAATATACATTATATATACAAAACCCCCCAATTTTAATACAGCGTTTAAAGGTCGAAATATCATTATTGAAAAAGGTCATGAGTGCTTTTTTTTAAACTTGAGTTCTACATAATACGAACTTTGACCCTGATCAATTTAATGTGAAAATAAAAATGGTTTAAAAACCCTGTTTTTTGAAGTAAATAAAAATAGTATTATTTAACACTTGTTTTAATTAAATTGTTTAAGTAGTGTTTATATATCACAAATGCTTTTATTCAATTTAGCTTTATTTATTGGTTTTTCCAGTGGAATTTAAAATTTTTGTTGCTTGTTTGTAAGATTGATTTTTATGGAAATAATATCTAATGTACATTAACATATTTTTATAAATTTAAAATAAATTTGATTTAAAAATCAATTGATGTCGTACCCTTAATCCCAGATTGTGTATATATTATATTTTGCTTTATATTTAGTACAATTGTTAAAAAATAATTAAATGTAATACATACTATGCAGAGAGAAATTTTATATTTTTATAAATTAGTTATTCTTAAAATAATAATTAATAATTCTTTTCAATGAAAAATTATAACGTCAAAATATAAAAATTGCGCAGTTAAACTTTATTTTTAAAAACTGTATATAAATTAAAAAATATCTGTTATTTTTATAAGGAAATGAACAAATACAAAAATATTTTTACATTTATTAAAAATAACATTGTAAATTTTTTTGAATAGCGCATTAAATTTTTTTTATACAAAATTAAAAAAAAAGTTTTTCTTTAAAGAATATTTTACTGTAAAGTGGAATAAAAAAATGATAACTAACATTTATCAAACACAAGTATCTACAAGGTAATAAAAATTTGCTTTTGTTCAAATGACTTATATAAAACCTCCCACAAATAATATAATTATGCTTTTATAATTATTATTATGAATAGAACATTGCTTATGTAATGCGAAAATTTACGCAGTAACGCGGTAATGGTCAAAAATGTGTTAGGAGCTACTGCATATCCGAAGAACACGCGCAGAACTATACAATTTTTTTTTCAGTCTACACAAAAAAATATATTTGGTTGCAGCTACACATTTTCAATTACCACCAGACCGCCTTTTTTATAACATAAATTAAAATTTACAAGCAATAAAAAATTTCAAAAATAATTAAAATTCCACTGGTAATTTGTTTTAAATAATTTAAAAAATCAATCATAATGTTTTCGATAGTCTTTAAACGTTTCATCATAAGTTTGGAATGTACACTTTCATTTTCTCATTTTAATTTATATAAATTCACATTTTTATTATATCATGAATTATAGTAATAATTACATCATCATAATCCATCACTACGCCTCTATATATCATAAACTATTCAATATCCAGTAGGTATTTTCGATTAGCACTATCGAAATGGCGAAGCACGAGAACAGCCGGAAGACCGTCTCCACACCGTTGTGGATTTTGTTGTTGGTGATGGCGATCAAGATCGCCGCCATGAACGAAGAAGCCATATTGGAGTTCCGGAACAGGGTTGCCCCCCTTCCGTTTCCGTTGTTGCACAGAGCTGTATCGCAGCAAGAGGTACAAGCGTAAAGCTTGGTCCTCTCGCCGATGACGATACAACCAGGTTCGCAGTGCTTCGTGCAGTTCCTCTCCAATGACCACATCTTCTGCTCTGACGTCGAGTTCTCGTTGGACATGGTGTACGAGAATTTCTTGACCTGAAAAAGTTGCATGGTGAGTGACATAGTTTAATTATTGTATTAAATTTCCGAAGTTATTTATTATATCACCGTTTTTTCTTTCGTTGTTCAAGTGGTCATCATAGTGACCTCTGTATTGTGACAAATGACACGTAAACCCACATAGTATTATAAGTATAAGTCATACCTTAGTTCATTATAAATAATTATCGAAGTGATTAGCTCGCCTTGTATGCTATTAAATGCTCTAACAATGGCCTCGTCAGATTACTATATAAATATAAGAGAGGACAGATAAGTCCGTGACAAAAGATTCGAAGACTATAAATATATTATCAAGAAATCATACGACAGCTAATTGCCATTCATTAGACGACGTGGAAAATTGTTATAAATTACTCCCTCGCTCACAGCTTCCACAATAGTTTTTGCGAGTCATCCCTTTGCATTGATCCGCATGTACCATTAACCGTATAATGAAAACCACGTTACAAAAATTAGCATAATTTGTCGAGTCATTCATCAAAGATCACCAATTTGATAAATTACTTGTTTAATTTATTTATGGCTGGAAAATTGTCACCCACCATACACACTCGCTTGTCGTCCTTGCACTTGCTCGAGAACACCGTGTAGTTGGCCTTGAGATCGGCACAACGATCCAAGGGGTCCATGGTCTGGCATCTGTAGCACCACAGGTCGTTGACGGGTCGTTCTGCAGCCGGCGTGCGATGCACGCTGTTCGACTGCAACAGCTGGCCGTGCGCTGCAAAGTTTGACGAGTTTAGTAATCGAATTTAAAAGAAAAAAGTTTCTTAAAACAAAAAAAAACTAGAAAAATCTGATGTATGGCATTAAATTAATGCTATTTTTATTTTTGTTTTACATAATTATGATTGTATATTATTTAACGGTGGACGACAACGATAAACGGTATGCAAAAACGCAGGACTTGCGTCTTAACAGATCTAATTGATGATCGTTGTCGTCAAAACATATATTGATATCATTATACAAGCTTATAGACACAAGTATATAAAAAAATAAATGGGAAATATTATCTATATATTATGGAAAAATATATTATCATCATTTTTATATGAATATTGTGTGATGACTTATTTACGGAATTGCAAAAATAATGCAGAAAACTGTGTCACAAATTTATTTCAAAGATTGTGCAGAAAATTCACTATATATTAAATATGATCATTTTTTAATTTTAATAAATATTTAATACATCTCGAAACCATTTCTCAAAGGAGTCTTAGATGTACCCACCACCACGCGAACCTCACAGTGGTGACCCCGAATATAATTAAGAATTTGCAATGTGATCCCCACAAATGCTTCTCATAAATAAATTACATTTTTCATAAATTATTTAAGCACCCGAAAATATTTTATGGCTATCTTTGAAGTACAACAAACCGCATTTTTATTCATAATTTAAGATTAGGCCTTAGCTCGAAGGCGGCTAACCGGCATGACCTAGATTTCATATTTTCTCAGATCTCAATCCACCGAGATGATAAATTTGTTTTCTCTGTTGCAAATGAGCCGCAAATCCTACATTTATGCTTTCTTATTCTCGGCAAATCGGAAAAAAATAATTCGTAGACTAATTTCGTTTCTCTGTGCCCGTATTTTAATTAGAAAACTCAAAGCGAGAATTTTGCTCTGAAGAAGACGAGTTTGGGAGGGATAGTAATCTTTATCTTTATTTATTATACTTTTTATTATACAGTGACAAATAATTACCAATAAAATGAAGTATTAGTTAATACTTAAAACACGATAGTAAAATTTGTTATGTATGACTGCTGAGATTTGGTTAACCTTTATAAATTTGATTTAATTAAGAAATACCCACAACTACCCATTCATACAAATAACATTAAGAATGAGTATACAAATTTAATCAAATTAAACCATTCACTAATTGTATGGTTGCTTTAACCCTTTGCACTCGTATTTTTTTTTTGGTTGGGGTAGTGCCAGCTCGTATTTAATTTCAAGATTTTTTTTAAGTTCAATTTTTGGAAGTAAAAATGAAATAAAACATGTTTTGATTAATCTTTTTACAAATTAAAATTAACACAGCGAAAGATTGATAGTTTGTCAGTATTTTAGTTAAAAAACATTAAATTAAATATTAAAAATATATTATAATTTAAATACTTTAATCGGAAAATAACTTTTTTTATTGTACTTTTTTAAATAATTTGTAAAACGTTAACCATGAAACTTAGAAAAGAATAATTTATTGAAATGTGTTCACGAAGAATTGTACTTACTATTTACAAAAAATAAATGACATAGTATTAGGTATACATAGTATAGGAAGGTAAATGTAATGATGTTTTTAGATGATTTTTCGTCCATCGCAATCAAATGCGCGGTGCACAAATAAATGAATTATTTAAAAAAACAGCTGAGTGATGTAGCGGCAGGGGTTTATAACCATTAAGAAATTTGTAAATAGCTAGATGTCATATGAATTCTGAATATTTAAAATATTGGACTGCTTGTATTTTTTGCACCTATCGTTTATTATCTTGCGCAATGCGCTTATTATCTTGCGCATCGTGCTCGTTCTATAGCGTTTAGCGCTCATAAAATCGATCAACAATTTGCGTTCATACAAAAAAATAATGATTACAATATAATTTAATCAAGATTAAAATTACAAAGAGCACAAGTTTTTTACTTGTTGTTTTTTTTCTTAGTAAAACCTTTTTTTTTAATTGTTGTTTTTTCTTGGTAAATAGTTAATATATTCCCATTAACATGTTTTAGACTTTATAGAAAATCAGATTACAATAAACGTTTTATAAAAAATATAAAAATATACTGTGAGTTAAATAAAACATATAATAACATATAATACATTTTTTAAAACATAGATAATACGAAAAATTGTTATGCACCTTACAATAAATAAAACACAAACAATATGCACATCAGTACATATGTTTTAAGCAAAAGGATACATTTTGACGATTTAACCAATGATTTTTAAAAGAAAATTTAACACTTTTGACGCTAAGTTGCCGATAATGAGATTCCGAATAAAGTAAAGCGAAGGTCCATATATAAAGGAGAATGTAGATTAGTAAATATGGTTCTAGGACACTAACCGCCTAGAAATATATTTCTTGGACAATAACCCCCCGTCAAAACCCCCCTGGACATTGACCCCTCGTTCAAATAACCCCCTTACAATTAACCCACCATGCAAATAACCCCCCTGACAATTAACCTCCGCTACGTATAAAGATAAGTATTTTATATAAGTTGTTAGTATTTATAATAAATGGTCATTATTTTTAATATAATGTTTAATACGAATAATCATTATCAATACTAATTATTTGCACAGGGAATTATTTGTACGGGGGGGTTAATGTCCAGGGGAGTTTTGATGGGGGATATATGTCCAGGGGGTATTTGTCCTGCGTGTACGTGCACTTAGGATAGGAATATTTAAATTACGAAAAAGAAGGACAAATTAAATTAGATATTTTTTTAATATATTCACTGTCTATGGCAGAGGTCAGATTACGGCCAAATCCAGCCCTCTGCTTATTTTAATCCGGCCTGCAAGTAATTGTTAGATTTGACATTTAAAAAAATCAAAGTATGTGCTATAATAGAGCGGCCAACCGTCGAGTTAAGGAGCTAGCTAGGTATCACCTTATAAGGTGCTCCTATTGCTTTGGATTTCACCGTGACGTTATGCAGTTTAAATTTGACAGCATATTCAGTGCCCACGTAACGCCTTTTGCAATAGATTTGTTTGTCTACCAGTTTTTCGGCGAGAACAGTTGTTAAAATAGCACATTGTGTGTAACATCAATAGACAACTAAATAGCAGATTTTTTAACTCAATTCGGTGAATTTAAATTATTTTCGACTCTTAACACCATTGCTAAATTCAGGCTTTCGCATGGCTCTTTAAGTCAAAATATTACATGTAGCCTTTGCCAAATAGTTAATATTTTGTATAAGTAAAGGGTTATGTATAAATAGTAGCAGTATTTATCCATTTATAAAGGCTTCTGCAAACAGTAAGTTACTAAGTAAGTTACTGGTTTGCACTAAATTATTTATTCAAGCAGTCAATGCTATGTTTAAGTGACTGTAAAATTAGTTTTGATGAATTGTTTGCATGGAACAACTACAAATGAAAATATTATTAATAAAGTTGAAAAACGTTAACAAAGTACATTTTAAAGTGAATTTCGAATGAAATGTGTAACATCTGATATTAAATAGATTTGAGAATTAACCTTTTCTGAAGATATCATGAGATTTCTTAACAGATTGAACTTTGAGCTAAAAAGAAAAACAGTGCTTATATTGAAAATTTACACCACATTTGAATTTTTGAGAGAAATGATAAAGCTCATTTTAATTTTGCTTCCTGGCCCGCTGAGCTTAAAATATTTACAATCTGGTCCTTCACAAAAAAGGTTTGCCGACCCCTGGTCTATGGTATTAGACGAGTAAAATAACCTTGTCTATATTCTTCAGTCATATGTTTTACAGAGAGACTTTCAAAGTGTGTCATGGCGATTTTACAACTTTATATTTAGATTGTCTTGTATAACCGGAATGTCGCAGTCCTTAAGGCGTTGAACTGATATTCAAGAGGCTATCGGTTCAGGTCCCCGCAGCAAACTAAACATTTTAATAATAGGAATGCGCTATTATTAAAATTAGGCCCTAGCTGCTAAGCGACATCTGTTGATTGTAAGCTGTAATTATAGTTACCAATATATAATAGATATCACTAATTTACAAACTGTGTTTTAAATCTTATCCAATTAAATGTGTAAGTGTTGATTATGTTGTGCATAAACGGCTTTTAACAATAGTTTTTCAATGACGCATATTTGAGTCATCCACCAGTAGAGTGTTAAATATGGATAAATTTATATAAGTACAATACAATCCTAAAACTCACTGAAAAAATATGTCTTACAAGACTTTTAACCCTTTCACCGCGAATGACTTCTATGGGTGTCATCAAGAAAATCGCCAGTACTCATTAGACATTTAAATGTGCCGTAAACATTTGAGCCTAATAAAATGGCTTTTTAGTATAATTTAAGGCTGTAAATCACTAGAATTATTTGAACCATAATATTTTAAAAACTATGGCATGAATAGGTGCCCCCACATATTAACAAATTTCGAAATGGCGCTCAAAAATATCAGCTGTGGTGATAATCTAAATGCAATCGGAGCCAGGCCCCACCCAATTTTTTTGTACATAAAAAATATTAGGTGGGGCCGGTAAAGTTTTATTATATTTCGTGAAAATGATCAAATTTTCTATTTAGACAAATATTCTACAAGTTTTTTGTATGTATTTGCCCATTTGAGGCAGAAATGATAAATATTACATTGTTTTTTTTTTTGGGATCTGTTTTGGATTGGCAGGCGTTCTTACACTTAGAGCGAATCAGCGTAGTTTGGCCTCGTGGATTTATTTTTGAATTTTTAAGTTTTGAATTTATTAAAACAGTTTTTAATAGTATAAATAAATTGATCATAAAAAAATATTACATTAAAAGATTATCCTAAAACTTGAAACTTTAAATACTTGGACAAGATTTAAAATTGGTAGAAATAGTCTTAGCATAAACGCATACTATTACTGTCACAGTAATAATATCACGGCTAATATCAAATTCATCGTCACGTCCTTAAAATTCCATTATTATATCGTCATTCGTAATTATATGGATAATTTTTATAATAAAATCAATATATGTATTTATAAATAATTAAAACACAGATTACTAATTCTGTTTTACATAATTTAGTAATTTACTAGCTCGAAAATAAATTAAATGTGTCGAGACCAATATTATCATTTGAGTTGAATACCCAGGTCGATAGTTGTCAATCGCTCATTTTATTAGTGCGAGCGAGTAAGCGAGCTCTGCTTGCATAACGGCATCTCGCTCTTTTTTCCGTCTTAAAAATTTTATTTTTATTTCATAGCAGACACACAATATAAAGTAATAATTATGCACAATTAGAGCATATGATCCCGTTTCATCCCATATCATAAAAATATAGATGCCCTTTGAAGGAAAAAATCAGTTTTTGGGCAATAATTGACAACCTAAATCTGTCAGTCTAGCGCGATGCCGTCCTAACACCGCGCGCTTTGACCATGTTCCGATGAAAAATTTTACAATAAACTTACACTTGTAAATTTAAAATTATTGAGTTATTTGCATAAGTTAAAAATTCAATATTACTGAAATGTGTTTAACAGAAGTCTTTTTAATATTAATAAATTTAAATATTCAAAATTTGCTTGAACACAAAGCCAATAAATGCATTCAAAGTTTTGTCGACATATTGTCGACGTTCGAGTGCAACGCTTGAAATACGATGTCGACACATAGTCGACTTACGAGCGCAAAGGGTTATTAATATGTTTGAAAAGTTGTTGGTTATTTTATCTCAATTAGGTTTATTGAGTATAATATGTTATAAATAAACTAAAATGTAGTTTTAATGAATATTTTATAAAAATAATTTCAGATAGTTGCTTAACGACCGTTATTATTTATCTATAAATATAAATGCGCCTTAAACTTAATATGTATTATATTAGAAGGTAATATTAATAAATATTTCAAGAAAAATATTTATGAAAAATGTTTTACTAAAATAAAAAAATATATTTTATGAAAAAAATATATTTATAAGCAGTGAAAGTCTATTTGTGGTGCCTTTAAAAGTAGCTTTATATAATTTTATTCTATATCAACACGTTACCATCGCATACTCCAAGGTGGCGTCCTCTGACGTATATTATTTCATTATCAAAAATATGTACATATGTATTAGGTTAGGTTTCCTCAATATACATTCACATATTATCGATATGTGATAATAAAATATATATAATTAAACTATTTTCGACGAAAGAACGTCATTTGAAAATTTTGTAAATTTGGCACATGTAAATTAGATTTAAATAATATTTTTCATATAAATAAACTTGAAATCATCGACATTATACTTTTAGAAGATCAACATTATTACAAAGGTGACCTTCGGGTATTATGAACTCGATTGACCTCTCATTAAAATAAATCGAATTAGAGATAAATATTGTAAAAATAAACAAACGACCTCGCATTAAAATAATTCAAATCAGAGATAGATATTTTAAAAATAGACAAATTGTCAACCTTTAATAAATAATATTTTTTTTGTAATCTGAGATGCACGACATTTTAATCCTTATGGTTCATAGCCTTGACCTAGTTAGAACTTGTTTGTGCATCTCAAAATATTAAAAAAAAAATCAGTAGCTATGTGTCAACAGTCGCGTAAGCTGTTCCGTAACATTTTTGTCGAATAAGTGTTTTCGTTTATATTTTTTATAATAATATCCCTTTCGATGTTTTTAATTATAAAGTGATAGTGTAATTAAGTGTATGTGTTAGAATTAAGCAGTGTATAATTGAAATTAGTGTAGTGTGTATAATGGTGTTTAGTTGCACCGCGTGCACGGCTTGGCGCTGGCGTCCTTACCGACGCCGGCCGCGCCGCGCCGATGCGCCCCCACTACCCCCACTACCCCCACTACCCGTCGCGTCAAGGTAATGTCTTTTTATTAATTTTGTGTGTCTTTCGAATATAGTTAACCCTTTGTGCTCGTAAGTCGACATCTGAGTGTATTACGAGCGTTGCACTCTTACGGCGACAAAACTTACAATGCATTTATTGGCTAACTGTGTTGGAGCTAATTTTGCCAATTTCAATTTATTAATGGTAAAAAACTTGTGGTAAACACAGTTTAGTAATATTGAATTCTAAACGTATGCAAATAAGTCAATAATCTTAAATTTACGAGTGTAAGTTTATTGTAAAATTTTTCATCGGACATGGTCGTACACTTGTGCTGTTAAGACCGATACTTGACAGTTGTACGGTGTTAAACTGATGTTTTCCTTCAAAGGGTATCTATATTTTTATGATATGGGATGAAACGGGATTATATGCTCTAATTGTGCATAATTCTTACTTAATATTATCAAATAAATAGATTATAAAATTTAGTAAGACGGAAAAAAAGAGCGAGATGCAAGCAGCGATTGACAACTATCGACATTTTTAGCGGAAACTCAAATAATAATTACTAAGTTATGTAAAACAGAATTAGTAATCTGTGTTTTAATTATTTATAAATACATATATTGATTTATTTTTACAAATTATCCATTGACGATATAATAATGGATGTTTTTGCAAGTGACGATGAATTTGATATTAACCGTGATATTATTACTGTGACAGTAATAGTAGTAGGAATGATGTCTGAGCACTTAAAAGAAGATGGATTATGGCAATATTTGATGCAAATAATCTTAAATAATATGACAATTGATATGGTGCGCCAAGTAAATATTGTTAACCTAATATAATACCTCTGCACCAAGAGACCCATTTACTATCCAGATACCTATTACTAAGAGTGATTAGCATAATAGCTTATTATTATTATTTATAAGCTAATAAAAATATTGTTTCTAAAACAAGTTTGTATATGAACTAGATCTTAGAGATAACTTGTTTTTGGAGGAAGGGTATGCGAATTCTATGTCAGATATTCCTACTGGAAATTCAAGTGATAGTGACCATGACCCTTTTGTTCAATTGAGGGATCGTGCACGTGTCATGACACTCGAGAGTGATTCTGAGGATTCAGAAGAAAGCGAGGATATTACCCTTGATTGGAATGACAATGATCCACCCAGACAAAACTAACCGTTTGAAGGATTATCGGGAATATATTATAATATGGGATCGGAAGGATTTGCAAAAAAAATTATTGGAGACGATTTATTTCACACAATTGCAGAGGAATGTGTTATAGTTAATTAAAATTAGTGTTTATAATAAATTTTAGTATATATAATTTAGTATATGTGTTAGAATTAACCGTTTGCTGGCCGCGCCATTTGGAACTAATGTATCGTCCCATGTCGCGTATCTTTAGATTTAAAAATAAAATATATGTCAAGTGTCAAGGTACAGATCAATGACCTTTATGCCCCATAAGGGCTCTGGGCGTCGTTCCCGGTGCATTTGATGTCCATTCTTGGCAGTTAAAAATCGAAGTGCTAGGGTTCTCACAACGAAACAATTATGAATTATTTTTTTGCTTTATTAGCAAAATAAAAAATAATACATTAATTTTGTTATAAAGTATGAACTTTTAATATATCAATGATAAAAATATCGTTGATAATAATAATAATCATATTTATTCCAGTTTAATAGGGCAGGGTCGATCAATTTCATATTACAAACTTAAAAACCGAGAGGCATCCCTACGTTTAAATTTTTTATTCGTTAAATACTAACACAAATCATATTAGTCAAATTCCACATTAATTATCAATTGCGATTTATACGTTTTATACAAAGGCGCAAGTCACTATTGTCAGCCCTGGCGACGTTGAAAAATAAAAAAATTATTTTAGCCGATCTTAAAATATTTATTCATGTAGTTATAATTTTAAATATTTCTTCAGATATGGCACTATTTACCAAAAAAAAAAATTATATTATTTATTAATGTAACTAAGTTTGTTTGGCTAAAACCACTATAGTGGTCCGCGGCAATGTACTGGTTAAGCAGTGTATGATTAAAATTAGTGTTGTGTTTATATAATAATAGTGTTTATAGCTAAACTTTGTGTTTATACACACAGTATATATATATCGTAATGAGCTACTATATTTAGATATAAAAAGTGAACAATTTGTTATTTGTCTACCATGTTCAAAAATATGAGGCGCTTTTTTCTGGTGAATGACATTTTTAAAATAATCTTAAATATTAAATATATAAGCATAAACACAAGTTTTAGTCAAATAATAAAATTAATTGCTAATCAGCCGATTGAAAATTTTATAAAAAGTTTGAGAATCGCCGTTGAATTTTTGTCATTTTTTTCAATAATCGTAAGCATTGAATTATAATAGTATAAATCTAATTAAAGTTAAATATTAAAATGATTTGCTTTTTAAATTGGTTTTAGAATTAAATTATATAAAAAAGTTTGAGAACCACTGATGAATTTGGACAACATTTTTAGGATACATGTTTACCTTAAAAAATGTCTATATTTAACAATTTAAAATAAAATAATAAATTCGTTTATAATTAAGGTGACACAGTTTTTAATAAAATTATTTAAGGTTGAGAGCCACTGATAAATTTTATCATATTTTCCAAAAAAGTATAGTTTAATTTCACCGAAATTGGATAATATCAAAAAATTTTCTAATCTAATGTGTTTCCAATAATTCGTTGGTAAATACAATTTCGAATTATAATATTTTATGATTAATTTAAATTTTCCGCGGACCTAGTGTTGAGAAACCGTTGTATAAAAGCGGAACTCGATACCATGATATATTTTAAACAATATCCTAAAATCTTATAATTTTATGTGCACTGGAGCAAAAAATATATAAATTTAATCCAAACAATTAAAATGTTTGTATATTTTCAAAAAAATGCCGGTAGTTCGTGTAGTCTTTCTAATTAAATGTAGCGGTTGGTAAAGTGTTAACAAATTATATTTTAATTAGGGAAAAAATTGTTTATTAGTTTCAAGGTTAAAAAATGTATTATTATGCAATGAAATCAATTATAAATCTAATTGTGGTACTTATTGAAATAGCTCTATATTATTAATAAAGGAAAATATGAATATATAATATATAGAGAAAAATATTATAAAATATTATTTGAATCAAATAAAAAATCTAATAATTAATTTCCATTGAAGAAAAAAATAGTAAGAAATATTTTATTAATAATTTTTTTTTATTTAAATTATTATGGTTACCAAAGTAAGTCGTCATATATAATTACAATGCACACTATTATTGTTTATTAAAAATATGAATAAAAATGAAACATGTTTTAGTGGAGTAAAAAATGTAATAATATATAATATTTATGAGCACTGAAATTATTTATCAATCAACTATTAGTCTATTTAAATATAGCCTAAAAATTTGACAAAAATGGTATTTTGTATTAAATATAAAATAATAATTTTTGTTTAATTTTGTTAATTAAGGTTTTGCTAAAATAAAAAAGGATTTTGTAGTTGAAAATAAAAGTATGGACACTAAAATAATTACCTAATTTACGACTAATGTTTAAATAAAAAAAACTGCTAATTTATTTTTAAATCTATAAAAAAAATATTATTTATGTGGTGCAATTGAAAAATATTATTTTACATTTAAATAATAATATTAAAAATCATTTAGCCATAATAAAAAAATGTATATAGGTATAGGTTAGTAATATACTTAATTTTACATTTAAGAAAAAATAAAAATAGGTTAAAAAACATAATTATGGGTGCATACATAATTTATCACTTGACATTTGATGCATTTAATAGTAGTCCTACAAAAGTTAAGAGAGTAATATTATTTCTATACATAGTAAGAAAATAAATTTAAATTATTTTGATTTAATAAAATAAATGTTTTTTTTTATATTTATATGTAAAAAAAATAGTATATAGATAATTTTTAAAAAAAGGATGCATTTGTAGTAAATATAAAAGTAGCTTAATATAATTTATGGTATAATTAGAGAATAATATAAGCGAATTTAATTATTGTAGATAAAAGTATGTTTAAACTTATTTTAAAGTTAAAAATATATTTATAGGTACTAAAATTATTTTTTACCTTACTTGTAGTGCATTTCAAAGTAGTTATTATATAATTTTAGAAAAAATGAAATTTTAAAATAAAATAAAATTAATAAACAAAAATTCGCCAATCAAATGAAAACTTTGAAGTTAAAAATATACATAAATGCCGTAAATTTAAGTAATAAACTATTTAAAATAATAATATATAATATCAAACTATTTGTGAAAAATATTTTATTCATATAGTCCATTGTCAACTAACCTTTAGTGCATTTAAAAGTAGTAATAGTATACAATTTTATCTAAAAATATCATTAAATTATATCTCAAAAAATGAAAATGGGACAAAATACTGAATGGCACTCGAATACATTTTAGTTTATTTAAAAGACAAATATGAATAAAGAATATTTTTATAAAAAATGTTTAAACCTATTTTGAGGTTAAAAATATTTATAAGCTCTACAATTATTGTCAATTAACTATATAAGTAGCCCAATATAATTAAATAAAATAGTTGCATTTTTAATTAAAATAAAATTATGAGCCAAGAATATTTTAATCGAATAAAAAGCTTTTGAGGTAACAAAATACATTTTTGAGAATAAAATTTGATTGTAATTAAGCAATTATATGTGTGCTACTTACTTATAATTTAGCAAAGAATATTTTAATTGAATTTCAAAGCATATAATTTATTTTAGTGCTACAAATTAAATTTTTGGATACTCAAATTAATTGTCAATTGACTTGTGGTATAATTAAAAGTTTTGATTTTGGCGATAAATTATATTTTAAATTAAAAGAAAAAAAGTAGTAAAAATATTTTAATCATATTCAGTCACTGAATTAAAATATAAAACTACTTGTGAAAAAGATATTTAAAGGCAAATCTTCAGACACGATTGTGTTTAATTGTATAAAAAAATGTTTTTTTTTTTATATTTAAACTTAGATTTTTTTGCAAATGATTAGGTAATGTTTTATATTTAAAAAAACTATTGGGTAAATTTTCATTTATAAATAAATATTTAATATAAAACAATATTTTATATTACATATGTTACAATATTTAATATAAAAAAAATATATAATATCAAACAATTATTGGAGCAAATAAAAGTAGCTCCAGAATACTTTTAGAGACAACAATTATATATTCTAAATATAGATTTATCATTTATTTAATAAGCAATCTTATCATACTCATAACATTTACTGATAATTGTTCAAAAATATTTAACATGATCAAAAATAAAAAATACATATACCAAAAAATGATAATAAATGCTACCCAATAAAATATTATATAATTTATATATTTTATTTTAATTTTTCTTTAAAAAATGCACATTATATTTAATAATATTGAGGAAATAGTATAGTTTAAAAGGTATTTCATCATCATCATGTATATATTTTCTATGGTAATATAACCTAAATTATATGTCACTATAGAACATGGTATTATGGCTATAATAAGGTGAATCCATATATTAAGGTCAAATCGAAACGAACGGGTTAAATTTACCATTTGAACAATGACATAACTTCCATCGCCCGTCATCCTCTTTGTGACGTCGCCCCACATTTCGCACCCTTCGGAGCCACCCTTAATGTATATATATATTTATATATAATAAAATCGCTAACCTGATACGACATTGTAGAACACGACGACGAACAGTCCTAAGGCTGTTACCATCTCAAGTCCAGTTTTAATCTGTTTGACGCATTCAGAGACGTGAACGGGTTAACAGATGACATTTGAACCTCAGCTTCCCTGATTGATAGCACGACATGGCAACTAGGTCGCGCCGGCCGCGAGGTTGGGCCGCATAGCCGAGCTGTCACAGTGTCCGCATGCGACCGGCCATGTTGTTTTTCCAAGATGGCGGCATTGCAGATTTTCGGCGCAAGCGCGCTCGCCTTAAACACCCATGCCTAGCTGGTGGGGCCGGGGGTGGTTCAGGAGGCGGTTACTTTGCGATTTTGGGGGAAGTGCAAGGATGATGCCGAAAATAGACGCTCACGTGAAACTTTCAGATGGTGCTAATTGAGCGGGTGATGCATTGCCCACTTAGCAGACAGGGTGTGCCATCAAATCGTTGAAATTTGCCATAGAGTCGTATAGGTATAATAAAAAAAAACCTCGAATTTTTTATGTGGAAGGTTTGGAGTCAATGAATTAAATTAACACTACGTTACAAAATCGCAAAAATTATAGAAAAATATTTTCTTATAATATTTATTTGTATAATATAACAAGGAAGTATATATTATAATTCAGGTCTTAATGCACGAAGCTCTTTTTTAGGGAAATAAGGAAAACCAGCTAAAATATTTTAATATTTATTTATTAATTTATTACAAATCATGACTGACAGGTTTTCTCAATGCGGCAAAATTGTATACATATATACGTACATTGTTGATGTTTTTGACGTAATTTAACTAATTAGTAGTAGTGTTAAATTAAACGTATTTTAACACTACTTAACCTCTGAAAATAAAAGGACTTTACCGACGTTTCGACCTCTTATTTTAGGGTCTTTTTAGCTACGTCACTTCTATCACAGATTCGAGTCAAAGATGACGAAAGTTTGAAAATTTTCATATTTTGATTTTCGATAGGCATATTACGCGTTAAAAGCGCAATAAACAAAGATTCCAGAGTTGTTGTCCCCTAACAGGCATAAGCCTAATGCATTATAACGGGGTAAATATGTACTAACTGGGTTTAAAATTAGACACACTGAATACTTGCAAGTAAATATTAGCCATCAGGCTGAAAGTCTGGGAATCAGTAACATATTTTGGTGGGTAAATATGTGTAAGATATTTATGAACTAAAGTAGCTTTTTTTTAATTATTCATCATGGTATGTATCTGTGAGACAAGAAAAATTGATCATAATGTTTCTAGAATTTCTTGAGAAAAATGTCAAAACGAAATTTTTTTTTAATTTCTTAAAAAATTTAATAAAGTAATTTTTTTTATATAACATTAAATTTGTACAAATATTTTTTAAATGTTTACAAGCACTGCCCTTTTTATAAATCTGCATAAGTAAAGGCTGCTTCATGTCTAATATGCATACTTCTTAGAAAGTTTTAATATAAACTTTTTTAAAGTGTTCGTGCCAAATGTTTGAAAATATGCATACTTCCTTGGAAGATTGAAAGTATTTGAATGACCAACAAATATTGACGATTTTCTATTATTCTAACCGGCTGGCGGTCTTATTTTTGCATTGGTGATCTAAGAATCCGCTCCTATAAGAATAAATTATACAAAACGAAGAACGATTTAGGTCTATTTTTCTTTTTCTATAATACAAAACGATTCTTTGTTATATTGTTTTTGTAAAGTAGCAACAGTTGTTATTGCCAATTGTCTAAGAATAATTATTGATAGGCAAAGGGCCTTAATTTTTATTTGGCTCTCACCAATTGGAGCTACACTGACCATTGAACTGAATTAAAAAGACATAGAAAGCAGCTGCTTCCCTTTTAATGTCAACCTTACATTTTATTTTAAATCCGTCTTCAACCCAATCTTCGCCATTATAAAAAACTGTCTGTGACTCAAGTTACTATTTGTTATATAAAATAAACACCCAAACACAGAGTTCAGACATTTCTTTTAAATTTTATTGACGTAATATCACATGAATAAGAAATAACTCATTCTGCAGTTACAATTTTATACATTAAAATTATAAATATAATACGTATACATTTATAAAAATATAAGAGGTACACTTTGAATATTTATTATTAAATTTTAAAAGAACCAAGAAGGAAATTATATTATAATATAATATATATATTTTTTATTAACTTAATTTTATTTGGTTTGCCTTATTAGTTCATATTTTGGTAGAATAAATATAGGCAAAATTTTATTTTTCATATATATATTCTTCGTGTGTGCATCTTTTATAGCACTATTTTAAATAATCTACTACGATTTTAATTTAAATTTTCCTTTCATCAAATCTTAGCTCATGACTTTACTTCAAACATCTAAGTACACTGAGCATGCTACCAGTGAAGCTCACGGCAAATTTTTTATTAAATCCTCCTTTTATTAAATACTCCTCTTTTTGCGTTTTTCTTGCTGGCATTATTTTTTAAATAATAAAAATATTTTCTCTTAGCAAAATTTTTTTTTTAAAAAAGAAAATATTTTCGATCTGACATAATACAATTTTATTATTCGCTAGTCAATTTTATTATATAATTTATAGAACCATTATACTATTAGTCTAACAAATTAATAAAAAAATCTCTGTAATATCATTTTCTTATATTGTTTAAACTAGAGTCTAGATAATAATGATTGACATTCCTACAAATTCAGATTAACCTGATTTTGCTGACACATTTTTATTTTCATGATTTATGCGACGTTTTTGCTACAGAGATATGATACAATCGTGTATGTATAAAATTACGCACTAATATTGATTTTTATTTTATACCATGAATTTTACCAAAAAAATTTTTGTCGCGAAGATTGTTTTGTAAAATGGTTATTTTCTATTGTACATATAAGTGTTTGTTTGCATTGTTTTCCAACCCATAACAATATTAATAAAACAGATTAACTGAACAAACGATCAATTGATCTAATATACAATATCAGATTACCTTAAATGTTTTCAGGCATCCGAAAGAGATGCCATTTACTTAATATAATGTTACATATCAATATACGCAAACTCCATAAAAATCATACTAAACTCTCCATTTACGATATTTCAACATATACATACATATATTCAATATATGCACATATATATTACATGTATAAAGTGAAATCGCTCGCAAGTGACAATTTCCGGCGCTTTGAAATTGGATCAAGGTAACTTTTTTGATCGTTAAAATATATTTCACGACGACGTGGAAAAAAAGTAATTTAAAAATGTAAACGCTTCTCTATTTGTTGTCAATTATTCGTTGTGTGTGTCGTGTATTAAACATATATACGCAGTATTTTGATTTTCTCGAATATGAACAAATTTTTAGGAAGGTACTGAGAAGCGCTTGCGGGTATCCTGTTGCTGGAATTGGCCGCTGGACGAGCGGCGCCACTGTAGCGCTCTGCTATCGATTTCCGCCGGAAAATGCCAGGGTATGCACTTAGTTGATAAAATAAAATGTGGTGAAAACTATTGAATAAATGATAAGTAAACGAATAACAAACCCAACTGACTAATGGGTAATAATAACGTTTTAGATAGTGTGCGGGAATAACACTGTTAAATTAGTATAAAAATATGGTACAATATAATTAAAGATGTAAGATTTTTATTGATGGTTTAATTTTTAATCAAATTTAAAATAATTAATATTTGTTGAAATTGTTAAACTACCTAGTCGTAAAAATATTGTGCAATAATTTATATACATACACATATACAAAGACGGAATAGCGTAGTCCGTAACGACTTAGTAACTTGTAGGTTACGGGTTCGAGCACTGGCAGCGGCACTCAATTTTTTATTTATATAAATGCACTATTATTAAAAGAAAACCGGCCTCAACTGCAGTGATACCTATTGATTATAAATTTTATAGCACATAATAATTTATATTTAATATTATAGACATCCCCAATTCCTAGACTTTTAGTCTGGCGGTTAATACTTACTTATAGGTATTCATTATATCCGATTGACTCACTCAGTGATACATATATGCCGTTGTAACGCATTGGGCTTACGCCTGTCAGGTTTCAACGAAAGATTTAATAAAAATAAATAAATACCAGATATCAAGGTAATTCCTGACCGTTCAAAGATTATAATAATACTGGATCAAAAATCTAACAATAAAAGTGGCAAAGTCCGAACTTCGATGGTGTCAGCCTAAAAATGTAAACTTGTATTGAAATTTTAAAACATATTTTTTGTGGGCTTCACTGGTGACAAGTGCAATATCTCATATTAAAAATATAAATGAATTTCTTAAAATACTTTTTATAGTTAATTTGCAATTATTTCTTGTTGATTTTGGTAAATCATTAAAGGCTTTAAATAGGTTTTAAATATGTTTTGCTAAATTTCACAGAAAATGCTTCAGGGATGTATAAATCATTGACAGATCTAAATTGGGAAATTTAGATCTGCCAATTAATTTTACCACTAGTCTATTTGGCGCTGGTCATTAGTGAGAAGTAAAATAAATACAATATGCTACAATGATGTTCAGATATTTTTGGAGACAAAACAGACATTTCAATCCGTTGTTATGCCATTTTAAATAACCAATCACAGATGACTTATGTTATATGGTAATAATTTTCTTAGAAAAAACGTTACCGAATTAAAAAAAATCAAATGACCAATATAAACCAAATTTATTAATTTATTTATTTTTTGGTTTATTTACAAATTTAATTAGAAAAAATAAAACCTATTTTTAAACCTTTTTCAAAACCGACACATTACAAATCTCATTTTTGGGAGAAACAAATTTTCTATAGTGTACATTTATTAATTTTTGTAATTATATTCAATAGGCTTTAAATAAATTTATTATTATATATAAATTTGATTTTATCTTGTCTTAAATCAACCAACAATACCATTTTTACTTTAATATTGATTTTTTAAATCTGTAATATAAGTGTAACAGAAATTATGACGAATAAAAAAAATTAGGTAAGAATCAAGAAATTAAAATAAAAAAATATGTCTTACTAATAAATATTGATTCAGAAGCTAGCATTTTTTTTAATACATAAGATATTCTCTATGAGTTGAAGTAGCTCATCATAAGAACATGTTCATTATACACTATGTACGACCTAGCTCGATTTTAATTAAGTGAGATTATAAAAATATATATAAACCTAATACGTGATAATCGATCGGAAATATAATTTTATAATCCAGTCTCTCAGACACGATAAAATTTTAAAAACATTAAGGTTAATATGGGATTTGAACTTAGGTCTTTTAAATCTAAAAATTATAAAATATGTAATTTAAAAAAAATATTTAATTTTTAGCAGCCCTGTTTTAAGTTTCTTGCTTGACCGCTTGGCGTCGCCTTTGCCACAAAAGGAGCAATTTGTTTTTAGGGTTCGGGTCTAAAATACACAAATACATTATGAAAACGCAATATATACCGTTTAATGTAACAAAACCGATTGAACAATTTAATTTAACATATCTGTCCGAATGTATCGAATGTCGATTAATGAAATGTAAATAATCAATCGTCAACATTTCGGTCTAAATTAGTTTATCGATTGTCAGAGAATATGTTTTGCGTAAATATAATTTTGTAAATTCTTCGAACGTATTAACTTGTTGTATTAATTTCGTTGTAAATATTCCAGTAATACATAATACAGCCTAATTGAATATTTATATTCTATGTATCTAAATTCTTCTTTATAAAATAAATACTTGCTTTATTGGGGCATCATTTATCCTGAAAGGTTCACTTTCTTTAGATTGATTAAATAATTAGGTTATTTCTATTTTAGTCGATTTACATTTTTTATTTATTCAATGCTAGAAGATTACAAAACAAAAAGATTTTTTGTAGTTTCCAATAGATATGTTTTAATGTCGTATGAATGAAAGTTTTTTCTTTGAAAAATAAAATAGTCGGTTACTTAGTCAGGAGAAATCGATATAAGATATTTAATGCAAGTGACTCATCGATTATATTTTTACTTGAGATTAAACGATTTTTTTTATTGCGTCATTGATACAATAATGAAAAAGTGAGGCACGACGTTGCATTTAAATACTTCAATACAAATACTTTCACAGCACAAAAGTACACCATAAGTTATTTTTTTGCTATTAAGTTGATTCCTTGATTGATGAATAGTTAATTTTCAATTATAAAAAATAATTACAAAGATTTATTAAAATATCTTAGAACATTTTTTTTGCAATGATAATATATACACGTGGCATTTCTAAGTCGTCTCGTACTCTTACAAGTATAGAGCGACTGTACGGTTGGACGCTCGAAATGAAACGGCTGTTTTTCTCGGGCTTGTATGCGTTGGGTCGGTCGATTCAGCGTAGCTCCGCTTGATACAAAAAATATTTTTTGCAGCAATTTTTTTATTCTTTGGAGTGGTCAGCCATAATGACTCAGTAACCATTCATAATTATTTAATTAAAATTTGTATTTGTTTTAAAAACAAAAGTATGTATTTTGATTTACTTTAGTTGTACCTAACACAAAATTAAAAAATGTCTTTCCCTCTCATATTATTATTATTAAAAAAAAATATGTTAACATTCATATATATTTAGAAATCTCAAAATAAATGTAAGTTTAAGAACCTTACAACTGTTTTTCACAACCGACAAACCCTTATCTGTAAGAATATAAATTTTCCTTTCCATATGTATATATCAATTTTACATTATACTCATTTATTAAAAATGATTAATATAAGAGAAGTATTAACATCGTTATTAAGAAGAAAAATAAAAGGCATTGGACCCATCTTAGCAATAATGCAATTTAATTTAATTTTTAAAATTATTTATATGAACATATTTTTTTAATTTATCTCAACATACAAGAAAACATAATCTTGGTCTTGACAATCGATTTTTTAGCAAACGTTTTAACCCATCACTCTTATTTTTTTTATAAAATTAACAGCCTTATTTTACTTTTAAGGCACTTCTGCGCCTCAGAGACGTTTAATACATTTCACAATGTCGCTCAATAATAATTACCTTAATGGTATATTCACATTTACTAACCATGTATCTACGCTTGTGAAATACTTCAATATATATGTAATAAAAATATTCACATATGTTTGTAAAAATATTTGCATATACAGATATTTTCATGAATCGAATCGCTTCGCTTTCCAGGCAATAATAAGAAGAAATAGAAGATCACGATGATGAGAACGAAAAATAAGAAATATATATTTTATTGTGTTTGTGTGTATGTATTTACTTTCGACTTTGTAAAAAAAAAGAGCCCTGGGCGTGTGTTATTTTTTTTTTCGTTTAACACAAAAACGTGTTTTTCGCTATTACACAATCATCCCACATTATACCAACGTGAATTTGGCTAAAAGGATTTCGCACGTGTCAAGAAACTCGTTGCGACCTTGAGAATTTAATTAAAGAAATTATATTTAATTAGAATTAGAATTCACGACAAACATATAGAATTACAAAATAAAAAACATACATATTTTGCATTTTTTTAAATGTATATGTCTGATATAAATTTGAGATCATTAGTAGATTAATATTTATTTTTAGTCATTAAATTAGTTTTAAAACTTTAATTAAACATTTATATATAATCAAAATTTTAACTATTCGTGATACTATTTATCTTATTTTTAATATTTTAACAATGGTAAAATATTTGAAAGATTACATAAATTTATGAATACGTATATTAACGATAATTCGTTCATACATTAAGATTTATATTTTACTTTATTTATTTTATATATTTAACCATTGTTAAATTAAAAGAAAAAATAAATAGTATCGTCGAGAGTAAACCTTCAGGTTATATATTGTTTTCTTTTAATTATAAAACCAATTTTACGACTAAAAATAAATATTAATCTACGAATGTTCTCAAATTTACATCAGAATCCAGAATTTAATAATAAAAAAGTAAAGGTCAAAGTGTACGATACTTTAACCTAATCAGATTTGTTCCTGATGGATAATCAAATGGAATAAGCGTAGCCTGCATATTTTTTAATAACGCTTATAAAAAAAAGAAAATTTACTATTAACTTTCAATTTGGTAAACACAAACATGTAAAAAAAAGTAATTTATTATTTGACAAAGTATATTGAAACTGTCTGAGTTTGTATTTATATACTATAAAACGTTTGTATATTTTTAATAAATAATAATGAGCAAAAACACAAAGCAAGTTTTCCGACAACGAATTAAAATTCGTTCTTAGAAATAAATCGACTTTTCAACGAATATACGGAAATTTATAAATTAAATTGAATTTTTCTCAGTTGTTCTTTACAATTTTACATTTATTATAATATACTATGGTTTACATGTTAATATTATATTAATGGGAGCACTTATTCATGCCATATTTTTTTAAATATTATGGTTCAATAAATTCAAGTGACTAACAGCATTAAATAATACTAAATAACCATATTATTAAGCTCAAATATTTATGGCATCTTTAGGTGCCCAATGATTAATAGCGATTTTCTTGATGACATCTGTAGAAGCCGTTTGCGGTGAAAGGGTTAATGATCACTTTGATTTAATTTGCTTGAAATGTTTTTGACAGCAGTAACTTATATTCACATTATATCTGAGAATTTTCATTATAGAATCAACTTTAAGATGTCTTATATTAAATCATAAATCATAAAAAATGTATTGCCTTAAAATGATAAAAATATATAAAATACTTTTATTAGCCCTTAAAATATTTATCACTAGGATTTATATTGAACTATATACAATTTCATTAAATGAATATAACTTATTCACATATAAATTATTCAGACATATTTTATAATATTTAAATTAAATAAATAATACTATTAAAATATTATATATTTCTTATGATATATTTATATGCATATGAATATCTGCGAATGAGCTAATACTAATGATAATTTAATATACAGCAATTTCGACACCCGAATTCAAAAGCAATTTTCTATATTGACTGATTCATTTCCTGGGAATAAAATATGGATTAACCGCTTGGGTGCGTTAATCATAAATGAATATCAAAATAAAAATGTAACTGTTTTAGATTGCATTTTATGTTTATTTATAAAAAAAAAAGAATTTGGAATTGATTTTATGCTATTTTTTATCAAAAAATAAACCACTTTTAAAAAATTTGCGTGTTGAAATGGTTAATAGTATTTTATTTTAAATATTTTATCACAAATATCGCAGGGCAAAATATTTTTCAAAACTATTTTTAGACATGGTTTCTAAGCATGATCACTATTATTATATTATCAACAACAAAAATATAAAAATTAACTATATGTGAATAAAAAATAAAGCGACTCATTCATACATTTATAAAAACAAAAAATACGACACGCGCGCGTCTGAATTCCCGCGAATAGTGCCCGCGGACCTAACATCCGTTGATAAATACCTTTAATAAAAATTAATAATTTACATTTCTATAAATTTACCTACATACATGGGCAGTAACAGTAGTGGTACAACAAGTGCAAGGTATTTAGTTTCCACAGAATAGGAAGTTACAATTAAAAAAAAAATTAATAATTTTTTTTAAAAATTTAAAAAAAAATTTTCAATAAAAAATTTTTTTTTTAACTTTTTATATAAATAAATAATTTTAATGTTTTTTTTTAAGAGTTCAAAATTTTTTTAATTTTTAAATTGGACCCCCTATAATATGCAGCTTGGGTACCTTGCACCCGTTGCATTGCCCTAGTGATCGCCTCTATGTGTACTTAAAGGTATAAAATTAAGAACGCGTGTACATACATTTGTATTTTATCTTATACAAAAATCTTTTGAGTTAGGCCAAGTTAGGTTATGCTACGATTTATCGTAGCATAACCCAACTCAACCTAACTTAATTCCTTATAAAAACACATTTTGCATGAAAATATTAGGTTTATATATGGAATTTACTCAAAATTAAGGACACGATAACTTCCGCTGCTTTTATTATATCAGCATATTTTTTTTACCAAAAAATAGACATTGTCAACATCTCAGATATATTTTTTAGCCAGCTATATCCATCGTTTCGTTTTAAAATGGCAGCTATTAAAAAAAATTAAAAAATCGTACCTATGTGAAAAACATTTTGAAGAAAAAAGTAAAAAGAGTAAAAATGTTTTATATTAAAAATAAAATTTAAAAATAAAATCTTTTTTCACATTTTTGTTAATTATTTGTTTTTAAGATACGATCACTTCTGCAGTTTTAAACATTTAAATTTTTTCCTAAAAATAAATTTTATATTTATTTTTGGTGAGTTTGGTAACCATGCTATTTTTTTTATTTTTTTTAAATGAAAATTGCGACCCATCTTATAATATGAAGCCTGCGTGCATTACCTTAATAATGGGGCACTCCTTAATGGTGTGTAACTCTTTACAAGTTCTTAGTCTGAAAAAAATATAATGCAAGGCGTTCAAAGCGCAAAATTTGTTATTGAATTATTCACTAGCAGGGACTTTGTGGGAAACATCTCAATCTATCATGTGTAATTGAACCAATTGTGTCAGCGGTGAATTTTATTCGCTCTCATGAGCTTAACCGTCGTCAGTTCCGTGACTTTTTAATCGGAAATGAAAGCTTAATATCCTGACTTGCTTTATCATACAGCAGGTTGATAGCTTATTCACGGTATACTTTTATTTAGATTTTTCAACTTCAGCTAATATTATAGAATACTAATTGATTTCTTAATAAATTTAGCTTATAACTTTAAAGAAGCAGAGCTCATATATTAAATGTACTTATAATTGCATATTTTTGAGCTCACTTTAATATTGCTTCCTTACCTGCCGAACTTAAAATATTTACGATCTGGCTCTTCCCAAAAAAAGTTTGTTGATTTTCAGTTGTGCTTTAGTCCCAATTTATTTATAGTCACTTATTTATAAGTCATGGCTCTGAAAGACATAATTATTTCATTTAAAAGCAATAACATTCCTTTTAGAGCATACAAGCGAATTAAATGTACACACCTGTCCGTGAACGATAAGCGATTGGTGGGAATAAATTTATTTTTTCAAAGTCTGCACCATCGATAACGTTATGTGGGGGTTTGGGTCGTTAAAGGGGGACAAAATAAATTTTCCCCAACGGCCGGTGTTTAATTAAGTTGTTCACGTTCGGCAGTTAAATTTTCATGGCAAATTTATCGGACTGGTTCTGACTTAGTTCATATAAATATGAATATAAAATTGATAATTATATGCATAATAAATGGGTTTCTTAATTAATTAAAACCCATTTTTGCACAAAGGGGCAATAATATCTCTTTAAGCTTAATAAACATCGATATGGAATTTAAATAATTAATATGACATAATAAAATAGTACCTTCATAAGCAAATTAAAATGATGAAGTTCAGTATTATCAAGTTATTATAAGTACCTTCTAATTAGTTTTAAATGTGTTAAAACTTATATATAAAATAAATTTCTCTTTGTTGCATAATAAAAAAATCATTTGCATAATAAAAAAATATACTCTAGCCATAAATCTTATAAATGCTTCTCGCTTAGTGAAAATTGCCAAATATTAAAGTAAAATTAATTAATATCACGTGTATAACTAATTATCAGTTACTCGAGAACTTCATATATCATATTATATATTTTAACACGTTGCGGTAAATGTGCACAATTTACATAGCATATATGAAACAAATTACTTCATTATTAAATGTTAAACCAAATATATAATCCACCCCTATTTCAATATGTACATTTCCATAATATTATATTAATAATAATCTGTAATTCCAGTTCTAGTAACATTTGCTCACATTGTCCCTTTCTACATATGACTTCCATATATTTCGTTTATTTTTTGCCGGACCTAATCGCACGACAAAGGCTCTTTAATAACGTTATCGCGACGCTTTGATACAATTGCTCCGGTGGCCTTCGTGATAATATTTTATGCAACCGAAAAGGGTTTTTGTCCTTCAGACCCTTGTCAAACGTTGAGTATAATTAACGACGCCATATTCCATTGTATGTGTGTTGTGTTTGAAAGAAGAAAAACATGGCACGAACGACAATTATGCATAATCGCACTTTAATCTGCCGGTTTTCAGATTTTGTTATAAAAGGAGAAAAAAATGTGATGAGGTCTCATTTTAATTAATAAGTTCATCCTAAAATATATGAATATAATATATCTTAAAATATTAAACGGTATGGGATAGCATTCAAATAGTACTGATTTAACCCGTATGAATGGCACGATTTACTTTTCTGCCTTCATGCGGCACATCTAGTTTCCAAATATTCGTAATTCATATAGTTTAAAATATTTACTGTAAAATTTATAAAATATAACTTAGATAAATACCTGTTTATTTTAAAAATAAATTTTAATAATATCTGAAATTCCATTAAAAAAGTTAACAGCTGCATAATATTAACTCGGAAATAAGACTAATTTTTAGAAGTACTAAATTATTCCTTCATTACTTTGTTTTTGTCAGTTTGTCTGAAACCAATTAGCTTTAACAAATAAATATAAAAAGAGAAGGATATTAGGAAACAATGAAGAAGGGCTTACTGGTCGTATATATTTTAGCGAAACATCGATGAAAAAATGCCATATTCATTCAGAAGTTAACGTTTTAAAATATTTCAAAACTATTACGATTTTTTTACAAATAGCTAGATATAGTTTATAATGAATGAATTTATTAGCTATTCGAATATTAAAATAATCGTATTTAAGTCTATGATGAAATATTAATTTTAATATACCCCATATGCGTCATAAAGTTTTCTAATTTTGGTCGGTGCTCGACTCAATTTATATATAATGCTTCTTAAACTACTTCTTTATTAAATTTTGCAAAAACGTGATATTCTTTTCGCTGTTTATTTGCAATTAATATGAGTGCAAAACATGTGTTTTTTATTTTTTTGTACACGTGCTTAAAAAATTAAATAATAATGAAATTTACTGAAACATATATAAACTCATATAAAATGTTGTATCTTGTACACATTCTCAGGCTCTTACCTTGATCTTTACAACCTGAAATCCGCCGCGGCCATTAAGATTAAAAACATCAAAGAAAACATATTGCGACGGATCCCAGACGACAACAATACAACTAGACACGCCAGCGAAGTCTCTCTGACTTCTAAAACCTGTTATTTTAACCTTACCTCCAGATAGAGGCTTCTTTATTTGCCTATATATATGTAGTAATTTATGTAATAAACTTTTATTAGCTTTTCCACCGTTTAAATTCACACCCTTTAAGCCTTAAAATCCGAAAATGCTAAATTTTGTCTCGCTACTTGTATTAGTACGTAAGTAATTTATTATTATTATTAAAGTTGTTATTCTAACAATTTGTAGTTTGTTTTGAGAATAGCATTATTGACTTAACAAGTTAATTATTACGAATAAAATGTATTAATTAAATTAAAATTACACACAACTTATTATTAAAATTATATTAAACTGAGGTAAATAACTCTATTTACAAATACAGTCACTCAAAAATGAGTGAATGTAAAATAATTCAAAATGCGTCTTAAAAATTGATTGTGTCAGTTAAATTTAATCTATGATTCTATGAAATATTCTTTGAACTGTTAATCCTAAATTAATATTAAACTTATTTGCTTTAATAAATCAATAAAATTGTTATTTTCATATTAGAATATATTATAAAAATATTTTGTATGACCACACTAAACCACAAGACTACGAATTTAAACAGCCTCAATTTTAATATGATAAAAAAAATGCAAAAACACACATTAAAACAGTCTTAGAGCTTTAGTTAAATTTTATTAAATAAGTACTTAATCCTATGCTCCTTTTTTTACTTAAATTGTATTTATATAACACAATTGTAAACATTAAAATTACGTTATATTAATAAAATATAATTAAGAAGAAACCAAGACGAAGACGTACGTTTTTAGTCTTAAAAAAACCTGTATCGATTTAAGTAAAAAATACATATTTACATAAATTTAGCTAAAGATCTAGGATCATTAAAATGTGTGATTTTGAGTTTTGCATTTTTGTTTATTTAAATTTAAGGATTTTTCGGTAGTTTTTGATATTGACATTATAGGGCTTATGTGGTTTTTAAAAATATTTTCACAGTATATTCTAATGGCAGAAAACAATATTATTCGTATTATATAATATGTACAATAACATATACATTTGTCAAAATAAAAATATTATAACATAATAAATTCCCATTTTAAACCTATTAAAAATAATAATCAAGTAAATAAGGTTTTATATATAATATATACATCTGTCACGATTCGTGTAGCATATGGAGAATGGAAACGTTTTGTGAGGATCGTCCGAACCCAACCGTACCACACCCTTGTGCTACTAAAAACGATATTAAACTATAGTATTGCAGTATGCATGTGTATAGAGGGATGTTGACAAATTTCTCGTATCGTTTCACGTGTCCATCGAAGCATATGACAATGTCGGAATTTTTTTCCATGTATATTGCTTTGCACTGGGAAAGGTTCGAATATATTGAATACGGGACTTTCAGAATAACATATACAAAACAGTACATATAAATACATTTTTATAAATGTAAAGCAATGTTTTTTTATATACAAGAGTAATCTCTTATCACGTCATTTCTTGTAACGTTTCGACCTTCAGTGTTGGAGTCATTATCTTAAATGAATCGATTTCGATTAATAATATGTTTGATTTATCGAAAACATACATCTTATCTCCTCCGACGCAGTTTTTGATATTACTGACATTACTTTTCGAATATTGCTTGTTTATAACATAAAAAAATAATATTTTATTTTACCCTATTTCGTTAGGTGCGAAGTAATAGTAGTCTTAGCTTTGATAGAAATCGCACAGTTTAATATGAGTTAACGAACACGTTTTATATACGGCAAAACTAATTAAACACTCAAAACTATTCGGAGAACCATATGGGATTTGGATGATCGTCTCTATACGTTTGCAGGGATAATAAAATTAGGCCTTTTGATATCGAACTTTCGCGTTAGAAAATTATTAATTGCTTTCGTTAAATTTGATTTCACGTAAGTGGAAATGTATGAGAGTCACTTTTGCAGTATAAATATCCAAAAACATTTATTTTAAAAAGCTAAAAAATGAGCAATAAGGTCTTGTTATTCTTTCAATAAACAAATTTTAATTACATCAGGGTTGGAATATTTTTTTACATATGTTTTCCCAAAACCATATTAAAGGTCAATTTACATTCAGTTGCAATTATGAATCGTCTTTATTTTTAAGTACTTCTCACAATATTGATCGCAAGGATCTCCTTGCCATAGTAAAGAAGTAGCAGAGTACATGCTTAACACACTCATATCGAGAAAAGGAAAAGCCAAACGTCACTACTATTTCTTGAACATTTAATCAAACAAAATTATTGTGAGCTGAATTTTAATCTTTGTATTATTATCAGCTGCACCAAGGCTGTTTTTACATTTATGTACTCAGCGTTTTCTACGCACATTCATTATTTTTTTTCTGAAAAAGTCAGAAAGCAAATTCACAAATACAGTTTTAAATTAACTTTAATACTGTTTATTTATTGTTGAAAACGTAAAAGTCTAAAAAAATTATTATGAACCAGAAACACGATTAAAAAAAATATAATATTATCATGGAACGCCAACGGTTTACGCAATAAAAAACTGAATTATATGTAAAAAATTTCTAAGGCTTGCTTAAAATAAATAATAAACATAAAAAAAAAACTATACGAAATAAACTTTTTAATACATAAAAATGATCATACTTACCACTGGTATTAAAATGTTTCGTCCCAATTAGATTTTTTTTTATGAATGCATGTATATTTTATATGAAATTGTGTTACGTTATCTACTCACTCGAATACTGTATTTGTAGCTGGCTGTTAATTGGTTAAATAATGTTACATTTATTCGTTGCTGTAGCACTCTTGATTCCATTGAAAAATCAATGGATGCTCTGATTCTTGCTTAATTTGAGAAAAATAAATTAGATACTTTTATGACCATTTTAAACAAGTCTTAATTATTAGTAGTGCAGACAAATATTTTGCTTTTCTTTAGATACATATAAAAATGACAGTATATATTAGATTTGTTTATTTAATTTAAAAAAAATATTTATGCATATAAAATAAGAAATGCTTTAGAACTGTTGCGCAAGATGGTGACCTAGCTCTATCAATCGAGAGTAGAGCTCATGGGAATAGTGCAGCTTATTTATATTTACCTATGCGCTTATACTATATATTTTGAATATTTAAAATATTTTTTTGATATTTATAATTTATTAAATACTTTTTTTACTGATCAGTGATACTCTGACACTATATATATAGTAGATGTTTTTATTACATATTTATTTCATATATATAAGTTATTCAATCTACGTGTTGTGAATTAAACCTGAATTTTTTCTGTGTGTCGGTATTTTAATTGTATCTGGCAATCACCAGCGATTATCCACATTAAAATTGAAAAAAACTTGCTGCAATACGCGTTAAATACAAAAATAAACGCAATACAAAAATGTCATTAGTCTTTACGACGTGCTGACAAGTGCTTTCCTACGTAACTATTATTATTTAAAAGCATTCCCAATGACCGTTTGTGACTTTTACAAATACAAATGCTACTGTATTGCATTGACAAACAAAATTTGAAATGATAAGTGCGAGGCACATATATTTAACTTCCATATAATTATATTATCTTCCATCTGACATCTGATTTTTTCCAGAACTCGTTTAAAGTGCAGGTAGACCAACCGAGAAACGGCCGCTTCCCTCTTCAACGACGTTCAAAATTCAGAATTCGCCTCGATTCTCGTAGACGGTTGGTTTCTTCAGGCGCATGCATATTATCGAAAACATTAATAATTTATAAATAAATAACTTTGTCTTATATACAAGTGAACACATATGGAATTAAAATTGACTAGAAATATTCGCTACGATTTTTTTCTACAGCTTCCTTCAAGTAATATCGCCAGCGATGTACAAATATATACTAACACCTTTTATCATAATAATCTAATATTTTATAGCTTTCGTTTTTACGATATATCAAAAAGACTCGCATATGCCTATATAATTTATGTCAATGTGCGAACCATAAATTTGTATTCAGTACATATAAAAAATGAGTAACTTACGAACTGGCGAGAGATGTTTTATTTTTTGCCAAGGAAATGTAAGTTATTCGAAACATATTGATTTTGGCGTTAAATTTCTCGCAAACTTATTGTCGATTCAATCGAATATTTTATTAATTTCCATGAAAAGAGAAGTAGCTTTTAATTGATTTTATGTGTATATTTTAATTTAATTAAGATTTAAATCAATGCCTTGCTAGACATTTTACTGTAACTTTGGCAATATTTGATAATATTTTAATTAATTAAAGTACAAATATATATAACTATATGAAATATCAAACTCAACCCTAAAACGTTATTTTAAGTTGCAATAATATTTATTCAATAATTTTCTATGATAAAGGTATTGGAATATGCATTCGTTGAGTATTTTTTACTTCTATTAAAATAGTTGTATTGTACTGTATAAAGGAGCTTTTGAGAGCTTTCGTTTGAAATATTTAACATAATGGACTTAATGTAGCGTAACAACCAACCGTCATGGATGAATTAATACCAGTATAAGTGATTGGATATAATGCAAATTTTGCTTCGTTCTCTTGTTATAGATTATAGCATTATTTCATTATAAAAAATTATATAAAATATGCAGTTATTTAATATTTGAAGATCATTATTTTATTTACGATTAGTTGAACCTGTTGTTAAATAATTTAAGGCTCTAATACGTTGTTAAAATTAAGCCGTATGATGATGTTCTGTCGTTAATTTCGGTTCGAATTAGCATTTTTTATTGTAGCCGTAGAGGACGAGAGGTGAAATTTAACGTTAGGGGGAAATCGAGAGGAAATTCTAAATTGCCATCGTTAGTGGAAATAAATTTCGACGATGACATTTCAGCTGTTGGCTCTAAAATGAGCTGTATATTCAGCAAGAAAACGTTTGATTTGTAAAATTTGATTATCATTATTTTATTTGGCAGAATATTGTTTTAATACAATAAAATAATTTTCGATATATTTATTAATTTTAAACCATCTTATTAACAGGTTATTCCAATGCGTCACAATGGTAAAAAAAAATCATTGAAATACACAAAAATATTTATAAAAAAGTAACATTGTAAGAATGAAGCAAAAAATCATAAAATAGTATATTTTTTAATAATAACCCATGTCAAAGGCCTTCTCAAAATCTGTATATAGGACGTTTATTATTCATAAATAATTATTTCGAATAATTTAGCAAAAATTGTTTAACTTCTCAACGCCATATTTAAGATCTGAGCACTCAGTTTTTTTAATGGTCAGTACTGAACACCAAATGAAAGGCGAAAAATATTTCTTTTAAATAAAATGAAAATATTGCGTCCAAAGTTTTTTCATTGAATTCATCACCATGAGCAGCACATTAGTGTTCATATATTTCTAAAACGCTTTGGGTTCTTTAATACTTTGTTTTGGACAACTTTTGTAATAAAAGCGATGACAGGATATTAAACACTTAACATGCGCTCTTAATGAGAATAATTTATTTATTTAATGCATTGCAATTAGGCCTTTAAAACTATAAAAAATTTACGAATATAAATGCAATTTATAAATTATATCTTAAATTTAAATAGCACTAAACCAAATTTTAACTAAAACTGTTTTTAATAAGCAAAAAAGTACAATAAAAAAATATAAATTACAACTGTATGAAAGCAAAAAGCAAATCATTAAACGATCTATTAAAACTGAAAGCTTTTGAATGGTAAAAAAGAACTTAAGAAAATTTAAGCAACCGCATATTACATGGTAATTAAATATGCAACAACCATTTAATGGATGAAATACGCTTTTAAAATTCTCTCCTAGTTCAGAATAAAAATGAAGCACACATTAAAAATAAATCGGAGCTTTTCGCTTTCTCTCGATCGAAAATCGACGAGAGTTTCCATTTTGTATAGCATCTGACGAGAATTAGCGACGTAAATCGAGATAATTCCGCATAATCCTTACTCTCCGTAAAATCTACCTTACAATCGACTTATCTTACTATTATTACGTTTATTATTTATGTGTACAACAAGTTTAGAATTAATCTTATGCTACTTGTATGTCTTAAAAACACGTAAAGTTTATTAATATAATATATTAATATTGCCTACACAAATAATTTAAAAACTTTAAATGAAATTTATAAAGGCCAAATGAAAAGCGTTTTCTTCAAATTTCTTCCATTTGTCTTTGCATAAGGCAACTTTTCCACGCTATTAAATATTACTACAGAAAAAAGGGTTACATTTTTCGACTTTTGTTGCGTACGATGTTTTAAGGCGTTTGAAAATATTTTAATGTTTCGAAAAAATCCGATATTGTTCTACATATGTATATATGTAGAACAAAGCATAATATAATTTAGACAACTCATTCGAGCGCATCTGTTTCATAATAATATACATAATCGCTCCAATATTACAACTGCTGTAATCCCATCAAGTTAGTTTCACAGACAATAAACTTGTTACTTGATCCTCGTTAATCTTGCTAACTTTATTAAAAGTATCCTGACTGCCGTTAATGTCGAACACACAAAATTAACAATTTAATTATAACATTTTTTATTAGTCCAAGTTTGTACTCCTAGCAATATTATTTCAATCAAAAATTTTCATGAAAGAATTTTTCTATGTACCAAAATAATGAAAAAGTATTTGTGCTTGTTAAAATGCCTTATATATAAATGATTTTTTTTTCTAAACTGACAAAATAATCATTGCATAATTTAAATTCCATTCTAACGATCAATTCGAAAAAATTAAAAAAGAGATCCATAGTCGGACACAACAATGGAAGATAAATATCTTGACCATACAATGGCATTAATAATTATAAATATTGTACGTACTACCTATTAACACAAGTGTCATAAACCAGCAATAAGTACCTTAAAAACTACTCTTAAAATACGTTATACCCTAAGCATAATATTATTGTTCTTTTACCCTTTAGTTAACGATCACCAGAATCCATCTAGACTGTTTTTAGTTTAAAGCAGAAACTTATTTTGTTTAAACCACCTGCATAATTAGTGTAAAATTATCTATAAAAAACGTTCAAAAAAATGAAAACAGAACTCAAATGAAAAATATATATAAATTATAAAAAATAATAATAAATATTAACATTTAACCCTTTCTGTGCCTTAAACGTATTAATGCGTTTCAGTTTGTACTTGTTTTACTAGCTAATATCAAGAGTTTTGCGTGACAATAAATATTTTAACACATAGTGACAACTCTTTAAATAATAAAAAAATATTGAGACGGAATAAATTACAATTACAATCGATCTTAGAGACATTTGTTTGCAGTTGAATGAGAGTTGCTATTCAGGGTTGTGACGCGCAAGCTTTTTCTATTACTATTAAAGAATAAATTATTACAGTTTAAACTCAAGCTTGACTTGTATTAAACGTTATTGTATATTTCAATATTTTTAAAAAATATTTTTTATATTACATTTTTTATATAAATATCGAAAAAAGATATGTGACAACACTGGCTTATTCTTATCTATGTCTATATTTGAATATTTTTTTTTCTAAAACTAATGTAACAACCATGATAATATGTATTTTTATTCGTCTGCATCAAATATGCTTATCCTTATTTTTAATTCATAATATATATAAATTTGAAAATATGTAAATAGTTTTTTTTAATTTTTTTATTATTATTTATATTTTCTAATAGCTATGTGACCGTCCTAGCATTTTGTTTTAATACATATGTAATTAATAAACTTATATTTTTTTCTTTTAATTATATTTTAAAATACTATTTTATTTTTATATTTTGTAATGTGACAACCCTGGCGTGGGAAGCTAAATTAAATATTGAATATTTATTTTAAACATCATCATTATATATCATCGTTAAATTTTGTAAAAAAAAATCGATAGAATATGTTTTTGCTAGAAGGTTCTCGCCTTGTAGCGCACGGCCTTACTTACAGTTAGCGGCATTTAAAGGGTTAAGATATACAAAAAAATTTACAAAGCATTTTTGCGGTAATATATGTAGCACAACCTAACACTTTTACCGTAATCTGTGTTTTAGCAAAAACTAACTAACCTGCCGTAATCTCTGTGCTAGCACAACCTTAGCAACCTAAAAACTAGTTCCTAATAAACAGGTAGCAAAACCATTTCAAATAAAAAAAACATTTTTAATTATAAAATAAAAATAAAAAATAATCATTTAAAACATATATTTTTTAACATAGCATAACTGATGTGAAATATGTTCTAGCACAACCTAACATTACTGCCGTAATCTGTATTCTAACACAAGCTAACTCACCTGCCGTAAACAATGTTTAACAATGTTTACGGCAGGTGAGTTAGATTGATAACTAGTTCTTGATAAACATGTAATAAAACTCTGTGAAGAAAGAACTAGAGAGACGTTACAAGTCAAGGAACCGCATCGACACGAAAGACATCGCGATAATCTCAGCCGCTCTACCGAAGTCAAAGCCTACAATAATACTACATGACACGCCAGTAAAGAATTACCGACTCCCAGTCCTTGGCATTTCAACTTTAAGGCTTGATAATGGCATCTACATTATTTTGACATTTATATATGTTTTTAAAATAAGCTGTTTTCAACTTATATGGCGTCTATTTGGCTGTTAAGTCACATCCCTTTTGCCTCAAAATCCGAAAATTTGTACTAATATTTGTTTCATAAACTAAATTATAATTTAGTAAAGATACAATTTTATCGTACAACAAAGCGACTTTGTATATTCATAATGACTATTTTTAAACAATGTACATATGTAAAAAATCCTTATATTATATTATAGTCTAATTATATTTTTAATACCTGAATAATTACTAAATATATCAAAAATAATATAGCGTAACCTATTAAAGTATAATGAGTCCAGAATTCTCGCAGAATTCCTGTATTTATAAAGGAGCTTTTATCAACTCAAACGTGAAACACTACAATATATAAATAATATATAAGCACAAAAACAATATTGTTTTAGGTATTGTTTGTTTTTTTAGTATATGTTCTCGTTTCGCATATTAACGTTACATCATTATTTTTGTACACATGTACAAAAATATAAAATTTATATCACACATTGTTCCACATTAAAAGATATAGTTTTTTTTATTAATTTAATAGCACAAAATATCCTTCATATTAATTAGCGCAACGCTAGCTTAGTAAATTGTAATAAATTCGTAATACCTGATAATCCGATCCGAATAATAGGTTAACGTACGAATGAGTATTTTATCGGTGTTACGTGCTCACGGTAAAATTTTCAAAGCGGTACCTGTATTAAAATAATACGGAATTAATTGATTTTATCGGTAACTGTCACGGTTATGAAATTGGAATAAATTAAATTACTAGAAATTGAATTTGCCGATGATACGTAACGGTAACTGAAACTATGTATAATATAACATGTATAAACAATATTCAATCAAATCAAGTTGAGTAAATATAATTAACGTAAGTATAACATAAATAAACTATAATATATAATGTTTAAAGCGTAACTCACATATAAGCTCTTTTAATAATTGAATTATTAATAATATTTGATTTGGAAATACACAATGAAAAGTACCTAAATTAAATTTATATTATTAAAAAAATTTGTATCATGAAATTCTACTTTCCCCTAAATATATGTGTTTTGGTATATAAGTATTATTCGATCAAAGTTTTTTACATCCCAGAAAATGTATTTAAGAACGCTCTAGATTATTTGGAACTTAATAGATTCCTTAAGCAATAATTAACTTAAAAATCATAGATTTAGCAAATTTAGTCTTATTTTTTACATAATGAAATATTTTTAAAGCATAAAGCTAACTTTGCTGTAATAATTTTATTTATAAAATAAGGTATTATAATATATATATATTTTACATTTCTGATAATAATAATCTCGAAAAATAAACTATGAATCCGATAATAAAAATTGCGATGACAGAAAATTCTTAGAAAGTTGATGATATTTTAATAAAAATGAAATGTGTGTAATCAAAAAAAATACAACGAAAATAATATTTCACTTAATCAATTTAAGTCGTAAATGTCATTATAATGTAGAATTTGATTGATATAATTATCAGTGGCGTACGGTGGGTGTTAATATTGGGTGTGCTATAAAAAATAAAAAATAAAAGTACATTTTTTCATTTTTATTAGCCGAGGTGTTGGCATGCCTAAACTGCCTTACAGCTTTTTCCCATATATAAATAAATAAATAAACATTAAACCTAATCTAAAATATTATTATATAAAAATATCAAATTTACAATAAACATAAACTTATAATTATTTATATATAAAATCTAATCTTCTTTCTTTAATCATAAATTTTTCTATCACGCTGTCATAAAAAGTGCTCTTCTTTTTAATATCCATAAGGATCCCTTTTTCTATTGAAATCAAGCTAAAGCCACATAGCTTTTCTTGATCTTGGGTACTTCGATAACAATTATTAATTCGTTTCAGAGTAGAAAATTAACGTTCTGCTGAAGCAGTACTGCTTGGAAGAGTTAATATTAGTTTGCCTATTTTATCTATTTCCTGAAAACCTGACTCAAAATTATTTGTGTTCATAGATTGTACAAGCTCATGAACAGATTTCTCTGCAAATTTAGGTAAATGATAAAGAACAGCAAGCTCATTTTTTAAACTTATATAATCAAATAATGCTTTATAGAATTGTTGCAGTTTGGTAAGTAATTCATTTGGAAATTTTTCTTTATATTGCTCATATTTTTCTTTCTCCAGAAGGTGAAAATATTCCAATTTGGACATTGAAGAAAAATGGTTTTCAATTTGCTTACATATTTTATTAAATAGTTGGCTAAACGCGTGCTTTTCTTCAACAAGCAAATCATTACTCAGTCTTGGATAATTTTCTTCCGTTACATAAGAATCCCATAATGTTTCATAATTATTTTCCTGTTCATGTCTGAGTTGTTGCAAAATTTCGGTAACTTTCTTACAGCAATATAATATGTCAAAAGATTTGGATTGTAAAATGTTGTATAACACATCAGTTTTTCCAAAAAGGTTTGAAAATATGTGGAGAAGTTTTCTTGTTTCAAAATCTTCCAAAAAGCTAAGAAAACCTCGTGCTTTTATTAGTGTCGGGGTCCCATAGTTCACAATTTTTCACGACGTCTCGAAAAAAGTCCGTAAATTTATTTCTGTATTTTTGCACTGTGATACTTAACCGTGATGTATAATTCCATCTTGTAGGTGTAACAGAAGGAAGTCTTCTACCTACAAACTCTTGTAAAGCATTTATTCGTTTGGAAGATTTCGAAAAGAATGCAGACAATCCATTTAAAGTTTGAAAGAATGATTTGCACACTTTTATATTGGAAAGACCTTGTTGTAATGTTAAATTCAACATATGAGACAAAATTTGCTGAAATTACTTCTTCCTTAATATGATCTTTAATAACATCACCAATCGCTTCAATTATGTCATTCTGTATGGATGGGGAAGTACCACGAAACACCGTTGCAGTATTTAAATGAGTATCCAAAACAGAATCGTATTCTCTAAGTGCATTTAAAAATTCAAGGTAATTTTCTTTGTTTAGTGAATTACAGGATTCATCGTGGCCTCGAAAAGGTTGTTCTTGTTTTCCTAGATATACTACTGCGTCAATCATTCCTTTTAATATTTCTCTATTTTTATGAACTTGTTCATTATGTTGACTTATATTAGCTTTCGAATTGAAGTCAATCATGACTTCAATTCGTTGTTTTCCAAACATTTTGAGAGAAAAAAATGATTGAACGTGTGACTGCGCTCTTTTGTGTTTTTTCAGTGCCGTTATCAGATGACTAAGGTCAGCAAATCCACTTCGCTTCTTTCTTTGGAAAACAATATACATGGCCAACAGAACAATCTAGATCGAAGTTCGCAGCCTGTTAACCACTCAGTTCGTTCATATGATGAAAATGAAAAATGTCTTGTATATTCACATTTATTGTCTTTATGCTTCATAAATAAATTGGGAAGTGGTGGACGTGGTTTGGCAATTTTGATTATCTTCAATTTAATTTCATAACTTATTTTTGAAAATAGATTATTTAGAATATCTTCAACAGTATTCTTCATCATTATTGGGGTAAATAAAAAAATATAATCTAGAATAGAAACTTAAATATTGATCATATGTAAATAAGATAATAAACTATTTTACGCCAAAATATAAAAAATGAGTGACCTGTTATTGTGATATAATGTAATAAAAAAGCAGCGACGGACGCAAGAGTTTTTGAAGTACGCGCACCAAATTCGAGACCAATTTTACTACTGAGCGCTGCCAGCCGACAGATCGACTTCAGCCGTTAAATCTCGGAACAATTTACTTTAGTCGGCGGCCGCGCGCAAGGTCAGCGCGTTATATGTGTTGTTCCAAAACAATCGCTCGCGCGAAAACGTTCAGAGCGAATGACAAATACCAATGCATACTATACACTGCATATTAAAATTTTATAATTTTGCATACTACTGTATGCAAAATGATGTCGCTTTACGCCCTAAATTTTCTAAATTTCTAAATTTATATTTTAGATGGTTTTGCGGGTGTGCGCCGCACACCTAGCACACCCTGAATATACGCCCCTGATAATTATCAAATAATTATTTAAATTTATGATATGTGAAGTATAAGTTAAATTAGTAAATTTAAATTTTTATTAAAACATAAGATATGTATCAATTATTTTTGCATGAGTTTAAATTATCTTTTTATTTTATCAAAATGAATCAAAATAAATTTGTGTGATAATTCTCAAAAAGTCTCAAAATTAAATATTATTTATTTAACAAATTGTTACACTGAAGCTCTTAAAAAAAATATACTTTTATTATACAAAAACTGTTATTTTTATATAAAAAAAAATTCAATATGCGATTTATTAGGAATTGAGTTAGAGAATGAATTTTAAGACAAATGGTAAATACGCAAAAATATTGAAAAGCTTTAGAGATAAATAAATAAAATTAAAGTCGCAATTTTTTTATTATCTCATTAATATTGTGCTTTAGAAATATAATTATATAATAAAAAATATTAAAAAAAAAATATGTATTAATAATGAAAATCTAAATTTCAGATTATATGTATATAACTAGCGATCCGTATCCAATTCAGGATTAGGATTTATCTATAATTTAAAATAAATAGCCTTTAGAAAAATGCGTATCTTCAAAGACAGTTTATTATTAATAATTATGAAAAATACCCTTTATTTTTTTAAAGATTCTTAACTTAATCATTGCTTATTGCAATGTACTTTAAATTTATTTATTTAAAGTGTACTATTCTTTGCAATATACAATCACCGGATAATTGCGAGATAATTTTATTCCGCAGCAGTAACAATTTAACTTATATTAGTGATTACAATTTTATGTACATTTATATGAAACATAATAATCCTAGATAACAAAATCGTTAGCTCAATTTTCAGAAGTCGACAAAAGACATCGTTTCACTCGCACAAACAATAGATTCGCAACAAACATATTGTGCACACAGACAGTCTTTCGAAAATTAATTAAGTTCATGTGCGAGGACACTAAATGGTATAAATCGGACAAAAGACAAAGCGCGATTAACCACAAAGGGAAACGTTAGTGATCGATTTTCGACAATGTCCTCAGGCAATCCCTTTACCGTCAAAGATTTTAGAGGTGGAGATCCTTTATACTTTGAAGCAGTAATACTTCATAACTGCCGAAGAAGATTCTTGACAGCGAGAAAATTAAATAATGCTTATAAAGGAAGCGCTATTTTCTAAGAGCAAAATTCATATAGGAGTTTTTTGTAGTAAGGACGATTTTTAATTACCCTTTTTTGTGTAGAGGAAAGTATAGTTATTGTGAATATGTTAATTTAACGATGTTCCAAACATATTTATTAAATGTAAATCTGGTGATGAATATCGAAATAACTTGGGAATACGTCAATTAAACTAATTATTAGTTCTACATTTAAACATATTTTTTATTGAACAATTACTTTATTACATTGCATGAAATCGACTTTCATTCTATGATGTAATAAATTATGGCAATATTTCTAATTGATTTGGTTTCTGATTTCATTTTATGCTCTTATTCTCAAGACGTAATAATTTCCTAATCTTTGTAAATACACAAAAGTAACTTTAATTTATGAAAAGGGTGACAAATTGTCCATAAATTACTATAGATTAGTCGCAGTGTCGTTAACTCCTGCTAAATTGTTTGAAATAATTATCTATAGATACATAAGTAAGTTTTGTTGGACCAACAAAATTAGTTTTGATCCGCCCGTTCCACTGTAACAAACCATCTGTCTTTCACCAAAACATTAATTAAATAAAATTTAAAATAAATAAATAAACAATACAACTCCTAGACAAATAATATATTTGCCTCCATAATTGGTGTAAATATAATACAAAGCATTGCTGACAAAAATATATATTAAGGGTGTTATAAAATATTGCTTACACACATTTTTCTGTGTGGGATTTTAACGTGACTAAATTATTTTTTCTGTGAAGCTTTTTTGTGTGGTCTTTTATCGCCGAAACGCGAAATTTCATTTAATATAAAAAAAAAATGTAGCAGAATATTTAATAGCAACTTTTTCTTAATCGTTGCTTATTCAATACCTCTTTATAGATATATTTAATAATAAATAACAATTTTATAGTCAACTTAATATCGTTCCATCGTAAAACGATAGTATTTGTCAAGTATCATCTTCTTTTTAAATATACCGAACATTGATAGGAAATGTGACCCCCGAAGCGCCATAAACCAAAAGGTCAACAATAAGGTATTGGAAAAGTCAAGGCGGGTGAGTTATGAAAGCCTTTTCAATTTTTGGAGGCTTTTATAAGTATCGATATCGCATGAAAAGGCGTTATACTACCATCGGACGAAATCGAAAAAGTTTCGTTGCCCGCGAGCTTTTTACCGTAGTAATAGAAAATAAATGTATTTATTTACTATTATTTTTTTATAATCCGAAAAAGTATACAACGTAGCTCAGATGTGTTTTCAAAACAAAGTTAGTGCATAAAAATATTGTTGCGCGGTACACTTTTGCTTGAAACTTGCAGTAGTTTCAAAATCGTTGGTGTATAGCAGACTTATAATTAATCTAAATACGAAAGCAGACTTTGTGTTCTTGCCATTTTACTTTATTATATTTTTGTATAATGGTAAGCGAGCTAACGAGTAAAAATATTAAAATAAAACTAAAAATTATTTCGTGGAAAATTTAGTCTTTGAGACCGTAAAAAAACTTGTAAAAATAATGATACGTAATTTCCATGGTATGGCGTTATAATTCGTTAAATATATTTCTTAGATTAACGTACTATATATAGCATGTTCATCAAGTTTACAGTGTGATTTAATAAAATAATATACATTCACACAATCCACGATAAAAGCAATAAAATAGTGCCAATAGGTTCAATTCCCTAACATTATTTAATAAAAATTTATTCGGATAGTAACGAATAAATTATTAAAGACACATGTTACATAATAATTAAATTATATGTAAATATACACACATGTTGAGCATTAATATGTAATTATCATAATTCTTATCTGTATCGAATTATATTTTACTATTTTTATTATTTAAGTTATTTTTAAAGAAAATCTGCGCCCATTTAAATCTCGGCGCAAAAGAATCTATAAAATATTACAATATTTAATCACAACCAAAATAAAAAAAAACTATCGTACTAAAAATATATACATCTAAACAGCAGCAACGCCATAGTTGTTATCTGCATCAACATCAATTCCCATTCTGCTACGTGCGTCGAACGTGAGTGGTCGTTTACTCTTTATTTACAAAGTCGTGACTTCGACTCACTCATACATTTAAGTCACGAGCTTTTCCTTAGCAACTCTGCAGGAATACTGCAAGACTAGAAAACGTATATTACTCCGAGCCAAAACCAGTTTAAATGACGTTCAAAAGGGGTCAGGGTTTCTTAGACACCAAAAATCTCAATTGTTCATGCGTCAAAATAACTAACTTGATCAAATCAGCAAGTCAGCATATTTTTTTCATTACACTAAAACGATTTCGATGCTGTGTTTCGACTTGGGATCTTTGTTATTTTTACTGAATTAAACGCGTTTATTTTATTTAACAAGTTTTATTTCAATGATTTATCCTTGGGAGATGAGCCCACTATATGTTCTAATATAAGTTGATTACAAACATCTGACCTCAAGAGAACTTACAGAAAGTTTGAATAGTGTCCAATCAAACGACCATACACTCCCCGTACTTCGCACATAGCAAATATTATTTATTTTGCTCCCTGCATATTTATAGTAGAAAAAATAATTTTGTTAAATAAGTCAAAATTTCTAAATTCTGAAGATGTTTATTAATACAAGGTGGCACAAAAAATACGCACTGGATTACTTACCCCATATTTTTTCATGTATTGATTAAAACACAAAAATTGCAATTAAGTTTTTTTATTAATCAATATTTTTTTACGTTTTATATAAGTATATGTATGTATGTAGTTCCTAAAAAACCTATTGCTATTGATTAAAAAAATATTTTATCATTTATTTATTAAGTAATATAGTAAAAAAATATTATAAATTATTTTTTATTAACTGATAAGTTATTATATTTATAATAAATTTCATTTAAAAGGAAACAATACTTAATTTAATTATTCTAATTTCATACGGAAGATGTAATACAACGAACTTTTGCAAGTGTATGATTTTTCAAGCACTCTAATTTAAAATATTTTACGTTTAGACAGAAGCTGATTATTCTTTTAGAGTAGTAGCATACGTTGAAATGGAACTGCACTGTTAAATACGCTTTTGGTTGAACAAAGTGGAGCTGAAACGAACCAAGCTTTAAATGCACCAGTACAAACACGCTTAACAGAAAAGCACTTTGAGATTATTTAAATGAGTCCATTGTGTAGTTGGATTGAATTTGTTATAACTATTTGAGCAAATTTAATTATAGACTCATGTTTATATGAATTATTTAATAGTGGAAAATAGGTCAGAGACGATAGAGATTAAGCTGAAGCTTTCGGCGATCACTTACTATATACATTTAAATCATTTCTCCAAGGAATACATTTGTGAAAATAGTTGGAATTGTGACAATGAAATTTACATTTTTTTAAATAAACTTTTTCAGATAAGAAAACAATTTAAAAATTCTTAATAAAATAAGTAGAATATATAATAGAAAAATATATATGAATATGATATAAAAAGCGAAAAATTATAAAAAGAATGACATGTGAAAGTAATAACCCTTCTATTCAATTCAGTAATAAAATTAAACTCAAATTATAATTTTACTTAAGCCAAAAAATAACCATAAGCCATTGCCTCCTACTGCCGATAAGTATCTTACTGGTTTTATCAACAAAAAAAAATACTATTCAGAAGAGGCAAACCATTAATAGAGAAACTTAATCATCTCTTACTAAATGACCAATATTTTTCCGTCCCTAAGTGCCTTCTTGCTGGAAGAATGAGAAAGATGGAAATATATGTAAAATAAAAATTGCTTTATGTCCAGGTAGACAGATTGCATTTTAATAAAAAAAATATATTAATTAATTATCGATCAGGTTGGATAATACAAAAGACAGATTTACATTTAATTAATGTATTCAGAGAGTAGCTGTTTTTTTTCTAATTACCCTGCGAATAAAACTCTGTATTTTTATGTATGTATAGATGTGAAAATTAACGGCCGGACAGTCGTCTCAAGGTATGAAAAATACATCAAGGGCTTTAATAAAAATGGAAATTTTGAACAAGAACAACAATAAGAGTGAGAAAAAATACATCAGAAAAGTTCGGAAGCGACGCTGGAGATTTGACAAAGGGATTATTCCGCGTTTTAATTAGCTTTAAAATTACCATTGTCGTCAAAAGTTAAACTAGATATGATTATAATTGCAAATTTGAAATTGGGCAATGTTTAATCAAAAATAACTGGTTATCAAAAGTATTTCTTACGCTTGATTGCACTTGGGACAGAAAGTTAATTAGAGACAGACTAAGACTGCTTCTTTTAGTTTTTGTCAAGACCGAAATCTGTTTTTTTAGTACGTTGCAAATACAATATAATAATCAGAATGTATACAAATACAGACAAGAATTAAAATATAAAATATTAGTAATACATTTATATATATATAAAAGTAGTAAATATATTCCTGAAATAGATATTAAATTTGACACAAATGTAAAATATCATAATTAGGAATATATTTCAAAAATGTCTATATATATTTTATGCTTGTACTCAGATATCTAATTTATCAAGCCATGGAAATTTTTTATTCTTTAATTTATATAACTAAAAATATCCATAATTTTTTCTATGTTAGCCCAAATACCTATCACTAATTAGTAAATTTAACGAATCACACGTTTGACTTTTTCATGTGTTTGCGAGTAAGTATAATTTTGTTTCAGCGTATAGGTTGTGAAAAAATCGCTAGTTATCATATCAAACTTTTCTTGACTTTATTTTTTATAAGAAATTTACGCTACTTTAATTATTTAAATTGTGGCGACCATACAGTTTATTACTATATACATTTTTAAATGAATATAAAATTCTCATAAAATATAGTTAACGCTTTGAACACCTAAAAAGCAAAATCACTTGACATCATTGCGGCTTTATATTTCTATGTGATTATAAAATATTATCTAATCGTATACTGAATTCCAATATTTTGATAATAGGATATTAAATAACTCTAATATAATGTTTATTCAAAGGTTAATCAGTATACCTGTTTTTCTAATTAACACGAATCTAGGAATTCGCGCGCAATGTATAAACGCAAATACAGCACATGCGAAATATTAGATTGGATGGGCGAATATTTCCATATTTATTCCACTAACCTTTATAATTTATATGAACTACACTGATTGGCATAAATATTCAACAGGGCCGCATTGAAAGCGCGTGATTAATTTATTCCATAAAATTAACAACATAAATAGGACTAATATGGGACTGACAAACTGTTACATTTCATTCGAAGTTTTCATCGTGAAAATAAGTAAATTATGTATTAGTGTAATCAATATGTATATATAAACTTGAATAAGCGCAAATGTCTAGCATTTATATCGGCAAGTTTAAGTTGCGGTCCAGCCACAGCAATTAATTGTAATTTTCCGAAAGTATATATCGAGTGGTTAACTGCGGCAAATACCTTTTTGAGATCAATAAACTTTGCGGCTGTGTGTCCACTCGAATATTAATGTTGTTAATGTTAAATTTAAAATGCTCGTATATTTTATGCGACGCTCTGTACATAATGTATTTGTCTTCGGTGTGAAAATCAATTTCGATTTTTAATCTCGCAAGCCTAGATGAAATTATGTGGGATAATTGAGTTGGAGACGCCATTTTGAATACAAGTAGCGCCCCTGGCTTTAAAATTTTCAAAGCTTAACAAGATTTTGAAACGCGACGTCGTAATGCTATTATTGACGCTGGAACGTGACTATCGAATTTTCATATAGAACACGTATGCAAAAATATTTCTAATTATAAAATAAATTAAGTGAAAAGTTTTATTTATAATATATATAATAAAAAGTAAAAATTTATATTAATATCTGAACATATAATATCTAGATATATTATACATCGATGGCTTTCATCGGAAAAATGAGAGACGAAGTTGCTGCAGAGTTAATTCGAGTGACTACTTTTACGAACAGAAAGAAATAAAAGCAGAAGGTAGATAAGACGGAAGTCGCATCTTGTCTATGAGTCAATTACTATTAAGGGCACGTATATGTATTATAACGATACAAGTATCTTTAAGTATATACCAGAAGTTCTAAAAGTACGATAAATGTGAAATACGATAAAACTTTTTACTATGAGTAAAAGTGCTAGTACAAACTATAGTTAAAATCATATTTTGTACTGTATATTATTAATGTAAACTGTAAATATATAAAGATCGCATCTGATTTTTCCAGTTCAAAAGCCGATTACATAACCTATTTTATTTTACAAAAGCGATTGTATCGGTAATAAATTTCTCAATGGATCGTGTTTATTTATTTATTACAAATCTAACGGTCGTGACTTGACAGGTTTCCTAAATGCGTCACGATAACTTTTATACAAAATAGTTCAAACACACTTATACGTATACAATACACTTTAACACACCAATGCGATGTTTTATGAAATAATATTTTCAAAATGATATGCAATAGTCACATATAAACTAGATAGGCAATCGTTAAATACATTATTGTCTGGCAAGCTGGATGGCTCATGGGATGAGAGCGCTTTCGAGCGCTGGCGTCTTAATTGCAGCGGCAAGAATAAGGGATGCAATCGCTCTCTAAGGCACTCTAGCTACCGCTGAGATTCAAGATTTTCAAGACCTGCCATTTTAAATTCACTGCATTTACATTTCCATTTCTTTGCTTGTGTGATAATTTATATATTATTATAAAATAAATTGTTGCCAAATTTTTCGGCTGTCTATTTTTAATACACATTTTGTCTATTTTTATTAGACATTTAATATACATTTTGTCTACAGTCACACTCCTCTGGCCTCAAAACCCAAAAATTCTTATTTGTCTCATGCATATAATTGATTAAGAGAAAAAAAGAGTAGAGGACCTAAATCTCTGCATTACTCCAGAACAAACAAATATTTTTCCAAACAGACCAAAAATTGTTTGATTCATTTTTAATAAGATATATTTTTATATAGACAATCAAAGAACACTGCATTCTAAAGCTATTCTTTTTAAGTAATTTTTCGTTCTTTTTTTCATAGTTACAAGTAAAGATTTTAATGCAGCAGTTTTTTAACTTTCATATAAAATTTTTCCTTTATCCTTGATTCTTTAATGTAATATATTTTTAATGCTGCTTTTTAATTGCGGTTTACTTTTGTAAACTTTTGACGTTAATTATAACATAATCCAAAATGTAATTCTTCTTTATTTTTTTTAAATTTAAAAAGCTTTTCTCTATGATACAGTATTGTACTTTTTTATCAAATTTTGTGGGTTTTTTTTCGATTATACACTGAATTGATTGATGAATATCGTGGTAATAAATTTAAAATTAAGCTAACTCATGCTAAAAAAATATGTACAAAATATATATTAAAAAATACGAAAGAATTTAGACATAAAACTCCATCATTTGAGTGTATATAAAAACAACAATGTAATGATATAATCTCTTTTCATTTTAAGTAAGATTTCCCAGATGTTATTGTGTTTTCTGCCAGATCTTATTCGTAGTAATATTTATCTTGTGTTCGGTTCTCAATATTTAGTAATAAGTAGATAATTTAATTGTCCATACGTTTTGAGATATTATTTAATCAATCAAAAATCAACAATCTAGTCGATAGTTATAAATTTTAAATTATCTCCTTAAATCATTACGAAGTTTTATTTCAATTATTTCTACTGCCGCTAAGACTATAACTTATATGTATATTTAACCAAACAAAATAACTGCAAAAAGACATGAAATTAAAAATATTTGTATAAATTAAAAAGACAAAAAAAATACTAGCTTTTGAGAAATCCACAGCTGCACAATAAGTATGAGTAATTTCTTTAATTTCGGCAATTCAAAATTGCTTTTTCTCGTTATTTTGTTTCTCGCATATAATGGATAGCCATGTTATAAGCAACATAAGGAGAGGTACAATAAGGCGATTAATAGGGGAAAAAATTGACTACCTGCATTGTTAAAATACCCAAGGACAGTTTTTAGAATATGTGGGGTTTTAGATAAAAAAATGAAATTTAAATTACTAAAAATTTTAATTTTTAGATAATGCAAAAATTTGATTTTAAAGTTTTAATAATAAATATAAAATAAATAAGTTAGTTAATAATAGTTAATGAAACTAAACATATTTTATAGAATAGCATAAGTAAGGTGCAAAATATTTTTAATTGTTTATATAATATATCGATATTAAATTTAAACCATATACACTTTGTATTCTACTTAATTAAATTAGACAATAAATTTGCTCTAATGTCTGCTTACCTTAATAAAGTATGAGAAAAGCTACCGGGTAATCCTCTATAAACGAAACCTTTGTGGTCACTTGCCGATTACTACAAAGGATAGCGAATATTAATAACCATTCGTCAAGTGAAGCAATGCATATCGTTTTAAAGACCGCATATTGTATGATTAGTTGCAACGTTAAAGAAATTTTGGTTACTACGCTACTGAAATTTTGGTTTTTTACGTCTATTAAAGTAACCAAAGTGAGCAGAACTCAATAATTAGTTAAACCCAATAAAGTTCATAAAGAGTGTAGAGAAGTAATGCAAGGATATAGGTATTTGAGTAGTTTAAGACATCACAAAAAAATTGTCAAATAACTATGAATGAAAGTCTAATTTTTATTTTTATCTTTTTATCATTCTATCAACCGTTCTTTCAGGACATAGAGTGAAACCTGAGACATGTTTACATAAATATTCACCACGTTATACAACTGTGGTAGCTAGAATCAGTAAATGATATTTTAGTTACCGCTCAAAAAAAATGGAAAGTCCAGATTGAAAAACCGTTGCCCTCCTCTCATTTCTATTAAATGCAGAAATATCTCTTGATCTATTACTACTTATCGCTTATTTCTCATTATTACTTTCACCTACTTTTTATCATTGATTTGCAACTATAGAAGAGTTTAGATCCTGAGCTCACTATCAGTGGGGCTCACATATAATCGACGCAGACGCAAGAACATTAAACTAAATATAGAGAAAAGCAACATTTGAACTTTAATCGCCTGATTTAATCTCCTTTAAGCCGCTAGAAATGAACTCGAGATTAGAGATGCATATGAGGCAGAAGCATGGCATTACTATCCCACCGTGTAACTTTAGCTAAATAACATTTTTTGCAAAAAAAACAGACACGTTATGTTTGCTTTATTCATCTTAACATCTACATGCGTACAGCGATATATATATAATCTAAAATAATATATAACGAGCTCTGATTTAATTTGAAAATAATTATTATGCATCTTGATAATGCCGCTTGATCTCAATGCCATCTTAAGTGTTAAGGCAGAATCACACGCGAAGCGGTTGCTTACGACAGCGCTTGTTCGGTAATTATTATTCAAATTATTCGCAACTTTCTTTTGTTGTTACGAATAATTCGTGATCATGGCCGGAAAATCACGGCCGAAATATAGAATACAAAATTTCATGAAAATTAAAATCATTGGCGCATCTGATTTATATTATACGTTAAAATATATAAAAGCTGTTCTCTTTAATAAACTAACGAGTGGTATTGAAAATAAATTAAGTTATGAAACTGTGCTTTTTTCATAATATATTAAAATTTATTGTATATTCGCTGAAATATTCATATTTTGGAAAGTCTATACTAGATTATATATCCGATTATTCAGATTAGAAACTCTAGTCACGGAACACTGTATCATATTGCAAAAATCAAGCTTTACGACTTTTTTATTTGTTCTTCCCACTCGTTTAACTTTTTACGAGCGAAACTTATTGCCATATTGCACATTCGCCTCTAAAGCAGCGTCTAATAATGTCAACTGAGTTTTACAGCCTACATTTGACAAACTACCACGATGAAAAACTACTTTATTACTGTTTCTAGTCATGCCATCGATAAATTCATACCAAACTCTTAACTCAACCGTATCCGTGAGATATAGCTGAGAGTAATAAAATCTCGCAAGGGAGGTGTTATATTATATGAATTGTGAAAGGATGTTAAAATGGTGTAATAACGGGTGGTTTATATCCCTGGGGAAAATTTGGCGTGGAAAATATTACATATATTTTTTTTTCTCTACGAAATTCATCTCCCTCGGTGGGTAGAGCGTTTTGCGAATCGACTCTAAGATTGAATTTGGATTGGCGTTTTATGAGATGGCGTATTGTGTATGAAAGGCGTTGTGAACGCGGAATTAGTTCACATCTAGAATAATCTTGGATCTAATATGTCGTGGAAAGCGAAATGCGTAAACTTGTGCGTGTGCCAGTATTCTTGGATGTAAATTGAATTAGCTACGTCTAACAAAGATATTCTCTCATAAATGAGTGACATTATTCTACAATATTTCATTATCTCTAATGTAATTTAATATATATTATACTCAATATTTTTCGTTTCCTTGTTTATAATTATCGTTATTAGACTATTTATCATTACAATTGCAAATAAATTAATAAGCATTTTTTTGGGTGATTTATAAATTTTAAAATACAATAAAATATACTTTGTATCATAGGTAAGAATATTGTGTCAAGAGAACCTAAGAATTTATTCCCCGAAAGTTTTGCTGCTTTGCGAGAATTAAAAAAATTATCCCAAAAATCGAAACTGTTCTTAATAAAACTTTAAATTTATTTTGTTCATTGAAAGTATCAGATCGTCTTCTAACTTTAGCCAAATACGTTATTTGCTTTACTGTCTTTGGCGTACTATTTATTTACATTGTCATTTACAATACGTTCAGTATAATTTGTGTTACTTAACCATTTTTTTTTAATTATTTTAGCCCACAATTAATAAGTGTCAATAGGAAGTTTGGAAGCATTTCAATAAAACAAGGAAAAAAGTTTTCAAGTAAAGGATCGAATACAAAAAAATTCACATCGGCAATAAACCCGAAAAAGCAACGGAAATCTCTGAAACAGAATGCCAGAACAGTGCAGAAATAATGAAATTAAGTCAGCCTTCACTATCAAATTTTGTGGAAAATATCGCTTAATGAAATTGTGACTCGGCTAGCTGCTGAAAACAGTTAATTAAAACGATCACAAATTGCGCGTTCGGGATAAAGGGAAGCATTGCTGAGGATCAATCGGATACCATGAAATTTATTTTAAATTTTTATGATGACAAAATGAAAGAGATCATTAGTCAAATAAATAATTTTAAAAACTCGTGTGTTTAATATCGAAATATTTTCAATTTAGGACTAGTCTACATATCAGAATGATGGGATTCTTCTGAGATCCGAAGAAGTTTTAAGAGCCGTTTGGAGTAATTTGGAATTGTGATTAAAACCGAGATTGTAGCAATAACAACTGATGGAACCAGTGCAATTTGGAATTAAGAGTATGTTCGAAAATCAACCATGTATAAATATTCAATTCATCTAGCCGTTTATTAAAACGTTTTATACTGAAAATATGATGAATGTCAAACAGATGAAAATTCTGGTGAAGATAATGATAATTAAAATGACAAGATAATGAGGAAAGTGACTTTAAAAATAATACAGTGCAGAAATTCCAAATAAAATTCTACGTCTGAAACCGAGCTTCAATAACGCCCTAAATGTAATTTGTAAAATTATTTAAAAAAATATTTTTCTATGTTTTAAATAAAAAATAATCAATGTTTGGGGTCCCGGGAATTTCTAGAACTCATTACCAAAAATTTAAAAAAACTGAGATATTAGAACCCCAAATAATTACACTCTGACCATCATGAATTGACAACTTTCTCTAATGCGTCATTGTGACTATTATACAAACAATAATAAACATCTAAATATTTTTTTAATAAAAAACAGTTATGGTGCAGACATAACTAATACATCTACAGCTTTGGTCATAAAAATATTAAATCAATAAATTATTGATTATGTACTATACATTATGTAAGTGCATAACTTAAATTTCACCCTTGATATTTAAAATAATACATAAAAATGGACAATCAGCGAAGACTTTTAAATGGGTCACGATTCTGATCAATAAAGAAAGGATGAGGAAGAAATTTTATTCTTAAAATTATATGCATAGTTCTCTTTGATGTATGAATATATAATATTAATACGTCTGACTGAAAGTAAATCGGTATGAAATGAAGCATTGTTTTCCAAAGCGTTTAATATTTTAATTTATTCTCATTTCTGACTCGATTGTTTTTCGTCTGAGGTTCAAACGTTTTCTTAAATATGCAAGTTGGATGAAATTTACATAGCTCAGGGGTGGCTTCGAAAATCAAGCCTAAGGGTTCTAAATGAAGTCTCTCTCTCTAATATATTGGTCTGAGGATTCTGAAAAATAATGGGTTTATACCATTTTTTCGCAAGAATATCACCGCTTTGCGGTCGTTATTATTAAACGGTTGACATACCTAGGTAGTAATGAATTTTTCAAATAGCTCGTGCGGGTGGGAGCTTTAAACTACCGTCTGGGAATCTTTGTATGTAATTATTAAAAAAATGTTGAATGGTTATAATTTGTAGTAAACAATCAATATACGTTAGGTATATGTTTTTTTATTTGGACTGTTTTATTTGCTACTATAATTAAATATGCACAATAATTAAATATCTAATATAATACAATATATTGCATTGCAGTAGAAAAATATGCTTCTAGTTATCCATTTTATAATCACATTTAAGTGCTGTTTTTGCTCCATGTATAATGTTTTATGTCAAATGGTTAATCTATTAGTAGAGAATGACCACGCACATACATATTTTACAATCTGCAATGAAATCTATTTTGAGAAAAACTTTAAAGCCTTCGGCGAAAAATAGGGATTTGGATTTACAAAGAGCTTTACTACTATCAATAATAAAATGAATAAACAATATTACACATAGGTTAAAACCTTAAGTATCTAAGTTGAAATTCAAAGAACTATTTGGTATTAAAATATTTGTAAAGTATTATTGTATTAAATTAGTAGTTTAATATTTTAAAATTAAGAAATATTTTTTAAAAACCACAAGACCAATTACTTTTGATAATACATTCGTGTATTATTTTTTATTCGATGTACCGATGCATTATTTACAGCTCTAATATACCCTTTATTTACGAAATTTATCTTATTATCTTGTATGCACACAAATCAATGAAAAAAATACATTGTCATTGCTGAAATTCTATAAATTACTCATATTTAAAAAGTAACATTATGCAGCTGTGAATTTTCCGAATGGCTGGTATTGATTTTTTTAAATCAATACAAATAATGTTTAATTTTAAGTCTGTCCAAGGTTATTAATATAAAATCGGAAGACGGACCAGCTCATAGTTTAGTCGAAGTCCACCTTTGCTACTTGAGACGACCAGTGATCACCGGATCAGATATATTAGTGTAATCTACGCCACTGAGACTATTTGAGAAAACTGACTTTCTACGTGATATAGATTTAATAAATAAAATTATTTGTTTAAGCTTTTCCCTGCAATTAATTTATTAAATAGAGAATATAAATATATAACTAGTTGTGGTATAACAATTTACATTTATAAAAGTTAAGTTCAATATTTAATATAAGTTGTTAAATATTGGGCTAAAAAAGTAAGATGTAAAATATGAAAGTCAAGAACAAGGTCAGCATATTATACATATTTTAAATATTAATGAACTCAAATTTATTATAAGTACATATACTAAAATAAAATGGGCTAAATAATAATGAAAAAGAGACGTAACATATCAACTAACCTAACTAATAAAATCAAGACGTGTTTACTACATGAAAATGTTAGTAAACGTAATATTTATTACCTGTAACAAATATATATGTATAGCTTGATTTTACCTTAATTATTGAATGAATTCGATGGAAGCAATCACCAATCATTCAAAGGCGAGACCTTTCTCAACATAAATCACGCCTTAATGTGAAAAATTGGTTACGGAAGCGTTTCCTTTTGCCAGTGCCCATTAAGGCACTCATGGGTATACTCGACTATCATCAGACCCCATTTAATGAATTATTCATGGTCGCTTTGTGTACAAGAGAGGTATGGAGAGAGAAAAAAATAAAATAAAAATACCTCAAAGCTCTTTCTGCAGATGAGCTCTGGCGTCTTATTTTCTAAGTGCATTTCCTACACATGTCTAAACTATTTACCTGTTCTCATATAAGCAAAATGCTTTTATTATTCTCTCTCGTCACGATTTTTTTAATATTCTTTCTCAATTTCATCTCAGTCTCGCTTCATTTAGTGCTCTTATTAAAGTGGATGTTTCACGATGCTTCGTGTCATTGCTTTTTTCAGCAAAGCCGCCTTTTTAGCTTAACGCCCCCGAGGAGACTCGTTACACGTGTTTACTTTTATTTCGGGTCTAAAAATTTATTTTTGCATCGTACAAACGATAAATTCGCATCGTTTAAGTAACGTGTATACTTAATGAATAAGTTTTCTGCGTATTTTTAAAATTATATTTACATTGCGTTTGAGACGTATACTATATGTAGGTATAAAGAGTACAGCACAAATATTACAATGTAAATAATTTCAATGGAACAGATAATATATGATTTGCATAGTAGCTATGTTAATTATTTATTTATTCATTTAGAAATTAGAAAGAAACAATAAACTAAAAATATCGATCACCTAATATGTTGCTTTAGACCAAAAGTGGACAGTAAGCACAATATGCGCTTTAAAAAAAATAATAATTTTAAGACCTATTTTTATTAAAAAATATTTTGATTTATGTTTTTTAGTAGAGGTTTTTTCTGCATTATATATTTTAATTTATAATAAACCAAAATTATTTTAAATCCATAATAAAATAAAAATATTTTTAAGGTTCAAAAAAAATATTTTGAATAAATCTTATGATTTTATTCTGACACTTTATAATTCAAAACGTATTTAAATTAGTGTTTTACAATTTTGTGTAGTTTCCTTTCGAACGCGTAAATAGAATTTTTGAACTATTAGTAGTTAGTTGTTAATGACAGTACTAAACGCGCTGTCATTGTGACAGCGCAAATAGTACTTGTTTTGAGTCTTCATCCTTTTTTTTAAAATAAGCTTAAATTTTAAAAATTCTCAAAAAAATATAAATTTAAATTTTCAACGTTCGCCAAAATTTAATTTCATTTTTTTTCTGTATGGAGAAGCTAATACAAATTCACATTATTTATATTATATTTAAAATCCCTTATAAACCTAATAATTTTAAAGTAATAAAAATATTTTTTTTAGAACTAGATGATTTTTCTAAATATGTAGAGATGTGTTTTAAAATCAATTGCGTCGTTCGTTCTCAAGCGCGACAATACCCGGGATTCCCCCTGAACGTCAATTTTGTTTACGCGCAAGTTAGTGCAATTAAATAATAAGTGAAATATGTTATAATCACAGCATTTTTTTTACAAAGTGTTAATTAAAGATGATTCAAATTGGTGTAGCACTTGGAATTATAGACAATATAAATAAAAGTTTAAATTATGAGTGTGCCAGTAAGTGTTTGGTTATATGAATAATATATCACGGTTATTCTAACAAAATTACTATTGACTTTCTAGGATAAAATATTAAAAGACAAACACCAGTGATTTGGCAATCAAAGATATACATACCAAAGTTAATAAAACACATTACAATGGTAGTAAAAATGAAAAATCTCATATTAGTGTAAACAAAAAGTTACATTTTACCCACTATATAGTATCGTTTACAGTTCATTTTCAGAAGCAATAAAAGATCTAGTAACATTTATGTATGGCAAACAATTAAAATATGACGTATTAGGATAACTTATCAATCAAAGAAGAGATCCAATGTTCAATGTTCAACTCTCGATAAAGGTATTATTGTTATTAATTATTTTTCAGAAGCAATGATAAAAGAATTTGCTGATCTATAATATATGGCGATAACGCATAATTTATATATATGAACAAAAAGTCAATCGTCTCACTGTCAGCAAGTATTATCTTTTTATAAAGAACATACTACATACGTTTGATGTAACTGAATATCTTGAATTTGGCTATTTCGAAATAGGAATGATGGCACAGAACAAAAATTGAATAAAAACCATGACGTATACATATTTTGCTACATCGAAATTAAAAATAACCCACTCTTAGATATTTTGGCCATCGATTATTCAAGGTATGCAATCACATATTTATAATCATTGTAAAATATCATCTATTTGATAAGATCTAAGAAACTACACATATGTTTATTGTCGTGAAAGATTGTATCCCCAAATATGAATAGATAAAAAATACGTTTTATTAGCATTTATAATATATAGTTTGATCGACATTAACCTGAGTAGTATATATTACATTGTAACGTATATGTGCATTAAATCAAAAGCAATGATAATTTGTATATATTGTAAAAGGAAAAACTCACTTTTCAGCGTCGGAGCCCGTCGACGGGAAGTCAAAATTCGAAGATTTCATTACGAAGATTGTTTTATGATTGTTTATCTATTTTAATCAATGTATTCATATAATCCTTACACACATTATGCATATATTTCATTTTCATTATTATAACATACCTAGTTAATTTGCAATCCGATTATTTATATTAAGCCCAATCGAACAACGTACTTGACAAATTAATAAAAATTATTGATACTGTTGTCACGTTGATGTCGGACATTTTGTTTTATATTTGAATGCTTATTTCTCATTGGTCGAAACAACAGAATGCATCATCGGTGGCTCAATTCAAGTTTTATTATTACAATTAAATATATTTCATTTGTTTACTTTTAAAAAATTATTTAATTAAAAAAATCGTTACCTTCTCGTTCATATTTATATTTAAATATAGTTTATTAAAGCACTCATTTTTAAATTAATGAAATGTCTTTAGAAACCCTTTCAACTGCAGATGTTTGGACGATTCAGATTAAAATGAAATAATAAAATATAAATCAGGAACGAATGAGATCAAAACGAAAACGCCACTGGGCAATCAACTAGAATTCAAAGCGAAATGGATTTGTCCTTATTGTTACATGGTAAAAAAACACTATACCAAATTCGTTATATTTCGTGCTGGATTCGGCACTAATCCGGTAAATCCCCAGTCCGACTCTGGAAAGAGAAATTGTACACACCGTTTTTCATTCGAAAGAATTTTTCATTAGTCCTTGTACAAATATAAGGCTCACACAACTTGGTATTACTAATACACGCATATACGTATAAGGTGTTGATATTAAATGCGATTATTTTTCCAGTAAAAATTCTCGGAATTATTTCCAAGTTTCATTAAGTATATACGGTTTTTTACTATAGTTAATATAATTTTAAATTATATATATATGTAAATCATATCATCACTTGATTTAACTTTACCGTCCAAGGATCTAAATGCTTCGAAAAATAAATATATAATTTGACTAAAAGGTAAGAAACTATCATTAAAACTAATACTGATTATTAAGTGAGTATTAAAACTGTTCTTAATCTCCATTTTCATAGATAAACTTAGGGTTACCTTCATACATATTCGATTTAAGTCAACCTAGTTACTGAAGCTGAATGGAATGTTTTTCGATTCCAGAAAAAAGCGAAGGGTTTTGGGTTTGGCTTAACATAACGTTTCGCCATTAGAGAGGCTATGAAAAGCGACTTGAGTAAGTGTACACTTGGATTCTTTTCCATTAGATGGATGGAAGGATAAAATTGAAAGTTTATACATATGTATAAATATATATGACACACAATCGATATGTGCCTGGATGATAGTGTGGCGTATAAATCATTATCTATCATTTTATAATACAATATGTTTATTTTATATGAACATTGATTTAATTATGTATTGTATCATATATATGACATAATAAAATATTTATAAATTAATAATATTTGAGACTAAAAGATTGATATTGTACTGACAAAATATTTTATTAATATTATACATTTATTAAAGTAAGTTTTTTATAGAGATAAATTTTATAGAATCTCCAAGAAGTGGTAGAGCTTACTAATCCTAAGTACTAGTTACAGTGTATGTTTAAAATTTGCATGTCAATTCTAATGATTCATTTTCTCTATGCAAATAAAAAAAATGTTTTACTAGGACTTTATAGATTGAAATATTAGACTATTAGAAACTTTGCTTGATTTTGGTGTCAAAGAAAAAAAATATAACGTTAGATTTTTTTTTTGCTTCGTTCAAAAAATGAATGTGTTAATATATACAAGTCGAAGATTTTTACTTATATGTATAATATATCTATATGACACTACTCAATTTAACTGCTTCGAAAATAAAAATTCCAACCTTTATATAAGAGTAACTATTATAAGTATACGACATTGACCTGACATTTTTTTGACGAAGGTACATAGTTTAATATCTCAAATATGATAAAATAAATCGAATCCGTGATCTACAGATTTTCTTCACTACAAGCATAAAATGTATCACATCATACTATCCATATAATATAATATTACAATACCCACGGTGAAACTCTGCGTCACAGTTTCCAATTTATATTATACATCATTTTGCCAAATGCTTCGTAATCAAATATTTTCAAAGCGATGCATTCATCGCAAAAATCAATACTTATTCACTTTACTATCTGCTGACAGTTGCTGTCATTTATGTAGAATCGTCCGTCAGACACGCATGCAAAATTTACGTGGTCCATTTCCGATGTATCGATTTTAATAATATACACATATGTACATACAGTGCAGTGGAAAGTTTAGAAATTCAAGTTTTACATCGAGTTCTATGTCAAAATGTCAAAACGATAAATGTGCGCTCGAGTAATTTTTACAACATATAAACGATTCTTTATATGTTATTATAATTAAATTATAATAGATTAGTCAAGCTTTTCTATTTACCTAGCTGTTTTAAGTGCTTCAAACATTTTAGATTGCTAAAAGTCGAATTATAAAGCGTTGTTCTAATACAACTATGATTTTTAGTTGTTTATTTCCAATGATTTTGTCTTTAGAACGATGTTTTTATAATTACCATTCGTTTTATTTTTTGTTTGCTTTTGAACTGATATATAAAAATGCTGTTTTGAACTGACATATAAGAATATGTGGTTATTGAAAGTCAGTATAGACTACATCGACCTTGATTTTAAAATTGATTGATTTTGCCACCGCTTTCAAAGCCACATAATATCAGTGAACATGGAACAACGCAGATGAAACCTATGTTGTTGGTCTACTAGTGCTTGCATATATGAACAATACATTTAAAACTAACTGCGCTTCATTACAATGTGTTTGTGGTTAAGCAGCGCTTGAAATATTTTTAACGATCCAGACACTATTGATTTAGCACTATAAAATTTCATCAACAGATTCCCTCTAGTCGTTGCCACTCTTAAATGTATATATTAAATATGTATAAACATATATAAGTAATAATTTAAACAAAAGAGTATTGTGAGCTCTTCGTAAGGTTCCCGGTAATAGGTTTCGGTTTTGTTAAACGCCACTCGAATTGTTTAATGTTCTTTTGAATTTTAAATGCTAAACACACACTGCTCGTTAACAAAATTACCCTTTGCGTTCTTACCCTAAAAACAAATGTCGTACCCGGGTATAATGCGTAATAAAATCCAGGGAAACCCGATACACCGGTGCCGGTTCTTGGGTAAAATAATAATTTAAATTTATACTCGCGATATTGTATTAAAGTCCGGCCTATTTATGCTACGGTTTTGATTAAAAATTATAATATTTTACTTACTTTTACTGAGGAAGATTTCGCTATCTCCCTTATTTTTATACATTTGATAATATATTTTTCCGGTTCAGTGCTTAATATATTGATAGTAGCCAGAATAAAATAAATCTGATGTCTTTCAGAATCTACGAAATGCCTTCTACGAATTTCCTCTTTACAAAATTGCAATTTGTTAAGTTGTTTTTTAACTTCATGGATCAAAAATCAGTGCCAAGTTTCGGGTTTTAAGACCGAAGGGGTGACATCCAAATAGACGCCGGAAAAGCTGATAATAGTTTATTTTATGAGCATATATTAATTACCACATATATTGAGAAATGTAAATGCATCTATTAGACAGTAGAGTTGAAATGGTAGGTCATGGAAGTCAGCGAGTCTTCGCTGGCATGTCAAGTTGTATTATTATCAGCTGTGATTTCGGTAGAGCGGCTGGGATTGTCTTGCGTTGCTCTCTGTACGATCCGTTGATGTTTCTCGTGTACATACGGTCTCTCTGCCGATGTGACTCCGTAGCGTCTTTTTCTCTGTGTAATATATTTTGTAATACTGGTTCAAGACGGCTCTAGCGAATTGCAGATGAGTATATTTGCAGCACAACACACCCATAAAATGTGTTCACACCTTGAAAAAGTAGAAAAACAATACTATTATACATAGAGAAAAATGTTTTGTCTTGCGCGCATCCTATCCAAACAAAGGGTAGTTTTTTAAACGGTACATATGGGTGATAACCGTCTCGTGACAGATGCGCTATTAGCTGTTCCATGCAATATTTTCAATTAGTAACGCAATTGCTAGGTCACAATATCTTTCTTTCATTGTTGTGAATATACTGTGTGTGACTCAGCTTCCGACACTTTAGATATTTCTTTTTAATTATTTAAATGGTCATTAGAGTGACCTCTAAATTATAAAAATTTATGCAGTCGTTTGAAACCCCCACCATAATTTTATAAAGAAATTGAAAATCTACTGCATTGTAAATATAATTCATGTTTTAATAAGCTTACTGTGTATTTTCTTAGTTTACAAAGTAAATCACCTAATATTCATATATGATCATATCAAAGTAAAAAGAGGTAAAATTTAAATTTGAAAAATTATTATATTTGCGAAGCTTTGCCTAGTTTTAATCAATGCGACGAGCTTTTATCCCTCTTTCCCTCAAGACCCTTAATTAAAAGTCTTCTGTGCAACGCCGCAGAAAATTATGACCTTTGAGGTATGTATGTTTTTTAATTAAAAATAAAATTTTCAATAAATTTAAACAAAGGTTTCTCGCATCACTAAGCAAATAAAAATCGTTTCAATAAATTTATTCAGTCGTTATTTTTTCATTATAGTATATATAAGTATAGATATAAATATTTACTAGGTAGAGAGTAGAAGTATTTTACCAAAGAACAATATTTGTTAAGGCCCTCTGGTTTAACGAACTTGTAAGCTCATCTCGATCAATCAATAGCCGTCAGAAAGTGACGTTAACTTGGGTTTGATGAGTTTAAGATAACGCTATGAAATATCGATTTTCTCAAATGTAAACTTAATTTAGCTATGTGTAGGTCAATAGATTATATATCATAAAATATATTTTTAGTGTTATCATTATATTATATACATAGTATAATACCTATGTATTGATTTGTCATTTTTTGATTATCAATATGTTTATAATTTAAGTATGATTTATTTTATTTGAGAGTAACTATCGTAACTATCGCAAAAAACGTGTAAAAAAAATCATTTCCCGTTCTAATGTCCGCTTTTTTAATATTTTATTCCTAAAATAACAATTTTTATAATAATAATAATAATATTAAAAACTGTTCTAAATCTTACATTCTAAAACTTTATTAAAATGGCAGTTTAAAGTTGTTGCACTAATATTTTGGTATATTGTTTATACCATATGTCATACGGTAGTCGTTTGTTACATATTCAAGAAACACTATTATTTCTATATCAATTTTGATATGAAAGACTATGTGTGTTACTGTCTAAAGTAGTGGGTATAATGGAAAAGATTGACAATCCCTGTTTGCTACCAAGTTGCGATAATGCTTTGAGTGCATCTAGTAATATGGAGCTCTCCGACGCATTGATTAAATCTCGCTTTTGAGAAGAATTCGATTACGAAGAGACCACACATACCACTTTGTGGATTATTGTACTCTTCGTACTATTTAAAATGTAATATCGTTTTTATATTGGGTAACTAATATTGTACATAAGTAATATAATACAATAAATATTTATTTATTTATTTATTGCATATGCAATATATTTAAATGTATACAGATATTTTTAAAATAACCTAATTTGATTAATAATTTAAATCAACTATAACTGTGTATATAATGAAAAAATATAATATTAAATAGCCATTAATTTATAATTGGTTCCATTATGTTATTCGTGTGTAGTTGAGATTTATTCTTTGAATTATTTGTTTTAGTATTACTGTGAGTGCGTACCGTATATCGTTGTCGTCGTCCAGGAAAAATCATTATTGCGTTGTGTTACTTTATTTTTTGATTTAAAATTGTATTATTTTATCTAGACGTTTAAGACATAAATCCATTAACTTTTATGGCATTCTTGTCAATGTATGTCGCATAACTTTGAATTATTTTATATTGTGTGTACTTGTAAATATTTTCTATGATCGATTCACGATAGTTGCCACAGTAGCATTATATTACTGATCCTTGTAAATATAAAATAATGTAAAAGCATATAGGCAATAAAAAAAATAAGCAAAAAGATATTTGGTATCCATTTCTGATGAAAAAAACTGCGACCGCTGATAGAACTGGTTCAATAACACACGAATAATTGAAATATTTACCGCAAAGTACCTGCTGATAAGTAATACAATAAATAATTAGAAGCATAAGCTTTAAACCTATAGTTTTTACAAGCTTCATATTTTTCCAATTAAGCGTTCTGCACATATTTTCTCCACCAACTAATGTGACACATTTTAGTCGATTTTACTTCAGATTGTACATTGTTCTCAATTTCATCCATAATATTTTCGTCTGTTGTTCTTCCAAGCAGGCTATACATAGAAAAATACTCTTTAAACTGTCAAGGTATGCTTTATAACAAAAAAAAATTTTATAACAGTTGAGGAGTTACAAGATTTGCCTGTATGTGGTGCTCCTATTGCTTTACATTCCGCTGTAACGTAATGCGATTTTACTGCAAGAACGTTGTCTTGTTATATTCTTCTCATTTTATTACCAGTAAATATTCCTCATACAAATTTTAAAGCCAGATGAGAAAAGACTGGTGAACTCCGAATGTGGTGTTTTTAAAGCAGAGTAGAGTGTAAATAATTTTCTTATCGAATTATATGACAAAGTATTATATTTATTGTACACTAAAATAATAAATAGATTATAAAAGCAACGATCATAAAAGTTTAAAGTATAAAACGGATTCATTTATCACAGCGTATTTTTTGCAAAAATAAAATATGGTCAATGAAGCTGTAATTTAAATCAGTTTACAAGTAGCGGATTTATTAACCAATAAAATAAAGCCATTTTCTGATTATGAATAGATAAATCGTGTATGATTGTTGCAGCATCATTTCAATCTATCAAACTTTTGTTAAGAACAATTGCTGGAAGTTTTAAGCACACTGTGAGTAACATCAATAGACAATTTAATAGCAAAAAAAGTTTAAACTTTTTGCCTCTCAGTGCATTTTCGGAATCCAGGTTTTCTCAAGGCGCACTATATCAAATTATTACGAGTGCACTTAGAGAAATAGTAAATATTTTTCATAATTAAAAGGCTAGACAAAAATATTAACAGAAAGTAACAATTTTATAGGGAAATCATATTTGATGTGGTCTTCATTGAAGACTACAAAATCTTCATAGCAGTATTTGCTGATGCTACATACATTTAAAGTAATAAGGCCGATAGCCTGATCCGTTGAGATAGTCGGTGTCAAGTTTGAACAAGTTGTGACTTGTCAGTCGGCTTCCAGAGCCGGAAGAGTTAGGTTAGGTTAGGTTAGATATACGGGGGAAAAAACCATAAAAATGGGCCAATGGCTTCCTCCTTCATCACAATAACGCGCCGTTCCATACTTCGTTTCTGATCCGAGAATTTTTGGCCTGTCTGTCCACATCCACCTAACTCTTCGGATTTAGCGCCATGTAACTTCTGGTTCTCCTCAAAAATAAAAACCGTGCTAAAAAGAAAACGTTTTTTCACCATTCCCGACATTGATAGGGTCACGACGAAGCAACTAAAGGCCCTTCCGAAAAAAGACTTCCAGAAATGCTTCCAATCATAGAATAAATGTTGGGATTAGTGAATCGCTAGCGAAGGAGAGTACTCTGAAGGAGATTACTTCAAATTTGATTTAAGCTTATTACTTTGTTCGTAATAAAATTATTTATCGTTTATTATATATAATTGTAAAAAATTCTTTATTGTCTTAATAATAGACAGATTGTATTAAACAAATGAATTATTAAAAAGAAACAGCGTTGCTAAGTGACACAAACTAACTACGTAGCAAGTCAATTTTTCAATGCAATCTTTAATCTAGTTTATTATTTTACTCGTGTTCTGATAACTCGTTGTGATTAGTTTTACATGAAATGTCAACATGTCAAGCTCACCGCGGGTATCAAAATATTATTATTAAAATTTAGGATTTTCCATTTAGCTTTAGCTCAAGTTTGTGTTTGTATGTATATGATAAATATTAATGTACGGTTTAATTAAATACAGTATACATAAATAATTTGAAAATCCTGTAATTTTTTTATTAAGATTTATATTTTTTAAGGACGCCCTTTTATCTCGTAATTAATTACTTTTTTTCTTTTCTTAGACGATACTTTTCTCTTTGCGCTAATGTTAAATATCTATCTTTATGAAAATTTAAGAAAAAAGTTATAGCGTATAAAAAGCTTAATGCTATTTTTTACGGTATTATGTATATATATATATATATATATATTTGTTATACAGACTATTAACAGAAATTATATATATTTTATACTTATTGTTATTTTTAAAACATTAATTACCTACCATTTTTACTTGTTATTTTTCTTTTTAAAATGATATAATTTTAGGTCAAGAATATATTAATAAAAACATAAACAGCCTTTCGCAACCCTTTGAGATTGGACGGATCAAAAAGTACAATAAGCTGGTCAAATTCTCTTTCCTTGAAATATTTATTATTATATTGACACGGAAAAAAACACACATAAAGATACAAGCTCAAACGGTTTTCCGCAAATTTTCCATATTTTGCTGCTATAAACAAGCAAAAGGAGCACTTTTTTCCACGTCGCTCGTTATTCACTACACGCTAACATAAATATGAGCAGGAGACAACAAAGGGTGAGATTCGAGACAAAAACACGCTGCTGTATTGTGATCAGACGAGTAAAGGTGAAAATACAGGTTATTCGAAAGTTTGCGACTATTTTTCATTATTTAGATTTTTTATATTATTATTTTTTAAAGGTGTCTTTAACTTTTAAATTAAAATCAGTACTGCAACCATTGATAAAAATATCGTATAATATACAATAAGTTGTTAGACAAGGAGATGAGATAAATAGATTATACATAGTTGTATCATTAGCTTTCTTTTTAGAATATTCTCAATTTTATTGTTTGTTAATATACTTGCAGTAATGTCATAAAGTCACTGTTGTGTTCATCGGAAATTTATATTATCTAAGCTCATTTTTTATGAATTAAAACTTAATCTTGACGGAGCTGTAAAAGTAATTAATTTTATAAAGTCCATTAACTCAAGAATTTTCAAAGCTGTAAAGCAAGATATGATGAGTTTATATTATACTATGCTATTTTATACAAAAGTAAAGCGACTTTAATGAGGTCCAGGTTTTTCATAAGAGCATCCTTTTCAGCTTGTTTTCAAGTTACACGACTCTAATTGGCTTAAAGCGCTTGCATTTATATGAGATACTTTCATTCAAATGAGCATTCTAAATTTGGCACTTCAGAATAGCTCAATATCGATCCTTAATGCTTAAGGGAATATTGAATAAACATATATTATTGGAAGTCATATATTAAAATATATTTTTTACGTTTTTTTTGTACAATATTAGAAGACTTTCGTGTATCATTTACGGGATGATAAGCAAAAAAAGTAATTAAGCACTTAAAATGGAAACAGCTTTTGAGAAGTTAAACCAGATGTTTTTAAATAAATGTATATTAATATCGCACTGAATATTTAGCATAGTTTTTATATATTTAATCACTTTTCAGTTTTGAATATAAATATTTATTTATTAAGACATTTATAAAAGTGGTGACAGATAAGATGACAACTGTGTGAAAAGTATATAAAGCACCGAGCACTTTATATGTTAGACATATATACATTATTTATAAAAGCAAATATTAAAACTTATGCTGTAATCCATTTCTTTGTAATCTTGTTCTTAAATTATTACTGTCTATCTAATGTTAAGTTAATAAACCCAAGGATGAAAAATAAATGGACAAGTAAAATTCAATATTATTTTTATCAGCTCATAAACTTTTTTAATACCCTTTACGCTCACTGAAAGCCGGTTTAGGGGTGAAATGTGTGTTTTTATTCCTTTAGTGTGTGTGATGTGTGTTTTGTATCTGGGGTGTCAGCCACATGAGTTTCTCGCCCCGGGTGGCTGCAATTTATCTTCGAATGTTTGCTTTCGAGGATTTCTACTGCTTACTTCGACGACCTCGACAGGTAAACGACGACTGGAGTGGTCGTGAGAACTCTTTTGAAGCTATGGATACGCGCTTTCTACATAAAAGTCCTTTATTTAAATATATTTTAGATAATAATACATTATTATACAATATAATATATTTCATGTAACATGTATCTACTAATATAAATAATAAAATAAAGACAAATTTATTCCAAGCCTTCCAAATTTCTATAAATTGCTCATATGTATCAACCGGTAGCTAAGAAGTAAATGACCGTTTCAATGATGCATGTTTTTAAATATTAATCTCGATTAGTATCAGTGGTAATAAGCATGAATTTATATATATATTAATCTAAATTACAAATAACATTTTTTTTATTTAAAAATAAATAAAATAAAATGTTTTATAAGATAGACGAGCAGATTTTATTTTTGTCATATGTCATAGCTTAAAAGCTTTGCTTTCATATTATATAAGTAAGTTGTTAAAAATGTTTTTTAATCCAATTTTTAATAGCAGGTTTATATGTATCGTATTTTAATTTATTTATAGTTCATATAATTCAATTTGTTAAGTTAACTAAATTTTAAAATTATGTCGTCCACAAAAATAATGTTAACTAAAGCTTATCTTTTAACGAATCGTTTTCTAGTTTCAGTGAAAGTTCACTAGACAAATTTGTTTATCTCTCATTATGGATGTAATGAAACTAAAGTGATAATTCTGGCATTTTATACGCGTCTTAGTTTGGATTTAAAATTGCACACATTTTTTCGTTCACAATATATTTATGTGTAATTAGAGAACAAGTTGAATGTATATGAATATCTGACTCAATACTATTGCTAAAATGCTTTAGTATTAGTAATATACATATAAAATTATAATATTTTATATTAAAAACTTTTTGAAACATACCTTATACAGGCGGCCCTCGACTTTCGCACATAATTGGTTCCTGAAAATGTGTGCGAATGTTGAATGTATGAAAGTCGAGGGAAGTAAAAAAAATCTAAATTGTGTGTATTTTAAAATATTTATTTATCAAGTAAATATAAGATGTTTAAGGAGCGTTTAGGAGACACGTTTAAGTGGGGTTTGCGGGTGCTTCCTTTGAAAAGTTATCAAGATTTAACTGTTTTACACTATTCTTTTTCTTTTCTTCATATAGTATTTTATAACATGCTATGTTTTTATTGATCGCCCCACGCACTTGAGATATGCGTTCTCCATTGGGATCACAATTTTCCATAATATTTAAAAAATTATCAAGGTGCGTGACGGCTTCATTCATAATTTTCATTGTTAAAGAGTTTTCCAAAATAAACCTGTCTCATCTACATTAAATATTTGGCTAGAGGAATGTTCTACATCTTCAATAATTTTGGATAATTAGAAAATAAATTCTTTTGCAGCATCTTTATCCGCATCAGCCGATTCTCCAGTAAATTTAATATTATGAAAAAATTACCTCATTTTAAAATTGTAAAACCAACCGTTACTTGCTTGAAAAACCGTGTTAAAATATTTTTTTAATCTATCCTTCCAATCTTTGTGCAAATTAAGTGCTTTTGCTTGAATAATTGAAATACTCAGAGGGACAACTTTTTGATGTTGGTCATCGATCTACGATGACAAAGATTTTCCATTTCATCCATGTTTTTTTTTTGCTGTGTTTTTTTGGAAACATTTTATTAAAGATTTAGGAAATATAGCTTTATTTTACACAATTTTGAACGTATTCTTTAATTATATTTTTATTTTGCAAAATTGAACATATCGTAGACCTTTTTGTATCATACGAACGTTCGATTGAAGCAAAGGATTCACCGCTATCAGAACGATTTAAAAAAAAAATTAAATTTTTTTTTTAAATGTGCGAAATAGCGAATTGTGCGAAAGTCAAACGTTCGAAAGTCGAAGGCCGTCTGTATTTAAAAAAATAATTTATGCTATAATATATTTTTAATCATAATTTAAAATAAATACATAAATAACATCGTCTTTTATTTAAATCAAACTTTTAAGACATATCATACTTACTCTAATACGCCAATATTTTCTTTGACTTTTTTGATAAATAAGCCCCAGTCTCTATATACCAAGAAAATACTTGTTTTTATTCGATGTATGTATTTATATACATCTACAACATTTTTTATCTCGCTAAATGGACGCCTTTCCAAGGGTGTGTAAAAGATCTCAGTTATTCAACTACGAGATTATTTATCCAGATAAATTTGTATCGACGTTTCTGGCAATCGAATGATAACAATAATCCGAATTAAGGTGAAAATTTATGTTGGAAAGTTACACAATTTATATTTTCGCATACAGAGAGCAGAAGTGAAATATTAATCGGCGGAAACCGGTTACGAGCGTTCAATAACGAAATTTACGACTGTGATTTATTTTACGGTTTGATGCACGATTTTTGAGAAATGTTAGAAATTTGGATCGTAATGTGTAGGTAATAAACAGCGTAATAATGTAGTTTTCACGATTGTAAAGATACAATCGTAAAATTGATTTACAAAAATAGTTATAAACTTGATTTAGCATCCAACTAAAATTATACATAAATTATTTTTATATAGCGTTTACAAACTATCTATTTTATAATAACAATTTAATTTAATTCAATTTTTAAGTATCTTTAACTTAATTATGTGTCTTTTTTACGAATTTTGACTTTGTTGTATAGCTATCTTAATACATATATTAGTATACTATCACAAATTATTGACTAAAAATAATTTTATACAATACCTTGTTTTATGTTCAATATTTGTAAAGGAAGCGTAAGTTCTTTCAAAGACAATTTTTAATTAGAACTAGAGTTTAAAGTTATATAAGTTATAGAGAACGGGAGCAGAATTGCGATAGCCTTGTAGGAAATCCTTGGATTATCTTTTTTAACCGCAAACCAGAAACAAGCCAAAGTTGCAATAAAGCGTCCGTCGTTCCTCAATTTAAAATATCTACGATAATAGTGTTTTCGTTATTCGTTGTAAATTTGTAAAAGAATTTTCAGTCTAGTTGTATTGTTTCAATTTCTTAGATGAAATAGTAATTATTATTTTAATGGAAGTTAAGAGTATTGAAAAAATGTAGTGTGATATATATTATAATATTTTAATTGAAAAAAAACTTATTTCTATTTAAAATATATTTTTTATTAAGGTAGAGTTAAATATGTATGTAGTTATACAGTAAAAATAAATTATTTTAAGTTCAGTAAGTGAATCTGGCAGTTGAGGCTAAAAAAGAAAGTCAATCGCCAACAAGCGCGCGGTTGGAATCGGTACTCACCTTTTTCGACGGCCTAAATTGAAAGCCGACATTGCAAATACTACATGTATACACTTGAAAAATATTAATATTTCAAATAAAAATTAAAACTAAATATTTAGTTAATAATGTTTGATGTGATTTACTATTTAAAATATTTTATGTAGTATTATATACTATAATTAAATTAAACACTCAATTAATTGTTATGTCTAATTAATAAGTATGACAGTTAAAACCAAAAAAGTCAATGGCCAACAATCGCGCGGTCAGAATCAGCAAGATCTTCTTCTGACTGTCTAATAAACGACGAAAATGACAATAAGTTTGCTTCACTTGAAATCTGAACTTAAAACAATTACCTGTATATATTATAAGGTTAAATGTATTATAGTTATTTTAAATTTAAAAAAATATATAATAAGGTAAATATATTTTAAAGCTATTTTAAAATATATCTAACTTTGTAATTAAATGTATATAGTATAATGGCACATACCTGAAAAAAATTATATTAAGAAAAAAATATTTTTTAATAAAATATTTAAATACAACCGTGTTATATTGACTGAAACATACGATTAAATTGTATTGCATTGTCATGCGTGAGACGTTTTTATTTATTTGCATCAAATGGCCGACCAGATAGTCTACCAATTTGCGTATTTATAATATGATATAATTAGCTGTAATAAACTCTCACGATTTGTCAAATCTGCTCGTAAGAAACATATAAAAGGGTTCGCTAGAACCCAAAACCACAACATTTGTTTCTTTCTCTTAGACGTAACGTTGTCTTATGTCTGATAATAGTTTTTCTTTGAACCTTTGTGTTCGAGTAAACGACCTTGCGTAAAAGTTCGGGAATCCACTAAAATATGTATGTTTATTGTTTCCACCCTGGAGAAATACGTATGCTTTATTAAAGAAGCCTATATTAGAGAAGCTGAGATAAGCATTCCCGGCTAATTGTCTTAAATGAGTACTTTAGAGATGTTTCAAATGGTGCAAATCTTCCATTTCAAGACGCACCTATTCATTTCGAGAGCTTATCACAACTACTATTAAAACAGTTTTTTCATTATTTTAATGTTATTTAACGTCTGAAAACTCTTCTCTTTGATCACTTGAAACGGATTTCAGTTAACAAAGTAACACAAAATTAATAATATATTATTTAAATAAATATTTAATATTCTGCTTTATCGATCTCAATAAAAAATATGTATTTTATGATACTTTTTTCACAGATTTTATATAATATACATAATTCACTATAATATAGTGTGTAATATAGCAGCCTTTTAATATAATACAGTCAGTATATAGATTATTAATGTAATTAAAAATTATACAATGTGCTCACTTATAAAGTTTTAATAAATATAAGCCCCTTATTAAATATTTATTTAATCAAATTAAATCTTAATTAAACTTTAGAATCTAATTGAAACGATTCTGACTTTCAACTTTATAATCCATAATAAAATGTTTATATTAATATATCCATTTCGATTAAAAAGAAACATGTTTTTCGCCAAAAAAAAAATCTCTTAAAGTAGAATGGAATCGAGATGATTTTACATATATTTATAAATAAATTTAACATAACGGATTTAGGCTAGAAATGCATATTTAAGCTAAGCTAAACTAAAAATAGCTTTGTTTTGAATGACTTCTAATTTAGAAAAAATAGTTTTACTGATGTAAAAATAGTTTTACTCCACACCGGCATATGTTAAAATTAATCTAATAAATTGTTAATGGTCTAAAGGCCGCAATGGCAACAAGTCAGTATATGTTTATTAAATTTAAGCTTGGAGCGTATGTGTAAGCCCAGGTATTAAGCACATGTTTTCCATTTGCCATTATTGCCTTCTTCAATTAGAAGCGGTAGTAGCAAGTTTTTTCTACGTTTTATGAAAATAATTGCTTCTTCTTAACATAAAAAAATGCACGTAATACACATACATGTACTAAATATCAACTTAAATATGCACTTATACATATAAATAAACACAAACAATATCACACACCTACTTATATTACAAATGCACATAAAGTATTATATATACATTTATTGCAATGATTTCAGAACAAAGATAGAAAAAATATTAGGTTAGTGATAGTGGATCGAAATTAACGGCAAACTTTTTACTGTTTAAGAAGCATACACCTGCAATAATTTTATGCCATCTAATTACTATTATTTTTGACGCATCTTTTATAATTTCATTGCGGGTCAATTATTAACCTAATGTCGAATATAAGTTATTATCAACAAGGAGCATAAAAAGTATGTGACATCAAAAAGAGTACGTGGAGCTAGAAAAGAATACTCACAATAGCCGATCGAAATTTGCCATACAGTATGGATAAGTATTTCATTTTAAATTGCTCCATCAATTTTTCGTTCTATTGTTAGGTTCTGATTTAACGGTTTGGTCGAAATATATGGCCGAAACCATATTTTCTATTGAATCCCACCACCAAGTCTCATCACCATTATCGAAATCGGAAAACAGCGCAGAGAATGCATTTCGTCATTCGAACCGCATTCGTCCAGCTGTGGGCGAAAAGCAATTTTCCTCCAGGGAAATCAAAACACATAGAGTCCGATCCGTCTACGCGCCGTGCAAGCTCCAGGGCCAGCCGAAGGGTAGGGGCGGGGGAGAGAGGCGGGGGAGGGAGAAGAGGTGGGAGGCGCCCAGCTTCCAGTAGTGGTCCGGCCGTCAGCCAGTGCACAGCTCGAGCGACGTACGTTCGAGCTTTGAGCTTTGAGCTATCCACGGTCTACGAGCTTTCGGAGCTTTTCGGGAGCTTTCGGGTTTCTTTAACGTAATGAAAGATTAAAAAAATGTTTTTTATTATTTTTATTATATGCACTGCAGTTTCTGATTTAAGGGGAAAGTAAGGGGGGGTATGAAATACGAGCACAGATTTTAACTTATTTTCCAAATAAAATTGAATTACAATACTTATTAGGAATAAGTATTTTTTTTTTTAAATAATCTTGAGCTTTTGAACTTTATCAGGAGCTTTTAGTTTTTATTACTGTTAGATAAAATGAACGAAAAAATATATATTTGCATTATAATTTGATTTGCGCGTTTTGATTAGTGAGGTATGATATATTTTAATTTAATACAATTTAAATAAAACTTACTGAATGTTCTCTTTATAATGTATATAACTCAGTCTTATTAATATTAAAAAAAATATAATAAACAATTTTAAATCTTAATTTTTTAAATGAAAATAAAGATTTACCAATATATTTTTATCATTTAAGTAAAAATATTTTATAGTAAATTAGGATAAGACAAGATTACTCATCTTTTTATTGAAAGGCTATAAGTGAGCTTTCTATAAACTTATTTTAAATATAATATGTACCGAAGCTCAGATTCTAAATAAGAACAACTTATTGTTTTTTAATATATTATTTTATTACACAAGCTTTATATTTTGGATAAAGTTTAGATTAAACATTGTTCTTAATATATATTTTTTACATAATATATTTATATTCTAAAATGTTTCTAATGAATGGTGACGATTATCTCTTGTTATTAAAAAAAAGCTTAGTTTAAATTAGTTAACATTAATTTTTAATTGATAATATTTTTTTTTAATATTAATAAGCAAATGCGTGCTTATATTCTTAAGATAAAAAAATATGTTGTATTGACAAATAAATTAGTACAACATAAAAAAAATATTACTTCTAGAAAATATTTTTTCACATCGATTTATAATTAGTTATGTTTTTTTTTAGAATTTGACATACAAATATATTTAAATGACAAAAAAAGGCTCAATTCCAAAAATCAGTATTACTAATCGAACCTACTTTTATATCCGCCATATTTAAGAGAAAATATTTTCTCATTGCTTTTTAAATATTCATGGTCATTCTATATTCATTAAAGAACGCATACATATGATCATTAAATAAAAAGGATTTTACAATGACAAAAAATGGAGGCTATCTTTACGGGTTTTTAAAATTTTCAATGCCTTTTTTCACATCGATTGCTAATTAATCTTGCTCTTTCTATATATTTATATATGTATATAGATTCATATATTAATGAATCATAAAAATATTTATTATTATTACTAAGTGCTATTTTTTAAGGCGCTTCATTTAAAAGCATATTTTTTCTGTATTTCTATATTTCTGTATTTGTAGACACAAATAGTACATGACAATGAGGAAAATATTAGAAAACATTTTTAGTATGGGAAATATTATTGATTTTTAAATAGAGGCTATTTGGCGTGCCCCACATTTAAATACATTTTTTAGTAGTTTTCACTGATAGATGGAATCATTTTTATTTTTATAAAATGATAATTTTATATAATATCGCTATATTTAATTGCACCATATTCTAGAGTATGAATTTTCACATTACTTTTGAATTGGTATTATTGTATTTATAATAATAATACAAAATACATAATACACATGCTTATTGCAATTGCAATAAAAAATCATTTAAGAGTTATTTTTTGATAAATTTAAAAATGCAGAATAACGACTTTAAAGTATGCTATATTTGCTAGCAATGTTTTACATTAACTTAAAATTAAACCTTATAGTAATTTTGTATTCATAGACAAACGCCCTTATCTGATTACAAAATACAAAATTTGACATGACAATACCAAAAAAATTGCAAAACCTTTTCAATTATTTAAAAAATATAATTAAAAAAAAATTTTTTTTAAATGTGCCACATTCTAGTGTATATTTTTTTTTTTTGATAAATTTATTTATATTTATGATGTCAAAATACATTTCACTAGCAAATATATAGGTAAAACATTTTCTACCTCTTTTTAAATTGCGCCTTATTAATGAGTATAATATATATTTTAATCTTATGTTTTTTTAATTATTATTAGGCTTACACGTATGTTTGTTTATAAAAAATAATATTCAATTACTATAAAATTATTTAAGCAATTTTAATTTATTGAAATCAAAATTGCTCCAATTGTGCAAATTAAATTGCATATTAAATAAAACAATAAATAAAATATCAAAATCACATTTTTAATAATCTATTTATTTATATATAAAATTCTGTCGCACTTTTTTTATATTTTTCATACAAAAATATATTTTCCTTTGTAGCGCAACAAGTTGATTATACGTCGTCCTGTGAGATAAGTTCACGCCCTATTGGAACTCGCTATACGATACGATAATTGTACACAAACCTTACAATAAAACAATGTAATTAAAGGTTTAAAATTTCAACATTTTTATTATAAAATAATAATAAAAACAACCGAAAGTACACAATATAAAAAAAAGTGTTTGGATTTGACTCCCTAGGATTGAGCTCGATCGATCGGTAAGTTGCCTATTTTATTTATTGTAAATTTTATATTCCATTTATAATTGTTACTTTAACATTAAATCGAGATCTGATTCTACATAGGTCGCGACATACCCTTGACCTATTTTGACCAATCATTACAGCTAAAGACCGTGACCTGTTACATTCCCAAAAGATAATGCAAATAGTGACCTTTTTGTCCTTTATTCAAGTTTAACTGATAAATGAATTCAAACAATATAGAAGATATATAAAACTATTTTATTATTCAACTGAAATTCGTCTGGAATATTTTAATGTTTTATATAAAATCGAACATCAAGTTCTTCGAAGATGTTATTTATTTACGATTGTTTATAGTGGGTTTTCGTATTGACAATTCTTCGATAAAGATTGGTATTATAAATATGTATATAAAATAAATAAATATACATTACTTATAAGGGATAATAATATTTAATAAAATATACTATATTTCATAAAAATATCTTTGCAAAATGACAGGCGTAAGACCAATGCGTTACAACGAGTTAAACACATTTAAGAACTACTAAAAAACTGGAAAGAAATGATTGCAAACAATCAATGGATATCACTATGTTTGATTTTAATCGATCATCACGATATAGCTAAATATTTACTTAAATAAAAATCATTCTAGGTTGTACATAATTACTTCAAAAGTGTTTTGCTAATTAAAAAATAGTGACTATTGAACAATATAATTTAATATCATATTTTGTGTAGCAAATATTTTAATAGATTATAATTATTAAAGATACCTAGACCAATTAATATAATTAGATAAAATATGAAATTTATGATTATTATTTTTTATAATCCTTTGTTATAAACCTGATTTTTAATTAACAAATATCGAAAAAATGCTATTGAAATTTAATTAATTACTAGATAATGTAATTAAGGTGTATAGTTTTGTCATCATAGATTATAACATTAAATTAGAAAATGATTTAATACCATTGTCGAATTAATAACATATTACCACAAAATGAATTACTCTCATCGCATTAAATTAAAACAACCACAAAGTCAAACAAGAGTATCGATCCGTCTACCTTTTAAATTTGCTTCAATTTAATCAGCAACCCTCAAATATTTTTTTAGGGTTTCGACCAAAAAATAAACATAAAACCGTCCACGTTTTACAAAATTATGTAAGTATGAAAGGCAATTAATTAAGGTTGCGTATAAAACCGAGTTCGGCGATATCGCCATTAATCAATTACATCCAAGGCTTTCGATGGAGCTTTTGATAGTCTTTAGAAATAAAATTTAAGAACACGAAATCACGTTTATCGAAGAGTGAGGCTTTTAAAATTATTTTTTTAGTGTATATTGAACTGAATTCGATGCAAGAATAACCTTTATTTAGGGAAATTAAATGGAGTTTGTAATATTATATAATTATATCCCACATTTGGTATATGTATTAATATATAAAAATATGTATATGTGTTTTTCGGATATACTACAACATTTATAATTATAATCGATTATCAAGTTACTAATTATTAATTTATGCTAACGTAAAATTATAGTATACGAAAATATGTTTGTAATATGCGGCAATTATATGGAAAATGGATAGTGTTTGCTCACCGTTCTATGATCAGCAAACATATTTGATATGTGTGTAAAGTTTAAGGTATTTAACTACTATATTCAAAGCTTAGAAACAAACTTGTTGATATTTTTATTTTCCGGGTCTTTGGTTGCCTTTTAAATTAAAGCCCACGGTATTAAATTTGAAAATTATATTATAATAATATATAACAAAAAAATTAGAAAGCACTATTTAACTGATTTTTTCAGTAACAGCTGGAGATTGTGCAACACTTTACTAGCCAATTGTAATTTAAATACTTTACTTTTCACTTTTTACCGACTATTTAGTACTTTTATTAGTTCCTTTATATTTGTATAGACGCCGACTTTATTTTGTTTTGATTCAATTGAAACACGCATTTTCAAGCAATCCGAATCCGTCCAAATATCTGATTATCACGTGCGCTTGTGTAACGTTGACGTGATAATTAAATTTGTTTTGCAAATTTCAAATACTTTGATTTAAATTTTTTAAGCATAAGCATAAATTATACTTCAAAAAAATATGTCTTAATATCATACAGTGGTGTTAAATGAAAAATAATTCAAGTCGATTTAAAAAGGTTGAGATTTGGCCTGATATAGTAGAGGCAATGAGGTAGTAATGACTGGACCTTGCGCTAATCTAATTATGTGGGCCATTTCTTATCGCTCTCTTTCTGTCTATATGAACTAGTCGTTCTAAACAAGTATCTAGCTTTATAAAAATTGTTATTATTTTATGAATTTAAATAGCAACATACTGTTAAACTTCGCTTATAACTAACACCCACTCTAATGAAGCAAGAGTCTCCCGGGTGGCCCTTTATGAGCCAAAACATTGTGATCACTTCTTGATGACGACAAAAAATACAAAAGTAATATTGAACGCGTATTTTTTTTTTCTTGTAAATTTTATTTGTAAAGCACCTTACTAATAATGCTCGACCGCTAAATGAACAAACTCGCTCAACGGTCAAGAGTAGGGCTCGCGTGGTTAAAAATCAAAACCATAGCTTAATTCACAAACAGTCTCTGCTACTTTACTACTAATTTTAAAGTTATTTTAAAAATGTGTTTATATGCTTTTTAACATAAACACGAGCTATGACATTTTCATTGATAAAAATGAGAGTTGAAATTAAAAAAATAAAAACCACAATTTTCATTCAAACAATCTTTAGTAATGTAGGAAAAATCAAATCCAACACATAACTACTAACTTATTTATTGATGCAATATATAAAATAACTTTCTTAATCAAGAACTTTCTCGGTAAATTCAAATGGCTATTTGCTCTTCTCGGGTTTTAGTATATTACTTTCCGGTAGCCCAAATACCCATCACGGTAGCATATAAGTATAGTTATACTATATTCAGGATAGAATCGCCGTGCAGCACGATACCCGGTTGCTATGAAATACGGTCGTTCAATGGTTTAACATCCGAATCTAAACGCCGCTCTTCCGTGTAATAAATTATGTATCATAAACCTCAATTTTATCGTGATTAGTTATGGGATGGTTTAGGGAAACGGGCTTTTATTTTGCACGAACATTGGTAACGTTATTGTTGGTGATTTGAAAAGTTGTATTTTTTCAACCCCAGAATCTATTTTGACGCTATGCTTTTTCGAAGAATGCTAAAAATAAATCATACATAAAATTACCAACGGATTAGTACCTATAAACTTTTATATGTCAATGTAAATCTAACTTATAAAATAAAATAATACATACATCGAACTAAAACGAATATATTAACTTAAGTGTAATTAAATGTAGCTAAATTATAAATATTAATTAAATTTAAAAATAATTTATTGTATTATCTGTAACTCTTAAACATTTTTTCTTATTTGAAAATTCGCATTTTTATTACTTTAAAAAAGTGTGTTAAAAACCAATTCATTTTGTAGAATTGTATGGTTGATAAAAATTGTGTGCCATTGATAAAAATTGTGTGCCATCTATCGTCGTCCGAAAGTCTTTGTGACTAAAAGATGGGTGTTCTAAAATGCCAATTTGACTCATGTTTAATTAAATCTTTGTCGTTAAAAGATTTTTAAATACCATACAACACAAATATTGAAATTATGATGGGTAAATAAGAGCAGCTACTATACTGACCGTTTTAGATAAACTATTTATACTATATATATATTTTACCTGAGCATATATTAATAATATTATATTACTAACCGTTTCGTTTGAAAGCTACTTACCATTTTTTCTTTAAAAATCTGTTCTTACATAACATATATATCGAGTAGATGTTTAAAATAAGCCAATAAAATAAACATACATATTATAGTAAAAAAAAGCTTTAAAGGCATATTTTTTTTAACAAAATATTATAAATGCTAAATAAAAAAATATAATATTTATATATATTTAGACTTTAACAAACAAATTTAATTAATCAAGCAATCAACATAGGCTTTCATCAAAAAACACCTTATTTTGCTATTTTAAACACCTCAAGTATAATGTCACGTTGGCATATATTTTATATTTATCAACAATTGTATTGTGTTAAACGTTCAAAGTGATTTTTAATTTGATTTATATTTAAATATCAAGAAAAACACCTATTTTAATTAAAAATTAATCGAAATGAATCCGTAACGGGTTCTAAAAATATTGTATTATGTGAAATAGTCCAGCGTTTATATTTAATCATTTCGCTATAGCAACGTAACATTTCGCAAGTTACACATTAATAATTACACATTTTCAAAAGCCGTGTTTTTGCGAGAACTCGGGGAAACAATGAACGCTGAAAAGCGGCGAATTAATTCAATTAATTAAGCATAAAACGAAGACTTACTTATAAATATGTATGTATAATACATAAGATGTTCAAAAAGCTCCCGAAGTTTTATAAGAGCCAAGTTAAATACCGGCTATAACATTCTATGATATTTTTAGTATGAGCTTTGGTACTGCATCGTTTTAGATAATGCGATTTTAGAGCATGTCGGTGATTTTAGAGATAATTGAGTTTCACGAAAGCGTATCAACAAAAATTACATTAAGCTTAATAACAGTGTTTGCGAATTACGAAGATTAGTACAAAAATATACGCGAGAACTTTTTTCGTGTTATCTATTTTTTTTCTAAATTCTATATTGCCATATTGCCAATAATATTACACAAAAAAAATATTTTTAAAAAATGTCATTGACTATATTTTCATTGTTTTTTTATATATTTGATTCAATAATACATTCTACTGCATTTTTTTTAAATGATTTTAATATACTTTGCCACGGAGTATTTTTTATCAATTTTTTTGCACTTGTATTTAAAATTATCCTTCGGCGCTCGAAAGTAAATATAAGTAAAACAATAGAAAAGATTTTTCCACAATCCCTATAAGAGAACAATTTATTTTTATTTAGCTAACTATCTAATCATTAAATAGTTAACTAAATAAAAATATTTAGATTCTAATGTATTTAACAACAAAGAATTTGTCGTACAATAAATAAATATTTTTTCATCATAATAACTTTATTGAAGATTTTTGCCACAAACATCAGTTAACCTAATTTATATGTTAATTAAGTGCTGACTCTATCTTCTATAATATAATTGTTTTAACCCATCGCTTCTATTTTAAAATGAAACATTCTCCGTTTTATTTTCTGCTCTTTAAATCGTATGGCTTTGTATGAACGGTGTATATAACAATACACGTAAACAAAGGAAATATATTTAATTATAATTATTAAAAACAAAATAGAGTTGGCACGATGATTTTCGAGCCTCCGCTAATGAATTCTTTTGTTGTCGACCAATCAAAAATAAGCATTCAAATATTAAACAAGATGGCCAACAGTAACGTGACAACAGTTTCAAATAATTGTTATTTATTAGTAATAATTTGCTATGCGACAGTAATTTTCAATAATTTGTCGTGCCTGTTGTTTTATTTGACTGAATATAAATAATCGGATTGCAAATTAACTAGGTATATTATAACTATGAAAATGAAATATATACATAATGTGTGTAGCGATTATAAGAATATATTCATTAAATTAGATCAACAATCATAAAACAATCTTCGGGATGAAATCTTCAAATTTTGAATTTCCAACGACTGACTCCAAGGCTGAAAAGTGAGTTTTTCTTTTTACAATACATAAAAATTATCATTGCTCTTGATTTAAAGCACATATTCATTAGATTTAACGGATTTCAAATATATCAGTTACGTTTTAAACGTAAACGTGTAATATATCCTTAGTATGTATGAAAATTGAAAGTTAATGTCGAGAAAATTGGCGCTGTCGCAGTGGGAACGCTGTATATCAGCCAACGGACAGCTTATAAGTGTTTAGTTTCTTGGATGTCATCTAATAAAGGACATTTTACAATGATTATAAATATATGATTGCATACCTGGAATAATCGATAGCCACAATATCTAAGAGTGGGTTATTTTTAATTCCGATGTAGCAAAATATGTATCTACATCATGTTTTTTTATCAATTTTTCTTCTGTGCAATCATTTCTCTTTTGGAATAGCCAAATTCAGGATATTCAGTTTCATCAAACTTATGAAATATGTTTTTTATAAAGAGATAATACTTGCTGACAGTGCGATGATTGACTTTTTGTTTACATATACCAATTCTACGTTGTCGTCATATAGTAGGGTATCATATTGTTTTATTATTGCTTCTGAAAAATAATTAAAAACAATAAGATCTTTATCAAGAGTTAACTCATGATAAAGATCTTATGCAAAAACTATAGTTGATCGATTGTGATGTAGCGTCAGTAAGGTGTAACAAAATATTTTAATATATATACAAAGCTATTTATTAAAATTATTTATTCTCTCGTAATTTTGATATTATAGTACTTTATGCATTAAAAAAAATCTAATATTTTAAAAGTACATTTTCACACAACTAACTTGTATGTTGTTTCATATGTGATATACATATGGACATTTTACTTTAAAATACTGCAATTTCATGTCGGACTTGTGTTTTCAATGACCATGAGCTAATTTCGGTGACAATCTCTTAATGTTACTTGGGTAGATCATAATTATAATTAACTATAAGTGTTTTTTTAATGGACACTCCCAATAGATCCATTTTAACTTTAGACAAAAAAATATAAAATGTTAATTATGATAAAGCATTACAAAGAGCAACGCTGAATATTTTTGATAGTTTTTGCATAAAAATCTTAGTGATAACAAAAATAAAAAATAGCTGTAATATTATTTTAATTTAATTCGAGAAAAGAAACCCTAATTAATTCAAAATACCATATTTATGGCAAAAAATATTAAAACTTTCAATTATCTGAAATAAATTTTCATCTCAAATTATAGTTTTATGCTTTAGGAACATTTTGAACCGTCCACGTATTTATATACAATATACGTGTTCACGTCGCGCTACGTTATTTACCATTATCTTTAACGGTGCGCTGTATAACTCGTCAACTATTATGTCACGGACTGTTGAGCAAAAACGACTCGAGTAAAGATAAATTCGATTACGTAAAATAGGAACTTTCTACGTTTTAATAATAATAATATCGATTCTCAGAGGAGTAATCTTGCGGGAGAGAACGCCACGTATTCCGTCATACGTATAATCGGATTAAAACGTATCCTACGCTACGTACCGTTAAAGGGTGCGGTTTAGAACTCATGCCCTATATAGCTTTTTAAAATACCTTTTTCTTCAAATTTATTGGACTTATAGGTTTTTGGAACAAATTACTTCGTCCGTTAAGAACTTATTATATTTTATAGGACGTAGTCAAAATATAGATATAAGGTTTGCAACGATACCAGTCGTATTCTAGTATTATGGTCCATCGAAAGATAGACTTCACTTTGTGAAATATCTATTAGAAATACATACATAAGTTTTAGAAGTCGATTATTAAGATATATTGAATACAGCATAAAAACTAAATAAATATATTGTGATAAAACTATTGATGATGCATGGTGATGTCTGTGCAGATTTCGTGTAAGCTCCGCTGGATGCAAGTTTAAGATTAAAATTGTAGTGAGAAATTAAAGTATATTGTAGGTTTTTTGATAGGACTACTGAAATCTATGTTCCAACTGTATGAATATGTGCATAATGTGATTTAATACAGATTACTACCTGCTCAAATAAATGGTATATTACTGACATTTTGCTAATAGTTGGTTATATTTAAAAATGCATACATTCTTTAGTTATATGGGTCATCTGAAATAGATTCCGTTTTAAAATTAATTGTTAATGGCAGTGAAATACGTCGCTCATACTTTGTCTTTCATTGCTTTTTTTTATTAAATTTTCTCAATGCATTATAACGGGAAAATCTGTGCCAACTGGATAAGTCAATCAGAAATATTGAATACCATTAAGTTATCACCAGATTGAAAAGTCTTTAAATCGGTGACATTTATATTATTAATTATAAATTATTATTTGCCATTCAATTTATAATCAATAGATGTTACTTTAGCTGGGAGCGTTTTTTTTATATAATAGCGCATATTTTTATAAACAAAAATTGAAGTGCCGCTGCCGGGGCTCGAACCCGCAACCTCAGAGCTACATGGCTGTGACATTACGGGCTACGCTATTCCGTCCTTTTTGCGCAAGTCGCTAAAATGTTGCTTTATCTACACGCACATTGTAATATGATTCCTTTAATTTATCTTGTACAAATTATTTGCAATGCGTCGATTATGGATTGTCGTTATATAATTCTACAATTGTTTTATATAAGTTATATTTTTTAAAAACAGTACATATCAGTGGTGTGCGGTCGATAAGGCACATGCCTTGAGATTGTAAAACGATTCTAACAATTAAATATTTTTATCGCTTATTATTTTTTTTAATTTACCCAATTATGAAACGTAATCGCTCAGAAAATCGGCTATAGACAACCACACCGAGGAAGAGGCTGAAGTCGACTGCAACGTGGGCGGACTGGCTGGTCAACTGTTTTACACAGTCAATACGCGTGCACCATGAATTGTTTTTTTCGGGAATGTAATTGGTCGCGCGTGCGCATTAGAACTTCAGTCGTTACACGTGCTCGTGTTTACAGTCGCTCGCCATCAACCATGCATGCGGTTGACGTTTTGAATCTGTCTATTTCTCCGGTCTTTCGGCCTTCATGTCTCGTAGTGAAAGCTGCCAGCTTTTCAATAGCCGATCAGGTGTGAAATCTCTCTTCGTGACTTATTTTACCTAAAGGCCATACAAACGTAGACGGGAATAATATCATTCAAGAGAGATTTGCTGATTTATTGATGACGCAATAGAACAGCTGATCGATCATATTCATAATACCAAGTGTGAGCTTTTCTCTGCAATGTGCTTGCTGAATTTCCAACGTTCTTTGAAAGTCACACCTAAATCCTTAGTAACGAAAAACTTATCTAAAATATATCCGCCGAAATGGTAGGAATATTCTCCCGGCATTGACAACCTTGAAATTAAAATTGTGTGACATTTCTTTACGCTGAAACGCAATGGGTTATAAGCAAGCCCACTTCCATAAAAAATTGAGATGCTCCTGCAAGTTGAGAGAATCCAAAATTGACTGCACTTTCTTGAAAAGTTACAAGTCATCTGGATATAATAAAAAACATTAATGATGCATTGCTGTTTCTATGTCATTAATGAGTAATAGAAACAGCAATGGACCCAAGTTGGATCCTTGAGGTACTCCAGTAGAGGTCTTATGTCGTTCTTAAAATGAGTTTTCATATTTAAATTGACTATTATTATCAGTATCAGGAATACCTTTAACCGCTGCGGTAAAATTAATCCCATAAGACTGGTTAAAAATGTCTTATAAAACTAATTTATTTATTTGTGTCCTTTATCATTATAAACGTACTTGTTTTATCGTCAGCGTAAACAAAATAATATTGCATATCTGAGTAGACATCCATTAGACGGTATCCATTAACAGTTTCAAAAGCTACTACTTAACTAAATGCTAGTGTCGGTGTGCAAATATATCCACTGAATAAGTGCATTAAAGCAACCTGGATTAACATTTCATAGAATTATGACAGTCTATTGTATAAAAAACAGAGTGTATGGTTCTGCCTTAAATCATCAGCATTATTGAGAATTTTCTCAAGATTTTAAGAGCCAGAACACTACCGTTTACCACATAACTACCACTTTGCTTCCGATTTGCAATTAAAGTGAGTTCAGGCATACTTTCACCAAACATAATAACACCAAATCGACCTAGACAATTCTTATCAATTAGAAGACAAGTTTATAATAGCAATTCGACTTATGAACTCAATGTTTGCAAATATTTTTAATATTTTGTGTAGGGTTTTAAGGGTTTGCCAATTGGGCATCGATTTTATTTTATTTGTTTTCTTGTAGTATATCTCTAAAAAAAAACAATTTTTCTTGCTATACTTTGACTAATGTATATTTTATTTGTTTGTTTATTTTACCCTTATTTTAAATTATTGTTGATATACATCTATACAGGGTGCATTAGTATTTTATATGTTCAGGTAAAAAATAAATATTACATATGGATATGCTTATTAATTATCCGATGTGTCATATATGTAGAATACTACTTAACCGTTTGTAATATTCAAAGCTTTCTGAACACATAACTAAATCGTCGTAAAAATCAAAAGCTTTAAAAAGCTCCAGCTACTAAATATGAAAGCTTCATTTTGTCGAACTTGAATATTTAACTTTACGGATAACAGGTGGCTGCGTTTATATGATAATGCGCCTACGACAAAATGACAATATTTTGTAACAAAGTTACCCAGCTTTAGTCCAAAATGTATACGTACGTACATATACACAATAAAAATCGAAAGCTCAACAAATGGAATATTGTTTGGGGGAGCTTTGCGGGGCCAAATCAGCGTGATCTAATAACGAGACCTAGTAACTTTTTTAAGGGCTTAAAGGGATATCGAGACGGGCCAAAGGAATAACGCTGACAAGCATCCATTACGAGATCTCGTTTGAGACCCCCAACCCCAGATCTGAAAATACCGAAATTCATTCGAAACGCAACTCTGATTATTCGCCATTTGAGACGTGAAATTTTGCTCGCGCAGGCGATTAATTCGGATTATTGAGTAATAAAAAAATCGTATTAACTCGAGTGGTTTAGATATTTATAAAAAAAATGGTTATAGATATAAATTAAATGAGCCGAACCTTTAGATTGTTTTTTAATGAGGCGTGATACCTTGAGATGATTACCATTAAAAATATATTGCAAAACAATAAGTGTTTTAAATAAATTTTAACACGGATTTTTTTTAATTTAGTACGCATAAATTTGATGCGTTCATTTTTAATTGGTTTTAAAGTCGTCCTGTCACGAACAAATGTCTTATAAATAAAAGTGTCCTTTTTAGTAAATTGTTCTTTATATTTTTTTATTATCAAGGCGAAAAAGTAATTTAATTACCGTTCTATTTGGTTAAATGCATTTTCTTCGCTCGCCCTTCAACGTTTCCGTTCACATCTTTGCTTCGCTAATTGGAAAGCTACAAAGCTGCGAAAGAGAAAGAAATTCTACATTTTACAATTTCGCAGAATTTCTGAATCGTTACATATAAATGGTTTACTAAGGGAAACGTTCGAGTTTAATTAACTACATATTTTAACCTTTAATACAAATAAACTATTGTGGGTTACGCTCCAGTTCAAACCGTTGTTTATATAAACGCAAAAATAGATCAATCAACGAGAACTTGATTCCGTGACTAGGCAGATTGATTGATGGATCATTTTCGTGTTTGAAAGCAAATTTTATATCTATATTAGTTGAATGCTTTCCAAAATTATGATTAAATAGGTCGTTGAGTTAATTGAACAGTTAGATTTAAGTTATCATAATAATAACATTACAATAATATTTAAATATAGGTAATATGTTAACATAATATAATAACTAAAATGAAAAATATTAATAAACAAATAAAATAAAATTATAGATAAATATGGCTGTTGGTGACTCTGACTGCCTGTCCACCTCTTCTCATCGGGGTCCAGGCTTATATACTTTAGGGCTATAATGCTCGCTGGGCAATCGCATCTTCCAGCCAATCGCTTCGTAGAACGACGAAATAAGTCTACGCCTTTAGAAAGCGACGTTCGCTCGTTCAAGGTCGTATTGCATTTTTGGAAATGTCACGGATGTAGTGATTTATGATATCCGTGACCGTTTTGCCACAAAGGGATTCTCTTAACGACGGATAATATTCACTGTGAACTCATGTTCCGTGTGGTCCCGCAAATCCTTTTCGCTATTATGTTGTTTATTTCCATTTTTAATAAATGATAATTTTTGGTCAGTCATTAATGCGAGTTTAGGGTTTGAGACAATGACTATTTTGAACGTGGTCATCTGTGTGAGGTCGCTACAAAACAACTTTAATGAAATTCAGTTCCCTGTCTGTGTTAGTCATAAACATCTTTGACAATTTAAACGTGAACTAATTTTCAATTTGTTACTTAACACCATATAGGAAAAATCACACCGATCCATTAAAAAGGTTAAAAATCGCGTATTCTAACCTACAACACGGGTTTCGTCCACGTCGTTCCACGGTCACTAACCTCTTGTGCCTTTCAAAAGTGGTGACAATATTTCTCGATTTTAAATTATTTTTATTAAAATTTAGACACTTAAATCCTCATTGTTAGTACGTAAGCAATGGCAAACGTCGCTCTGGTGAGAATGTACTCATTCTAGAATACCATAGGAATTCAATCTGGATCCTCTGCTCTTTTTGGTCTTTATAAACAATATACATGTAGTAATTAATAACTCGAAATATTTATTACAAACTGATGACCTGTATTAAGCCGCTATGGAGGTGGTCGATCAACAATCGACTGCTTCTCTGAAAATTGTCTCACAATTTTGGCAGAGATGTTTAAGAATAAATACTTTCATTGATGACTTGAGAGTGATTTTTGAGTAAGAATATAAATTATCTATGCACATCGCCAAAGTTTGCATGGAGCGCGTGTCACTTCAATAATTTATTGCCGATTCGCGCTCTGTACGATACGCCAGTTCGTAGCGTATTGTTGTAAAATAAACTTAAGGGAAAATTTCTGTGATATATTTCAGATTTTTTTCTTGATTTTGTATTTTTACTTTCCGAATATCAAAATTTGTATAAGTAATTTTTATATTTATAAAAGTTAGTTACAATTTATATCTTATCTAAGCAATTCAAATAATCTCAATCAATTACATAAATATATTTATTTTTTTAGTGACCGAAATGTTTGGAGAACGCTTACTAATTTAATTTATAATATCCATATCTTATTTACACAATGGTTTCTTAAGTGAAAGCAATCTCGAAACTGTTAACGGAAACCATATATCACTTTCATTGAAAGCGCTAGATTTGCGTAAACATCTTCGTTTTGATTCGCACACCGATGATGAATAGCAGTAATTACCATAATCTCCTAAGTAAGTAATTAATTGTGCTTTGAGCATAATTTAATATACAGTGTGTCATTATTATATAAATACGTTTAGCCACAATTTATGGGCTAAATAATGAAACGGAATAAGTCACTATTAACCTCCAATGTTTCTAGATTCTTAGTGCTTAAAGCAACATTATTATTAAGATATTCTAAGGTAAGAACTAGCTTTAACATATTTTTATTTTATTGATAAGATCACAAAATATCTAGTCGAATGCAAAATACTGTGAATACTATTTGCAAGATTAAAAATGTATGTTATTGTAAGACATTCAATAAGTTTTTTTTTTCTTTGAATTATCACCAATTTACTTTTGTACACTAAAATTCCATTGATCACCTTTCAAATATTAGTCTGATAACTGTTTTTAATTTTTCTTAAATATTATAAATTCATACAATTTAAGCATTTATAAATTTATTTGCTATTCCTATGCTACCAAATACAACTATACAGAAGCATTGTAAAGTTCCGTTAAACCAATACATTTTCAATATGAAAAAGCTTTTATTATTTGCATATCCAAACGATATGTGCAGTCTCACACAAAATATAAAAAAAATACAACGCATAAATACAAAAATGTATTCCTTTCAACTTCGGTTGCATTGAAAATGATTCGATGGATTTAAATTTTATATTTCACATGAACCGAGAAAAATCCGAACATATATATTACCATAGATATACAAATATAAGAGAAACTCGAAAATATATAATCTCTCTCCCCTATACAATGCAGCTCCACGCAAAATCTGCATAAAGATAAGTTTAATTCTCGATAATATTTCTCTAGTAATATAAAAAGTTTTTTACACGTGTAAAAAATATATTATTTTCTCCCATTTTAGATAATTATAAACATAAATCAATATCGACCATTATATTTTTTCCACGAATTTTTTTTATATGTAAGTCTACGATATCAAAATCTGATCTAATTATCAATTTAATAAGGACCAATTCTGTGATCAAAAAAATATGTTTACAATTCGTTTGAAAACAAATATTAATTAAAACATGAAACAAACTCAAAAGCAATGAAATTAACTTTTATTGTGTTTGATTAAACACAAAGCGTTGGGTAAATCGAGAATTTTAACTACTTTCATAAAACTCGTTAACCTTTCTCATGGTTTGTTTTGTCAATTTTGAATATTTTTAATTTCTAGATTTAACATTTAGAAATGTGTTTCAATTTACTCAACATTTATAAAAGGCCGATTCTGTACGGTGTAATTTAATATTTCTTACATAGTAAATATGTAAAATATAAAATAAATATTCATATTAATAAAACAAATACTGGAACTCCTCAAATAAACATATATAATAAGCATAAAATTTGTATAATATGCTTTGCATAATTAACATATTATATATAATATATATTGATGGAAGACATCCGTGTGCAACGTGCGGTCAGCAGGCGCGCACCGTGAGATACTTTCCTTTTCACTCGCTCGCTTGTTAAGTGACAAGAGTGAGTGAGAGATAAGAACGTGCGTTACATGCGTTTCTCACGCCCTTATTTCTCACTTATTTTCGTCACTTAATACACGAGCGAGCAAAAGGGAAAGTATCTCACCATACGCGCCTGGCGGTCAGATGTCTATGTCGGATTTCATCTGACTGCTTCGGTATGGTCGAATTACAAATTGTCTGGGTCAGCATGTAGACAAAAATAAGATTTGTAGGTGTTTCTCTGGGTCGGCCGGCAATTTATAATTAGCTCGCTGATCGACCAGTTCATAAACCAATGTTATTTTGTTCGTTAAAAAAATTCAATTAAATGCCAAATCCATAAAAAAAACTTGGTAAAATCTACTTTTGCTTGTGCCACGATGTTTCTTGTTCTCTGGTGGAACATACTATATATTTATGCTTACCTGACCGATGATTCAATGTTTTATTTCTCCAATTATAATTTATGTTATCAAATGAATGAATCCATTGTATCAAAAGATTATTTTAATAAATCGTATCATTTTTTTAACTGTAATGTATGTTAATATTATTCGTACACAAAGGATATTTTTTTTTAAATTATATTACTGTGTTAAATACCATCGGTTGGTTTATATTAATAGTTTAATCTTACTTAATTTAGATTATTTTTTAGGTCAGCTCTTCGTATATTTATTAACGAGTTAATTTTATAGTTTAACACATTATATACTATTCTAGATAAACATATATTTTTTTACAATGATACCCAAACTTTTTAAGAAGTCTACGCAACTCTTACATATTTATTTAATAGTATATAATACAAAAAATAAGTCAATGGTTTTTTTTAATCTTATAAAATTTAAAATAAATATTTTATATTCTATAAAATTAAAAAACCATAGAATTTTTTTATAAAACCAGTTATTATTTTTTCAGAACATTAATGATATTTGCTACCTGTTTTAATAACTTATTCCTTAAGTAGCAGTAGCATTTACAACAAGCAGTTAAAATATTAATTATGTTAACTGCTTCAATTATTGTCATGTTTCTTTTGGCAAATAAATCCAACTCAATCAATTCAGTAAACCTAATAGCTATTTCACACGATATTAGTATTTACAGTATTAAAACTTGAATCATCTGCTCCACTAATCTTAATTACCTTTTTGTTTAAATTATTTTCAAATGCTGCATTGAAATTCAATGGTGTTCAGATTTTCCCGAACAAGTTTTTGCAGACATAGATTATTTCATATATTATATATACTAAAACATACATATGAAATTATTTATATGGACATATATAATATATGATCATATAATTTGCAATTCTATCTCCAATAATTATTTTTACTGTGATTATTTATAAATCCACATCAATTTGTGTTCATCAAAGTAACAGGTACAAGACTTGAATTGCCTTTAAAATTTTCGAGCTTTCTAGAATATGCATAACCTTTTAAGTTGTTTAAATTCAATCTTGTCATATTTATATAAAAACATAGCAGGAATATTTAACTTGTATTGTATTGATATGTATTTTAATTAATAACATAGGCCAGGAAAAAACTTTTTGAAAATTGTATTAGTTTTGTTAAATGATTTTTATGCAATTTTTATTGCTGTTTTTATGACATCAATTTTTTTCAATCACGTAAGGCTATTTCACAAAAATATTTTAAAAAAATGCTACAAATACAATTTTAAGATATTTGCGTTCAAATGTTACCAAAAACACACAAATATGAAAACTAAAATCATTAAAAAAGTCCTCAAAACAACGTTTTCTCTTGCCCTCAAAACTTCTTTTTCCGCTTTTTATTTTGTAAACTTACTGAAGATCATTATTTTTTACCATATAGCAATATTCCGCGATCATGTTCATTTTTTGTATCATTGCTGTCAGGATCATATGAATCACTACTATCGTCATCGCTATATATTTGGGACAGTACTTCGATATCGTTTTATATTTCTTCCTAGTGTATCTGGAAAAAACAGGTATTTCAGGTCCATATGGGACAAGTCGTGCTGCTGACGAAATGTTAGAATGAAAAATCTCATTTTTTATTGCGTAAAAATAAAATAATTTAATAGAAAATTTTAATTATATAACTGACTCGTTCGTTAGATATCATGCATTAAAGATAAACTACCTCTTGTGTATATGCTTTGTATATATGAATAATTTCCAAGAACAGTGGAAGGCTTGGAAAACTCAATTCACAATACCTTTGTACTTTGTAATTTTAGGCGAACATTGAAAAATTTAATATCCCAATCTTAAATTATATTTTCATAAATACGGATATACGCTTTCGGATTATGTGGAATACAAAAATTACCAAATAAAAAAATTACGAGATAATCCCATTTTCGGATGATTAATACAAAATGCGCCGCCACAGGCTAAATTTATATACGCCGCCATTAGACCAGGAGTGGGGAAAGTGAGCGATCCCCAACCCTGCAAAACGTTTCGGCGGTTGTGTCTGGGCGAGACGAATGAGAATAAATTAGCTTCACGCTGGTTCTGCGGTCTGATGAAAATGTATGACTGCGCCCTGCTTCCTGAAGCTCTCTATATCTCTCTCTCTCCCTCTCTCTGTGGTTACCTACACACAAAGGGCTCGTGTGGCGGGGTCTTTATGCAAGTCGCTCGCATACGTTGCGGTTTAAACGTGGTTGTATAATATAAAGTGAGAAAGTTAATGGTCTATCTAATTAAAAACGGATGAGAATTTCAAAGCCCGGCTGAAATATGACTTAAAAGTAAACAATTTAATACCTCGAGCAATTTCCATCATATATTAAATTTACTCTATAAATATATAATTTAATTATATAATTAAAGAATGGATTTTCTGATGCATTAAACAGCAAAAACAAGAAAATAGGATGTTGTGTCCAATAGATGTCCAAGTGTAAAAGTCAGTAGAACAGTCAGTCTCTGAGTAAATGTCTAAGGAAGTGATCGTTGGTTGCCCGCGTTTCCGTTTTTATACCCATGAGCTCTTTTTGAGCCATTTGCGGTGGAACGCCAAAAACAAAAGAATTGCTTGTTTTTAAAACAGATTAACGTTGTCCGCTAAAACAGATTACAAACGGCCGTTTTGATGGCAATCCTGAATGCACGTTTTATCTTTTCTCAAACTGTGAGCGACAAATATTTTATCAATTTTTTTAATACGGATACTTTAACTTAATCTATAAAAATATTTTCTTACAGTGGTGTCCTATTTCTAAAAAAGTAGCTCCTTTTTGTCATAGACCTGTTTAACCCACGTTTGCTTATTATATGCCAAAACTGGATTTGTTACAATTGCTTATAATTTAATTTCATAATATTGCAGCTGCGCTTCGGAATTTATTTCAAATTGCATAAAGTCGGAACTTCTTTGTAATATATCGGTTGTTATGACACTAAATATATTTTCTAGTGTCTTTGTATGTTGCATCTGCGTTTCAAAAAAACTAAACTATTATCTGTAATCGTACACATTCTTCAGATATGTCGGTGTAACGTAACAAAACATTGAGACTAGCTTTAAAATATAGTATTGCTATTGACGTCAGTGTTTTTATATGTTGCAGCTGCGCTTCGGAATTTCTAATTAATGCATATACATATTTTGCCGTTATTTCAGTGTAACTTGAAAAATTACGTCTAGTTTTAACGTTTATTATTGTTATTATTTAGCAGTGTTTTTAATGCGAATAATATTGCAATTAATCGCCAGTATTATTACTGTCGGTGTTTTTTAATGTTGCAGCTGCGCTTCGAAATTTATTACTTAATACACGTATTTATTATTATGTTATTTTAGTGTAACGTAATAATAATTAATAAACTCTAGCATTTAGTTCGTTATTGGCATCGGTGTTTTTAAATACAATTTTTTGTGCATTTAATATTATAAATACAAAAAAGTATTGTAATACCGTACTTCATGATATCAGTGAAATAATTTGATTTTTAGCAAAAATATAACTAAAAATAAAACCATTAGAATTTTTATGAATATTCTATGCATTGAGCCATTGTCTTGGTAATTAAAAGTAGTACGTTTATATTTTGAGGCAAAAACTAAAGGTTATGCCAGCAGTTCAAAAAAGCAATAATTCACTAATAGTGTAACAATAAAAATATACATAAATTGTTTTAAGGCAAAGCTAGATCCCAATAAGCATTGAAAAATGATTCGCAATGTCTTTTTGACAATCACAAACATTTTTTCAGGAGCTTTATCCAAATTATGTCTAAGAGCTTCTAAGATAAACTTGCTCCGATATTCAAATGGAAATTTATAATTTTTCTTTACGTACAAATATATTTTTTACTGTATCCTATCTTATAATAAATAATGCATATTTTCTTGTATCGTAAATTTTTATATTGTTGATCCTTATTATAAAATAATATGCAAAGCACAAATGTGTGCTATAAAATATTAAGTACTTAGCATTATTGAGATGCCTCGAATTTCGCATCACAACTCCCAGCATATTTCCTGCCTTATTTAAAATATTAACTATGTGAGTATTAAACGAATATTTACGTTAAACAAACTGGCAAAATTCTTCGTTAGAATTTTGCCTTTTGTAAATAGCTCTTTTGAAATCATATGAAAATTTCTATCTTCCTAGAATATGTTACAACATAACATTTATAAGTGCCGAACGGCGAACCATTTTCAGAAGTAATCATTTTAATGGCATTAGTGCTCATAAATCGAGATAAAATTTCATTACATCAGAAATAATAAGTGAATCTAAAAGAACTATTTATTTTGATTCCGAATATGTACTCAGTTTCATTCTATCATAGAAGGTTTTTTGTACAAAATATTTTACATTTTTCGATGTTAAATATTATCATATCCTATGTAAAGAAAGTTTATATATCACATTAAATATTACTCTTTTTAAAAAATATTTTTGTCTAAATAAAATAATTGTCTTATGTATTTTTTAAAAAAACAAAAACTTGTCATAAAGTAATAAAAATTTATTACCAAAATCTTATTTTAGACAGATAGCACAAATTAATAAAGGCAAGCGGAAATGGTCCGGGTCATAAAATCACTTAAGGAACAAATTTTAACAAAAAATACTGTTAATTATCGGGTTCGGGTGCTTAGATTTATTTGCCCGTGTCTGGTCCGTTCGTTCTGAGCATGAACAGACGACGGACAGACAAATCTGTGTCTTTTCTCACCACACACGATCGGATTTGTCCGCTAGGCATCCGCAACGGACAGATCCGTCGGATGTGCCCGCGAATGTATGGCCATCTAATGACGAAGTATATTGTATTATTTTAGTACAGATATTAATTCATCTCACAATAAGCACTATATTTTGGCATCTAATTAAATAACACAATATTTCACATTCCACACTGCTTTAAAAATAAAACGACATTCATAGCCCACAAGTCTCTTCTTTTTAGCCTTGACAATACATCATGAATATTTACAGTTTATAAAAGACGCTGTATAAATATAACTGTGTAACACACAATATGAGCACCACATACGATCTTATCTCACAACTTTTTAACTCATTATAGCCTATACTTGAAAATTTTGAGTTTAAAAAATTATAATTTAATAACCAAATTTGGCTCTCATGCCGTAGTTTGCCGACTATTGAATTAGAATGATAAACAATTAATTTTCTGGCTGCATGCGTCAATTGAAAAATTTTGGTTTTATACAGTTATGACGAGTTGAGTAGGAAGCTCCAAAAGGTGTGAGTTTTATGACAAACTCTCAAACAATGATCCCTTTTCATGTCATTCCTGCATCTTTAAAAAACAAAGAGGCGATATTAATTATCTCTGACAGCGGACTTAATTTGAATATATTCTCATTATTCACAGCCAAAGAGTGAAATACGTAAAGCATGTATTATATTTAGAATAGAGGATACCTGATAACTGACTAAAATGAAAATCTATTTTTATCAGACTGAAAGACCGCAATGATAGAGGATAGAATCGCGGCAAACTTTTCTTAAAGGTTAAGGGGAAGTATCAAAACCGGAAAAGTTAGCTAAAAAACCATGTTTCTAATGGAGACATACAAAATATCTGATACGAAATTTAATAAATACATCTTGTATTATAACGCTACATTCCCTCATTATTTCTGTATAATCCTAATGCCACATATTTCTTAGATAATACCCAATAAATTAATTTGTATTACTCATTTTTTCCAAAGACCCCCAAACTATTCATCAACGCCTCAAAGCCTTCATCCATCACGTTGATGATCTAACCGTAACTAGACCCACGTTAATTACATCCTTCGCATTCTACGATTAACGAACTATAACAAATTGAAGAGCAGCCGATTCTTGTTCGTGCGGATCAAAAGTCTCGTTAATTAAATATCCTAAAACCCGTACGAGTAGTTGAATTTTCCAAACTTGTTCTAATACATGTGTAAAATTACCAGTTTATTTAGCGTGAATTTGATTGATAAATTTTAGTATAAATCCGACTAGTGTTTTATTATTATCTATATTACTAAGTACAAATAAAATTTGTATATAAATAATACACTAAAAATTCACCCCAATTACGTAACCCGTCTAATTTCAAAGTTAATTTTAAACTAATAATGCTTTCAATTTAATCGTAAACACTACTCTGCTATGCTTAATGCTTAATTCAATTCGATAAACAGTAGGCGAATTACACTATTGTGTCATCATATTATATACACACTTCGGGGTAGGTTTAGTCTATGGGGATTAAAGAACATGCTGTGTGTATTTGGACTGTTAGAATCGATCGAGGTATAGCGGGAATCAAGAGATAAAGCCTGAAACGTTTTCCAGGCACAAGCCTGACCCAAATTTTGATTTGATTCAGTCGACCAGAATACCAATACGTTACTTTGAGGAGTAAATTGAAATCTGAGAGTGGAACATTGGATCACGACTTGGTGGATCTAGGGTACCGAAATTGAATAATCATGTTTTTTATTATCAATATTCAAATTTAACTTTAAAAAAAAAACATTAAAACATGCTTTTTAAATTTAAAAGAATAAAGTTGAAGCGCACAGTTCACAAATTTACAATGTAATTTATATAGCCTGTGGGCAAAACGTTTGTGCTTTTATGTATTTAATTGCATTAAAATCTGTTGATATAATTTTGCTGGATAAGAAATAAAGGGCTGATTAAAAAACTCGGATTAAGACTTGATATTATTTACCCATATTTTATTATTTAAAACAGCAGTGTACAATATAAAATATAAAATGACGCTTCACTATTGTTGTGCTTTATATTTCGCGTCATATAATCCAAATTTTCGATACCTCAATCTTTTAATTAACTAAACTGTTGTACAAAATATAATGATACCATAATAATATTGTAACGTTGTAAAACAATGTATATAATATATAAATTTCAATTAAAACGCAATTCCACGTAAAATCAATCACTTTCAATTAAGCAACTTGAGCAGCACGTGTGTCTACAGGACGGTTCATAAATCGCTTACAATTTTGTATATAGATACAAACTTGGAAAACCTTTTAGACAACTAACTTAAACAGTTTTAACGAAGGTCTTTTACAGTTTCTATCCTCCAAACTTTCAAAGTCTCAGAGTTTCAACTAGAACTTATTTGATTGGTCAGTTAGAAACTTGTACGAAAGCCATACTAAACCGACTGTCAAATTTGTCTTTTGCATTTAAATAACAACTTCTCAGAGTATCCTATAAATCTAGTTTGTATTAAGTTTTTTTCACACGAGGTGAAAAAGAAATAAAAAATCTGAATTATTTTATTACAAAATGAAGTAGGAGCACATATATGTGTTTATTGTACTTATAATAAATACTTAATATATATTTATCATGTTGAATTTATATAATTTCCATAAAAAAAATAATATACATTTTTTTACATTATCCACCGAGGGAAGAATGAACACCTACATCCGAGGAGAAGTTATTACGCGCCAACCCATAGGCAATGCAAATTCTCCGACGAGACGGAAAACTCCTACACTCTATACGAGAGTCGTAAATCTCTCTCTATTCTATATATAATATAAGTATGAGTATGAATATACCTATGTGTGAACCAAGACCTTTGCCTTCTTTCCCAACTTTTGCATTACATTTAAATTTTCGACCTACATTTTCAGATCACGTACTGTCAATATATAATAATAAAGTTCGCGACCAGTTCCATTTAACTTTCTAGAGATAAGAGAAAAATAAACCTCAGCGCCAAAATGCGTCACGTAGTTTATTTTAATTTAATTTCTACTTCAAAGACGAAGTGTCATAAAATATTCAGTCGTGATACAATTTGAAACGAATATCATGAAAATCTTTATATTAGATTATCGCTTTATATTATTTAAGGTAAAATAAACTGCGATAATATTTAGTACTTCTGTGTTTTAAATATTAAATATGTTTATGTTTATTATAAAAAAAAATATTAGAACAGGACGTCACTGTTAATTATTGGTGTAATGCACACGAACAATATAAATTATTTTAAAATTTTGCACTTATAAAAATAAACATAGTCGCTAAGAGATGTAGTGAGTACGCGATTTGCATCGCGTCGCTTGGCACTCCATGTGCGGCTATTGAGACTGTATCTTCTTTGTACCTACTGTCGTCCCAAAAAGTAATATATAAGTTTTGCTAATATAATTTTATTTAGCTATTTTACTAGTACTTCATTATTGTTAAGTAAAATCCTTATATTTTTTGTTATAAAAAAATCTTTGAATTTTAAGAAAATGCATTTTTTGACCCCCATCGTGGGCTGGGACCCAACTGGTCTAGAATGTATGATTAAACCCTTACATTCTGGTGATTTCTTAGCTAAACTAGTTCTGACGTGAAATGAGAAGCAGCTGCTTTTTCGGTGATTGATACAAGCGTAGCTCCACTTTGTACGAGTTTGGCTTAAGTCTTATTTTCTCGTTCCATGTCGAAAGTCGTAATTCTGGATATAATTCCTGATGATAGTGATTTAAGTACGCCGTGTTCCGATCTAATTTATTTTAGAATTTATGAAATTTCTCCGCTCTTCTCACTTTGGATAGTCTGGCCAATGCAATAATTAATAATAAAAAAGTGATAGACTTGACAATGATGTAATTTCATTGCATTGCCACCAAACATTTAGCTTTGTATTGGCAGTGCTTAAATGTGGATTGGCACGCGCGTTTGTATCATGGCAACTAAGAAATAAACTTGTTTTTCGAAAGTTACAAATAAATAAAGCAATTAGCTTTATAGTCATTAAGTCGATGCGACAAATTTAGTCGCACGATCACAGGGTGGTCCCGGTGTCATTTAGCAAGCTAATTTTCAAGCTCTAATCTATGGTATAATAATATTTAATGAACAGTAAAACAAAATTTAACATAAAACATTCGCTTTTGACTATTCATACTTGTTGCTGTTGTGAACTTTATTACTGAATAACTATTGATTAAGTCTTTACACACATTTCTTCAGAAAATAACATTGTTCATCATAAAAAAATATTATCTACTAAAGCAGAAATACATCATATTTACTTCATACAAGCTTTTTAAAATGCATTATTCATATCGAGATGTTGACATATATTTTGGCTACATTTATTTTATTTACCACTGTTCTAAATAAGAAGATTGCTCTCTTTAGTCCAGTCAAATAAGGGCTTAACCTCGGAATGAAAGATAACAAGCTGAAATTTTGCACAGACCTTTGTTTTGGCGTTCTAAAGATAGGGTGAAAAGTCTCATAATATATCGTGTCTGCTAATCAAGATATTAAAGGTCAAAGGTCATAAAAATCGTTTTTTTGCAAATATCTCGCCTCCTTTGCGTTGCATGTCATTAGATGTTTTACAAACCTTATAGAAAATAAAATTTTCTACAAGTTTGTTATAATTTATTTCTTCGTATGGTTAATGGTTTTCGAGATATAGCGCGGGGAGTGGGAAGCGCGCATCCGTTTATAGGATAACGCTATGTAAACTACGGAGCCTGCACATTCTTCCACAGTTTCATAGGAAACATCGCAAATTGTTATCTGCTGAATGAACCCATCTAAAGCATTATAACTTTCAATCTCCATACCTTCAAAAATCATCATCGATAATGCAAAAAGTAATACGTATGGCCTCTGATACTTCTTGCAAAAGCGGGACCATCCAACATTTTGTAGACAGAATTCGATGCATAAATTGTACTGAGAGCTTCCTTGATTCCGCTTCCATTCATTATATACCCTATGCATCCAATAAAAGACATAAGCATATGAAAGCCTCCTAGTTTCACAACTACTCTGGACAAGTCTGAGCTAGCATCTGAAGCTGCTACGATTTCACGTGCTTTTATGTACAACGGCTGATCAAAAGTTATTAAGCATGTTCTTTGTTCATGTTTCTTGGCAGTGTTTATAGCACACTGTAATGTGTTGTAAATTGTGTCCATATTACTCGCAGGATGATGAATAAAAGTAAGAAACAGAATCCGAGAAGTTACAAAGTTCTCATTGTTTTTGTAAGTTGTTCAATAAATCCATTCCACCCTGGCAACGGTGAGATATTTTTCCACTTTCCGTACATCCACAACAAATCAACTACATTAAATATTTGTTCGGTTAGTTCTTATACATCATTAAAATTTCGAACTTGAATCTCTTGCTCAATCCGGGTACGACATGATTTTCATACACTAGAAGGGGTGGGGTATATGTGATAGTGCTGCTAACTCCTTTGCACTTGGATTTGTTGTAAATTTCTTTATGCGGTCATCGGATATAACTTCAGATTTTGAAGTTATTATTTTTATCATTCCCATTATATGAACAGTATTATAGCCATCAAGAGTATAAATATTTTTCTGCATTATCCGCTGCATACTGTACTAAGGCACTTGACTCTGATGGTTGATTACGATGCTGTAGGTGATAAACAGCTGAAATTTAACATTTTACAGTATCACTATATGAAGCGAAAAAACCTAAACTTGACAAAACACCCAAAAGTCTTTATGGATGTTTGGCCTATCTGTATTTCTTCTATGAAGAAATACAGATAGGCCTATTAATAACTGCGAAGAAAAGGACCGTTTTCGTATGGAAGTCATTATAGCATGACTTATAGCTGTGTATTTCGTTTTAAAATGCCCCGTCTTTCCATTTCTGTTCTTTATAATAACTTCTTGCAGAAAATGTAATAAAGTTTTCGGAATTTCTTCATTAATATTTTACTCGGGGGCGGATAGGACTTGGTCTCAACAACAGAAGATCGAATATCTTCTCTAATAATCGCCGCAGCAGCTTCCACTACGCGCAAGTGTTCTTCTTCCGAAGTGCCTTTTTTATTTTCATACCAAGCTATGGATAAAACTTAAGCTTGAGCATCGCGAAAAGAAAAAATAGGGAATGATCCAATCTTCGTTGTAATTATAATGTCAGTTAAATATTTTTCTCTTAATTTGGAAATGATCTTCTTATCATCTGGTACATACTCCGTAAGGACATCTCTCAACTCTTTCAATTTTTTCGCACAAATTTCTAGTAGAGCAATATTTCATTCATAATTCCTAATAATACAATAAAAAAAGTAATAAAATTATGGTTCAAACGACTTGCCGAGACCACTTTTTTCACGATTGCTTACTTTTTCAAAGCTTATACCAAGATAAGCAGGTAGAAATACTCGCTGGATTCTATAAACGGATGTACGCCTCCCACTCTTCGCGCTATATCTCAAAAACGGTTAAGGATACAAAACAAATATTTTAACCAAACTTGTAGAAAATTTTATGTTTTACAAGTTTTGTAAAGCATCTAATGACGTGCGACGCATAAAATGCGAGATATTTGCAAAAAACAAATTTTGTGACCTTTGACCTTTGATATCTTGATTAGCAGACACGATATTTTATGAGACTTTTCACCCTGTCCTTAGAACATCAATACAAAAGTCTGTGCAAAATTTCAGCTTGTTATCTTTCATTCCGAGGTTTAGCCTTTATTTCGCCTTATTTGACTGGACTACTTCGCAAACTCTTGCCACACAACTCTTAGTAGTTAACTAGTCAGCAGTGCGCGTAACGCTACCTGTATTACTCAATGAATAATGAGCGATTATGTTCAGTTATAAGACTCAGATATCTTTTCATTTACCTTTGATGATAAGCAAGAGAGTTTTCTTATTTTTACTGTCGATCTTTTCATCATCCCTAATATAACTTCCACGTATATTATTTGAATGATACAATTTTAAAGCATGTGTCAGTCTATCTATATTTCAAATGCTTCTAAAAGATTAAACAATAGCCTTTCTTAAGTCATGCCCACATAAAACCATCAGTCGGCAGCATATAATTCAAAATGCATGTGTCATCCTTTCTTGAAAAGTTCACATAAACACTTAATATTTATATTTCATGTTTACTTTTTACTATTACTTAATAAACAAAAATGTTTTCTCACGGTGGTGTTCTATTTTTACAAAGAAACTCTTTTTCGTCGTAAACGTTTACATCCTGTTTTTGTTTATTATATGCTGACTGGCTTAGTCACAAGGGTTAATTATTTATTTATTTAGCATACTATCGTGGATTCTCACGCCTTTAAAATTTGCTATAAGCTTTTCGAGCGTTTTTAGTACATACGAATCAGGCGCGTCTGATGAGATATTCTCCATTTGGCTAGCTCACAGTTATTAAGGGGTCTACTGTATTTAATCCCTCGATTAGATGGTCTAATTGTTAAATTAAAAAGTGGTTAAAAAGGTCACTGAATATCGAGGTAGATCAAGGAAAAAACACCACTCATTTATCGTCTGTCTTGTAGTTTATGAATCATTGATTTCTAAAGCATATCTAGCATTTTATTAATATGAGTGTTAGTAAGCTTATAAATATTTTAGTTTTTTTAATTTGAGTCATAAAAAGGAGTCATGACGGTCATAATGATTGTATACATGTTTCTTTGCGGGTGAGGTAAATTATTATATAAAGGTATAACCCCAATATTGTCATATTTTTTATTTAATAATATTTACAAAAAGCTACTGCTATGAATTTGACATAAAATATTTAAATTTAAAAATAATTATGGAATAGTATAATCCATTTATATTTATAGTTTATTTTTATGACTCTCCGTGTTTTATATGGCTAAGATAAAAAACTAATAAAACAATAGATTAACGTTTATAACAGCACATCCAAGTGATTTATTTTGGCTGTATTAAAATATCAATCAAAATATCACCAAAATTATAAAATAGATATTTGTATTATTTTGTGTATTTTTAAGCACTTTTAAATATTTATTGTGGCTCCTCAATTTTTTAATTATATTTATTACAATATTAATGAATATTTATTTCATTGTTTCATTAATTAATAGAGCTAGTTATTGCTGTGCAATTAACTTTAATTAGTTTACACAATAACAGCGTTCTAAATGTACGTGTACTATGAGAAAACTACGCAATTGTAAAGTATTGATCGTCTGCAATCTCCAAACAGTTATATATCACTAATTGGATTGCAGTATTCGTCAATTGCAATTATTACAAACAAGATTTACTAAAACAAACCAATCTCCCTCTTTCACGCTCGCTATAGCTTTGAGGTAAAATCTAAATAGCATTTATTTATATGTTAGTTTGCTGTAAATATATATAATAATTCTTTAATAATTAAAAAATAACAGACAATGTGCTAGGCTAGCAACATAAAATAATATACAACGTTTCATCAAATCGTCGATAATACGCAATTTTTGTACAACTATAGCATATAATTTTAACAGCAGTTTGACTGTAGTATTCTTAACTTAAACTTTAAAACAAACAACGAATTGTACCTCAAGTAAAATGTGCAGTATAATCTAGTAAAACTGAAAAAAAAATTTTGGAGGTGGCAAATATATTTTTAATGTAAAAATGTGGTTATCAAATTATTTATATATTGATTCTATAAATAAATTAGATTATGAGCACTGCCACCTATAATTATTTATTTTATGTATCTTATACGAAAGCTATATAAAAGTTTTCTTTATATAAAATGCTTTTGACTTTAGATCAAATATATTACAAAGTTCAAAAATAAAGCTCTTTCACCTTTCGATAATGAGCTCTGCTTCCAAGTTTTTCGCAATTTTCATTAAATCCAATGCGTTACCTCGTCTAAACTGTAATTTCATAACGCTTAGCAAAAGCTAATATGGCGAATTCCACCTGCAGGATAATCGCAAAGCACATCTTCATGGAACACTGCGAAACTTCCAACGCGCTCGCATCAAAGAAATTTTCTAGCTCGTTACACATATTTGTAATGCCTCCATGGCGATCAGGGCCGAGGGAGAGGAAGCAATAAGCACACTAACATCTCGAATAAGTTTTACATTTACTCATCTCTCTAAAGAGTAAATATTAAAAGCACTAAAGTTCAACGCGTCGGAAATTACAATGTCAATGTGCAGCTAAGCAACAGTCGATATTTCGATTAGCGCAATCAAATAAAACTTCCGCTAAATATAATATAAACATACCAAATAAAATGTTGATTATCATTTATTATTAATATTTATAAATTCCCTACATATAAAATTAGTAAAAATTCGCAAACTCAGTTTTCTTATTTAACGATAATTTTGTTAAAAAGTAAATCAAATAACAGATTGTATTTAGACTTCAGTGTCAGAACGCGCTCGTTGACGTCGACGTATCAGTACGCCTTACACTGTCACTTACAAGTCTGAATCGATATTATTTTAAATTAACGATACCGGAACAAAGCTATGTAGGTCGGTTTTAAAGTCGATATTAACACCTCTTTGTAGGATTTAATTATAACTATCTTACAGTTTATGAATACATTAGATTAAAAATACTTCCTACTTTATTCATCTCGAATTTTAATCAGCTTATAAATAGATTATTGATGTCACTTAGATTAATTAATAAAGTAATTTCATTTACATTTTACGTTTACAAATAGTTCGTAACATTTCAGACTAGTAACTCTAAGGTTGCGGGTTCGAGCCCCAAGAGCGGCACTTGAATTTTTATTTATAAAATTGCGCTATTAAAAATAAAACGGCCCCAACTGCAGTGACATCTATTGGTTATAAATTATAAATCATATAACACATAATAATTTATAATTAATAATATAGATTTCACCGATTCCCAGACTTTCTGACTGGTGGTCTTATTTGTAGGTATTTATTATATCTGATTGACTTACTCACTTGGTACAAATTTACCGCATTGTAGCGTATTTGGCTTATGCCTGTGATGTTACAACGGAAAATTTAATAAAAAAATAAAATCCATAATTAAAAATATACCTGTTTAAATTTCATTTCAAAATATATCAATATTAAAATTTAAATTTTTAACCAGGGGTATAAAAAAGAGATTTGGTATATTCTAAATGATAAGGAGACTAATAAGTACAAGCTGTTATGTCCGCAGGTACCGCTCGCGGGACTTCAGATGCGCGTATTCCATGTCTCTTGATTTTTGTTAATATTTATGAGCCACTATATACATATTTAAAAATATATTACAATAAAGAATTTGAAGTAGTAGCCTATGTAATGATTGTAAAATTGACCTGAGCTAGTATGACAAAATTTCATTAAATTTTATAAAATCTATAAAACAAATTTTAATATCCTGTCCTTACCTGTGAAATACATTTTCGTTACGCTCAGTGCGATCAATCAATAGACCTAAAACAGAAACGGTGTATTGTTTGTTGCTCTCCAGTAAAAGAATAATATTATTTCTGATAATGTCAAAAGTATATTGCGGTTTTATGTTTCTTCTGCGAAACATGAATTACAAGCTCGCGTTACAGTTGAAATGTTGAAAAAACGTTGATGTTGTGAAAATATGTATTAATTCTTATTTTAGGAAATTTGCGGCCCGTATATGAGGTTTAATATTTCATCAAAAGGCCGAGTATGCATTCAATTTAACGATAAATTTGATGGAAATAAATACGAGCCTTTTAAAATAAAATAATGTAATAAACAAATATACAATCAAACAGAAAAACTAACTTAAACCAATGTGATTTACTTGAGAATTCTTTTTTATTATTTTAATTACCTGCATATTATTTTAGTATCTCCTACTTGCACATTGCACATTATTTTATTTTTAAGCTTCGAAATTCGCATAGAAAAAAACACTTCTCATTAAATATGCATTTTATCATTTTTAATTATTAGACGGTTGAACGCGGCGCCTTTAAACGAGCTTTCACAAAGGTAGATTTTAGAGGTGGAGTTGGACTCAAATACGAGTGACTTTTACTGGGCTTTGTCTTCTTTACGTTAAAGCTTTCTAGGGTGACACTCTGTCACATCATAATCACTGGTAGTACGATATTATTATTATCAATAATTTTTGGTTTAAAGCCAGCTTTAAAATTTACAAGTACAAAGCTAGTAAATGTGTAAAGCACAAGTACTCCGCGCAGCCCATACACGCTCACTCACCGTGATCATTACACGAATTACACTGTGCACGTGTGTTTCTTCAATTAGCTCGGTCGTTTGAGTTTACGTAGTTGAACCGAACACCACTTTGCCTCGAATGGGAAATTAGAAACCGGAACAAGAGCGTTAATTTTAATCAACTATTATTCAACGGTGGAACACGAGAACAGTTCACCCTGTTTTTACTTCACTCGCATAAAAATACCTCGATACTTTTTTGCGTAGCCAGACAGCGGAAAAGCGGATAGAGAAAGCAATCTCGCTAATCCCAGAGACCTGTCAGCAACTTTTTGATAAAAATGGATTTTTATTATGCGTCAGGAAAAGCCCTGCTATCATAGACAAACACGTGTATAGAATGTTTAAAAAATTTCTTTAACTTTTTAATATATGATATTAACAATAACTTTTAATTTATTAGTAACAGTTTATTTTATAAATATATATATAAATGAAAAGTAGTCTTCGCTGGCATGTCGAGTTGTATTATTATTTGCTGTGATTTCGGTAATTCGGTAAGTGATGTGTTTTTTCAATGCTCTTTGGATGATCCGCTGATGTCTCTTGTGTTTATGTGATCTTTTGTATCGTCACCTTGGCGGCTTCTTCTTTGTGATCAAGTGTCACATATATTATAATGCTAATGTGAGATATCTTTGATGAATCACATATGATAATGCTTACAAGCCAATTACATCGCTTCGAAATGTATTCACACTTAAAGAGAAACAGTCCAGATGCCCATCCAAGCGATCGTTAACCGAAAAGTAAAAGAACAATAGTAATGTATTGTCTAGTGCGCGTATTTTCCAAATAAATAGTAGTTTTTTGGCGCTACTTATTTATTGGTGATTCTTATGCAATTATTTGGTCACGACTCTTTTCATTAAATTCGTAATTAATTGGTAGTTAGAATGACCTTTAAATTATAACAAATTGGATAGGTGATTGAAACACCCATAAGCTTAAAAGCTTTTACTAGATTGAATTAAAAAGCTAAAATCGTAAAGATAGTTTGGAGATACAACGAAAACTTTATTTTCAAAGTTGACTATTTTAATTCATGTTAATGCATTTCTGTGTGTTAGGACAAAATGTTATTAGAACAAAACTTATTTAAACAAAATAAGATTTAGAGCCTGATACTGTATAAAAAATACAACTTGAATCGTAGCTCATCAGTGTGGCTTAAATTAAGAGATTTTTTAAATAATGCATGATCATATATAAAATATAACTTTACCGTTGCTCTAAAGCTAAATTTACTTTCTTAATGTAGACAAAACTCGTATTGGTATTGTGGCAAATATATGTACACATATAAAAAAAATCAATAATGGCATACTTTGCTATATGATTATATATTTCTCGAATAAATCTGAGATTTAATTTTTAAATTAATGCTTGCACTTCGGTTTGCACACTCTACCCTAGAGCTTGTGACGTCACGACGATGTTGAAGCTGTTGTTTGGCCTTTATATAGGTGGTATGAATATTACGCTTAAAATATACGTAGCTTTCGAAAGCGCAAACTTATTATTATGCGTATATGCTTCTACAGTTGTCAAACACAACAAGGCAACTGAAAAATTCTGTGTAGTAATTAAAATATAATTGAAATATACTAAAAAAAACACGACACTATTATGATTATAAGTGACTTCAATGCAAAAGTCGCAAATAACAGGACGCTTCAGACTTGGTGATCGAAGTAAAAGAGGAGAACGGATAATTTAATTTTTCCAAGAGGACGATTTAGTCATCTCCAATACCTTATTTGAATTATCAAAAAGAAGGGCATGTATATTGACGTCATTGTTAAATTTCAAGGCTAATATAATACGTAACCAAATTGATTTTAGATTAATTAATGAGATATTAAAAATAGCATTAAATCAGCAAGAACACTTCCATGTGTAAATGCTCACAGATCATAATCTTTTTATTGACAATATGAAAATGTGGCTTAAAAGTATACAAAAATCATAAACTTAAACCAAATTATACTTCAAATGATTTTAATCAGAATCTTAAACCAAATTACAATGAAGAAGAAATGTGGAAAATATCAGAACAATGATTCAAGTGAAAAAAAAGTTCCTCAAGTCTAAGAAGAAAGTTAAAAAAACACGTTAGATGTCGTTAAATGTGGAAATATTGGAATTAATGAACGATTGTAGAAAATTAAAAAACATGAATCAGATAGAATGCTATTTTATTCATCGTAATATTAAAAAAAATTGAATGAATCAAAAATGCAACGAAATAGAAAATTTGCAACAAAAACACGACAAATATAATTTACATAAAAAAATAAAATAAACTTTAGGATTAAATCGATAAAAATTGCCACTACCAAAAGATACAAAGAGAAAAATATTATTTAACTTGAGTGAAAAAAAATGAATGGATTAAGTACATAAAATTATTATTTGAGGATCATAGAAAAGCCATAAGAAATGAAAACCTTTTAAAAACAAATCTCAAATGCAAAATATTACAATAAATATAAAACTGCTTTCCAATTATTTCTTATTGCAACTTACTGTTGCGAATCTCATTTTTCTACAATGAAATCTATAAACTAATACCAGAAAAACCTCAGTAACACATTAAGAGAAACTTGACAAACATTAGATTATAAAAGAAGAGGAATAAAATAAACTAAAAATTATTTATATAATATTTATTTTCGAAATTGAATTTTACAATAATTTATTACACTAAGAAATTATTTTGCGTACATTGTTTAATTAACATTGGCGTGAAGAAGAGCAAGCACTCCTTGGCAGAAAACGACCTGTGACCGCATCTCTACAGATATTGATCCGGATTGTTGCTTTTCTTCCGGGAGTAACTCGTTTCCTGCTTGCTCTTCGTCTGTGCATCGTCCTTGTTCTTGATCCTGAAGCTCTTGACGTCGCTGATCTTGCAACGTTTAAATTTTCAGAAGCTTCCTTATTTCCTTCAGTCTCCATTTCTCAATGCGTCAAATGTTTGAAAATAAAAGAATGTTTAAAAAAAATTAATTCAAATATAATATTAATATTCATATACAAAAAATATATGAATAATATTTCAAATAAATAAGCAAAAAAATATTTTAAAACCACATATTACAAATAAAAAATAGTATTTTGTCAAGCTCATTTAAATCATTTAATTGTGCGTTAAGAATGGAATAAAGTGCAGTGAAGTGGTGCAAATTGTGTCACGACGTAAAACACCTAATTAGTACTAAGCCGTTGGGCCGTACTTAAAAATGCTTATTCTAAATATCTTTAACAGAAGATATTGACTACCGTTACCGAAAAAGGTAAAAAAATGTCAGAACTGATAAATTCGGAACGGCTTCTTCAACTGGCATTTTTGGCAAATATCACATCTCTCTATAATGATATAAATTTAAAACTCCAGGGCAAAAAAAAATTCATAAAACATTTTCTGAAACTAAAGCATGCAAAATTTAAGTTATATTAATTAAAAGTAACTTGATTGAGAATAAACTTCATAACTTTTCATATTGTAAATTATTATATGTAAACAAAAAAGAACAGTGTTAGCAATAAATTAATTTTCAGAGTATAATGAATCTTTACAAAACGAATTTCCTAAACGATTTCAAGATTTCCATAAACACGTCACAGAAATTCGTCTTTTTCAGAATCCTTTTGCAACCTGTTTTAAAGATGTTTCGGATTATTTACGAATCGATATAATTGACTTACGAACAAATTACATGCTAATAGTCTCTTTCAAATCAATGTTATTAATATAATTTTATAATGGACTTTAAATATCTTTATTTTCTGCTAAAATGTTTACTATATTTTCAGCACATATATTTGTGAATAGACATTTTCTAGAATGAGTTACATTAAAAATAAATTTAAGCATCGCTAATTTTAATATGGATTTTAATTTATTTTTATGGATCATTTAAATTAACGAAAAAATGTTATAGAAATATTCACACAACAATGGAAGAAAGTTCTCGTGACCAAAGAATTTCGTTAATAATTAGAAATATTGCACATCTACCAGAGACATTTATTAACTATAAATACCGCTAAAAAACACTATTTGTTTGGAAAGGACGCGCGCTAGATACAATGCATACGCGCATTATACAATGCATACGTTAATATTTTATTAATGATCGCCGGAGTAGCTATCTGGGCTGTTCTTTTAAGGCATGAATACATTTGGAGGGTGGGTCCAAGAAATGATGCAATTGGCCCACAAGCATCCGCATCTGCGATTTGCCAGAGCTGTTTCAAACCAAGCTGTATCGACACAAGAGACATCAGTGTATCGTCCAGAGAGCATCATGAAAACACATCACGATTTTAGCTATTTCACACAGTGCGCTAAATGTTAAAAGTAAGTGATGCGCGATTGAGAAAATTAATAAATTTTGGCATTCATTTGAAAATATTTTCTTTGCGCTTCCGAAGCAAATTTGGCTAATTATTTACGTTTTAGACTACATTAAAATTTACGAGACACTTTCGTAATGTATTTTTTATTGCTAAGGCATCATCGTAACAATATAACGAACGCGAAAATCGAGTCGAATCCAAAGAAGAAGTGAAGAAGGAAAGGGACAAAAGGGGCACATTAATATTGTTCGAAAACACAAGGGAAAATTTCAAAATTTAATTACCAGTTCAGGGATTACTTTACACACTGCGAAAGCTAAAAAATACTTTCAGAGAAGACCGAATAAACATCGCCATTAAGGAAAACGTTAAAATCTTTGCCTCTACTCTTTTGAAGAAATTCCATTATGCTTAACTTTACGAGTGTCGTAATTCAAACTGGATGTGTTTTTGTATATACTTTTAATATTTTAATTCAAATTTTGTGTTCATGCATATTTTATTCATTAGTTATAATTATATTAGGAGGATTTTAATGATATTTACTATTTTATATTAAATGTAAGCAATCTTGAACTAATCTAATCTCCCATAAAAAGGCATTACACTTTTTCTCAAAATAAGTTTTAAAATATTAGTTTTCATATTAAAAAGTATTGAAGCTCTTTGCAATCTTCAAAAAATATGCTCTTTCGATCTCTTTATCTGCTTTTCTAATGCTTTCTCGGTGTTCATAGAAGCTTTGTAACAATACTGATGAGTATAATTGAAAATATGTCCTTTAAATGTAAAAATGGAAATCTAAGGCGTCTAAAAGTAGTGTTTGTTGCCTCTTATAAGGGTCAAAGTTTTTTATGGCTACGGTAATAGGTGATTATTAATGGATTTTTTAAGTTTGTGGTTATTGTGCAATATTGGGTCTCATACACGATTATATATTAATTATTGGGCTACCCTTCTGTTGTATAGCAGATCTCTTTTACGTAGTTTATAGGCAATTATTATTCGCGTAAGAACTAAATTCATCATGAACGACTAAACTATTGTCGTCTAAAGATTTTTATTTCTTTTTTAAAATAAATTTTAGCAATAATTACAAGAACTCTATACACTGCACTTTGATAAATAAAGAATGTGTTAATTACATATCTAAGATTTTTGTCATTAGTGTATTCGTATTTTATCGTCTTTGCTTATTGCAGTGTGCATTTTCTAATAAATAACTGGCCATTGTTAAAGTAAGATTTATATTAATATTAAATTACTAGTGGACCTCCCTGTTTCTGTCCTATTTACGTTAGTTGGGTTAGTCCTGCGTTGAAAAATCAACTACGAACTTAATAATAAACCACTTATACCATTATTTACTCAGATTCGAAGTTCGTTTCCTTGAGAGTGTTGCGCCCCGCGGACAACGTTGTTTACCCACATGGAAGTTAATCTCGTGCCCCATCCCTTGTTAACCTTTCGCCATCCCAACCCCTACAATCTCATCGCTTGTCGGTGGGCCATGGACAATCTATCCCCTTCCAACGCAAACAAAGCCGATTTGGGCTAATCGAATAAGTCACAAAATTCGACATCCGCCAACGTCCCCCCGAGCTTTGATGTCCGAAATTCAATTTGCAAATTCAGTGCGAAACCGCGAATGGATCAGAAGGGAATCTTGTCATTCCTTGCGGTTGAAATTGGGTCAAGTCTGACCTAGGCAATTGAGTTTTAAGCTATTTGATTAATATCCCTAAGCGCCGAAGATCTTCCCAAAAATGTCAGTAAATATTTATATACCATGTTCACTGATATTTTTTAACATACCATTACATTAAAAACATTTTTTTAAATACTAGAAAACCTCAAAGGCCAGTTTAATTCGAAGCTAGTTCGAAAGGAGCGGTGTTGTTTTTCAGCTTCATTTTTTTTTTTTTGTTTTTTAGCGAGAAGCGAGTGCAAAGGGTCGTTAGCGCTGAAAGAGCTACGAGACTGCTATTTAAAAATGCATATGCATTATATTTGTTCAGTTTCAGAAAACACGCGAAGAGCTGATCCTTTCGAAAGCATGATTTTATATTTAATAAGCTCTAAATAAAACGACAACATAAGCACTATTCTACTTAGATAGACACAAAAGAAAAATTCTAGCATTAAAAGCGTTTAATCAGAAATTCGCAGAAACACTTCTGAGGCTAACTAGCTCACTATATAGTTTTTATCAAGAGGAAACTAAAACTGCGATGTTGCACCTTTCTAATAAATTACTTTCTACGTTAAACGTAATTACCAGTTATCATATAACAAGGGGGTAATAAACCTTAATGACTATGGTCTAATAATTATTTAAAAAAAGGTTCGAATCAAATCTCTTTAAATTATTGAAGTGATTAATTAAACAATATATTTTTTATAGTATTTAATTACTAAAAATTTGATTTACACATGAATTATCCCTAATTTTTTCAGGCCTCAGTCCTAGCAATGTTGTGCTTTAATTTTTTGCTTAAAAGGACCGATGCTGTTTGTATTTTTAGAAAATGATGCCGAAATGTATTTTTTTATTAATTTATTACAAATATAGTTTCTCCAATGCGTTGTGGTGACCTTTACATAAAAAAAGTTTTCAACTTTCACACTAAATGTTGCATTACTTCAACAAATATTATTTAAAAAATATTTTAATGCACACCCAAAATAGATCTGAATCATCACACATAAATTGTACCGTTTACTTCTAACTATCGCCAAAATCATCATTATGTTTGTAAAGCTTGATGAGAATCTGGAAGGCTCATGTAATAGGATGGTTCTAGAACGCTTGTATCCCGGCCGCAACGACTAGAATATGGGACGAAATCGCGATCCTCTAAAATATGGTACAACAATTTTTTTTTGAATGGCTGAATCGGGAATATTTTAGACTCAAGTAAAATTTAAGTGGCCTTTAAAAAGAAAAGAAAAAATCGTAATTTTAGTTTAATCAATTTTAATTTAATATAAATTATGCCATCAATCGCAAACTGCTCAAAAATATATCTATAATAATAAGCTTTCCTAACTTAATAATATATTTTTTTGCGATAACATTTTATCAAAAGTCGCGAAACTGACGATTGCTAAGTTTACCGCTGATACAACTAGTTCAATAACATATGATATATTGCAATATTTCTCACAAGTATCTATAAATAAATAATACAATAAATATTCAGAGGCTTTGAACAACTTGCATTTTCACATATCACGTATTTTTCCAACTAGGCCTTAACCCATGTATATATATATATAGTTTTTCTGTGCTTATATAGTTTTTCTGTGCTTCATGAACACACCTTCAAATTGTGTTTATGGTTAAAAAGAATGCACGGTCTACGACGATAAATATTTAGGGAATTCGAAGAACGATGGTAAAAAAAGCAATTGTAATAAAAACTTATTGTCTCTGGCGCGCATCTTTTCGTTTAAAGGGTTATTTTTATTTGCAGTAATAATGGGTGGTAACGTCTTTGGAAAAAATCTGCTTTTGTGTTACTGAGATCTCTCATCCGCTGTGTGATGTATGCGGCTTAAACTTTCGTAGATTAGTTGATAATTCTGTATAATAGGAAATTTCTCATTTCGTTGTTCAAGTGGTAGTTATGGTGATTTCTTTATTTTTGTTTTATTACGTTTTTTGATTTATGTTTAAATTCGAATATGCTATGAAATAGTGTATGGTACAAAACGAAAATCGACAATAAATTGCTTAAGTGACACGCGCTCCGCATATCAAAGCCGAGCAATCTCGACGTCTTGTCACAAACTTTGGCGATGTGCATACAAAATCTCATTAAATTATCAATAACATTATTTATGCTTAAAACACTTTTGTCTAAATTGTAATATTATACGATAAAATTCCGCCAGGAAATTATATTTAGAAAATGTAAGAACGACTTCAAATATATTTTTTAAAAAATTTGTGCGAATATTCTAAAATACTTTCAGTCCACCAGCATACAAAAAATATTTTTCGTTCTTTATTGATATATGTTGGTCGTTAAGAAAGATAAGAAACAACAGATGAAACAGATTAGACTAGTTAACAAAACCATCGAGTAATGGAAATGGTTTTAATTCCGAAGAAGTTTATATCAAAATTTATCTATATAGGCTATAACGACCCGGATATTAGAATCGATTGATTTTTTACACAAGAAGTGTGTGGCCATGAAACGATGCGGGCGAAAACTGTGCTGTTGATTTACTAGCGTCTGATGACATAATGAATTAGTGTGCAAGGTCTTAACTTATGAGCGTGTTCCAAAGCAAAAAACGCGTAATAAATACTTCATATCGATCCAAATATATAAAATAATTTATTTGCTTATCCTCACATATTTACACGCATGTTCTAATGTATTATTTTAATAAGTAATATACAAAAATCCAAAGTCCTTTAGGGTTTTGAGGTTAAAAAAATCATATATGTATATATAACACATTTCATATATCCAGTTGAACCCTAGCCTGTGTGTAATTATATTAAATTAAACAAAATATATACACTGTTTTTGTATCGGCCAGAAAGTATCTAAACGAAACCCTTTGAATATATACATAAATGTATAAGAATATAGTATATTACAAAAGCGAGGGATCAGTTATTTTAACTTTGTATAATAGATAAGTGATGTAACTTCTGTTGCGAAAAGCTCTTTTGCGATGTAAAAAGTGTCGTGACTCATTAGTGTTATACGCAGAGATGACAAGTGTCATTTTAAGTTAATTTAATATCTCGACTGAAATAATTTATCTCGTTGTCAAGTTGAAACCTTGGTAAAAGTGTTGGAGTTTACGTAAATTTTTTGCGATTTATCTTAGATTTTATATTTATATATTATCGAACGTTTACGTAGCTCATCATTTTTTGTCACAATAAGAATCTTAAGCATTTTCAAGTCTTATCTAATATTTTTAAACATATCTTTTGTATTTTTTTAATATTATACATGTATCTATTGTACTACTTCTTTATGTAAATAAGGCGCTATATTTTTTTATCTATGTTTTTTAAATATAAATAATTATAATGATTACCTTCTTACAAAATTAATTCGATTTAATATTATTGCTTAACCCTTTTAAATTAATTCGACCAAACATCCGTCCACTTGTTTTGCAAACGCAAATATTCCGGCTACTTGAATGCTGTTGAGGCACAAGGTCAATAGCCACTTGTTCAATCCCTGGGTTTCAGTGATAATAATAAGCCATGGTTTTGACGGATTCTTCACAAGTAAAATAATTTATTTGCATGCTTATAAAAATATATTTAACCTCAATTATTGCTTAATTAAGTAATAAACCAGATAAAATATTTTTAAGGCGTGACAAATTGAACATTAAAGTTTTATAAATATAATGACTAATTTTTAAGCCTAAAATACATTTCATTGCTCTAAAATTAAATAATATCATATATATTTATAAATTAAACAATAAACAAATACTAATACTGCCAGTTTAAACCGTTCTGTCTGAGCAGGTAGCGAAACCTACAAAAAATACCGTTACATATTTACGTGTTCGTGCATTTTACAATATAAGTAAAGCAATTTCAGTATTACGCAAATCAGCAATGATTTTTTGAAATAAGCGTGGAAGGCAGCCTTTTCACTTCATCGTCAGATTTGGTACAATTACCTCAGAGTCGCCAGGAATTCGCTCGAGCTCTTACGACACGGAATAAAAGTTCCATTATGTATATATAAATATTATATATCTAAATAACAATTGATTAGACAAATTGTATAGTCTAAATATTTACTATTGAAACGTTGAATGGCGCATTTAATATCACACAATTTCTGGTTTCCGTTTTATATATTTTAATTACAATACTAAAATATTTTAATATTTTTCCAATAAAAAATTCGCGAAATTTTCAGCTCTCATTTTTTAATTATATGTTTTACATAAATTTATTCCTGAAAATTATTTTAGTTTTTTTATATTCTTTGGAATGAATGTAGAGAATTTTGCTGTAGGAAGCAATAAGGTCAGTAATAAATTACCCGCAGGGCCCACAGGTTCGATCACCTCTGACATATAAAAAAGATGGATTTTTTTATATATAATATTTATGATCGTTCAAAGAAGCATTGCTCTTTTTCTGTTCTCTTTATTAGGTCGCTTTTATTGTTGCTGTTTTTATACAACATCAAACAAAGATTCTAATGTAGATACATATAAAATATATATTCATCCACATAAATATTGTGTATCACGAGATGTAGGTATATTCCGTTTGCATATTATTATTATTTGGGAAAACATGCTCATGAATAATTCACAAGTGCCTTTTTGCGAGTTTATGCCCGTTTTGTATGGCAAATGAAACTTTATGTACACAAGTTTGTGATAAAATACACACTGGCAACTACAGAAGTACAACAAAGTGCTAATTCAATACATGAAAAATATATCACATATGACTAGTAGTTTAAAAGAGCTCACTTATATGATATGAATTTTTCTTTTACTTTTATAATTTGTTGTTTTATAATATTTTTTAGTTTATTGTTATAAAAATATGTTTTTCACAAAATTTGTTTTTTAAAAACGCGTCTAGAGACGCCGCAACTTTTAACTTATAAATTACAAGTCTCAACTTTCTCACTGTACTTTCGGATGTCATTTTTATTTTTCTCGCTTGTAAACTTTTGTCAAACCGAGCTGTGGAAGATAGTAGAAGTTTCCACGTCCGAAGACATCAATTAAAGTCCCCCAGAATTCCACCGAAAGTAATAAAGGGGATACGTGACTGGACAATTAATACACAGAGAGCCTCGAGATGTTTTCTCAAAGGCCCAAACTTTTATCGGATCAAAGATGAGGTACTTTTGATCAAAAAATTAAATCCCGCTGAAATTTAATCACAAACATTGTCTGAAAACTAATTTGCGATAATTGCTAAATTGTTTAACTTTTCTCGAATTGAATTTTCAACAAAAAAGTCGTTAAACGAATTTCCGCTGGTCTTTCAAGTTAACCCATAAAAAAACTCTGCTATTTGGATATCATTCGAATAACTTTTTTTATAATACTTCACACAATTATTTTACATTTAAATTGATAATAAAAAAAATCATAATTCATGAAGTTTAATTCTAAACATAAAAATTTCATGACGCTAGAGCTCACTGCACGAGATTTATAATGTTGACATTTTTAATGTTGCGGTATAATATAATATATACATATATAATTAAAATATAATGATGCTGCCACTGAGAACCCAGTATCTGAAGGGCGCAAGTTATCTTGTGACGCAGCATCTGGAGGTTGTGATCACTGGAGTTACTCTATAGCGTCGACTCACTTGAATGGGGCAGTTTCACTAAGATGTATAAAGACCTACTCGATTAAGCAGTAATGCGGGCATTGTGTGTAGCTCTTGATAAATTAATTAGCCAAGGAAAAAGCCCCGGCGGCAAATCAGACTGATACATCCGTGCTTGAGATTTTGCTTCTGATTTTCTTCCCTGGCAGTGGTTTAGGAAAATATAATTTCTCTGATTTATTTTTATTTATATAAACGTTTATTAGAATATTAAGAATACAGGATCTTTTTTATTTCGCAAAAGAAAATATAATATATAATTATTATATGCCCACCGGCCGGCCGGTGGCCATAAAACCTACAAAAATACGGCTATTAATGGTCCACTATTGCGAGCTTTGGACTGTTTGAGAAATTGGGAGGCATTCGTGCTTTTCTTTAGCTCTACCTCATATTCACCTCTTCAGTGAAAGCTTAAATTTCCAAGGTAATTCAACGTTTGGTGACCGTCCGATAATTACAAAGGATATTTAAAACAATGCTTATTCGATGCGATAACTATTTTTATAGGCGGGTCTTTAAGCTTAAATAAAAAGGGATTTAAAAAGTTTTAATTATAATTTATGCCGTTTTAATGTGTATTCTGAAGCGTTGATATTATCAATGTTTTGTTAAGCGTTTTATTTGCAACTTTCGAAATCGTAGTGTTAAAACCCTCACATATTTAATAACTTGATTATGAGTGGTCTCTACAGCATAATGGTTCCCTTTAGCATATCTTATAAAAACGTGCTATTACCCTCATGGTAGAGCTGGAAGGTTTCAATTCGAAACCCTCAATTCTTATCGGAAATTTACAGCACAGTTTTATTGCGATCAGCTGTATCGTTTTACGATGAAAAATGTCTATCATTATAAATTATTTTTACAGCTTGATAACTTGCGTTCACGTAAATGGAAAAGTAAGAGCTTAAGATGAACAATAATTTGTTATCCAGATATAAAATATCAACATTTTTTTATATTGTAATAAATTAAATGTTATGCAAGGTTAAAATATGACTCACTCAGTATTTTAATTCAAAGCTTTCTGAATTATATATTAGAGACATTAAAAATTTGACTGAAAGGTAAAGAAAGGTTTCTAATGAATAAAATATTTTTCGGTACATTTAATATACATTTATATTACTATATTTTTCTAAGTAAAGTATCGAAGTCATGAAATCTAATTTATTGCTTTGTAAAATATGCATAAAAATATTATTAAATGCATCTTCACTTTTAAGTATTACTTTCAGTTTTATAGAATAATTCGACACTTTCACTTTTATGAACTTCCTAAAATATATTTGCGATCGATCAATGTATATACTGAACAACCTATGTATATATATGGGAAACAAAAAATAAAGTATTCAAGAGTCTGCGTTTTGTATAAATCCTTATCGTACAAAATACACGTTTATTTTCCGTAGACATATGCTTGATCGTTAGTAATGCTTTATGGAAGCAATCTATATTCGTTGTTGTCAACATCTAGAATTCTTTCCATCCACCCAAAATGTTTCTTATTTTTCATCGTATTTATTATTTGTTTTTAAATTGTCTTATGTAACTCCTATTTGCTGTAAAATTGGTTCCTAGTACAATAAAAGTATTTCTTCTTTAGAACATGTAAGAATCGATATTTTGTAAAAATAAATAATACAATTATACGACTTCATCGTAGCACTTACATATTCTTAACGAAAATCTCGAATGTTTTAAATTATTTCCTTGAATTAAAAACAAATTTTATATGGGATATTCTATGAAATCTCGTTCTATAAATTCCAAGACAGAATACATATTCGCTTATACGGATTCAACAATTGCTTTCAATATTTTCATATATGTATTCACATATAATTCTAAGCCAAATTTCACTGCAACTCGCTCCAAATAAAACTACTGCCTCATATATTTATATTATGTGTCCATCACCCGTATATGCTGGTATGAGGCAATCATTTCTCGTAGTATGTATATTCCCGACTCTCATTATTCCTTTCGGGGCGATATTAAATAAAATCGGCGACATGTAATCCCCTTGACGCAAGCAACCCACCAGAATATTACTAAGAATTTTATACGCCATATTTAGCAGAGGTATATACCCTATATTTAAAGCAAAGGAGCATATATTATTTTGTGAATAAAGCGGAGCGTGTTTTCATTTCTCTAAATTAATTTATGAGACGACCACATTCGTAATTAAATTATACAAAATGCGACTACAAACTAATAGATACTTTGCTCCAAAGCACGTCAATAAAAACAATGGTAATGAAATGATTATGCATAAAAATAAATTAAAGACAATTGTCCAAAATACTTTTAATGAAAAGTCTTATTCTGAATCAGCCATAATTTTGTTTACAATTAGAATTTTATTCGCTTGAAACCATTATTGAAAAAAAAATTAAATTGAATTACTTTCTTCTGTAAAATAATTTAAAATGTGAATTGGTATTTGATTTAAAAAAATAAAGCTAAATAAAAAATATTATGAAAATGCGTGCTATTTAAATTTGCTTTAAACACTACATATTAACGATATCAAATGGGCGTAGATGAATGATATTTTAACATTGTACTATGAAAAATATATTTTATATTTCAGAGAGGCATTGAGTAGAGGTAGAATACTGAGTTAGACTAAGCTCTGCCGTTTTAAATGCCCATCAAATATCGGAACTTTGTTGTTCAAGCGTATTATGAGAACACTAGTTCTGTGCTAACGACGGAAAGAACGTTTCACAGTAGCTTGAGACTCCTACAAAATACGTTCATATTGATTATCATGACATGCCATTTATTACACACATTGCAATCACAAAGTTACTATAATTTACACCTAATACTTGTAATAGTCTTGTACCTTATCTTTCCAAATATCCTTCGTATATGTATATATATGTTATATTTATTATTTTTATAATATTAAATTAAATTTCATTCTCATAAACTTTTTTAATTTCATCAACAAAATAAGCAATTTCTCTACTGTTTATTTAGGTAAATTAAAGTTAAAAGGAAGTTCTCCAAGATAACGACTAATTTAAAAGTGTACAACGTACACTAAAGAAAGTGGGTTGAGTTTTCAAGTTTGCCTAAAGCTCTCTGCGGATTTAAACCCATTGTGTACTGTCGCCGCGTCAAAGGGTTAAATTTCATTCCGAGACATCTGCTCGGCTGAGATACGAAAGACTACTCAAAGTAATAACACCGAAAGAGAAACGTCTTATTCCAGCATAATATTATTGCAATTACTTTTTTATTATCAAAAAAAAGCATCGGGTGGACAATATCCGGTTATTAAATTCTAAAAAGGTTACTTTGCTGCGAAAAGAAAAATAATATTTCAAGGTAAAAGTTTATTTTTCATTTTTTGTATCAATCGAGCCTAGGGATTTTCATGTTTTTAAAGATCAAATTTTCATCCGTTTGACTTATTTCAACATTTGTGGTATAATAAAACCGACCTGTAAAATTAATAGAGAGAGAAATATTTATTTTTATTTAAATTTAAAGAAATTTCGTGTTTAATTTTAACAAGCAATATTTTTTTATATTATATAAATCTAAAATCACATCATAATTCTGATTTCCATTTAAGTTCATCGATATTATATATTTTTCTTAATTATGTACAAATTATTTTAAAATATTTTCTCCACCAAAAATTTAAAACAATACAGGTAACAACAATCAAGAAAAATCTGGGATGCTGGTCAGTGCTTTTTGATGTCCTATATTACTATTTGCATACCCATAAAGAAACACACGTGTAATTCGTGAGACTAACAAATAATTGGGCAATTAAAGCACGTAAAAAAAATTAAATTAAAAATAAAGCCTTGGGCCTGAAAAATAAGAATTCCATACTAATGGCTTTTATTACTTTTAACAGCAAAAATCCTAAAGAAAAAAAATAGCACTTCAATTAAGTATCACCTCAATTATCCGTTATCTTTGCTTAGTCAAATATTTGAAAAAATAAACTTTTTATGTTTTTAATAATTAAATTGTAGTAAAATGAAGAAACTTTCATGCTTCTGTTATTAAGAAATTCATTCTCTGAATTACCAAATGTGTGTTCCATGAATATTATTAGTTAATCTAAAAATAAAATGCTTTTTAGTTATTTTCCGAACAGAAATAATTTACGTATATGTATGTAATACAAATACATACATATGTAATATTTTTACAAATAAAATAAAAATGAATACACTCAATACACTAATAATTCTATGAAAATAAGTCAAGAATATTTGCTTCGTGTTAAGTGAATATTATGATAACAATATTTATGCTAGAATTTGTTTTTATATACAGACGACTACATTACTTTCAATATATACTAGTTTTTAATAAATTAAATGACTATGTTAATATATCTACACGATTATGGATATTAAAAAATATTTAGAGCATTAAATACAGCAATAGTATAAAACATCAGAATTTAATGAATAACTTCTCCATCATTATTATAGCCTTCCCACGAGAATAAGATAACTGTTAGATTGTGTCGTCTCTCTGAATCGCGGTTTCTTGATGTATTCCCTTGATATATTGAAAGTTATATTTATCCATAAGAACAAAGAACTTTGGATTGAGTATAGATTTAGTTGTGTTTATGGAATAAACCGTCGCAATTTCTAATGAAGATCGATGTGATCTCATTGATACGTAATAAACACAAGGATCATGACATTTTAATTTATCCGGATATTAACCAGTCGTTATGTTGGCTATTCTGTCAATAGGACATAATCCTATATTTTATGCAGCGTTTCCCATTTAACAATGCTACGTAGTATTCTTCAGCGTATATCGCAAATTTGGAATGTAACCACATCGTAATGGTCCCGGGACAGACAGGAAGCCGGCTGTCAGTCAGAATGGCACGAAATAGGAAACCGTGTACGGCGCCTGTCGTCACCATAGACCGCAGTAATAATGCTTTAGACATTATCGAATATAGAAGAAAATGTTTGGCTGTTTCCATTGTGACGTTTGATATTGTTATCCACGATTTCTGTCATTATTTTACGTTTCATGGGTGCCGATAAAACTAATGGGGCTGCTATATTTATTTCTTCGTTTCTTGGTACTAATCGGTATTCAAGACTTTTGATATTCTATTTAAAATAAAATAAATTTGTAAGAATTATAATATACATATATAAATACGCACAAACGTAACAAAAAAAATAACATAGCACAATCCAAACAGTTTATTAGTTACTTATGTTTTAATATAGACACTCAAATTCATATGCTAGATCTTGTTAAACATTTCATTTAATACTTGTGGAATTCATATAAAATTTCATTTTTTTAAATTGCTCAATGTAAAATTAATAATGCTGTTAACGTTAAGCAAAGAGATTTTATACAGATGATACAAGATCAAAAAGTAGCAAAATATTATTTTTTAGTAAATCCCTCGCTACTGGAAATTAAAAAATGTTATATCTATGAAAAGAGTAGAGAAGGGTTTGTCAACCAGATGCTTGGGTAATTATTTTTCCCGACCCTACTTTTAATGGAAACAATATTTTCGTTTCAAACGCGTGTTGTTTTAACTTCGGTTATATATGTTTTTTATTATCACGTTTTACCCTCTGAACGTTCAACGCAATTCAAACCTATTAGAATATATAATATTTAAAATGCTCACATTATTAGCTGCCATATTTATATAAATAGCGTATACTCTGGTTAAATAAAAATATTCCACCATCATACAAAAAATACACGTAAACAAAGGAAATATATTTAATTATAATAATTTAAATTTAAATTGAATTTACTACATTATTTTCAAAGCCGCCGGTAATACATTCCGTTGTTTCGACCAATGAAAAATAAGCTTTCAAATATAAAACAAGATGGCCGACATCAACAATTTTTTTAATTTGTCAAGTGCGTTGTTCGATTTGGCTGAATATAAATAATCGGATTGCAAATTAAATAGGTATGTTATAACTATAAAAATGAAATATGTGTAAGGATTATAAGAATACATTGATTAAACTAGATAAACAATCATACAACAATCTTCGTAATGAAATCTTCAAATTTTGAATTCCCGTCGACGGGCTCCGAGGCCGAAAAGTGAGTTTTTCCTTTTACAATACATAAAAATGATCATTGCTTGTGATTTAATGTACATATTCGTTAGATTTGATTGAATATAATTACTCGAATTGCACACCAAGTACGTTTTAAATTCCGATGTTTTGTAGCAAAATATGTATCTACGTCATGGTTTTTTATCAATTTTTCTTCTGTGCAATCGTTTCTTTTTTAAAACATCCAAATTCAGGATACTCAGTTACATCAAACTTATGTAGTATGTTTTTTTATAAAAAGATAATATTTGCTGACAGTGACTTCAACTTTTTGTTTATATATGCAAATTGTATTTTGGATTTTTATTAAACATCTGACCAACATAAGGTTTGCCCAATGCTTCATTATATTCATTATACAAACAATATATGTACAATTGAACACTAAAAATATATATTAAAAAAAAAACAATTATAGTGCACACCTAAAGTAGATGAGCACTATCCCATATATTTTGTTCCACCTCTCGACCGCCATTGGTTACAAGCTGTATACAATAGCTCAAATAATTGACCTGTCAAAACTTGTCAAATAGATATATTGTAGCACTCCTAACCGACCTTTGTGTATGGTTGATTTTAAATATGTATTTATCTAATGCGTCCGAATCTCCGTTCGTCACGTACGTCAGCTTGATGCATTGAGTTATTCGCCATGTCGCAAATACTGATAAAAATTTGATTTATTAAGCTATTCACAAGTATTTTCTTAAGCTTGGATATGTGCGCCCTACGCACTGCATCTAGAAGCCAATTGTTTCATCACAAATTTTCTAGCATTTATATCCACAAAATTCAAGCATTATATTTTTATGTGGCCTTAACCTTAACTTATAAAAACATCATTATCTTTAATGGCTTTCTTTTTGAAGTAATTATTGTCTCATAACTACAAAAAATTTAATATTGTGATTATTTGTCTACTTAATGTAACAGTTAAAGAATAGGTACAGAAACTCTAACCTAGTTTACTATTCATTTGCACAGAAATAATATAAGTAAGATCTCCAAACGGGAACAATAAGTACCACTAAATTAAACATAAACAATCTGCATCAAAAATAAACAGGTATATGCAATTTTCGAACCTGATCAATATTTTATTGAATTAAGTCAGAAATGCACTAGAACCACTTTCCGCTCAAAACTTAATAAAAAAACTTTTTTTTAATAGTGCCTTAAAAGCTGCTAATAATTTGTGGAGTATAATTAAAAATATTTAAAAAATATATTTTTTTATTTTCAAATACATAAAAGGTGCATAATTTATGGGATGACGCAGTGCCTAATATTTTGTATGCGGCTCAAAACCACTTAGTCGTAATACTAAAAGGCAGTAGTGGATTACCGTAGAGGCACGTACTTAAGAGACCCTTTTTGTACTGAAAATGATTTAGTATAACAATTAAAAATTTATGTAGTTATACAAAAGTTTATTACTAGAAAAGTAAAATCTTTTAAAAAACTAAATTTCGCTATTTACAAAAATATAATCATTTTTTTATATAATACAATATCCTAAAATATCAACAACAAAAATAATAGCTTATTCACTGTTCAAATTAGAGTAATAAAATATAATTTTTAACGTTTATGTTACATATTTTGACACATAAGTGTAAGATAATAATAATGCCATTTTAAAACCACAGTGTGACATACATTATATGTTTATTATTACAATATTTAATGATTCAGTTTGGTATCAGTATTATTAGGTTAATATTTGTAGCTTAGAGTAATATTAGATTTATAAAAGCTTATAATCGCACTAAATATTTTTCGCTTGTACTAAAGAAAAATTCGATACATTTAATCCATGCTTAACTAGATTAATATTCAATCATTTTTCCCCTCTAAACATTTTCAATAAATTATACTTATAAATACCTCATATTTTATTTTTTATTTAATACAATGTTAGAGTAGTTCTAAAATATTTTTTTTTAACAAACTTAATATTTTTTAAGAATAACGAAAATCGTTAAATTAAATTTGTAAGCTAAATTTATCAAATAAAAACAATTTTTTAATAATTTTTTTAACTACAATATCTATTGTTTTAATTAATTAATAAAAAAACAATAATTAAAAAATTATTAACACTAAAATCTATGTCTCGTTTTATGGCTTAATTCATAAAATGTCTAATTTTGCAACTCAGTTCAATTATTTGTCTTCTTTGGCATCAAAGTTTCAAAGTTTTTGATATATAGCAGTAAATAAAAACAATATAATAATTCTATGTTAGCTTTCTCATTAATAAAGTTAAAAATACAAAATTAAGCAGTAAAATATTAATCAAACATTTACACTAGCTGTCAGCCTCTCACTGTCGTGAGGTACCGCAGCTATCGATTGTGTAAATACCGGACGCTCAACTTTTTGTGTTTTAAATTTAATTTTTGATTCATTCTAATTTTTTTCAAATATCACATGCACATATCCGCAATACTTGACGCCTCTTAATACTTTATATTTGATAACATACACATTTCTACATAAACTTATTAAATGCTACAAATGCTACTGCAGTAAATCAAACATTTGTTCGATTCTTATCATCTTCGATGTCTTTATAACCCTTATGGAAACGTTTGCATTACTCAAAAACTTTTATTTTGATATTTTATTCTCATAAAAGCTACCCTATTATTAGCAGCATTTTATTCTGATTTTACAATTTAAAATTCAATACAAATATTCGGTCATCCTCAAAATAAATAAATCACTTAGCGTGACCAAATGCGTCGTCAATGTTTAGCTTTCAGACACAAACTACGCTTCTTATATAACTGAAAATTGTCACACAAATTACATATAGTAGTATCAATAGGATATTTTTATTATCCAAGATATGTATTTTTTTACTATTGCTAACTTCACGCATTAAACGGATCTGTATGGTTGTTTTTACAAATAATTAATGCTTATACATATTAAATTACATTGGTTACCCCGATTTTACATAACGGCTTTGAATAATAGTAGCTAAAGCTCCGCTAACTATTTTCCACATAAACGCTATAAACTTCTTGCAGCCTAAACTTTCGCAAATTATCGGCGGAACTTCTCCGTGTGAGGAATTTAATGCCATAATTCCGCAATGGTAAATCCAGAGAGAGATATTAAATTGAAAGCTTTGCTTAATGCAGTGTCGGCTGGAATTAATTTTATGGATACTAAAATGAAGATGATATTGATTAAAATTTTATGTTTAATGCCTCAGGCACGTGGCGGTGATATGGGAGTAATGCAAAGCTATTTGTGTCACTGCTGACATTATTGTCAATCAATCTTATTTAAAAATAATATTTAAAAAAAATAGTATGCTTTAGTCCTTATTAAAAAAATATAGGGTAGATAATTAGATTACAAAATATACTGTATATAGTTTACACTTAAAATAATATTAACATTTCACTGTCAGCTAAATGGCAGTGTATTTAGACACGTTTGTGAAAGCTATCTAATTTTTTGAGAATTAAGGCTTTATAATTTTAATACTTATATAATATAAAATATAGATATCAAAATAAACGATATTCCGACGATAGAACTGACGATAGGATGTAATTTATTGAAAAATAATTAGGTCATCCTCTATAAAGTCAACGATCTTTTCTCTCATATCCCATGTAGCATATCATGTAACATGTGCAATAATAAAATCTAGGCTATTCAGCTCCAGCGCTTAGACTGAACAATATTCTAGATAAATTCAAAAAGCATTATTATAATATTAGGTTCATAAATACATTACTCAAGGCTTTGTATGTAAAAAAAAACAATATATAGAGACAGGAAAAATCTATAGTATCACTAAATACATCTAAAGATAAACAGATTAAATAATGAAAAATAAAAATGAAACAATTCATTTTAAATTAATGTCAGATACATATGTATATGTATATCTCTGCAGTCGATTTTGAATACTGTGTTTAATTTTTCAATTGCAAAATATGTAAATAAATTTAAAAACAAATATCTTATATATTATATTTTTAGTCGTTTTAACGGTAAGGAATATTACATGGTACTGGGATTGCATATTATCGATATTATACGAAGAACCAATTAGAAGTCCCACTAATTTGTTAAGGTACTTTACATTCAGCAAGTGTCTCTCGAAGCTAATATGTCTGAATTCGCTGAACACGGTCGAATTGTTCTTTTTTAGTTAAACTTGTTATGAATATCCTGAATATGTTTAAAACATCTATATTTTTTTGCAGATTTATTATGTATGTATATTGACTACATATATTAAAAAATTTGTCTTTTTAAATGTTTTGAGGTTTTATTCCTATAGTAAATTTTTATAAAATATGATATTAGAAAATCGATTTTATTTTTAAATATTTTTGAATTTCCTTTATTTTGTGAAGATTTTGAGACCTCTTAGCTTCTTAACTGCTTTACTTTACCACTATCTTTTTGGACCACGATTTTTTCTATGCGAATTATACACAAGAAACCATTAATGATTGTACGAATTAAAATGAAACCCCTTTTACACTGAGATCTTATTTCGTGAATGTCAAATAAATGGTGATAGTAAAACGTGTAGTAAGTACTTAATTAATAAGTGATTTCGTATGTAGTTATTTAGAATAATATAATTTAATTTTGGGTTACAAGATTTAATCAAAGTATAATATTCATAATTCAAACAACTGTACAGTTTTTATTGCTCTTTTTAATAAAATAATAAAATATTCTATATAAAGTGTTCCAAATATATTTTTTATAGCGTAAAAAGTTTACGACATATTTTATTATCATAACCTATGTTGATATTTGATATAATATTATTTTATCAATAAGCTATATTTACCGTTTTCATACCATTATGTTTTATATAACGTTTGGAACTTAGCTATATTAAATTTGTACATTAAGTCTTCCTGGTTATAAGACTTTTCTTCATATATCACATATAATATATTTGACTAAAAACTTTCCAACTTCTGCGTAAAACACAAAACAATTTTCCTACGTTTTATGAAGTTTCTCGTTGAACTTAAAGTATGCCATTAATACACATTAAGCGACGATCAGATATAAAAGTTAAATGAGACATTCAACGCTTCTAAATCTTCGAAGGCGATAATAATCTATATTATAGTAAATGTCACTTCTTAAGATATATAGCTATTACATAATTTGTTATCCAAGTCTTGATCTTAATTTTATAATTTATTATTAAATAATTCATCAGTATTATAATGTAATAATATAAACTGCACACATATAATTTGAATAATGAAGTTGCAATTGTGTTATATCAAGTTTTAAAACTCAAAAACTCGTGTTTATCGTATACGGTTAAAGTCTGTGCCTTTGCGTTATTTGAGTAGTGAGTCTTTTGATCTGCACGAACAAAAATCAAATACTTATAGAAATAGCTAATCGTACTCTGTGAACGATGTAATTAATGTGGGTCTTGAAGGTTGTTATAGATAGATGAAGGTGTTGATGTATGGTCTGAAATGTTGATGAATGTGGATGGGTCTTTTGAAAAATTACCTAATGTAATAAATTACTTACAATATCCACTATAATAAATTGCCACCATTAAATTATCGCCCGGAAAAGCTCAGCTAAAGGATAACGCAATTTAAAAAATATTTTTTATCCTTTATCGTTTTATCATATGTAAAGGATATGACTTCACAATAAAATAAATATAATGATTTGAACTTAGGACTTCTTAGAAATATGCTTTGCATTACAAATATAATGATATTTAGGCACCATTCAAAGACTTGATTTATCTATTCTGTTCCTATAAATTGGTTTTGAAATTCGTTCAGTCACATATTACATTAGGGTGGCCTTTATAAAAAAATCAATTAATTTTCTACAAATTTAATATTGGACTTGAATCTTGGTCATGTATTTTTATAAAAAATTGGTGACAGTTTATTGTTAGTAAGTACAATTTGCCACAGCAAAATCGTGTCAAGTTGTAAATATTTACTTACTAGTGGATAAGTGATGTCCTCTGGATGATCCAATAAGGTGTCTTGTGTTTCTTGTTTTTTGTTCTCGTTCTCGGTCTGGTTGTCTGCCTTCTCGAATCGATTAAACGTCTCTCTCAATGCGTGTGATCGTCTCTGAACGTTTACCGATGTGACAAAGTGTTTAAAGCCTCAACATAAATACATAACAATATATTTAAAATTCGTCATCTATAAATACTGCCTTTAAGCTTAGGTGGACCATAAATATGTGCATGTGTATACACATAAAAATCACATAAAAGCCATTATAACGCTTATAGGATACATAATTTACATGATGGTCAAACAAGAACGATTATTCAATCCTACTATAACTTCGTTCAATATAATAATTATATGATATTAATATAAGCAACTAATTTGCTCAAAATGAAACCAGATAATTGCAATTATGAATTAAACCATTGTTTTTTTTTATTAAAAAAGTAAAAGGCACAAAAATAAAACCTCTCAAAGAGCATCTTAAAATGTAATTAGAGCCTAGTCCAATTACTCTCCATAACGTCTCTTTAACAGTAGTATCAAATTCAACTAATCCCATTAACATCATATAACATTTATATTATTATAATACAATCTAGCACGAGCCTGGTCAGAAATTAATATAGCAAAAGCGAGCGCTTAACTGCAATATAAAGGCTTTTCAAATGTCATACATCATCCTAAACACACAAAAGCACATCCTTCAGGGCTTAAACTCGGGACCATTACTGAATAATGTCGCCAATCAAATTTTACAACCCCTAGCAAATGGAGTTACAGACTTCGTTTAAGGACAACCAGGACAATGTGCTTGCTTCGCAAACTTTACGATCCTCGTATACCCGGGTTCACTTTGGATATACGTACCTACGTATATTCTATTGAGATTGGTTGACTGTACGAAGACTGGAAAGTTGAACAAAAGGACCGATTGTTGAAAGTTTCAACGATGTAATTTTTATTTTTAGTAAAATTTATCATTCAATTCAAAGAATTTGAGATAAGAATTACGGGGTAAATAAACGCCTGGAGTAAAATTGTAAAGCAATATTTGCCTTCTCACAATTCTTACTAAGTTATGTTTCTGAAGTTAGAAAACAATGTTAAGTTACTATAATACACCGCAGGGTTAAATTACTTTATACTATACTTATATATAATAGTTTCAATTTAACAAATTAACTTTGAGAGGTGTAATATTGTTGTTATCGAGAATTATATCTAATATAATTTTGTGGTAATGAACAATACCAACCACAAATATAAATGACGACAATAACTAGAAGCATTCAAATTAAATTTCAATTAAAATAATACTAGAAACATTAAAAATTATATTACTTTTAAGTTATTTTCTTTATAATAAATGTTTGTCATTTTAAATAAATTTAGTAAATAAAATCAAATGCATTTAAAAATATAATTTTAAGATGTGGGAGGCCGATTTATTTGTTAATAAACCAGGTGGTGACACTGACATGATGGCCTCGCGTTGAGGGTGGACCTCGACGGGAGCACGATGGTCGGTGGTGGCTTGTCTGCCGTCATTTATATAATTTCAATAACGCTAATGTCCGCCAAAATGCCTGATTTTTTAACTATGCGTTATTCCAATATTTGTCCAACTATTCGTTTATATTTGAAGTAAAATTTGAAAAGAAAAATTTTAATCACCTAAAATTGACACATTTTAAAAATACAATTTGTAGTGAAATTGTACTCTTTATGTATTTTTTTAAGAATTGATGTTTTTATCATTATGTTATTTGAAACAACCACGGCTCTAAATAGCCGACAAATAAAATATTGAAAAAAAAAAGACTTTGTGATTGCCGAAATTCCAAAAAATGCTCAAATTTCCGAGTAAATATTGTGCAGCTGTGGACTTTCTCAATGGCTGATATTGTTTTTTTTTATATCTTTTGAGTTAATTTAAATAATGTTTAATTTTAAATCTTTATTGAGTAATTTATTTTTTTAAGCCGGTATGTTGTAATTTTTTCAGCAGCAGATATAAAAAATACTTTTGGTACTGATTTAAAGTTACTTATTTTTTAAATTTAAATAAACAATACAAAAGTATTATTTTTGAATACATAGTGTTAACCTTTTAATCGCCAAAAACTATTAGTTTGGCCGTGCACTACATGCCGGGAATAACCAATGTATTTGAACTTTAATGGCATAAACCGTAATTATTTTTATAGCAACATAATAGTATACAGCGTTCCGAAAGCAATCTCCTAATTTAGTAAAACTAGACTATATGTAGGCATTATCAATCAGTTGTGGATTTTGAAAGCAATCTCCTCTGATATAGTCCCAATCAAACTGGGACGCATTGTAAATCTATCCATGTACGAGTATATCAGCTTACAGATATATCTATGTACACATAAACCGCTCATCAAAGTAGAGCACGGTCACCCCACGGTTCCAGGGGGGGTGAGAAAAAAAAACAAATTTAACTTTTCTTATTTTTGCCAGAGAAAAGTGCGAGTAACTACGTTAGGGTCGCGGCGAAGAGACGGCGTGTAGTTACACGCGTCAAATAACTCTTGGGTAAAGACTTGGAATTAAAGTAGACTAAGAGCAGAAACACGTTTCATTTTCACAAGACATATATTTGCAACCAAGCAGGTGTTTATAGCGTGCGCACACATACACACAGCTAGAAACAGTTTTGCTTGGGTAAGCGACATATTTGATTGCCAAGCGAGGCGTGCGCTCTCTGTGAATTTGCCTAAAGCCGGAGAACGTTTCTCAAGTATGAACGTTTCAGGAAAACGTCTCTTATATACCTGAAGGTGGCAGTGTCTCTAGAAATAAATATGACACTATAAGGGTTAAAGGATGTGATATAAAGAACCTATAAATTATTTAGTAGCGTCGTGTATTTCGGTGTAAACTTTTTTGACAAAGTTTTGATACAACAAATTTATAATATCTGCTTTTATGATAAAAGCTTAACCCCAAATAAATTTATAAATTTACTTACTTTGCCAATAATATACCTCTTAACTTTCTATTGAAGATTGATATTATATATTTTTGCCATTGATCGGCTCAAATCCAGTATCGCAAAATTTTCTAATCTCATATATGATTATTATATATTATATTCTTCATCCTTACGGTGGACTTTGATTTACTGTAAGGATTGGCCTTTTTTTAAAAAAAAAATGCTATATAAAATTGAAAATATTGTTTCAAAAACATAAAAATCGATAATCCTGTTCGTTTTATAATATCCTTGTTCCTCATAATTTAAAATAATTCATATCTAAAAGTGTTGCTTGATAAACCAAATGTTCCTTATTAATTTCGATTAAATTTTATTATAAATATTCTTTTCCCTTATCATACAAATCTATTTATTATTTTATATTTTATGAAATTTTCTCTTTTAAAATATACATTAACCCGTAGTACAATACAGCAGTGGCAATGCATGCTGGCTATTTATTTAGCGTTGCGATTTTTTTATGCATACTAAGCCACAAAGCTTGCTTATACGTCATATTTTTATTAAAAAAGTGAAAGAAAAAATATTTCTTAATCTTATCGAAATTTATAAATATATAAAAACGCAAATTGGATAATCAAGTAAGTAATAAAATATGATTATGGATATGAATAGTTTTGCAATTGCATAAATTTATTTAGCGTTGCGAATATTTATACAAATATCAAGCGCTGAAATTTACTAAACAGTCATATATTTGGTTACATTTACATTGAAAAAGCGATAAAAAAACATTTGCGCATTTTAACCCTTTCCACGCTATGCGTATCATACGATGTGCAGCCGAGTCGGGTCACCAGCGTTTGATGAGCTCGTAAAACCAAATGTTTTTTAACAAAACTTGAGCAAGATAGTTCTTAATATAATCTTAAAAAAATAGTTCGATTTATTAGTAAAAGCTTTCAATATTATTATAATTAATATATGAGGTAAAACAGTTAAAAATGTAAAGTAAAGTATTTATTTTATGTTCTCCGTTGCATATTTTCATAAATGTATTTTTTTTTAGTGACTATTAAGTCATCAAAATTATTTTAAATATCTCAGCTAAGATTTATATACAGTGAAATCTCAGTATAGCGATGCTCACGGGACCGAAGAAAAAAAATTCGTTATACTGAATGTAAGGAAGATGATATATTTTTATTTTATTTTTAATTACCATATTACTACAGCATCAAAATAAACTTACAAGATTGACAGCTTGTTTTTGGTCCATATTTAAGGATACTGTAAAGAACACAATAAAATTTGCTAAAAAATGTTTTATAAAAAAAGTTTGAGTGTCGGCGAAATACCCACATTTGGCACACGCCGAACCAAGAACGAATTGAATTTGGAGAAATATTGTAGCGTCATTCTTAAATTCGGATTAAAATATTTCGTTGTACTGAGATTAGTCTTCGTTACAATGAAAATATTTTGTATGAAAGTTTTTCGGGGACAAATGAAAGATTCGTTATACTGGGAATTTCGTTATTTCGGTATTCGTTACAAAGAGATTCCACTGTATAAGCAAATGAGAAAAATCATTTTTTGAAATAGATCTTGTGAGTATCATAACTAAGTTTGTTACCCACACTGATCCGCCACCTTGTTAATAAAAAAAATACATATTTTTCATATAAAGATGTAGCAATTTTAATTTATTTATTTTGCAGTTGCTTTTTTATATGTTTATAGCTGCCATTTGAAACAAGATGGCGTATAAAAACTAAGCTGAAATATTTTCAAAATCTACTTTTCAAAAAAGTTTCCGGAAGAGCAATTGTCGTATGAGCAATAGGATGCCTATATAATACTATAAATTTCGTTATATGATTTCCATTATAATTTAGCATAGCGAGTGTTTTTTTTATAAATATCAAGCGGTACAACTAATTAAATTAGTTGTTTATTATTATAAATAGCTCTTTATTACATAAAATATGCAGTTAATATATAATTGTTTAGTAATGGTTTTAATTTTCATTTGCTATATGACAAATTTCTACTTAATAAATTTCAGTACTGATTATATGTTTTATTAGAAATAAGTGTGTGTTATATAGTATAATATATCCGCTTTTGAACGCTCAATATAAGTAAGTACATATTCTTGAAAAAAATCCATTAAACATAAAAAGTTTTTTTTCCAGCACTTTGGCGTAATAATGCTTTTCCCGATGAAATGGATACAACTGTATCTTCATAAGCCTGTAGCCCTTCCTTTTCATTTTCGCTGCGATTTTTTTATTAGGATAAAAGGGAATGAAGCTCGGAGCTTATAGAGGCAATAAGCCTTAAATATCTTCCTGAAATACCAAACATATTCTAAGACCCTTCTCAACCCTGGTCCTCGGATCATATCAAAAATGGTCACTGTAAAGTTCTCTCTCAATTTCTCAAATTATTCAAGATATGTACATAAGTATAGTATAACATTTTCAACTGAATGCTGCTCGTTTTTGATCACTTTCAACAAAACTTTTACGAATAATATCTGATGAGAAAACTTCCAATCGCAGCTCTCGTATTCGCAAAAGTGCAATTTGTCTCCACTATAAATTTCCAGTGGCATCGAAGCGGCAAAGTGGATATTTTTTTCATGTCGCGCTTTCAAATAAAGAAGCTTTTTTCTCTCTCGTCGCTTCCAGTAGCTTATTCAATAAAAATATTTAGAATCAAAGGAGACATTTTAATGGCTATTAAAAGCTCACCGAGCACGCTTGGACACTTACTTAGCCTATTGGAAAAAAAATATAATTTACTTTAAATACATTTATTAAAGAAAGCGTAACAGCATAAATCTATACCTTTTCGATTAAGATAAACTAGCAAAATAATTTTATTTTCTATCATTAAAATATAAATATAATTTAGGCAGAATTTTTTTAAACAGAAATACTTCTTATGAAGAAGAGTGACGTTTGAACAAGGATTGAAATTTCATATGCAAATCACCTAAGATCCTCGGCTTTGTTATGCGGAGCGCGTCACAATTTATTCCTGATTCGCATTTTGTACGAATCATTAATTCACAATGTCCTTGAGTATAGCTTTTTACTTGTTGTTATTGAGGTTTTGAAATTTTTTTCTAGATATCTCTACAGGAGCCGTTCATTTAATAACGTTGAGATGCAATGCATAGTATGTATTAAATGAAGAGCTTTTTAAAATTGCTAAAGGGGGATGTTGATAATCAAAAGATACTTGGTGGTTTTTAGCTGTAGGTTAGAGTGCTCTTGTGAGTCGCGATTGCGCCCCTTATTATTGTACCTTGTAATTCTGTAACGTATATCACAAAAAAATAGATCCCTCACGCCAAAAATCATGTTATAAACATACTGAAATTGTAAAACATTTTGCTATTTAACGTAATGCAATTTGTATAAATTCCGAGGCGCAGCTGCACATACATAATTTATTTTTGTAGTTTTTTATTCATTTTTTCCGCACGCTTAACAATAATACGCATTGAATAATCAAAAGATTGGTAATCATGTAACGAATATCACAAAAAAATTACGTTATAAACAATTTCGAACGAAGCGCAGCTGCACATAGAAAACATTATATTTCAAGCAGTTTTGCCATCCTCATTGTATAACAATTTGAAACAAATATATATTTTATAAGTAAATAAACCGTATTATGTATACCACTGTGTATATTTATAAAATCAAGTATAATATTCAATGTTTTTTACAAAAAAACATTAAATATTATTGGGGGAAAGGGGGGTTCCAATCTATATGCAATGTTTCTTTTTAATTCTCTTTCTATATTTCTCCCAAACCTATGTACCAAACCGAAACCATATTTGTGCTAAATTATGTAATATATGATATATTATCTGCTAAGCTATTAGGATGTTTTACTAGCAATCTGCATATTTAATTTGTTTTAGTAATAATTTTTTTCTACACGTTCAGCAATAATACGCATTGAATATTCTAAAGATATTAATTGTGTAACGTATATAACAAAAAAGTAAATCCCATTTCGCCAATCAGCGTAATATAATTAAAATAAATTCCGAAGCGCAGCTGCACATAAAAAACTTTATATTTCAAGTAATTTTGCTATCCTCAATTTTTGCCAATTTAGAACAAATTTATTTTTAAGAAGTAGATTAACTGTCTCATTTGTGCCGCTATATATATGTATAAAATTTATATAATATATAATATTTTTAAATAAAAATATTAAAGTTACAATAATGTGGGTTAAAATTGATGCGCAAACTTTCTTTCTAATTTGCTTTCTAAACTCGTCGAAACTATTTACCTTTAGATTTATCTTATATTAGTTATATTATCTGCCTAATATGTGGTTTTTTTAGCTACTTAATGGTATACTGTATGTATAATTTATTTTTTTAGTATTAATCAAGTCGACTTCAGAGAATAGCAAAAGCAAAATAATTATTAGCGGTCGAAAAGTGATATAACGCGCTTATTAGCCGTAACTTACTTTCTTGGCCTTAACTATAATACTAGCAACTTGGTCTTAACATATAACTTAATGCCTAATATTTAATACTATATGTAAAAAAACAAAATAGGGCGATAGCCACGCGATCTTTAATATGATTTGTAACAATTCGCTCCCCACACATTTTCCATCATAAAAGGCTTCCTCTCTCTCTCGCTGGCTTCCGGTCGCCTATTCCATAAAGATATTTAGGGTCAAAGGAGAATTCTTAATGGAACCTCTCTCGCACGGCAAAAACGCTCGGACACTTTGCTCGTCGGAAAATTCTATTAAGAAACTGTGTGCACAAGCGGAACGTTTAGCGATAAAAAATTGGAAATTTATGGAAATGAGCGATATTGAATTTTAATGGTGAAACGCCGAATATCCTTTTTCCATCCGAAAAGATTTTTTTTCTGGTTCGGCTGATTTTTCCCTAAACATATTTGCTATATTATGATTATTTAATTTTAGAAATAAATTGAAAATATTCATAAAATAAATTTGATTTTAATGGAAAATCTGACGAGCCTAAGTTTTACCATCACATTTTACTTACAATGATGAGAGTTTTATATCGTTAAACCTTGTATAATATTAAAAGCTTACATGGAGATTTTATTCTTATATAAAGATATCTATTCTTACTGTCATATACAGTACACAAAATTATTTTAAAATAATCTAGAATAAAAGTAATTAAAAAGCCTCGTTTTTATTATGACTCTACTGAACCTAAATGTAGGGTAAATTAAATTATAGAACTTCATGTTTACATCCACTATCTATGGGTATCAGAATTTCATAACTGTAGATAGAAAGGCTACATATAGATTATCATTTCATCACAAAATAAGGCGGTGAATACGGTACTATATTTGGCCGAATTATCTATCGATCGTATTTGGACGACATCGGACCAAAATTGAAACTTGTGTCGTAACATTCCAGCGGTCACATTGGACACGTGTCAGTCGCTTATGTTCGTTTGTATAAGACTGACGTCTGATAGGAAATATTTAGATTTCTTTCAATAGAATACACCGATATGTAAGAGAATGATTTATATGACATTCTAAAACAGTCCCTAACAATTATTCACATTTTTTTATTGATACAGAACAGTGACATTCTTTCAAATCAAATTTTAACTCAACTGCAAGTTTGTCATTATTATGCCATACTTTTATATCATACCTTGTTTCATATTTATACTTCTTTTGGCGATTTCTCGTTTCATTATCTCGTTGATTGTCCTGATCTAACTGCCAGACGTCTTTGTTTTTATATAAGGCAAAGTTATTTGTATTATAAATTATTAATAGCTGTGCAACAATTTTGAATCCCGTACAAGTTGTGTAATTTCTTGTAGATATTGTACGTGATGCGATCGTATACTCTAGTCATCTCTAAAGATCCGGTTGAACTCTCTGGACTAGAATCGACGTGAAGAGGGAAGCGGCTGCATTCTCGGTCTTCATAGTCTTGGGCGGTACTTGGCGTAACTCCACTTGGTGCGAAATCGAATGGACCTTCGTGTGTCATAAGTCAGAAGCAGATAATGAAGTTTTTATTAAAGTTACTGGTGGAATTAAATGATATGCACTATGTATGCGCTTATACACGGTAGATTTGTAGTAGATTTTTTTGGTCTGGCTCCTCTCTAAAATTATATTTATTTAAGTATAGTTGCGTTATAGGTGGAGATTTGGCTACACTGCACTTATCATACCCCATTCCTCGTGCTGACAATATAATAATATGTTAATGCATTGAACAGTCGTTTTTGGTGCATTTTGGGATGCTCAATTACAAATGCACTTATCGGCGAGTCATATAAAATAGTATTTACATAGAATTAAAGGCCAATCAAATACTATAATTTTGTCTTTTACGAAATGCCTCATTATAAAGTTGGTCTTGTAGCAAAAACTTTTTTTTTTTCATTATTTCTCTCTCCCTTGTTTTACGGAATATAACCGTTCCCGAAAACTTTTCTGTCTACCCATTTATTTTTTTCCATATAAATACAAATACGTTTTCCGTGATGAGAAAGTATTTAGTTAAATTTTTAAAAAAAGTTAAGAATTTATTGAAAAATACATAATTTGTCGGTAGGATGCAGAAACAAAGTGAGGGTTTTTTGCTTTGCTCTTTTTTATTTTCCTATTCAAGCCTATAACAAAAAATATTCTCATTGATTAGAGATATTTTATAACTACTTTCATCACTCAGTTTTTTATTTCGAGTGGCTCGTACGATCTACGATAATCTTGATCCATATCACACAAATCTTAACAAGTAATGAGTAAATCTTGCCTAATAATTTCACATCAGATTCGATGAAGTCGGTTGAAGAGGGAAGCGGCAGCGTTTTCATGTCGTTTCGGTAAATGTGGCGTACTCCGCTTGGTGTGAGTTTGGCTGAACGTTTATTTATACCAAGTCGGGAACGAAGTAATAGTTCTGTAGTCAAGTTCCTGATGAAACGTAAAAGATGAAGTAAGACTTATATACCTTCGAGGAATTGAACGAGTATAACTACCTTTCCTAGTCCTCGATCCGTTGCCTAATTTAGATGATTCGGGGCAGAAATAGAATTTTTGTTTTTGTCTAATACATAAATTATTTGACTTCATTACACATTTACGTATTTAAAAAAAATATTACGGCAGTTTTCTGGCTTATACGCATTTGAGAATTGGTCCTTTTTAGTTCTCGATTCTCTGCCTAATATTGATGAAACGCATCAAAAATACGGGGTATAGCACACATATATTTTTTTCGTATTTCAGCATCTATGTAACGTTATATTTAAAATCAGTATAAAAATAGCTAACGTCGTCATTCTATGGAATATGTAATATGGTTTTTAATACCTGTTCGCACCGCATTCTTTCGCATTTGACACCAAATCATTATATACTGCTACCGTTTAATTTATCCGTCCGCTCTGATACGCACAATAGTTTATTTACTTCGCCTTAAAATGAGTTTCTTTTGACTTAAAAGATAGATCAAACATTACATAAGCAATTTTTTTTCTCTTTTTTAAAAAAAAAATAAAGCGTTCAAACTTTTCTACATCTAATATAATTTAAAAGAAATATTTATCTGATAAGCGTGGCTATTTTTCATACACCTACATCTGTTTTTATAAATACTACAGTTGTACGACCATTTGAACCATTTGAAAGCTGCATTTGCAAGTGGCTCTAATCCGTCGAATTCTCCGATCGTCAAGTGCGCTTGAATATCGTTGGCGTGACGAATAAACTTGTTTTGCATGTTGTAAATTTCTGTAACAACTAGTTTTATTGCGCTTTTTTATTTTTTATTAAAACACACTTTATTGAATTTCAAAATTACAATAAAATAATATATAAAACAAAAAGAAGAAAGCACTATTTAACGCATATAAAACACCACTTGAGAAGGTTCTGATGAAGTGTCGTAAGTACGAGATGTGCTTACGCTCTTTCCTACTCCCGACCCACGATTTGGGGCGGAAGCAGACTATGTTGTCTGGGTTTTTCTGCAGTAGCGGTTAAACTTTAAACAGCTAGGGATTGTGCAACGCTTTCACTAAACAATTGCAATTTGTACACCTGATATCCACTTTCTACCGACTACTCTTTACTTATATTGGTTCCTTTGAATTTGCATATACACCGACATTCCTTTGTTTAGGTCCATTTCAAACATACATTTTTAAACGGCCCTAATCCGTCGAAATCTCCGATCGTCAAGTGCGCTTGGACATCGTCGACGTGACGGATAAACTTGTTTTGCAAGTCGCAAATACTTGTAACAATTAGTTTAATCACGCTTTTAACGAATAATTGCGACAATTGTTTTTTTCCCTGACAAATATAATCACAAATACCAAAAATAGCAATGTTACTATTATAAAATTCTTGCGCTGAACAATCAATAAAGTATTCTCAAAACATATATATTATATTATCTATGATCAGAAATTATTATAATAATAGTTGAATAAATTGAGCTACATAGGTATGTGACACCATAAATTATTTATTATTTCACTCGCAACTAGCTTTATGCTATATATGTGTTTATGATGAATAGAATTCTAAATAATACTTACAATTAATTAGGCAAATGACCATTATATGATATGTTGTTTCAGAAAATCCACTAAATAATTTGCTTTTATTACTGGTCACATACGCTAAATTAAAAATGTACTTGATTTATAATTTTTATACCTGAAAGTAAGCTGTGTAATAAATTTGATAATTAAAATTATGGTCGTAATTTATGAAAGTATCCTTAATTAATACTTTGGTTGTGTCAAGTTCATTTGCATATTTTTAATTAGCGACCAAAACCTAATTAATTATATATTTCTTGAAAAAATATACATATTCATTAAGTATAAAATAATATTAGTTATGTGATATATTGTATTATAGGGCTTGCTTTAAATATTTTTTTCGTGGTCTAATAGTATTTCTTTGATCCGGAGGCAATTGCTTTATAACATAAAAGAATGTCGGCGGATATAAATTTTCCGGGTGATTAAACTGAAACTCTTCATTTTTCGCATGTACGAATAGGTTAAAAATCCATCTCAGTGCCCACTCAAGCATTATTCCTAAATGTATTACAATAATTAGATTTTCCATATAAATAACCATTTATTTTATCTCTTTCCAGAAATGAGAAGATCATCGCTAGCACCAATGATGAGTCAAGGAGGAGAGCCGCTCATCGTAGTGGAAGAATCTGGTGGAGTTGAAGAAGAAGAACAGCAGAGTGAATCTACGCCGCCTGGATACAGCTTGGATATTGAATCTCCGCAAAATCCTTATCTGCTCTCGCCATGGCGCGATCCAAGAGAAACTAGGAAGCATTCTCTTCCTACTCCGGCTTGCACGTCCGGTATCACTGCTAGTCAAGTGCGTCGCCTTTCAGAACGCGGAGGAGAAGGCTCTGGCCCTTCTCCTAGAGAAGCGGCTTTCTTGGCCACTTTAAGCACAGCTCCAGCACCTCAACCTGGAGGTCGTCGCCATTCTGTGGTCACCATATCTCGTGTTCCACCAGCCCTATTCGGAAGAAACCGCAGAGAATCAATTTCTACTTTCTCTGATCGACGTGGCAGTTCTCATAATCTCCAACTGGACATTATGGACGATATTGTAACTGCTCGTAAAGTGCGCATGAAGCTCTGGAACACTTCTAACGAAAGAGTCTGCGAAGTCCAACCGTTGGATGAAGTCGAAGGAGCTTCCAGACCTCCGCAGCGTTACACAAGAGGCGGTCGTCGCTATTCCGACTTCACTTGCGGTACTCCTCTGCCTTCCATTCCATCTGGACGTCGACGAGCTTCAGAACAACCGCCAATCCCTCCCAGAGCTATGCCTATAAAAGGAGGTATAGTTTGCTCTAACACAGATCTAATATCAATCTTATCCACGCTCACTTCATCCGCTACAGAAATCAACCGATGCGACGATAAACCGAAACTTGACTTTCTAGATCGTTCTAATATAGAAAACAAGCGAAGCAAACTAAAGAGTAGCAGATCGAACAGCTTCGACGTGTCAGTCCTGCATGGAGTATACCAAGAGAAACCAGCAACTGGAGATAAAACTGTGAGTCCTTCGAGCTGGTTTATTAAGAGGCATCAAACGTTAGCCAATAAGAAAGGAGATTCTGTAGACAGTTCTGAAGCTCCAAATATTAGCTTCATGAAAGATTATGTTAAACCTTCGTCAGTAACAACTGAAAGGGTCTCTTCTCCCAAAGTTGAAAAGGCTAAAGTTGTTTGGGACAAGCCATCCGGATCTGTGGTCGATGCTGAGGTACTAGGCAGCGCTATTGAAGTATTTCTGAGACAAACTGGAAACTCTGATTCACCTCCCACAATCCAACAACCCCCAAACCCGACTGTTAACAAAGGAGCAATACCCAAAACCAACGTTAAGCAAGTAGGAAACAATAAGCCTAAGCAATCTACAACATCCGTCAAAGGTCAGCAAGTGGCAGGATCTTGGTATGCCGAAAAATCAGAAGACGACGACTCCGGTGAGACATGTGACACATCCCTCTGTTCCACGCTGAAGGATCTATTTGTAAAATAGATATTTGGAATCAATCATGTACATAAGAATGTATAAAGTAACTAATAGGATGATTGGAAGAATTACAGAAACGTTGAGACTGGAATAATGCATAGAGTTTATATATGTATACACGTATAAATGTGTTATGTTCACATTTGGTATATATCTAGAGACGTATATAGTTTATCAAATAATATATGACTGTTAAATTTATATATAAATTTTATTGAATTACTTGTAAATATGTGTAGAGTCCTATGTACCCGAGTATAATTCGCTCATTTTTCATACAGTGACATATGAAATTGAAAACACACAATACATTCATAGACAGAAGTGCTTATCACTGTTATCGATGATAAATGAGCGAGTGTAGTTTCTATGTATATTGAAACCCGATATCCCAAAAATGATAAATAATTTAATGAATGTTGTGTCACACGAACGTGTATCGTTTTAAAACCTAAAATTGATGTTGTTGATTCATATATTATATAATATTTAAAATATATATCTCCCTTCCTTTCCCCCCCCCCCCCAACGTGATAATCATATGAACAATAATCACTAATGAAAATTGTACCAATTTTTTCCTATTATATACATATGTATTAAATAAAGTTTTTTGAAAGTCTAAATGTTGAATGTGTATATAGACACCTCCCGGTTGTGTTTACTTAGTTTAGAATCTCAATTACAAGACACTCAGATATAAGTAGCACAAAAAAAACAGTAATTAAATTACACAAATATAAATTTAATAATATATAAAACATATAAATAGATCAATGTAATATTTTTAAAAATCATCTTATTTTATAGATATCAATCTACATTTTAGATTAAGTTTTACACTCTGTCTTTATGAATAGTCAGTAATATAATGCAAAACGAATAATAATTAAAATATTTTCTGAGAATTGCTCTCTTACACCACATAAAAATCATAATGACTATGTATCAGACAGAGTATAAAATATTATATAACAAGCTTATGAAAGTCTCTATATATTTTTAATAGACAATATTTGTAACTGCGAATATTACATATTTCAACATCTTATTGTATTATGTTCTAAACTAATATATTTTATTACAATTTAAAAATATATTTTATTAAAAATGTTATATAAACCTGAATGAATTGAGAAGGTATTTTATATTTTTATTATTACATTAATATGTACAATTTATATGTATAATTTGAACCGTTATCTATATAATTTGTATATTTCTACAAAACGAACCTATTTTCTATTGTATTTTTTTATCTATTGTAACGTTGATATTAATTGTGTATTTTAATATAAAATATTTAATAAATGTTCAAAATCAATTATATAGATACATTAGGATGATTTTATGGATGTTATACTATCTCTAAATATATAGACAATATAAACGAAGAGTTTAAAATTTTGTATCATACATTATGCAAATTTTATTTATGTAAATAAATATATATATATAAATCACACTGTAAATGTTACCCTCTTTCTGATGAATCTTGAATTTTAATTGTTGATGTTACATCATATTCACTACGATATATGGAATAGTTATGCGGGAGCTTATTACGCTTAAAACGTTGAAGTAAGAAAACCACTTGACGAGTGGTTCTAATAACACAATTCAAAATAATCGTTTCATTTTGTCGATGTGACCCAATATAATGTGTAAAATTCCGACTGTCGATCGATAATTATAACAATGAATAATAAATATACTGTCTTATTGATGTTAAACGTGTATTTAAATAGAACCTTTCATCCTATACATATAGAACATTGTATTATAATTATAAAATTATTCTTAAAAACCATTCCATCAACTCTTTCAGAGTATCAGATTACTATTACACAATAGACATGTATATTCCATTTATTAAACAATGCATGTTGAATTCTAAAAGGATTGTGATATTGATAGCTATGTATTGTTTAGTTAAAATAGTAACTTTACTCTCATAAGAATATGTACTCGTTGAATTTCTTGCACTTAACCTGTGTTTATTTTTAATTTCTATGTTCTTTATTATTTATTACTATATGTCAGATCTCCTTTATAAAGAAACCAACTATAAGTTATACAGCTAAACAGTAAATTTGGGAAGTTTAATGGCATGGTGCTACGTTATCGACACACTCCGATCCGGCCCGCATGCAAGTGGCAATATAATCAACAAACCAATGTGACAACAATGCGTAGAATATATATTTTTAGTGATTTTATTCACAATCACTGTTAGATTTAGAGTGCTTTCACACGGTCCATCCATCTATGCAGAGATGAATTTTATAATACCGTATTTTCTTCAACGTTCCTTTCCATGTTGTCATTTTTCCTATATTATGAACAGGGAAGAATGTAGCATATTTCAGGAGAAAATTATTTTAAGCTTTATATGGGGAAAAGGTTTTTTCAATTCACACCAATCTTGTTAAACATTTTTATATATAAAAATTAGAATTCATTCTATACAGAAAAAATAAAATACAAACTAAACTAAAATTATAAATTACTACAACACTTCTGCATTTTATGATTCAAATATAATTATCTACTAACACAAATCGTTCATTTTTTTAAACGATGAAAAAACACTATTACATAACCCTCAAAATATTATTAAAAACTAGTTACTTCCAAAATATTTTTGAATGAGCTACAATTTATTAATATACGTGTATTATGTATTATATTATAATAGTCCAAAAATATTATTAAATATATTAAAATAAATCAGTTATGAAATTTATATCTAACTATGTTAATCTTATAATCTAAGATAGTAGTTAACCAGTGTATGCTTTGGCTTTTTGCAAGCACTTTTTTGATAATTCCTATAAATTTAGGTATATAAACAAATATTTTTATCAGTAGTGTGTGGTTTACACGTCATTTCTTTAAGCTGCATTGCAGTTGAATGTGTTTTTATTTATCTACAATCATATTTAAAAAATGTTCCTTGTCACAAATTTTAGTAACACTTCAAAAATTATAAAATTGCAACATATTTTTCAATTCGATCAATATAGCCGACTGACTGATTTTGATAAAAGCGAAGACACTCTTGGAAGAGACTATAGTTATATAACTCCTGGTTTGTGTTGATACTCTTTTATAGTTTAATAATGCTCCTTATGTATTATATTTTTCTTAACGTATGTTTTACATATGCAATAAGTTTCTTTGGTACATCTAATTCATCCATAGCTACACCTTATCATATATATTAATAGATTATGCGTGTCTATATTAAATTCGCTGGTTTGGTATTTAGTTGATTTACCTGTTTTGAGTCTGAAATGGTATTTCTCTACCTTTTTTTCCCCATATAGTTGTTAACAGCTTGATATATAGTACTGGATAATATTATATAGGTTACATTTAGTCTTGTTTAGGTTCAAACACATAAACTTCTTTATAGTGGGAATATAAATCCTTTGTACTTTGTAAAAAGTATATCTTCATCTTGCCAAATAATGTCATATTTTTTAATTCTGACAATTATTTATTTACTGCTGTTTAGTTCAACATGACTTGTTATCTTTGTATAGCTATTCGTTTATAATAATTTTACTAAGCTAAACACAAAAAAGTTCCAACATAGAGTTGTGACTTTATTTCATACTCGGCGACTTTTCATCAAAGTACTGAAATTTTTGTACCAGAATATTCCAGCAATTGGAGCTACAGAATAATAAAAACTGTAGCTTAGAGCTAAGTTAACTTTGTTCTATAAAGAATAATCAGATTCACTGATTGATAGGAGACATATTGATTTTGATAAAGAGAAGTATTTGATTTATAAATGCATTAAATCGCAAAAATGAACAGCATGGAATATTTTACATAATAGAATTATCAAATAACGATGCACGCATAGAGCGGCGAAGTTATTGCTGGCAGATGCAAATTTCAATTATCAAAACCATGCTAATTACTAAGCCAAATATTATTAAACCATGTTAAGAATTTCACTCTTACTTAAAATAAAATGACCAAAGGTCCTTCTCAAAAATTTTGTTCTCCTTTAGTTCTTGAACAAAAATGTCAGAGGTGACTTTTTCAGATTTCACAGCATCCCTAAATGAACAAAAAATTCCAAAATTACCTTTTTTTAGTTCTCGTAGCAATCGTTTCTCGAACAAAAATTTACGAAATGGCCATTAAAGAAAAAATTCCAAAATGACCTTTTTTTAACAAAAATGTCCAAGATGGCCTATTTAGTGTTCACCATTGATTTTTTTTAAATCTGGTCAACATACTTTAAATCATTTCTAAGGCAAATTTTTTTTCAAAAAATGTATTAGTCATAGCCCACGTTATTTTATAAAAATGTGAGTTTTGAAAATAACGCCAATCTTCAGTATCACTATTTTATCGGTTTATGATTGATGAAAATTGAAAAAGTTTTTGTATGTTGCTCTACTTTTATACATTCAACATGCATACACATTTCACGAATAAATTAGTAGCCTGTATATAATTATCCCTCTCGCGAGTGCCATTGGTAGTGCTATTTTCATGCAGTTTGTCAATGAAAAAAGTGATGTTTCAGGGCTTGCGGTATAAGGGAATCCTGCATTACCGACGCATTTGCCACAATGCGCCGCTAGATGGCAGCTACGTCGGGTGCAAAATAGTGATCACCGGAATTTTCCGCTGTCTATACACACACACATGCATTTGCAAATGGCGCCACTCACACTCGGGCGTAAGCCACGCCTATCTGTTGAATAGCAACATGCAACAAATGCACACCAGGGGCGTATTCGATGTTTTTTTCTATTTGAATGACATTAAGATTGAACGCAAATAAACGATGACTAATTTAAATGCACGTCGATAAAACGTGTCGCGCCATATCGTTAATACCCACGCGAACACGAGAATGCGCGGTAAAGTCAACGAACCGCCAAACTGCCTTTGTAAAGTGTGAAAAAATGTGATTTCGAAGAAGATAAATTGAATGAAAGAAGATAAATTGTCAATCTTTTTTTATTATTATTACATATAGGAAGTACAGTGAAAAATAATTGAGTTATTCGTACGACATAAATTATCAGATTATGTACAGTACCCAGCCGCTACGAGTAGCGTATGGAATGACTCGTTTGTTCGGCACTGTCGACGCAAAAACAGAAATAGAAATAAAAATAATAATAAAAATACAAAATAATAAAGAGCGCTGAAGTTATTCAATTCAGAGCTGTCCGCAGTCGGCGATGACCATCTTCTTGATAGTCCTGCCGGAGTCGGAGCCGTTCGACTCCATGGTCTTGACGACGTCCATGCCGTCTACGACCGCGCCGTACACGACGTGCTTCTTGTCCAGCCAAGACGTCTTGCCGGTCGTGATGAAGAACTGGGAGCCGTTGGAGTTGGGGCCGGCGTTAGCCATGGACAGGATTCCGGAGCCGGTGTGCTTCAATTCGAAGTTCTCGTCGGCGAACTTCTCGCCGTAGATGGAGCGCCCGCCGGTGCCGTTGTGGTTGGTGAAGTCTCCGCCTTGGCACATGAAATTGGGGATCACGCGGTGGAAAGTGGAGCCCTTGTAGCCGAAGCCCTTCTCGCCGGTGCAGAGGGCTCGGAAGTTCTCGGCCGTCTTCGGTACGACGTCGCTCCTCAGCTGAAATGACAAATCGCAAAAATCAGAATAAATCTTCAAGGTCGTCTTATATCAAATATATTCCATATAAGCGTATAGCGTCGCGATCAACGTTCAACGCGCGTCATCTTGCACTTTCCATACAACGTTCAAGACCAACGTCGTTATTGACACGCGTTCAAAGATGATCGACTTATAAATCCAAAAAATCTTAATAACCGAATTCAGACCACGAAGAACGGACCTAATCCATAATCGCGCAGAACGGACGATCAAGTCGCGAAAAGGCGTTCGCCGGTTAAGGTTGTACGCGCGTCATGTGAAAAGATCCGCACGTACAACAATGGCGGACGCGGCTATAACGCGCGTACAAGGTTACCGGCAGCCATTGAAGTGACCGGCAAAAGCGAGCGAAATACGTCAAATATTACGCAAAATTCGACTCCCGTCGCGTACCCGCGGCCGTTCCGAATACATTTTTTTTACGTATCGATCTCGCGACGCGCGCTTCGAACGAAACGTCGAAGACGCCGGCCGGCGACCACGTGCTCGCCGGCGCGAGACGATCGAATCTCGCCGATTCGGCGTCGAATACAAACAATACCTCCATGGTGATGCGTCCCAGCGGGGCACCATCGGCGGTGACGTCAAAGAAGACTCGCGGCAGAGACATGGCTTTGCGTGACTTGCTTCGGCAGGAGGAGATCAACACCCGACAGCCGGCGAGTAAAGACTGACTGGCGACCATGCCCGAGCGGGAACTGCGCGCGCACCTGCACACATACACAGATACGGTCAAAAAACTTACGCACGCACACTTCGTAGTATATCCAGATCCAGACACTTTTTTAATTAACGAGTCTCAAAAAGCGGTCTTAACGCGTTCAACATCAGCCTGGCGTATTGATTTTCAGACGGTTTTTATTCAAATTAGACAATACTCGCTTCCTAGTAATTCTTTCAACAAATATACAAATCATAATCACTAAATCATTTAACAATACATTTTCATGTTTTAAAAAAAAAAAAAAAACATGTATTAATAAGCATCCGTTTATTATAATGATATTATAATCTCATAACTAATGAGTATTTGTATTTTCAACTTGAATGTATTATTGTGAATCAGGGTTGTCAGATTTTTTTAATAAATCCGTTACAAATCCGTTAACAATTATTTAGTGTTCGCCATTTAAAGCAAGGTGGCCGGTCATATCAGAATAAACTTTCCTAAAAAATTTACAAAATCATAAACTTTTATATTCGATATCTCAAACTTTGCTCGACTTTGCGAAATAATGAATATTTTTTTAATTGATGACTGGTAAGTGAGCTAGATGTCGTGTCCTATAACATTGAATTTAAAATGGAAATAAAACTATTAAAAAAACATAATAGCGATGCGTTTGTGAGGAAGTCGCGACTCACACTTTGGGAGCCACTGTCATAAGGGATTGCCTAGAAGCCATAAATGAGCGGGGAAAAAATCAACTGAGGAATTTTTAAATTTAATTATCTGACGTCTTTCTGTGTCTGACAAAGAAAATATGAAGAGTAAATATTTAATGGCAATAATATCAACTGACTGATGGATCATATACATAAAACAATGAAATTCCTGTAAAAATATTATTTCAGTATATCGAAGGCAATATATTTATTATTTACTCAGATGGTGGCAACATTGATGTATATTATAGTTACTGATTGACTATCAATATAAGCTACTGAAATCATAAGTAAAATAATATATCTCTCCTTTAATCCACAATTAACACGCATAATGTTATAGATTTTTCAAACTGTCGGAATCAATAAAATGATCATAAAACTTACAACATAGAACAATAACAGCAGTTATACATTCCCACGCTGATGTTCATTAACAATTCGATATTGCCGAAGCAAATGAATTCTCACTAAAACTTTTGGACCGGGATTTAATAATAATAAAAAACAGTCAACCATGATATTTCAACCAATAGAATATTTCCGAGTCTAATTACTGTTGTCAGATTTACGCAAACGCGAACGAATCTCACCTGCTTCTATCTACCGTTACAGTGGCCTAAGATATGTAAAACAACGATACTTGTTTCGCCCTAAATCATATACATTGGTCAAACACACTTTTATAGGCTTTTCTAAAAAAAGTTCATTAGCCAGTCTTACATTTACACATTAAAAAAATATGGAGTTAAAAAATGTTATATTATACTTTAAAATTAAAAAAATAGTTTGTCATATACAACGAGCACCTCCCATAACGAGAAATTTGTATAACGAATAATACAGATTGTAAAAAATGACTCGCTTAACAAGTGACGATGTGAATACCATCGTATTTTATTCATGTGGAAAAATATGTTTCGCTTTACGAGTAAAATCAAATCAAAATCTATCTAAAAAGATATTCCAAAAAATAAATGTTCATCAATTTGAAAGCTGAAAAAGAATGTCCCTAGTGAAAATTTCAAGCAAATGTCAACGGACTAAATCTGCAGGGCAAAAAAAGAAAAGTATAGTATGTATATGTAGCGATTCGTATGTTGCGAGTTACAAAAAAGGTAGCCAGTAAAATGTGTCTATAAATACTGGCATTAAAAGAAGATCTCTTTTTAGCTCCCAACTTACAAATCTTGCGGGACGTAGGCACACCTAAAAAATTGAGAGATATAATATAATTGAGCGTGAGACTAAATTTGTAGCGATTACTTGTTCAAAGCGTAATAAGAAGTTTATTCGGAAAAGCGACGCACGTGACGATCGGAAATTTGAACGGTTTAAGTGAAATTTACAAATGGACCCAAGAAAAGACAGTAGGGAACTACATTAAAACAAGTCCTGACAAAGTCGGTGAATATGATGTCGATGGCTAGCAACACATATTTTTATTTTAATAATGATAAATGCGTCGCTGGCGAATCTTTATATAATACAAAGAAATATTTAAATATCTTTTCATTTAATTTATATAAGGTTTTTTTTGTTCGTACTGTGGTAATGGGAATGCTTTTGAGTAAATTTCAATGTTCAGATTTTTTCTTTTGTGTAAACATTACAACTAGGAATTTTGCACCTAATTAGTGCAGAGTTGGCTTATTCGTCATATCGACGCCCCTGGCGACTGCCCATATTTATTTTTAACTTAATTATTATACAAATATTTTTTTTGTATTATGATAATTTAAACCTACGCCTTGTTCTAGTAACACTATAAATGTAACAGTAACCTCATTATCGATCGGGGATATGCAAACGATCGGAAAATCGACACTAAATTACACTTGTTACTGCTTGAATTTTTAAAACAGAACGATTTGGCTCAAATGTCAGGAAATTATTTTATTTTTTATTCAGACCAGCATTATTGTCATAGCCAAAGTACACGAGCAACAAATAAACCGATAATTTTAACATAAGCTATAATTATACTTTCAGCTAAATATAGCGTTGAAAACAAACAAACCAATACCAAAAGGCGATAAAATATATCGCATGTCTGCTTTTTCCTTATCTCTGGTTGAACTTTTTCCCATGTTTCCATGTACATATATAAAAAAACAGTCACGCCACAACGAATCTTGCAAATTGAATCGCATAATGTAGGTATACGTAATACATAAATTATATGGTAATAATATTTTCACACACTTGAAGTAACTTTAAATAACAAATTGACTATAGCCTTCGGTACAATAGCCGCAATTTGCGTGTATAATTAACACCACGTTCCGCTGTACAAAATGTTTCTAAACTTTTAAAAATAATTAAAAAAGTACGTAAATATAATAGAAAGACGAAATTCGCGCAAAAACAGTCTTCTAAAATTAATTAAAATATGAGCAGATTATATAATCTTCAATTATGTAGTTTTGCAATCACCAGCTAATTAGTCATATTTTTTTATAAAAAGTGGTAGAGTAAAAAGTAACTTTTAATCAAAGTAGGCAAATAAGCTTCATTCTTAGACCAACAAAATATCGTGGCGGGAATTCAAACGGCAAATAAAAAATATATAAGCAAATATAATATTTTCAACCAATGCACATTATCTTTGAAAACTTTTTATAAATTAGGTACTCCAGATAAGATTTAATGTTTAAATCATATACACTGACATTACGTAACAAATACCCATGAAAAAACCCGTGATTTTTTAGGTTCAAATTTAGATGGATAGTTTATATAAGTTGTGAGGGTCTATAAATTAAAATACACAAATAACAATATTAACCCTCCTTATAAGCAATGATTTACGAAAAAGCCAAAAATTTAGTTACCGGTTAATCAATCGGGAAAAGTAAGGTTATGGTATTACGGCACGGAGTTTGTCATAACACAATATTTTTTTGGCCATGCGAGATTAATACTAAAATTAAAATTACTTAAATTAAATACTAATAATATTTAAAATTACTTAAATTAAGTAGAATAATATTTAAAATATCATAAATAATTTAATAACAATATTATTACTAGGTATATTTTTAAACTTATAAAAATTATTTTAATGTTTTACTGGTTATTTTGTCATCATATAAATCAATAAGCATATAATTAAAATTAAATATATTTTTTTTGTTTTAAATATTTTCATTATATTCATCACTAAATAGTAGTTGTTAATATGAAAAAAATAGATTTTAAAAACGGCAAAATACAAAGAAAGTTAGAATATATTTATCCTTATTAAGTTTTATAACAACATTTAGTAAGGGCTTTATACACACACAACAATGTAAATTCCTCGTGTGAAATTAGTTTAGCCATTTGTTTTGTGAAAAAAATCTAAATAATCTAAAATTCATACCTTACTTATTTATATTTAAAAATTACGTTGTGATTAGACAAACTACTGTAGTGAATATAAATAAGTGAAAAGTAGCGATCCGTTGTCACCGATAAGCTCGTTCACGATATTGTGTTGATAAACGTTTAACGATTTACGAACTATTTATTTATTTAATCTACTGGTGTAACATATCAGGTGTTGAACCAATGCGTAACAACAAAGTGGCAACTCACAAGTGCGAGTTAGTATTTTAAAATAATGGTAGCGGTTTCCAAACTTTTACAATTTTCGATGACATTAGTGGATCCAGGTTTTCCCAAAGTATTCAAATTCCATCAAATGAAATTTGCGAAATAGAAAATATTTTTTTATTAAATGGTTAGGTAATAATATTAATAAATAAAGGTTTACAAACAATTATTACTAACAATTATTACTAAGTGAGTAGTTTGCAAAACGTCCGTTAGATGTAATGTCCTCTCACACTGAATTAAAAATGGAAATAAAATTATTGTGACGCTGATCTTTAGGGCGCTGAAGTACACACTTAGTTACTGAATTACGAAAAAATAGCCCACGCGATCCAGACCCTTATGAACAATGTCAAAAATTTCATAAAACTGTTTATAAAATCTTTACTAATAAATTTAAAGATCTGCGTGCATTCGGTGCCGACAAAAGAGTTCTGAAGATATTTTGTGCAATTGTCATGTTAAAGACAATAAACACATACATGAAAATAAAACACTTTATAAATAAACGTTCATAAATGTTGTAAGGGGTGTGGAGTGAAAGGCGAAACGGTAAACAAATATGAAGCTACATGGGCAGCAACGAAGTGGAGCAATTGGCAACGCGTCAAATGATCAGGCTCCGTAATAATATTTCATACTCGTGTAATATGTAACTATAACCAGTAAATGAACCATTTTCAGCTGTTAAACCGTATCTTATTATTAACTCGGCACTATACATTAGCCTAAAGACAAAGACACACCATTGTGTTGTGGCGTGACGTGACGCGTCAGAATGGTATCGGTTTCATACATTTTATATGGGTAGAAGCACATCACTGTGGACCCGTGTGTCGTGATGCATTGGGTCCTGACAGCGATCGCAGAGACATGCCCTTGTGTGGTAACCGGGTGCGTATAGTGAGACACTTTCCCTTTCGCTCACTCGCGTGTTAAGTGAAGAAAGTGAATATGAGATAAGGACGTGCGTTACATGCTTTCCGCACACTCTTATCTCTTACTCACAATTGTCACTTTACACACGAGCGAGCGAAAGGCAAACTATCTCACCATACGCTCCTGGTGAAGACGTGACTTAACGCGTCAGAATGGTATCAGTTTCATACATTTTATATGGGTAGAAGCACATCATTGTGGACTCGTGTGTCGTAACGCATTGTGTTTTGATGCCGATCGCAATTGAGCGATCGGCGTCAGGACACAATGCGTCACGGTACAGTCAATGGTGAACGTTATAGGCGCATGATAATTGATTCATTTTGGCAACAAATTGAAGATATCTATGTGGAAGATATGTGATTTCAACTTGCCACACATCGGATGCTACATTTTATAGCATTATTATTTCTCGATTTGGTGACAGCAACAGGGTGCCAAAATCATACGATTTAACGCCGTTGGGATTTTTCACGAAGTTACGCTAAGAGTCATGTCTACGCTGACAAACCCGAATCGTTTGCGCAGCTAAAAAGTTATCGTCGATATACCGCTCAAAATGTACAAAAAACCATAAAAAAATACATTGAAAAGATAGGCTGTATAGATAGGTTGCTTCTGGACCCTATAATTGATATTACTTTTTATAATTAATGCAATACACCAAATGTTCAATTATTAAATAAAAATCTGAAGATATCCCTAAATTTGTGTGTTTATTCTAGTAATTTAAATTTGTAAAAAAATATTTAAAAGACATAATATATCTATTTCAGAAAACATATTTTATGCGTTTTCAAATATACGCCAAAAACATCATAGCTCTGCATTAATTCTAAATCAAATAATATTATATTTTATAATTCAAAACTTATATTAATTTATTTTACTTTTATAAAACAATATTTATTATTAAAAAAAAAACATTTTATTTAGTACCTAAATTATTTAAATATATTTTTAATATTACGTTTTATTGTAATAAACTGAATTTTATCTTATTTTGTTTATATTACTAATTAAAAATAATTTTGCGTTATAGTAAATATTTAGGCTGTTATGGCCAAAGTAATTTGTGTGTGCCTCTCGCGAAGCGTTCGCTGAGCGCGAAGGTTCACAATAATTGTTTATACTGTTTCACCCACAAAGGTAGGTTATATTTTGATTTACACTTTAGCACCTAACGTCATTAACGTACTCTACGATATTTGATTTCTAGAATTGTAGCGATAGGTGCCATTTTGTATTAGTGTGTCGCATTATTATTGCAATATTAGTCAGTTGTCAAATTGCAAAATTGACTTAAAATCCACATTTGTCATTGAATAGACTGTTTTGAGACAATAGTATTAATAGATTTTAACTATGCAAAAATATTTTGGGTCGAGGCCATTTGCAGAATGCCTGAGGCTATATGCAAATTTAGTACTTTCATAATGTATTTGTTATTTATTAGTTAATATTCATGAATTTAAATTAATGTTATTAGATTGAGATTTGTTGAATCTAGGTTTTTAATACGAATGGTACTTTAAAGTTATATTTATGTTTGGGTAACATATTTTGTTCTCCTCCCCCCCCCCCTCCTTCTGGAAGAAACTGAAACGACGTTCCTGATTCTAAACTAGAAATAATAGCTATTACCAATATTAATACAGACTTCTGATATGAGAGTATTGGTCGAGGTATATTGAAACCGAATTTTGGTCAATAGGAGGGCGCCAAAACAATTATCACTTCTCAGAAGGCAAAAATTCACTTCATAAGCGATAAAATCGTGTCGGTGCCGTCGCAGTGGGAACGCTCGGTAATGAGCGTTCCTACTTAGTCTTAGCTTTGAACGAAACCTTTAGTAAATGTATTGTTTATATTGTTTCTTTCGTCATAAGATAGTTTTGCTCTATATTCCTAGTGCCCCTTAAGTATTTGCGCCTTAGCAAATGTCCCTTTGTCAATGCCTTCCTACGAACCCGGTCAGAACAGTGTGCACCTTATGCATAACTGCAACGAATTCTTTTTCCGAAGAAAAAATCTGAATTTACCTTACATAAATGCACAAACAATTCTTTTATGGAACAAAATATTTATTTAAATGCACATAACTCTTAAAAAAAAACTCCCTATTAAATCACACCCTTTTTTAATGAATATATTTCCATTTCAGGGTTATTAGACCAAAATGCAGCAATACGGCGGTGGTAAGAATCCACCTTGGGCTCGTACGGCGACGGCTCAGTCTATCCCAGGTATGCAACAACAACTAATGGGTCAAAACTCAATTGGCGGGATGGGGCAACCCGGTATGGTACAATATCAGCAATCGCAACCCGTTTTCCAACCCAATTTGATGCAACAGCAAACAAACATGGCTTTGGGAATTCCTCAAATACAACAAAACAACGTCGGAATAGCTCAAGGCTTAGCCAATCAACTCAATCAAGGACAAATGTTCCAGCAACCCGGAGTCGTCACGTATCCCACCCCGAGAGCTTTAAATCCTAACGCGTTCGCCAGCTCTCAACCGATGAACCACGGACCTCAAAACCAAAACAACTCTTCGCCCAAACAGAGAGTTTTCACAGGTACCGTTACCAAAGCTCATAATGATTTTGGTTTCGTAGATGAAGACGTTTTCTTCCAAACCAGCGCCTGTATGAAAGGCTCTAATCCAGTCGTAGGCGATAGAGTTTTAGTCGAGGCATCCTTCAATCCAAACATGCCTTTCAAGTGGAACGCCACTCGGATTCAAGTATTGCCGACAAACAAATCGACGATTAATCGAAGAGATAATAACGTTCAGAAGAATAAAGGGAGCAGCGGTTACAATGCAGTTCCTCCACCGGCTGAGAGCCAAAACGGAAGCTATCCGAACACGCCTAGATCTGGTAGAGATAGGAAATCCATGTCGATGAGGAAAGATGATAACGTGAGACAAAGAGATAATAGTTCAGCTATTCAGGTATAATAAAATATCATTTAATTATAAATGCAATGTTTTTACCTTATTTTTAATTTTCAGTCCAAAGAACCAGATCGTAAACGTAAGCGTCCCGAGAGAGAAAAGGAAAGGATGCCAGAGAAGGTGTCTGAAGAGAAAGAGAGGTTGAGAAGTCCGCTGAGAGGGGCTAATAAGCAAAGGAGAAGGCCTAGACCGGTCGCACGATATTTGGTTCAAGTTCCCAAGATTGCGTTGGATATGTAAGTGTTACTTATCAACCACCGTATACGTGGCCCCCATATTTTGAACATGTTTATTGGGCCCCCTCTTCTTACTAAAATGCCGTACCGTTTCCTTTTATTTAAAACAAAAAAAATATTTAAAATAAAATAAATTAAAATTAAAACTTACAACACTCAAAAATCACTCAATGTTACGAAATTAGTAAAGAAAAATGATGAATCATACCCATAGTTGGGTTTACTGAAAGTGCACATTTGTATTCTACTAACAAATTCTATGAACTTCGGTCATAGCAGGTACACTGACAAGACAAACGAACAAAACTAATCAATCTCGTAACAAATAGTGATAAAATAATTTTAATAAATCAATCAATGTCGGGCCCTTTCACAACCCTGGACCTGAGGGATAGGGCCCCATCGGCCCCGCCCCCATTGTGGGGACCATGACTTAATAACATAATCTAATATATGTTTTTAAACGTTGCAGTCCTGAAGCAGACGTTTTGGAAATCAAGCGGAGATACACCAACTTGTATATACCATCCGACTTCTTCAACACTCAGTTCAGATGGATAGACGCATTTCCGCCAAACGCTCCGTTCACAATGAATAAACCGTGCGCTTTCCACGTTCTTCATAAAGATGTAGACAATCCGGTCGAAAATGATGCTATTCTTGAGCCACCGGATGTTGACTATCTGTTTTCAGCCAAAGTAAATCAACCATTTTCTTATCTACTAACTTAGCAGTATAAAAGCAAATGAATTCCGCTTCAATTCTAAGAGTGTCATGCTTTAGAATCCGATCCTTGATACTTCCATTGACTCAATATTAATATCTTATTAATCAATCATCTATGTTTGTAGGTTATGTTGCTCAGCATGCCGACGCTGGACGAAATATACCGCAAGTGCTGTGGCATCGGAAACGAAGAGAAAGACAGGGAGTCTGAGGATCGTGATTTTATCCACCCTACTCGACTAATTAACTTCCTGGTCGGTTTGCGTATGAAGAACGAGACAATGGCTATCGGTGGACCTTGGAGTCCGTCTCTAGACGGACCTAATCCGGAGTCAGATCCATCGGTCTTGATCAAGACTGCGATCAGGACGTGCAAAGCTCATACTAGCATTGATTTGTCAAATTGCACGCAATGGTAATTGGTTCATTATTAGGCTCTAAAAGTCTTGTTACTCTCTCTTTTATTTTATTTGTATTATTTAAAAGACAGTCTACAAAATAACAACTTGTGTTGTTTATGATTTGCGAGAGAGTGAGTTACAGTTAGTAATTTATGTTGTTTTTTATTGGTTGGACAATTAAATTTTAGTTTTTCTAATAAGTTATAGAATGAAAGAAAAAATAGAACTATAATCATTTATTATTACAGATTATTGGATTTTTTTATATTCTCAAGATGAAATTATAAATGCCTAAATATGTATTAATAATTATTAAATCATTTAATTATTTTACCATTTTACCAAATCAGTTTTTAGTATATATGGATGACTGATTTCAAAAACATTTGAATTTTGAGTTGCACTTAAGGACCCTGAGAAAATACAGTGATCTCTCATCATCCGCATTTTGTAGAATAACAAAAAAACCCTTAGCTATTAAACAATTTCGTTAGACCAATTGGAACATTCGTTCTCTTCAAGAGAGAACATACAGCATGTATTGAACGTAATGCTTATGGATAACGAAGGAATACTGTATAGCTCCCCTTCCTCTCCAGTATAAATGTGAATAATTTTGGATGTCATCCATTCTAAATTTTGCTTAGTTGCCCTCTAGGACCCCGAGTAAAAATAGTCGCCTTAAGAACCACCTTCCAATGCATGTATGTATATAAATATAACATGAAATGTTCTCAAACTGCTAGTATTTCTATAAAATAAACATTATATCAATGACTGAAACGACCAGTCCATTTTGATTTTTACATTGTGCTAAATTAAAAAAATAATATGCTAATATTTATATATAAAAGTATATCTTTTTTAAATATGTAAGTTATACATTAACTGCATGAATTTGTTTTCTTAAGACTATATCTACTTTAGCTCATTTTCTTTCACTCCAATTATATTACTAAATGATTAGTCAGTTCTATTAGTCAACTATTTATGGAATAATCTTTAAATTTAACTGTCTAAATAAAATATAAAACTGTCATTTAAGATGTATCTGACGATGGATATTATTAATTATGTTTCATCTATTATTTATTTTTATTTTTTTAAATTCATCTTTATACAAGTCTCTAGACATCTATGATGACGGTTGAGCGACGCTAGTTGCAGTATGGTTGTTTATTTCCATTTTTATTTATTATTATTTTTTTTATATAAATAATGACTAATTAAAGCGCTTGTGTGTGTATCGAGAGTAAGGACTATATAACTACAGGGTGACTTCCGCATACAGGTACCGGTTTGTGGAGCTCTACTACAGGCGGGCGGAGAGCGTACACCGCGGACGGCAGCTGCCAGCGCGCGTTGAGACTGTGGTGATATTTGTGCCTGATGTGTGGAGCTGTCTCCCCACTCGTTTGGAGTGGGACTCCCTCAGCGTCCAGTACAAGAGACAGGCGGAGGGGCTATCCACTGCTCAGCCACTGTCAGACGCAGACCAGGCACTGCATTACTTGCATTCATTCTTCTCGTCTCCGTCAGAAAACAGACATGATTTAATGTATCGTTTTTAGTTTGTATCCATAAGTAACGTTGCTCAAAACTCACTCATTCGGCGGGTACCGGCCGGCGGCGGTCAGCGGTCATGATCAGGCGACGAGCGGACTCTGATGCACTAGTGTATCGACCGGAAAGACACTTATATTATTGTTGTTGTCCTTAGTTTGTGTAGATGTTAGGAGCCGATAGATGACTATCATCAAAAATTAATTAAAAATTAACCACTTTCTTGGCTGAACCTCTCTCTCCCTTGCGAGAGATTTATTTTATTTGTTCGCATACCTGGTGATGAGTGATTTTTTTTCTTCCCTTAGTATACAGTAAATTCGGATTCGTGTTGAAAAAAAATTTAAAATTAATCGAAAGACGTGATGTCACAATGCTAACTTTAGGTTCGTTTTGCAGGTTGAAAAAAATAATGCAATCGATTTGGAAAAAAAGGAACCGACTCACTATTCTGAACTCGATCCGAAAACAATGTCTCTACCGCATTTGCGCAAGGAATTGGAAGCTAGAAGTATCAATAATAAAGGTATTGTATTAAAACTGATACTGTAAAGTTGTTTAATCCATCCCACTGTCAAAATTTGCTGATTAATTCTCAAGTTCTAATATGAATAATATTGATTTTGCTTTAAAATTTATACAATAAATCAGATTGTTACAACTTAGTCAAAGCATGATCGTGTGAGTAAAAATATCAGGAAACAATCTTTTCAATTTAGTTTCATCATTAGTTAAGCAGTGTAAAAAAAACCCAACTTATTTAATTATACAAGTGCTCCAGATTTAATGAGAATTACAATTTTTTTACCAAAAGGGTTTATATGGTAAGAAATATTGAGAATTACAATATTTCTTACCATATAAACCCCACAAATGTTTTTCCACTTTAGTCGTTCTATCAAAAACCTATTTATTTTCTCCATAATATCTTCGCTTTTTGTAATATTTTCACCATATCAAAAAATAGTAATTCTTTGCTATCATCTGAATAAATATATTTCACGAAGACAAGCAACTAAGAAAACCAATTTATGTCTGTTAATCATCAACTTGAAAAGAAAATTGATGAAATTTTGATTTTTAACAGAGATATTCGTTGCATCTTTATTTCATCAATCTATTTACAATAATTAAATTCACTATTTTTTAACCGTAACCGGATGAAACAACGTAATTAGTTGCCAATATAATATTAATTATAAATCTATTTTTTAATTTGTTCTGAATTGTCATGGTTCTGTTTATCGCTGTTCTGTTTTGTCACGGTTCTGATTAGACATGTTCTGTTTATTCAAAGAACTGGATTTGGAGTTCTTTTATTTGCACAAAAGTAGTTATACGTTAGAGCAGGGGCTCCCAACCCCGTGCCCGCGGGCGCCATGGCACCCGCTATATATATGATCTCTATATATAAGATCGCTATATATGAAACGTTTTATAAGCCTAAACTTTATCTAAATAAAATATAAAAAAAAAACAGTTTTTTGCTTCAAAACACGCTGTGTTTAAGTCCCCATATGAGCCATTTTGAGACTTGCAGAAGAGTTAACGCTCTTAATTGCTTGATTTTGAAGATTTAAAATTTAATTTTTAGTATCGTATAGATTTTTAGAATAGATTTTTTTTTAAATAAATATAAATTACATTTGCTTTTAAACTTCAATACACTGATAGAAAATAAAAACTGCAAAGTTTAACAAATTTAGATCTATCATTAAATAACACAATATTTGTCTGCTCTTTCTGAAAATCATCTTCTGATCCATGTGTCATATCACAGTCGTGCCATAGTTGGTGTGAGCACTCTTGAGTGTTAAATGTTAAGCTAGAAAAATCATGCAAAAAAATGGTGTACTCGCTCTTTTCCATTTGCCACTTGATTCATTTGCCATTATTACATATGAGAAACAAACAATATTTATTTTTAAAATACTATTGGATTTGTGGTTTCAAATATGTAGCTATGATTGTTGTTTAAATCTAAAATAAACTTTCTTTAGGTTTAAAATCTCAACTAATTGCTAGATTAGCAAAATGTGTCAAACAAGAAGCAAGTAAGGATGAACCAGCCGACAATAATGTCGGTGAACCTGAAGCAGAAGAATTAGAAACTGAAATGGAAGTAGATAGCACTGCAACAATCGAAGACCAAAATACCGATACAGATAAGAAGAAGGTGATAAATTTGACTTTTTGTATACCACTCCTAAGATCTGCTATTTATATTTTAAAAAATGATTTATGTTTTCAGGAAGATGATAAAGAGAAAAATCAAGAAAAAGAAGACGCATTATGGAAATCGCGGCACAAGCTACCGTCGAGTCCTCATTTGATAGTGCATCCATCTCGTGTCGCTAAATCAGGAAAATTCGATTGCACCGTCATGAGCTTATCTTTATTGTTGGATTATAGACCGGAAGACTCGAAAGAACATTCGTTTGAAGTGTCACTATTTGCGGAGCTTTTCAATGAAATGCTGATGAGAGATTTCGGTTTCAATATTTATAAAGCGCTATACACGCTTCCGGATAAACCAAAGGAAGAGAAAGAAGAGAAGAAGAAAGAGGAAGTGAAGAAGAATGGCCGAGATTCAAAAGATAAAAAAATTGATGACGGCAAGGATAAAAAATTGGATGATAAGGATAAAAAAGATGATGTTAAAAAGTCTGATTCAAAGAAAGATGATAAAGATAAATCTAAGAAGGACGATAAAAGAGTAAGTTTTAAGTTTGTAATATTATTATTAGATTTTGGTGTTGATTTATATGTTTAATTAGGACGATGTGTCAAGCTATGGAGAGGAAGAAAACAGTAACGATAGAAAGTCTTATTCCGGCGATAAGAAAGACAAAGATAAGAAGGAGAAGAATAAGCTAGTTACCAAAGAACCTCATCTGTTGTTATCGTTTGTTTATTTCGACACTTCTCACTGCGGTTATATTTTCGAGAAGGATATTGAAGAGCTGCTCTATACGTTGGGATTGAATCTTTCTCGGGCTCAAGTAAGAAAGCTGGTGTCTAAAGTCGTCACCAGAGAAGCATTTCACTATAGAAGACTGACTGATAAACCAAAGGATGAAATAGAAGAACCTTGCAAGGAAGAAGGTGCCGAAGATCAAGCTATGGACGTAACCATGAGCAAAGTCGATCTATTAGAATTGGCCACTGGTAACAAGAAACTTTTACCAGTCTTCAAAGATGACAATCAACAATCAGATTCTGGAGAGCCTTCTAATAAAAAGACTAAAACGGATAATGAAAATGAAGGTATGTTATTGAGATTTTGCTAATGTTTAAATGATATTTATGCAGTTTATTGTGCTTTAGGATTCGTGTCTTATAAAGGAGGTCTGCTCGATATTGAGAAACTGATGAATCAGTTGAAACGGAGTGAGCAAGCTCGACTTGATACTGAAGCCAAATTGGTCGAGATCAAGCTGGAGAACTCAAAAATATTGGATAAGCAAACAAAGCATATATCATCGATATCGACATTGAACAGTGAATTGGAAGAACTTAAGAATAAGTTGAATGAAACGGAATTTAATCTCTCCAAAAAAACGGTTTATATTAGAAGATTATTATATTTGTAGTACTTGCAAAAATATTTTATTACACTTTATTTTTAGATAAGCTCAAGACTTTTTCATACTGCCTTAAAAGAAATTGATGTAAAAGTCATGTCTGTCCTTCATTCTAATCTGTACGATGATTCTGATTACAATAAAGGGAAGCAGGAGACTTCGAGGTTAGTTAAATTAAACAATTAGATCATCACCTTTTATCGTCATATTTATCTATACGATGTTTCAGATGGAATAGTGATAGAAAAAGCGAGTCAAATGATTCCAGTTATATTAAATCAGAGAAATACGATAGAGATAGAGAAGATTCATCCGGAGAAACAAAAATTAAAATTGAAACTAAAGGAGACGACGAAAAATCTCATCATTGATCTCATCTAAAAAGAAATCCATAGATCAAATAAATATGACGTGTCATATCAAATTTAGGCTATATTTAACATAAGTGTGAGATGTGTTTATGCTAGTCTTTTATAATTGACAAACTTATCTTGTAATTGTATTTAGTTTGGTTTAACATGGTTCCTCTTTTTATAACCAGACGTAAGTTAACTATTTTGATATAAAGAAAAGGCACTAACGTTTAGTATTTAGTATAATCTAATAAGTAAATAAAAACGTTTTCAGAACACTGATTTTTAAGTTTTATTGATAGTTTGATTAAAGTGTTAACGAAAAGCTCGAATTATGAATTTGTTACCTACAAGTACATTCGAGTGTATTTTTTTTTCTTAGATTAAATGAGTGTTACTGAGATTGATTGATGTATATTTACGTTTAATACTACATATTTAAAGTATTAAGTCTGTATTTGTTGCTATTATATTATGTTTTTATATTAAGTATTGTTTTAATTTTATATAAATACTCCATTCCTATTTATCCCTAGATCTTTTTTTAATCAAAATTTTATTTCAACATGATAAAAAATATATAGTTGAAACATTGGAACAGAAATCCTTTGATGGTTAGCAATATTTTTTATTTTATATGAGTTCTACATATTTCTTCAGTTCTTTTCAATCAAGCAGATTCACTAGAACGGGTTTTATATCCTTTTATAAGAAAATAAATATTGCTCTTTTTTAATTAACTAGCAAATTAAATGATCAATATTCTAAATCAACAGTTGGTTAATTGAACAAAATTCTTATAACTTGATGTAAGTGTTTAATAAATTTTAGTTATTTAGTCATATAGTTATATCAAAAAAAAAATCTTTTTAATACTACAAATCAAACATATTTGCCTGTACACGTGCAGTGCGGTGGTATAGAAATGCATGGGTTAAATGGCTTACTTTCACTTCTTGCACGGTATCTACATATGGAACCTCTCCCACTGCCCATGAGTTGCTTTTTGGAGTTCACGCGTGTTGCTGAAGATTTTGCTCATTTACTTTATAATTTAATATTTGATTGTTTTATTACAAATTTTATTCTATGCCTCATTAACGAGATATTTTCTGGAACGTATCTTCTGCAAAAATCTAGGGTTGAGACCAGGGCCGGCCCGAGGGGCAGGCAGTACAGGCGATCGCCTGGGGCGCCGTGATACCAAATAAAGGCGCAATATTCACTTAAAATTATCAAACAATATTGTTAAAGAATATAATCGGATATTATTTTTTGTATACACTACTGTGCACTCTTTAGATTATTTCACGAGCAAAAAATTGCGACGAAAATAAAACTACAAATTCTTAAATACCCACAATCTCAAAAAATAGTATGGTGTCAAATATAATATTAAATTACTTTAATTCGAATTATATTTTTGTGCTCATGTAATGAGTTATTAAAGTATTACTAGGGGGAGGGGGGCGCAAATTTAGTTTTTGCCTGGGGCGCCAAATAACCTAGGGCCGGCCCTGGTTGAGACTTACGTTTAAAATACACGAAAAGGCGATCGGTTACTATTGTTAAAATCCCACCAGTGTTTGTAGTATTATCGTTTACTTTTGCACATTCTGTGCTTAGATTAGTTCATTTAATAATTCGTCAGTCAAATTGTGACCTACAATTTACAAAGGCTTTAAAAAATAAGAAGAATAGACATTAAGACAATACATAGTTCTTTATCTATTTCAAAAATTACTCAAATTTGCACATATTTCGTAATTTGGGTTTAACATAAAAATATACTGTAAGTAAGCATTCACTTATCAAGAATAGTGACTTCTAAAATAATTATGAAAACGTTTTTTATTACTTTTTAAAGCTTAAGTGCCGCCTGATTAATATACCTAGACTTTATGCTGATACATATTGATGAAGTATTTTGCAAGAATGGGAGTATTATAAAACATATCCTATCAACTTTTTGCTCATCTGTAATTGGTAAGAATTTTTTTTTATTTATAAAAGTTTATTTCAAAATGATACATAGATTGGTACGAATAGTGCTGTAACTAGACAGCAGGGATGTCATTTATATTTAGGTCAATTAATAAAATTCTATGAATCTGAATGAAATCGAAATTTTAAAAAAAAACGAGCACTGACTGACTGGCCAACTTTGCCCCCTCCATGTTGGAAAAGATATTTTTTATAAATTTTTAGGTTATCCATCAAAGAAAATCTAAAAACACAGTTGAATCTCTCTTGAAAATATTTTTTAAATATTGAAATTCATATTCACCAATACATTTTCACCAGTAGCTATATGTTTTTACCAGCGAAAATATAATTAATCTGACAGATGATAGCATAAATACATGATTTCAACTTTTCTATACGTAGTAATGTATATATTTACTTGCTTAAATGTTTTAAAGTCAATGTATTTTTTCAGTGAAGTTATATTTTTACCAGTAGATATATATTTATACTAGCGAAAGTATATTTTAACTGATAGGCGCTAGTAAACCAATATGCTGCTCTAAAATGTCTATGAAACTTAATTCAACAGTTGTGAAATGTCCATTTGCTGTTTAAATCCAAACATAACCTACACGAATTAACCAAAACCAAATTGCCCGAAGAAAGCTAAAAAACTAATCATATTTTAAGAACTTTCATTAGCTCAAGTCCAAAATATAAACTAAGCTAATTCATCTCTCAGGGTAAAATAAGCGAAAAAATTACAGACAGACGTCGCATCTCGCATATTGCTCCATAGTTAGTCTGCATTTCGATATTTTACTATGTTTTAAAAATATGATAGCTATTCTTACCGATATCACAACGGAATTTTGATATGAGAGTATCGGTCAAAGTGTATTCAAACCGAATTTTAGGCAATAGGAGGGCGCAAAAACAATTATCACTTCTCAGAAGGAAAAAATTCATGGCAAAAGCAATAAAATCGTGTCGGCGCCGTCGTAGTGGGAACGCTCGGTAACGAGCGTTCCCACTGCGACGGCGACGGCACGATTTTATTGCTTTTGACGTGGATTTTTGACTTCTGAGAAGGGATAATTGTTATTTGCGATCTCCTATTGGTCAAAATTCGGTTTAGATGTGCTTCATTCGATTCTCAATTATTATAAGTAGTAATATTATAAATAGTCTTAATATGAACACTAGATAAATGAGCGTTTCCACTGTAAGTATTAATACTGTCATTAGTAATATAAAATAAGTAAAAATTAGGATTGCACAAACAAAACCATAAGTCGCATTATAAAGTATCGCTTGTTCCTATACCCATATTTACATAATAGCATGTCAGTGTTTTGACCTGAAAGACCATAGTCCAATTACTATTTTATAGTTATATATTTAATCGATCATCACAGATTAGGTTTTCCTAGATTTTCATAATCTTATGAATAATTATCGTGACGAATAGTTCAATTAAAAACAAAGTCGGTCATTTTAAATGACACATATTTATTCTAAACTGTAGTAATAATTTATAATTGATAACATATATGTCATTGATTGCTTGACTTTGGTTTCAGTCTTGTGTCACACTACATGTTTAGTAGTTGTTGATTGTGTTTACATGGTTGCGGGCTAAGTTTTTGTTTTAATGCACATTTTTAGACGATTTTAGAACTTTTAGTTCTTCGAAGCTAACTACATATCGGGTTCGTGTCTAACTGCGGGCCGCGCGTTCAACTTCTCTGCTTGCCAGAACAGGTGGTTTAGCCAGGTGAGTGTTCTCCAGTGTTCAAACTGTTCTTGCACGAGGAGGTCTTGCCCTCCCGCGTCCCAACATGTAAACAAACACACCGGTGTGTCCCAAACTAGTCGTTAACTTAGTAAAATAACAAACGCATAGTGTCGTAATTGCCAAGTGGTTGAAAGTTTAACTAAAGTGAGTTTTTCATTGAACGTTTCGGACGAATCCAATTAGTGACACAAGTGATATATGTGTAAGTAGATTAGGTGTAGTATTTAGAATGCCTTGTTAGGTTTATAAGTACTGTATACAAAATAGCTAAGAAATAAGGGAACAATGAAACGAAGTTATGTTTTATTTATATGGTTGATTCATCGGATTGACATCATCAAACCATAAATGTTTTACGATAATGCAAAGTGTTCATTCGCGTTTAAAATTATTAAATGAATTCATAATGAGATGGTTATTAAATATTAATAGCCTTTAACGCCTATGGAAATTAAGAAAAATAAAATATGATCAAACGATAATATTAATACATATGATTACATACAATGATGTAAATGTAAGTTCAAATTATTTTAAGGAATGTATCAATTAAATAAATATAATATGTAAATAAAATACTATCTGTAAATTATAATAATCATACCAATGGTTCAAGTCCAGTTCCTTAAGATATCAGTAATTATTAATCACTAACCTAAATTAGTCAGATAGTAGTCAATATATGATAAGATATTTTATGTAGTATTATTTTAGCTACACATTATTTACAACTTTGTGTTTTACAATTTTTACTTCTGTCTATTGCAATTGTATAATCATTCATTCAAATAAATATATTTTACAAGAATCACTAATACTTTTATCTGTATGTCCATTGAAGTATGTATTTTTCCAAGAAGTTTTAATACTAAAGCTTATTTAAAAAAAAGCAATTTGCACGTATGATATATTCAATTCAGAAATGATTCGAATCAATCTATTCTCTCTTTATATGGCTCTCGTTTGCAATTATAACAACTCATATTCATATACAAAAAAAAGTATATTGATAAATATATCATATATTAACGTTTCTGCGTATTCCAATTGAAAATATTTATTTATTTTATCATAGCTTTAAGTAATTACATATAATATAATAAACAATATCTTCCCAGGAATTTAATTAAAAAGATGTGTTCATCAGATTGTTAAGAAATACGCTATTTAAATAAATTAAAAAGATACACAAAATATATTTTAAAACAATGTAAACCGACTTTCTCAATTGTACTTTGTATTTATTTTAATAGTATTATATATACAGCATTCAAGACATTAAAAAAATATAATATTGTGCCATTAATTCGCATGTGTTGTGCAATACATTTATTATCTGATTTAAATTCTATTGATTTCCCATCTTTATTATAATATGATAAAAAAAAAAATTTTTATAAAAAAAACGCTCTCTTATTTTATTATTGCGACTAATGCAGTTCGGCCCATAACAGTCTTTAAATTAGAGTTTTTGTGGTTCAGACAAGAGGTTTTCATTGTAAAATAATTTTAATATGATGACTTATATATGATTTATAGCTATTTATATTTAAAATACAACTGTTAAATATTGAGCAAAAGCTTAACAATAATTTAATATTTATTAAACAATGAAAAATACACTAATTAAATAAATTACAAATGTATACAAAAAATGTAAATATACATATTTCAATGTATTTTTATTGATTTTTTGAAATATTGCGCCATTAATTTGCATGTGTTGTGTAATACAAATATTATTTCATTAAAATTCTATCGATTTCTCATAATTTTGCTCTTTATAGTAATATCTACTTAATTTTTGAATACACGTATTAGTCAACTAAATAAATAAAATAAATATGTCAATTAAACAAATTACAAATATAAACAAAATATTGTTTACAACAATGAAAATTTTTCCATTGTTTTCCATTTTCCACCAGTTCGCACGTATTGTACAATACTGATATTATTCGGAACAAATACTATCGATTATTTAAATATATTTTTAATATGTAATAAAACTGAAAAATAAAATATATTGCAAAGAACTCGTGATTGTGATTAATGCTATTCGGTCCATAACGGTCATTTAATCAGGGCTTTCACGGTTTGGACAAGAGAAAAATTTTAATTAAATCATGTATGTGGCGACCGCACACAAGTCCTCGTTACGACCAGAAAAAATCATAAATAGCACGCAAGGATTCTCCGGTGCATTGAAAGAATATTTCTTTGTTGCGAAACACAATATTACCGTTCCATTATACGACCTTGGGCAATGTCCATCAAGCAAATGTCGCTTTCTAAAGGCGTACGTATACATATTTCGCGGTTCTAAGAAACGAGTGGCTGGATGATCGCTGCATGGTTGCGATTGGTCAGCAAGCTTTACAGTCCTGGATATATGAACCTGGACTCTGATGAGGAGAAGGCAGATACTCGAAGACAACATACTGTCATTGGCGCTCATCGAGAGGGACTCTTCCATACGAGCATCACCGTTGCAGAGAGGGATCATCTTCCGCTATACTGTCGCTGCCACGCCACCTACAATACCTTTGATGTCCTCTCGCGGACACCATACCTGCGTCAGCTTCTCCACCACCACTCGGAGAAAACATCTGGCCATTTAATGTCTTTCGCAAGTGTAATATAATAAAATAAAACTCTAACTAGATTCCACCAAGCGTCTCACTGGCTACGAAGTCACACTTAAATATATATATGATGATGGCTTATTGAAATTTAAAATTCGACTTTTGAATAGTGTTAGTCAATATGAATGTGTTGCAATAAATTATTTAAGCACTACAACTAATAAAATAAATAATTGTAAAAATGAACTAATTTTGACTTAAAATTAATATGACATTGAATTTTTATATAAGCCATATGCGAGTATTAAATTTGTATGTCTTTTTTGCTAATATATAAACTTTTTTATTCGTTTTATTATCGTACATAACAATAACAGTAAATAATATATACATACGTTCTCTTTTTTAGGTCACCTTGTATATTAATTTGATAAAAAATATTTATTAGTAATTATAGAACACAGTTTTAAGCCAGACTGTATGATTTACTTATGAAAAATAATAGCACTTAAAATGCGCTTAACTCATTCCGCAAAGATCATATAATAAAAATGCTTATGAAATGAAAAACTTTACATAAAAAAGTTACATAAAAATCAAATACACAACCTCAATCCGATGACATATAAAAATGTAATATGATTTTTAGTGTACTTTTAACCGCACTATTTGAGGTTAACTATTTTTTTCAAACGGTTTAAAATTCAATAACCGTTTTTTATCGCATTAACAATTTGTTTGTCTAGAAACATATTTATGTATATATACATACATTAAAATTAGCAGTTCTAATATACATTTTCTTTTTAATATATTTTATTTAGTACGTAACGTATTACGATACGACACATACACATATTTTATATTCAGCTTATAAATTCGCGTGTTGAATTTATGTACTTACTATAATTTTTTGTATAGAGCGCGTGCATAAGTGAGAGTTATCTTTGCTTCACGGTCGAATTATTTATTGCATTTAAATGCATATCCTATACGTAGAAAAAGTTTATTATCTCTGTTAATAATCTCAAAGTGATATACGCCGACTAACGTAATAAAATATACATTAAAGGAAAGTAAGAAAGTTTTATAATGTTGTAAAGAGTAATGATTAGGCCATAAAAAAATTGAAAAATTAAAGAAAATAAGATTTAAAATATGTAGATGTATCAAACACTCTCGATTGTATATCATTTTAAATTGGAACTGTTTCACTAAAAATGTGTATTATACCTTAAGATACTTGTATTTGCAAACGTTTAACTTAAGACTGAAAAACTTGTTACTGATTTATTATTATTAGCATTTAAAAAATATGTTCAATATTATGTGTGGTTTTAGAGATAAACTGAGAATTTCAGCTTTTTGCAGATTTTTTTAATATTTCTATTTTATTAAGATTAATAGTATTTAATTAAATAACATGCATTTTTTGGCCAAATTCGAGGAATTCATCCCCTATATTCCCATGACCTTTTTAAACATTTATACTTATTTCTTTAAAATACGAAATTTAATAATCAGAGTAATATTACAAAAGCTTTTGACCACTCCATATCCTCGATTTTTTTTTTATAAATCCATTGTTAAATCTTTGGAAAATTGCGATTTATCTAAATGGAGCATATTTTAATTATTGAAATTGTAATAAAAAATAGCAGTTTATATCACAACAAAAAACAATATAATAGAAATTAAGCAAATATTCATACAATTATAGCTACAACATTGTGGTAGATATAACTATTAAAATCGACTCAATTTTTACATCTTGCTCTATTTTTTATTATTTTTGAATAAATCATCAGTCAAATTCTTCACACACAGCGAAAGTGTAACGATTGCGTTGAAAACGTATAAATTTCCGCGAATTAATTCAGCACAACCGTCGTTGCGTGGCGAACAATTTTAGATTTACATGATAATTTTTTTAGTATAAATAATAATGTTAGTATCATCTGAAAAAATCGTGTTTTACGATAGCCAGACACGATAATAGACGACAAAAGCGAGGCATCAAACCGTGAAGAAGAAGAAATAGTAAAACACGATGTCGTAATCGAATTGTCGTATTTTTTATTCTACTTACCATTAGTTTTGCACTGAAGACAACATTTTTTTATTTTACTGAAGCTCTTTTCACACAATAATAATAGTAAAAAATGATATATAAATTGGAAGAATATTAGTTTGACTATTTTAATATTAAAGTATAATATTAATATTCGACTTGCAAATTTAAAAAGATGACCTTATGATATACATATATAAACGTTTACAATTAAATATGTTAATGCCAAAAAATCAAAATACAAACAGTTTCAGTAAAACAATTGAAACGAATTTTTTCATTTGTTTTAATAGATTAAATAGAAAATGTGTTGCTAAGCATATTACAATTATTTATCAACTGCTTAATAATAAAATCTATATTTTATATTTATATAATAAAATTAATAAATACAAAAATATTCAATTATTTTAAGGTAAACTTTTAATTTATATTATCTATAATATATAAAAGAAAATACACGCGTGTGTCTGTCACAAGAACGTGACATTCTTGTCTTGTAGCAATGGATGATTTACAATAAAATATATATCAACATGATTGAATCAAAATGACATTAATAAATCATTTTCACCCCAATGTGAAGTTAACCAATTTATTTATGTAATATACAATGTTGTCAACCACTGCAACATCTCATTTAAATGAACATCGTCCAACCTTCAAACGTAAACAGCATCCAAATTGCTTGAACAAAGATCATGTTAATTTATATGCACTATGACTAACTATTAATCAATTCATTTATTTTTTCAGAGGCTTCCAACCTTCTTATGGGGCAATGTGTGTCCCGTGATTCTATGGCCCCATATGCGGCCGTCCATCACTACGATGTTGGCAGCATACACGGCTTTCACGGAATAGACAACTACTATTATGATGTAAGTGCATTTTTATTTCTTCTACAATTTCTAATTTATTACCAATCTCGGTTTTTATCAATACAAAAGATTTTGATTTCAACAAGCACTTAAGTACGAGCGTAAACTTGAACTTTGACATTTAGTACACGATACTTGAGGTATGACCCACATTTGAGGTACACAGCTAACTAAAAAAGGAGATTCGCGATTAATGTATATACAATATGAGAGGCTTTGGTTAAAACCACGTGGGCGTTGAATAGTTGCATAGACGATCTTCTTGGAAATAATTGATTTTTTTAATTGTTAAGAAACTTGATACAGCGTGTAACAGAAAAACTGTGGGCTCTTACATTCTACTCGTTTTTCGAGTTCACTTTCTTCGACATCACAATCACGTCCGGTAAACATTTCTTCTCAATATGGAAACTTGTAATAATTATATGTGTATAATGTACAATTATACGGAGACGTTCTAATTACATATTCTGTTACAATTCGAAACGCAATATATTGTAGTATGTATAAATACATATATGGAATGAAAAGTTAGAATAAGTGGTAATATCAGATTTAAGTAGACCATTCTTACATAAAAGTTATAGTGCTCTATATAATTCAGGAAAAATATAGACCACACATTTGATTTATTTATTTTTATTTATTTTATAACCAGAACATTAAGGTATAGTAATAAAATATTTGTGATGTGCAACTGGGAGTATATTATGCCTGCACTACACTCTCTTGAAGTTGGCCAAGGTTGGCCAAGGACGGAAAATATAGTGGGTTACTTCGGCCGACTTCGGTTCTGCCCGCTCTAAAACTTTCGGAAGTTGTCTGAGGTTACCGAGAACGGGAGGTAAAGTGGGGGGGGGGGTAATTCAGTCGACTTGGCCAGCTTCAAGCGCTTCCGAACATTGTCGGCATTATTTCCGAGTCGAAGTCGGAGCTGCTCTTTCGAGCGCGAGCGGTGAGATACTTCCCCTTTCGCTCTCTCGTGTGTTAAGTGACGAGAGTGAGAGAGATAATGATATGGTTTTTCGCAAACTGAGATAGAACGAGTAACTCGGTGCAATTTCAATATGCGCGTAGGCGTCCTATGGTTAACACGCATGTCGAGCGCTTCATCGTGGTCACGTGGTCAAGTTATAATACCACATGCTTATCGGGGACTACAACAGACTCTTACTGACATCTTTGAATATTTTAGGGCACCAAAAGGGATTAATTATATTTTTGATTGTATATTCTTCTAACAGATATCGTTATTATATTTTTTTTCATATAAAATTATATAATTAAAAAATAATTAGTGGTACTTGATTTTGTTAAAAAAATCGTTTCGAATATTCTTATGTATTTTCCTAGATCGGTTTATATAAATGTCACACCATAACGAATTCTCATTTAGAATCGATGGCGACAAATTCTAGGATAGTCACACATGTGGTGTTCGTATTCTGAAGTATCATTTTTATGCCTTATGGCATTTTGCAAAAGCCGACAAAGATTTTGCGTAAATTGAATATTTACGACCGAAAAGTTTTCATTGATATTCTATTGGTGAGTGCCCACACAAACTTTTATAATTATTAGTAGCGTAATTTTAATAAAATGACAATTTAAAAATTGCGATTATTTGGCACTTTTATCGATCGCGCGCAAATATGCCGGCTGTACGTGACAGAAGCCGCCGTCCGGACGTCATTCACGCCGCGAAGCGCGCGGGCATATGAAATTTGCGACTGTGCGGTAGATCTCGGCCGACTTCAGTTGTAACTTCGGTTCGGAAAACTTCCAGAGAGTGTTGTGCAGGCATTATACCCTGTGCTACGTGTTGAATTAGCCTTTAAACATTCCAAAACTTATAAGCATTTAGTATCTTATTACATACCAAGAAATGTCATGCATCGCGACGAATTGTTACAATATACATACATATATTTTTTAAGGGACCACCCGTTAGGCGTTAGGTGAACATGCATTCTGATAATCGATGATTTTTATTTCTCAAGAAATGAGAATTCTCGTCTTCGCTTCTCAAATTTCTCGAGAAAATTTGTTGATATATAATAAATAACATTTTTACATTCTGCAAAAAATGTTGTTTTGTGTTGATGTTGGTTTAATCGACATCAAGGCTTCAAATATGCACTGTAAATTATTTGTTCTCTTGCCCATCGATTAAAATATTTTGAATTCTTTTTACATTAGTCTGTAAGATGTTGGTTTTCTTACACTACTCTCTATAATGCTGACAGTTTTTTTTCGCTAATTGTTGCGCCAATAATAATCTAGTACGAGTCTTCAGACCGATACTATTAAAGTCGTCAAATTTTGGTTCAGCCCAGACGTTTTCTTTGAGCAGCCATGAGCCACAAACTGCACATTTTATTTAAATTATTGCACTTAATAAATCCAACCCTTCGGGTGGGCAACCAGCTTTTAACGGCCGGGTGAGCGGTTTCTTACCTCCTTAGTACTTAGTACTAAGAATGTTTTATTAGTGTTTCTCCCGAGCATTAAAGAAAATGGGCATCGTTGGCTAGCCTGCATTGCACTTGCATTGCTGAGGGTATAGGCGATGAAGGGCAATAATACACAGATTGTGTTGCAATTAGACATTGATACAAATGATAGGCGGACGAGGCCTCACCGACCGTTGCGGTCCCGTCGTGATCCACCAAAGAATGCCGCTTAGCTTTCCGGCCAAATACCGCATTTGTACGCGGGTTGCAATAATAGTGATTAAGCATGACACGGGCAGCAAATTAAAAAAACATAAAAATAACTAATTGTCTAAAAATATCGGAACAAATTGTTTATTGGCTCAATTTCTTCTTCATCTAATCAATATTCTGAATGTGAACCGGTCATAATTGCAACAACATAACGACTGAAACATTAATCGCATGAATCCATTTTTAAATAAAAAAATATTTTATATTCATTTATTTCATGTCGTAAAATAAATTTAAGAATAATTGCCTTGGGTGGCTATGTTGGCTTTCTAATCGATTAATTTCGGAATAAGTTTAAAGCTTTTTTATTTGTTTTAAATAGCAAATTTAAGCGACAACAGATGGAGGAAGATGCAATTCGCAGTACAATATAAGTTACATCCCCGTCTCCCGCTTTTAACCGATAAGCGTCGCGAGGCAATGATTCTCGTCTCCCAGAGTATTGATTTTGTGATTGTTAAATATTTGGTGATGGATGTATAATATTAAATTGGAAGTTGCATGAAAAAGTCATACAATATTATGTTTGATAATGGATAAATCAAGTTTTATTATGAATTTGAATATCTTGGTCTCATTTCTGAATTATATATCTAGTCCGTTATTTAAATATGTATTTTGTGTTCGATGTTAAACCTTATCTAATGCTTTTACATGGAGTATAACCGTGTATATTTCAACATTCATATCTCGACATTTCTCGGTCAACATTTGAATACAACAAAGCATCTTTCTCGTGCTGTCAATCTAGGTTTTACTAATAAATATTTTCTTGGCGATACTGAATACTTTTCCATTGACTTGTTGAGTATTGTAAAAAATGTCGATTTGAGTAGTTTTGTTGGAAGCATACCGGTACAATTGAAAGAATGAAGCTAAAGAGATTCCAAAGCTTTGATTCGTCGTCGTGTCAACGGGATTGCATAACCACATGTTGTGGTTTATCGTGTACTTCTTTGCTCAAAAAAACCGATTGTATTCGGTGAAAGGCATTCACTTGAGATCAACCAACCGTAGTTTTGCAATAGACATACGAGACTAGAATGCAAAAGCAGATAGCATCGTGACGCTATCAGTTCGATCGGAATCTGTCATGGCACTGCAGGTGAAAAAGCACCTAGGAAATCTTATCCAATTCACCTTTCACCATGACTCTTAAAAAAATTAATCTTGTAATATCGCCATAGTTAAACGCATTCGATTTCATGCCTTTTAGCGCAAGCTGTGCAGGAAGTGTCTCAGAGGGGAGCGCTTAAAGTGCTTCTAACGACCGGCAATAAGCATCCGCCATAATTTGCAATCGTGTCTTATTAATAAGCGCCTCTATTTTCTTTAAGCGGCACCTCTTTCTAAGAAGAACCAAACGAGACATTGACCATTGAACAAGTATCCGGTCAAATCTGCTAACGGTACATAGAATTAAGCCTTGTTATTTTTTTTTGACGCGGACGAACGATGATCGAGATCGATTTTGGTTTGGGTCACTTGATAAGAAGTCTTAGAAATAAATGGAATTATCTTGATTTGTGATTGAGTTTCTATTTTCGACGAAGAATCGAGATCATTCTGAACCAGTGATTTTTTTTCGGAATCGTGAGAGCCGAAAAGTTATTTGATATTTATCATACTTTCTTTATAACATAAATCGAATATATTTTATCTGTACATTTTTCATGTTGTACAAAAAGGAAGTTAAGATTTTGTTTATGTCTGTATAGCATTAATTAGGAAACAAATTACCCGTACAATATTTATGCGACATTTTCATTATATTGTATGGCTTCAAACTTATTTTTTATAAATATTTTTTTTCACCCCGATATTACAAATTTATTTGAATAATCAACTTTCAACTTAAAAGTTGAAAATAGTTTATCTAGAAATCGCAGGCAGAATGACATGTGCAAATGTTACGTCGCTACTGTTAGATACAGATATCCGTCAATATTTATATCAATATTTATATCTTTAAAAGGAACCAATTACGAGCGTTAACTATATGCCAAGTCGCATAAAAACTCGTTCGGGGGCCCGGTCAATTTACCGTAAGACTCGTTTTTTATTAAAAATTGTTTTTAAATGCAAATTAAGCTTCTAAACACTCTTTGGGTACGACATTTTTCAGTAGGATTACATTTTGCAAAGTTATGACATTTTAAATTTTTACATTGGCCGCCATTTTGTAAAAAAAATTTATATATTTTTTTCATACAAAACGTATAAGGTGTGCTCGGTAGTTCTATACGATACTAAAAATTTAATTTTTAATCTTTAAAACCAAGCAGTTAATAGCGTTAACTCTTCTGAAAATCTCAAAATGGCTCGTATGGGGGTCCGATCGAACTGATACATCGCTTGTTTTGAAGCAAAAAACTATTTTTTTTATATTTTATTTGGATGTAGTTAGGCTTGTAAACGTTGCGTGTATAGCAATCTTATCGTTAAAATTTAAACTTACTGAGTTACGAGTGATTAAATTTTTATACTTGTCGCCATTTTGCAAAAAATTGATACATTGGATTTTGCTAACAAACATACACAGGATGCTCTAGAATTCTATACTGTCACAAAAATTCAACTTTAAATATGTATAAATAAGCTCACACTGACCTTAACTATATTGCAAGTCTTATGAGCGTATGTATGGTGGGTCGATCGACTCATAACACTAAACGTGTTTTGGAAAAAAAAACTTTTTTTATTTAATTTTTAATTTTTTTAAACGGTATCGTAAGTATATTCGAAAGCTCAATTTCGTTTAAAAAAATCAAGTCTATATCTTTAAAAGGAACCAAATACGAGCGTTAACTATATGCCAAGTAGCATAAAAGCTCGTTCGGGGGCCCGGTCAATTTACCGTAAGACTCGGTTTTTATTGAAAAAATAAAATTAAAAATTGTTTTTAAATGAAAATTAAGCTTCTAAACGCTTTTTGCATACGATATATTTTAGTAGGATTTCATTTTTTTATACAAAACGTATTTTTTCATACAAAACCTTTTAAAGAGGGTTTAAAGTAAAAAAAACATTAACCTGTACACGAGATATAAGAAGACAAAATATCTCGTATTAAATTTTTTCTTTGAGAATTGTTAAGGTCAAAATTTTTGTATTTCATATATATGTATTAAGGTATATTTAAGGATGGAATAGCGTAGTTCGTAACGTCTCAGACTAGTAACTTTGAGGTGGTAGGCTCGAGCCCCGGCAGCGACACTCGAATTTTTATTCATAAAAATGCGCTATTATTAAAAAAACTCGCCCCAGCTGCAGTGACATGTATTGATTATAAATTGTATAGCACATAATAATTTATAATTAATAATAAAGATGTCACCGATTCACAGACTTTCAGTTTAGGTATAAATTATGTCTGATTGACTTATTCAGTTGGTACAGATTTCCCCGTTGTAACGCATTGGGCTTACGCCTGTCAGGTTACAACGGAAGACTTAGTAAAAATAAATAAATGTAGATGCTTTAGTTTATTAACGATTATTATAATATTTGCTTTAAATATATTTTCAATGATGTTTACAGAATTAATTCAAAATATATTTAAACTTTACTTAATAAAAATAATTATTTATTAATAATTTTATATAAAATATAGTGATTAAAATACATTTGTAGGAAAAGTTTTTTTTTTAAATATTTGTATGCTTTTATTTTAATATTTAATTTCTAAATAATGATTGTCTATTTTTTTATAATAATTAAAGAATGAACGTTAAGATTACAGCCCTAAAAATATCACATCTATTATTTTCTTTCTGAAAAAACCCACAACACGTTCCAACAAAATTTATCTTTCTTGTTAGCAGTCGAGATGAAGATAAGGGTTATTAATAAGGGTTTATTACAGTAAATGGGTTACTGTGAAAAATTAATATTTTGCAATAAGCAAATCGGCTAATATTTTTTTTTTTAAAAATCGTCCGCAGACACATCTATTTTACACTTTTTTTACATTATTAACTATATCATTAATATATAATATAAATCAGCGCTGTCCAACTGGCGGCCCGCGAAACTTTTTTTGCGGCCCGCGATCTATACATTTTACAGAGAAATTTTCATCAAACATTGGGGAGCAAAACTTTGTTTGTTTTGTAAACATAATTAATTTATGATGAATATTTTTGTTATAATTTTTTTTATTTCTAGTTATGGGTTATTTCTGACTTAATATTTTTCGTATAAATAAAAATTTTTAAATTAAGATTTTTCATTTACTATCCTCTTTGGCCTCCGAAATGTGTGCTAAATAAAAATGGCCCGCGGCCTAAAAGAAGTTAGACAGTGCTGATATAAATAACAATGGTCCCAATTTAGACCCCTGTGGTACACCGTGAGATATTAATTTATCATTGGAATATGCATCATTTATTTTTTTAAATAATAATTTAACAGTCCAAAAAATTTTGTTCGTATCTTTGGCAAACAACCAATCATTTATCACTACCTTTATTGCAGACTCATTGGAATGTTTTTCTCTCAATCCCGATTGTTGTTCAGATAGAATGTTTTGAGAAATAATAAAATCCTTTATAATACCAATTAACTAACAAAATAAATATATTAAATTAAAAATACCGAAATACCGGTATTAATATCATTATAAAATATATTTTTGATAATGTTGTATGTATGTATAAAACAATATTATACTCAAATTTAACATTAAGCTTCGTATACTTACATCTTACTATTATTATGATAACTAAATATTTCATTTAAGTAAATCCGCAAACATATTGTGTGTTCAATTACTTAGAGTTGTTGATAGGATACTTTTATATATTAAGCTCAAAGATAAACGGTATTTTGCATGTATCCTCCGTTCTTAAAATATTATTCAAAAGCACTACAATGAGACAAAAGGTCGAAATATAACGATGATTTTAATTTAAATACTATTTTAAAATAGAAAATTTAATTTGTCATCTGATCTTGTATTATTATATAAAAGTATTAAAGTGACACAATTTGATCTAAGGACTAAATAAGAAAGTATTTTGTATATTGCATTATTTATATAATTTTAAAAGCGACTCACTACAACTCGTTACAAATCATATATTTTTTAGTAGGCGAAATAAAGATAAGGATCATTAATTAGTAAATATTTCATTGCGTATTATTATGCTACATTCATATAATAAGCGTGAAAACAAATTGTATTTTGCAATGAATGATGCAATCATAATAGAAAATTAAATTAAATCCTTTGTTCTTAAAATATTTTTAAATGTACTACAGATAGGCAAGAAAAAATATAGATAGCACAATTTTTACAGGATTCCTTAAATACTAAACAGGAAATATGTTAAATTTTAAATACCGGTATTTATATTAAATCAATAGCATTATTTCAGTATTTAATATGCTTTAATTTACAATTATCTTACTGTGACAAAAAAAACTAATAATTATTTAATAAAATGCAGACTTGGCCATAATAATAGGTCACCCCAATAAATATGTATAAATAAAAACCGACTAAGGTTATTTAAAATATTTAGGAGGCCCACCCTTAGCTATAATTACAGCTACAAACTTTTTTGGAACACTAATGACTAGCTGGTGGACAGAGACAATTTTCTCCATTTCTAAATAATTATGCAAAAATAATAATCAGTTAGTTGTTTGTGTTCGATATAATCGACGAAATTAATACAACTGTGAATTTTGAGAGAATCATCTCACTAAAATACCCACCACCAATGCAAGGTTTTTAACAATCAAACTGCAATATATTACCTTGAAATTAATTGGTGAAAATATGGCAAAAGTGTAATACGTGTCTGACATTATATTATAGTTTCGGTCTAGACTATTTGCTCATTTATTGCTTGTCTCTTTGCATGATCTTCTGATTTTGTCAACTGTATCGAGGTCACCAATTTGGTAGACTGGAACGATCTGCAAAAGTACACCTTTAGATCGTGTTTTGTACTGTGAATATTCTAGTATCCTTCCAACCCATCTACAGAACAAAGGCTAGACGATTCCAATGGAACATTTCTAATTTTTAACAATCGCCTAACTAAACTGTTAACCTATTGTATTGCGAGTGGCATCGAAGCAAGTACAGTTACCTTTAGTGTAGACCGATCACGAGTTTAACCTTAAAGGAAGAGCAAATTCGCGACACGCAATTTCCGATCATCCAGCTATGCTGTCTTTGCTTTACGACTCCTGAAGCTGGTGCAGTCGTATGATTAACCGGTGCATTCATAACGGCAAACTGGTCGGTGGGCTCTCTTGTAAGTAAGATAAATCGAACCGTAGATGCCTTTCAAAAAACATAAAAATAACACTGCATATTCTTCTTCTTGTGCACTTGTGGTATGTGGATGCATAAATAAGGCGGATAGAAAGTTTCAAGGCATCGAACGCGAGGTTTATGGGTGCTCTTTGAATGTCTTGTAAAAGTTCAGATTGGACTTGTTGTGAACATGCATTTATTGTAAAGTATTTTTTAACATAGCAAAAATAACCGACTCATTAGAAGCTTAATCTTTTAAAATGGAATATAAACATATCATATTAAAGATAACAAAATACATAACTATTGAAGGTTATGCGAAATTTTCCATTAAGTTGTTCATATTTAATATAGTAACTAATTGACTTGTAATATTTTCAATATACCGCAGAATTATTCATCAATTATAGATATATTATTTCCAACAATTTTTCATTGTTGACTCCGTGGCTTTTTATATAATTTTTCTGGTCTTTTCTGGTCAAGGGTGTTTATTTGCTTATGACAAAGATTGTTTGTTGTGCAATGATTGAGACATATTGTCCGTTGTTGCGTCCGTAGGCTACAGGCGTCTCCGATATAGGTTCGCTCTGGACTGGTTGCAGTCCAATTGGACGGCTCGTGAAGATCCGATGTCTTGAACTTTGATGTAAATGTTTAAGTGTCAAAGAAAATATCTTTTATGTGAAGTATTGAGTGGAAGCTATCGCGTTCCAGTATTTATATCCATGATAGATGGAACGGATAGCGGTTTTTTTTAATTGAATCGCTGTTGGCTGCTAAGGCAGGCCAGACACGGTCGTTTCGAGGATGAACTCAAATGCACGGATTATCTTTTCTCAAAAGTGGCGGTTTTTTAATTCTTTCTGATTTATGGCGCGTACCTTGTGATTTTTTTTCTTAAATGGTATAAACGCTTTATCATAAAGTGAAACTGGTAATTTTGCACGATTAATCCCATAAATTGTTATTACACAAGTGGTTCAATTGAGAAACTCGACATATTATTGCTTAACAGTAGATATTTGGTCCATTATCTGTATTTCGTAAAAACACAGCATTAATTTCCGGGTATAAATATTGTTTATTTTTTGAATAATAAATGATAAAATATTATAATATACGAATATATTCGTAAAGTTATAATAAATTAATAATTAATACGCGATCATACACAAAAATAGATTAAAAAAATCAGACTACTCGATTTAGTTTTATCGTCAAATAATGTAAGCTATGGTTGCATTAACCACTTAAACGCCAGCAACTCACCGGTGAGTCACTTGTTGATTCTTTTTTCCAAACAAATTAATTTTTTTATAATAAATAAATAAATTATGTACAATTTATTTGTTTAATTATTAAGAACTATTGTACCAGCTTTATTTATCAGTAAACAAAGTGTTTTATATTTATTTTGAGAAAAAGATACTGATGCGTAAAGAAAAATTAGAGGTGACTCACTGAAAATCGCTGGCGTTTAAAGGGTTAAAACTGATAATTTAGTCTTTAGTGTCTTAGGGGATCAATATTCTTTTTTCATGGTACTTATTTTATTGCATTGCCCGCATTTATGGTGTTCTGATTTATTTGGAACATGTGCATAAAAGCCAGCGCAAACGAAAGATTTTCGCATCAATTTATACCGCCGGCTTTCGTGACGTACGGACGCGGAGAACGTTTAGTTGTTAATTCATATTTACAAATACAAAATAAACAATCCAAATAGCAATCAAAATGTTTTGATGCTTCTTGCCGTAAGTAATAAGGTCGTATGTTATTAGAATAAACAACCCTGAATTGTTATGGTTAATTGTTAATACAGTGAAATCTCGATTTACGATCATAATTTGTTGGGAAAAATTATTTCAAAACAAATTTTCTCCTAAGAAATAATAGAAACTTTGATTTGTGAAAACCTAAAAACATTCATATAAAAATGATAAATACAAAATTCACGTTTATTTTTATATTTTTTATTATTTAAATTTATAAAAAATAGTTGAATTTATCAATTATTCATATCGGAATCACTGCTGTCACTGATAGTTCAATGAAATCTATTATTTTTTGTGGAACATATCCAATGATTCGCTTTTTATATATTTTTGAGGATTTGGCGATAATGTGACATTGCATTGTCATTGTCATTGAATGCTTTTCCACGAAATTCTGCACTGTTTCTCACATTTTACAGATATTCCTAATCTCATTTGAAGTGAGTGATTTGTCAGCCGCTTTTTCCTCCTCCTCAGACGAAATCTCCTTGTACTCTCAAACTATGGCTCGCGATGCAGATATATTAGTTTATCAGATACTGGTCAATTTTTTTCACAAACTCTTGAATATCGTTTTCATTCACTTTCCGTCCCATGTTCTTCCCCAAGGACACAATTTTGTTGAACATTGGAAGGCTTGGAAGACTATTATTTTTAAATATTTTTTGTTTTGGTATACATATTTAGTTATTCATTTTAATCGCTTTACACAAATGTATTTACAAAATAAATTTCTATAAAATAAACCGCAAATAGGATGTTGGTGCACATTTTCTAATCTAGTTCACGTGTATGAAATTGTAATTCACCGGCTGTTTTTAAGTTATATTTAAATTTACCCATTCAATTTGTAGCCGTGCACATTTTAAACTAGCGGAACTTGCGCCACCGATTCTGTATCACTGCGTTAGATCATCATACATATTACCGCGGGTTATTTCACGAATGCAAACTGCCGGCCGTTAACCCGTACGATTTTACAACAAAACCCATTGCGAAACAGCGCCGAAATCGCAAACAAAACTAGGTGAAAGGGCCATTATAAAAAAGAAAACAAATTACCGAATCCTTTAACTGACTATTGAACGACTAAAGTATTTTCCTATCCACAGAAAAAAATCGTAGAAAATTATTTCGAGTAAAGTCTAGCGCGTGCCAGCGGCTATCTGTATATTTTTTTACCTTCAAGTACAGTGCGTTTGAAAAGGTATCTTCGTTTTTTCTTCGTTCGTGGGAAGTAATTAAAATTCCCATTCATTTCTCGCATTTCCCACGACAATCATCAGAATGTGTGTGTTTGTGTGCTCTGAGCACCGTTTGAACCGTAACGGTCGTTCTTATTTCTTCTGACTGTTTTTCAATAAATACTATTCAAGAGTGACGCTCGCCTGCTGTTAAATGTATTGAAAAAATCACACTTAACCCAGTAAATCGTCATAATCCGTATTAAATGCCCATTTTGTTAAAGTTTGAGAACCATTATATAAAAAAATCATAGTTCAGTCACTCGATTTACTCGAAATTGCCACATGAGAATTACCAAAACCAACGTAATTGTGTAGTAAATTCATTCAAAAAAATTAAGGTGACCAGACGTCACGTATAAAATAGTCCTGTCCCACATTGCTAATAAAATAAAAATATGAACATCATAATAAGTAGATAATTGACTTGGTTAGCTAAGAAATATTTGGTTATAAAAAAGCTTTAGTTTTTTGCGGATAGATACTACAAAATCTGTCATTAAGCATCAGAACTAAAACAGGTCGATTCTACCCGTTTCGTGGATTACTATCTGACTATCGTGACTATCTGACCCATCGGTTGAGTGTTTAAGGATATTAATGTAACTTAGGAAAATTTTTCACTGTGCGGCTATATAAATCATGACACTTTCTTTTCACATATATACCATTAATCAGCTCATTTTTCAAATAAATTAATAGTTTTATAAAAAAAATGAGTTAAAATTTACTTTACTTGGCTAAACTACTTGCTACAAATGGTTCTAATTATTTTTTAAGCTATGGTTGATATGGAGATTTTTACATTAAAAAATTTAATGTTGTAAAAGTATTTATGTAAAGTCAGTTCAATTAATGTACCATAGTTATATTAACATTCAATTAATAATTATATTAATTATTTATCAAGAACTTCTACCTTAAAACTATTTTTTATTAATTTCCATTTTTTTTAATTACACTAAAGACTGTATATTAAATAATCACCGGGAAAAAAATTCTATATTTGCCAGAAAAAAGTGGTACAAACAGTTTTTTACCTGATATTTAGAAAAAAAATCATGCATTGAAGTTCAGTTTTTGTAAAAAAATATAATAAATACGCTGTCCGGGCTATATAGAGTCTTAAGCTCATATGTGGATGTTCAAGTATGTGTCAGTTGAAGTGTCGAAGGAAAAGTGATTCGTGGTTGTCAGGATCCCAATATTTATATTCATGTCCCCTTCATTGTGGACTTTGTGGTACGCCCCTTTTCGGTGAAACGACCAATTATAGAAGCGTAGCGAATTTCTTTGAAATAAATTCCGTTGGTCGATAAGCTAGATTGCAAATGGTTGCGCGCGTTATCTATTCTCATGATGAAAAAAAATATATAAAAAGGGCCAGTTCAACTTACGATAAAAGCGTTTTAATCGTTTAAGAAAAAAATCGTTTCGTTGTTAAAAATGATTCACCGTGGAAGACTATTAAACGGAAGACGGTTAAATGGTCTCCCATGGTGTTTCATTTTGAACAAAGAAGTCCATTTTTTCTTAAACTCTTTTTATGATTATAATGTGCGTTAATCCTTCCATTGTAAATAGGGTGTTTCAGTTGATAAATCTGATTCTGGCTGCCAGGGTCCCAGTATTTATATTCACAGCCCCTTTATTGTGGATATTGTGATACGCCCCTTTTCGGTGGAACGACAAATTATAAAAGCGTTTATAAGCGTTTAACCCGCCGTTGGTCGCACGGCGGCGCAGCGCTCACCCTATCGGTTTTTTTGATGCCGTTTTTTTTTGTATGAAACATATCAACTTGCGGGTCCCTCTACTTTTCAAGAATTATGTTTTCTTCAATATTGCAGGCTCAAACACGTGTTTACTAATTCGATATACATTTGGTTTTGCGTATTAGTTGTTTTATATGAAGGATCGAGAGAGAACGTTATTTACGCGGGTTAGATTCGTGCTGGAATTTTTATTTTTTGGTAGTTTCTTTTTATTATTATTTACTTTTTTGTTGTAATTATTATGTTTTTAATTTATTTTATAAGTATATTTTATTTACCTCTTTTGATACATAGTATAAATAAACTATTTTGAATTTTTTTTTCGATCCCTTAGATAATTTAAAGAAATTAAACAAATTTATCGCAAAGTTTGCACATAAAAATATAGGAGTATTTAGGAGAGAAACCAGACACTGCGATAATTTATCACACTGAACCAAGTGAATAGAATCGTCTAAAATGTAATTTTTGCCCTAGGAAAAAAATCGCAAAATCACCATCAAATGCCACATGTGTTATAACCCAATATGCAAAGAACATTCATCGGCATTATGTCCAGATTGCATAACTAAGTATTCAAGTAATTAAGATTAAAAATAATATATATTTTTTCATGTTATTTTTAAAGTTTTAAACATATATCTAAAAAAATTAAATTTTACTTTTAAAATATTTATTATTTTATTTTTCTTCTTTCGTTATGTAAATAAAAGTTTTAAAGAATTTATTTATTTTATATATACAACACTCAAATAAACCAAAAATAAAAAAAATATTAAATATTCGATATTTAAACTTAAAAACGTAAAGAACTGAGAGGCGGCTATTCGCTCAGGCGCGACCAACGGCGTATGCAATACTCGTGCGACCAACGGCGGGTTAATATAAATTATAGAATTTTTATTATAAATAGAGACGGCAATTATATTAAGACATTTTAATGGCATTGAATTTATAATTACAATAAATGCATTCATATTATTTATATATAAGCCACAGTATAATAATTTAAGTGCTTTTAACTACACAATAAAAATAAAAGCATAGAAAGTTCGCACGCAATTTTCCTTCTCATGTTTCGATAAGATCTTTATACTTTTCATTATTATTTTATGTAATTTTAAACTATTGAGAGTCCACAAGAAAAGAATGGAGAAAAATACCTCTATTAATATTGTAAAACACAATACAATAAGAATCTATGTGTACCATCATCGTTTTATGGAGAAAAGAGTTTCTCAACTTTCCACCGATACACAATGCGTTTATTGTGCGAGCTCTTATAGAATGAAATATTACAAAAATGTTCTATTCTTATCTTGCAACTCATTTCCTGAACACCCGGTGCGCGAATTCTGCGAAGCTAAATAATCGAGTGCTAAAAGTCGATATTGGGCGGAAGTCAGAAGATACAAACATTTTTTTAATGATTTTTGGAACAGCATTTAGAAGTAAATCGTTTGATTTGTTTATTACGCAAAATAATAATAATGCTATCGTTTATAGTTAGAATAAATACAATTGCTTCTGAGTAATGTGCTGCATTTAAATAAGTATCGTTCTTAGAAATACTTTCATTGACTGAATGACTTATATTTTTTATCGAATGCACTCATAATTAAAGTGATTCATAGCGGTTTTCCATAAATGTGTCTAGTCGGTGTATATTTACAATGGCAAGGGCTGAACGCGAATAAGCAGGTGTAGAGTTCCGCATGAGGTCATATGTTTTTGCTGGTTATTTCAGGGTTTAACGATCGCTGCACCTAAATATTAGGATTATTTTATATCATGCCTTTACAATCTTCCGCTTCTAAGCTTTTTCACGTCTGCATATCTGTGATCATATTTTGATCTCTAGAAATGCAGGACATTGTCACGGTATTGAGATTTCGAATACACTTTTAAATGCTCCATTTGATACTCAAGCTTCGTGTTATCCTACATATGTATTAATGTTCAATTAACTCTTTTGTCAGAGGAAACCACACGCCTCTCGGTCACGAATGCCATCAATGACTAATCCCAAACATTCTGTAATTGTCAACGGAAGCTTTAGCATTGTCTGTCTCTAGCAGCTGTCTTGCAAGAACAACGGAAGCACTTGCATCATAGGCGGCACATAGTATCATTGTAAGTAGCAGGTTCGAATTTCTAATGACCGTTTTTTGGTACACAAATTGCCAGACAATTTTTAGCAATCGTCCGATTCGATTCCGTCGTTTCCCCTTTCTGACATTTGGTGAAACTGCCTGCTGACTTTCCCTGCTGTCAATATTTTGATTTGAGAACTAGAAAAAATGTGTCACATCATGAAATCGAAAGTTAATCCGTGCCTTTTGATGTCGGAAATACTTAGCTATCAATGCGTATTTTAAATAAACCAAAAATAAATATTTGCACATTTACCATATACCTTAAATGTATGTAATATAAATTCACTGTGTAAATAATGACTACTTTAAGGAATAAAAAAGTTGATTTGAGTAAACAGTGGACTCATAACGAAAATAAAATTGATTAGGTCAATTTCACAAATTTGTCATCAATTTTTTTGTATGAGTTATTTAATTAATATTCTTATGGTAGTGAAGCATTTTTTTTATATATAATGAATACTGTCACGTATTTTATGACATGACAAATAATTCAATCTTAACTTATAAGTTGATTGATTTCAATATTTATGAATATCTGATCATTTTTTTATGAATCGTCGACAATTTGTTATATATATATTTTTTTCATAAAACATTTTTTTATAACAAATATAAGCATTTTCCTGCTAACAACTTTCTTATTAGCTTCAAATTGAAATGTTAGTGACTTCAATTTTAGTAAAAAAAAAACTAACAAACCTTTAACAATTAAAGTGAAAGAAAAAAATGTAGAATCATGAACTATAATAATTGCATACAAATAAATAATCCATATTTAGAGACAAATAATCAATAACCGTATAAAAAACATTTGTATCGTTATTCATAAAGAGAAGAAACATCAATATATTAAGCACATATTGCTTTAGAGGTTAAAGACCACATATCAATGGTTTCAAATCTTCAACTAGAACCTTTGATATATGATCAATATGTGCTTAATATATTAATCTTTCTTCTGTTTATGAATGATGATACAACTGTTTATTAAACAGTTATTGATTATTCGTTTATTATGAGATTTCATGTTGTTACATTTTTAGAAGATTTATTATGATCTTGGTATTTTAGTTTCTCATGAGCAATATTCCTAAAATGTTATATTTGTGAATTTAAATGTAATGAATCTCAATATTAAAGTATGTTTGCACTTACATTAATAACGTATTAATGTGTAACATAAGATCCATAAAGATGAAATATTCCATATTATCAGAAATATCTTAAATATTTTTGTCTTTAAGAATATGGATATTTGCCATTGTAGGGAACCCATATATATGTATTTATTTAGGTTTATTATGGCCAAAACTTGGCGGCACTCTGGTAACACTGGCGTGACGGATCTCTCTCAACTGGCAAACATCGGCGGGCTCGCAACGATCTGCTGCCTCATTCACTGCGATTGTAATAATATTAAATATGAAATACGACTGCAGCGGCTCAATCTGTGTCTAATTGACACCTGTCACCTCCCGTCGCCAAACCATCTAAATATACAAGCAAACTTATCTTAATAGTATATAAGAAAGCTTACCTTAATATTCGCTGAGCTTTCATATAAAATTTGATGTATTTTAACATTTTAACAGTGAGAGTTTTTTTAATTTTTCTTCAAAATTTTACATACAGAATTCAACAGTTTTTTTCCCTGGACCAAACACATATTTTATATTGCACGTTTGTGCATTAAGATTTATTATTCCGTATTTTCAAAAAATGATATAAATAATTCCTGAAATATTTGTATCATAAGGCATATGGATTTTCATAACTTCCATACAAATTTGGTAGCTTATATAGAATTTAGTCAAACTCGAAACAATTTGAGTTACATAAACATATATAATTATAACACATATTGGTCGATGAGATAATGATCTCAGAAAGCATACCTAGAAAATAAAAAATCACCCTGTGTACTTACACATATCGGTACCGTCCCTCAACCCGACCAACTAATCACAGGGCATAAATTTAAGAACACGTGATGATAACGCGTTGAACGCTGTTTTTGTATTCTGACTGTAAAATAAATATATTGTAGGTAATACTAATATAATTTAGAGAAAATTTAATGTTTATTCCAAAAAAAGCTGTTTAAAGTAGGAAAGTTAAAACATGCATCATAAATAAATATTTTGTATGTATTTGGGTTAATGTTTTATATTGAAATCATCAATATATTATGAATTTAGGGGCGATAAAAATAAGTATATAAGTACTATAAAAAAAGCTCCAATCTCTATCCTAATATCTTTACTCCTCTTAAGGGTATGAGTTCAATAGTCGTTTATGTACTGTCTGAAACCTCCCAGCTCATCAAGATTTACCACTTTTTCAAAAATATGCGCCAATGAACAAGGGTTGATTACGCAAGCGCCTACGGCCCACGATCGATTTTAGTACCTTGCGTCGCGGCGCTACCCCTACACTTAGTCACGGGGTCGTTTGCTCGCGACGTGTCGTGTCTGGCCGTCGAAACCACTGAAAATTCACCATAGACCGGTGCCAAACACCACCAAGACTACGCTTGACCATTCAAAACTCGCCAGTGTCGCCAGATAACTTCCGGGAAAACCCTCCGATCGATTTGGGAAATTGCGTCGTCCCATGTTGCGTCAGGACAATATTTACGTCTGTGCCTAAATGTGAGAGAAGCAAGGAGGCAGGGGGTTTTCGAAGGACATGGATTAGGGTCGCTCTTTAAGGGGACCTTCCCATTCCAAGCTGCAGCCAGGGGTCTCGCAGACCTCTGAAAAACCCAGCTCGAGAGCCAGGGTGCTTTTCTCCGCCATCTCACAGAACGAGGGATGGACGAGTGCAGTAATCTAATTTATGACGAAACTGGTGGTCAATTGGATATGGTGAGTTTTATGGATTTTGTGTGCTTTGATACCTGAAAACCATAACATGTGCTGTGTAATTGCGCAGCATTCTGAAATAGATTATTGATACTCTCGCGATACCAACTTCTATTACAATATAGTTAGTTTTTTCTGCTTTATTTCAGATAATTTAGCATTGATGCAATATAACTAATATTTAATATTCAAGATATGGTACAGATAGTTACGAAACACTGCTTTCTCTTTTGAAAATTTAATATATTATATTTTCAGAGCATTTTATTAGGTTTTGTATATCATCAACATTTTTAATATAACCTGATTTTGTCTTTAAGATTATTTAGAAAAAAGTAAGTCTTTTACTGTCTGTTGACATGTGATTTCGCTATAGGAATACTATAAATATTTATTATGAAACTGCATAGTCATGGACAATACTCTGGATTATATGTGCTTTGATATCTGAAAACCATGTGCTGTGTAACTGCGCAGCATTCTGAAATCCAATATTGATGCTCTTGCGTATCATATAATATACGAACGTCCTAGTATTTATATTGTCGTTATTATATTTTAGATAAAATTATTACAAATATTCAATAGTAACTGTATTTTTTTATAAACTGTTATGAAACACAAATTTCATCTACTTCTATGGTGTACAATCAAAATATCAAAGACCACCTGAATTCTGTCCTTGAAATGCTAAATTGTGTTTTGCTTGTGCGCATCTCAAAATCAATAAACAAATATGTCCTTAATATATTTTTTAGAGATAATATTGATCGCTCAAAAAAGAAAAACAGTAGCATATTATATTGGAAACTAACAATATAGATGCTACGAAGTAAATTACTTATAACCTGTTGACAGGTGACGATTAAAACATGTATGTAATAACACGAGTCATGAAGAATAAAGTAACTAGAATTCCTATTTGAGGTTTATTGAGGAGTAACCTTTTATATTTTTTATTTATATAATGCTTTTTCAATCAGATTACTGTATGGTCTGAGAGACGGCAGTTGATGTTGATGCAGGATACCCATTACGATATTTTATATTAGATTAGTATGTTTCATACCTTAATCTTGATGATTTTTGCATAGCATATGTTTTAGTGGTATAGTCAATGATTAATAACTAAAAGACCTAGGTTTTGAATCCCATATAAACCCCCCTTGTTTTTTTAAATTTCAATCGTATCTAGGAAGTCGGGATTAGTGAGTATAATATAATTATAAGTTCGATGGATCATTACAAATTAGATTTTTATAGAATTTCATAATCTTTCAGATGAATATCGTGATGAATAAATAATATAAAATCGAATTAGACATATTTACAAATGTTGATTGTATTTACTTTTTTGTAACGCATTGGGCTAAGGCCTGTCATATAAAATAAAATTTACAATAAATAAAAATAATTCTTCTATTCCAACATATTTTTATTGCTTTGATTGTTCCAGCGGAATTATTATGGAAATATATATTGCAAATCTAATATGAAATAATAATATTAGACAGTTTTATCACTTGCCATCAGTATACCAATTATTTATTTGCTCACCTCAAAATTTTTTTTTTCCACTGAATATGTACTTGAACGAAAATGTCATCACGTATCGTCAGTTTAAAAGTATATGCCACACAACTTATTGCAATGAAGTCAACAATGCTTGTAGCAGCATCTACTTTTTTCTCTGAATCTTCGTTTTTACTTTTTTATGAATATATTCTTGCTATGATTTTTTCCAGAGTTTTATCCCCTCCCCAGAGGGAATTTATCCCCTCCCCCCTCCCCTCTCGGCAGGCCTGTGAGCTTCCATACGCCCTGGCGCATTATTTCAATTTCAAAGGAAATATTATTACTTATTTTTGTATAAATACTACATAGATTTATAAATGCTACGTAAAAATCGTTATAATTGCTTAAAATATTTGTAAAAAAGATTTATTTTCTTCTTTAGAGTTTGCCCAAAAAAATAAAATATTTATACATTTGAATAATTGAAAAAATAACGTTGGTCGCTTTGCTTAAACCATTTCTAACAAGTAAGGAAAGCTCAACGAGTATTTCCAGCAGCAGGAACAATCAGAACATAGTTAAGAAGCAATAAAAATATGAAACTTTTAATACGTTATTTTTTAAATACATATTTTAAAATACTTAATTTCGTTTTCTTAATATTGTTCCGTTCAAAGTCCATGTCAAATATGATTCACTTTCTTCTAATTAGCAAAACATTTGTGGAATGCAAAATTTGATTTGATAGTGCTTAGTTTAAGCCTACTATTCTAATCTTTATTTTAGATTGCCACATATGTATCGTAATATGAGATAATAATAGTTCTGTTATAATTGAAAAAAAAACAATAAGGAGAACCTTGAAATTCAATAGAACTTGACGTATTTTTTTTAAAGTTTTCCATTAAAAAAATTCATCATATTCAACATTCACTCAGCAATTTCGATACGAAGCTGTTTTTGTTAAAATTTTTAAAGTTTTGCAACTCGTTTAGCTGCTACTCTTTTAAGCAAAATTGCTTCGCATGAACTGTACAATATAAAAACTGTTTTTTGTGACGTCCCTAATAAGATTCGGAAATTATGTTACTTCTCACTGACCGAACTACTTAATGGTAAAAATGTGTAGTGGTTAATATACCGTTACAATCGAATAAAACGGAACTAGGACATTTAAATTCGATCGAACTTGACGTGATTTTTTTTGGTTCAGAAGCAATTCTGCCTTGTCAGAAATTTCATTCAGCAACTATATATCGATGGTGTTTTTAAACAAATTTTACTGCTACTTATTTCATGACAAAATGTCAGCCAATTTTATTTATATGAATCATGAATTACCAACATATTTAACAACCTCCCTAATAGTAATTCGTTGATTACTAAACATAATATTTGTTTTAAACATTTTCATCAGGGATCAATAGGCAAGACAATCCCTATATATCTATACTAACATATTTAACGTCTTTGCAGGTCCTTTAGAAACAATTGCACATTTATGAACCCTTAATTTGGATGATGCGTCTTTGTTAAAATCTTTCCCCGTAATTTTCAAAACTTCACTGCTATATATTTTGTTTTTAAAGAAAAATTTAAACAGAATATTTGTGATCGTGATTAAATGCGTCTTAAATACTTGACTGTCAAATACAAACTACGCCTTCAATATGGATGACAATTGTATGTACATTTACATTTAAAACGTTCATAGATTTATACAGTAATCTACCACTATTTTCTTACACCACAACTCAGCGTTTATTTATTCAAAATTTAACCAGGAAACTCATGTGAATGCACACAAACTAAACTACAATATAACACGCTATATTGTTTGCTCTGCCAGTCAGGTATCAGTATTTAAATATGTTAATCGTGACGCTCTTATCAACAGGTTAAACATAAACTCGTTCTAGAAAAAAATATGAACCACTCAACCCTTCCTCAGATTACACTGTCTTAACAACTATATATTCATAAATTGAATCTATCTGGACATTGTGTTCAATTCACATTCTTCATGTTAATGTTTCAAATTATGTAAGAATTTCATATAACACAATAGAAGTAGTCGTATGTTTTATGCAGTAGCTGGCCTTGTCTTGGATTGGACATCTGTTTTAGGACAAGATAGTCACGCGCGTTGCCTTTCTTGTCGAGGAAATCATATAGCACACTACTAGTTTAATGGGCGTTGTCTTTGGAAACATAGAATATCATCTAAGCTAGGGATGGAAAATATTTCTAAATACGTTATTCCTATCTTAGTATATACTTTCTCTTCGGGCGTTTAGTGAATTCATTAGCCAACATATTGTTGTACTATTTTAGTCAGTAAATATTTACATATTCTTAAACCGCCTAAATTTATTTACAAATATAGTTTAGGTTTGTCATTATAAAAAAGTTGCACTATCAAAAAAAGTATTCAAGCGCAAAGCGTAAGATTATGAGCGCAGAATGTAAGTTTATGAGCGCGTACTTATGAGTACGTAGTGCGAAAAAGCTCAAGATTCTTATAACATATATTCTAGTAATTTTACATAGTTTCTTTATGTGCTGTTTTTATACTTAAATTAAAACTTATATACTATTTTTATACATAAATTAATTTAAAATTCCTAATATATTTTTTTTAATAACTGAAAATTAAAATAAATATATTGAAAATAGCTGCGGTTCAATATTTAAAATAAAATCAATAGTTTAATTTTCTTACTCAACTAAATGTTTTAATTTAATATTTATAAATATTTAGATATAAACCCGAAGAATTCCCAAAATAAATTAAAAATGCAAACATTCTTCGCGTGACATCAGAAATCTTCTGCGTGTCATGAAGTGACACGCGTGTTTGTCATCCCTGATCTAAGTTAATGAAATAATCAATAAGGTGAATCATTCAACGTTTACTTTAAATAAGTTTCTGGAAATATTATGTGGACAATAATATACTTTTTTATTATTCTTTTATTTAGTAGTATAATGTAATATTTTATATGAGTCGTATCGAAGATCGAGTAGATTCAGGGTGACTCATTGGACTCCTGGACAAGATCAGATGGTTGAAATAAAAACGTCAAATTTTCTTGCGGTCTAAAGATCGTCTCGATTGATTCGGCGTAGCTCCGTTTGAATCGTAAGCGAAGTAATAGTTTCGAATTTTAGTTTTAAATAAAGTTCCAATGGAAGCGATCAAGTATGGCAGTGTATTCGCGATTCGGAGCGGAGCTAGATTTTTTGTTTTTGTCTAATATATGATTCTACATTGGCACTTGTGGGTATTTTCCAGAATCTGAAATTGGGAGATGCTGTATTTAGTACCTGCTCAACAACGAAATTTATGCGCTTGTTAAAATAAGGTCCAACGGTTTCACTGCAATTTATTTTGGCAATATCATAATGCATATAATGTTAATAGATATTACGCGGATATATATACATGCTTTTTTATCAATTCTTTTGCTCTTGCGGACAAATATTGTAATAAATAAAAATTGTGTTAGGTCGTGCATAGTGACAAGTAATTCTAAATTTTTGGTCTGAAACATGACAATAAAAAATTTTTAATATCGCTAAAATTTTAGCGAAAAAATATTTTTATGTACATATGGGTATGAAAAACAAATATATAGATTTATTTAAAGAATATGAAAGACATATTTTTTGTTGTAGAGTTTTTGCTAAAGGATATTGTACCTTTTAAATCGCTTCTGAGCGTAAACCGCGCAAAGGAAGGGAGCGCGAGAGTTTGGTCCTTGGAAATTTAGTCGCAATGGATGGCTTTACAAAGCGCGTTATGAAATAAACAACAATTCTTATGTGCTACCCATTTTTGACACCTCTTTATTATGGGGTTATCTCAAAAGTCGTGTTTATTTTAATAAACCAGCTCCAATAACTCATAGTGTTTCAAAACCTAGCTGTTAGATTCGAGGAATGCAAGCGGCGGGATGGTGGACATTTAAACGACATTATTTTAAGACATAATATTATCAATTATGTTCTTTTAGCTAAATAAGTTTTCATTTCTGTATTGAATTTTTAAAAATGCGAAACCTTATGGCCCACATTGTATTTATATATTATTTTTAACTACAAAAAACGCAATTTTAATTGTATATACAAAACAGAAATTGTAAAATTATATTATAAAAATAAGAACATATGATTTTTTTATTAACAAAAAAGTTTTTATTATATATTTAATTTTTTATTGAATATATCGTTGAAAATACTCGCTCGCTTTCCGTTGATGTTGTCTTAATTGTGAGCAAATATTCGTATAAAAATAGATTATAGGTGCGTGTATTTCGTCGACTATTATTTTTTTTACCGCAGAAATATTCTGGTAGTTTATTAATGTTTTTTTTAATTCTTTTTTGATTATCAACGCCATGTTAATAAAATCATCATTAACTATTTTAGTATCCGATTTAACTATCTAAATTAGAAAAAAGTCGTTCTAATAAATCTTCTTCATAATTTATATATATTTTTATGAGCAACTAAAGTATCATATTAAAGCAATGAGTACATTATTTTTTTTAATAATTTTTAATTTCAGCGCTCCACTTATTATTAATTTCAGTCAATTTTTCAATAAAAAAATCAGAAAATCAGTCTCGAGTCTCGGGTTCATTTTGAGACAGACATTTAATCGATCTTCACAGATTAGATTTTTTTATATAGTCTCACAGATGGATATGTAAGAAAATATAACTAAAACATAGTTTATAATTAATGACATATACATTGTCACTGTTTTACCGACTTTAATTAAAGTCTAGTGTCTCACTACGTAATGGTGTATTGTTTAATCTATTGTAATGTAGGATTAAAAAATAATTAAAAATTTGTATTAATTGCTGAAATTCTATTGACAATTTCGATGTCTCTTTAAGAGCAACTATATTTGTCTATATCACAAAATTCAAAACAATTGTCTAAGTGATACTTGATGTCACAATAAAGAGTTTAGCGAATAGTAAAATGATTTTAATAATACATGAGATTATAGAGAAATTCAGTTCAAATTTTCTTTCTCGAGAAATCGAAAATAGCACTAGTAGTGATGATTGGTTATTGTAAAACCAATAGCATTTACAGTTCCACATGTACTACATGAGAAATTGAGTTGTCTAGTAACCGATTAAGTAGTTGACATTCTTGCGATTACTATCATTTCTCAACAAAATCCCAGGATACTCTCTGCACGTATGCTTTCAAGATTGATGTATTGTGTTCCATGCACCGCTGGTGCATGCCACGGTCGTTTTCAATTTACCAACAATTCTAAAGACGGTTCGCCTCCACGCTGCGAGCAATTTACTAAATTACCTCAAGGTATGGATAGGAAGGAGAACGAGGCATGAAGCATCAGGATGCAGCACACTTTCACAGACAATTGTCCCTCTCGGTTGAACCTTATTCAATTACACGGTATTATGCCACGGATACCGGTTACTATGCGTGCTTCCAGAGTACAGGTTATATTTATATATAATAGTACATCTAAACCCATGCTTATTGTGAAGAACAATGAATAAAAAATAATAACATAACGTGGAAGACGGAGAGTCCGACCCACGCCTCATTCAATATTAATCTCGGGACCTCGCTCGGGATTTCATATTTTGTTTGGGAGAGGTCAAGGGTAACTGGGTTGTTATAACATTATACAAATTGCGTCTTTCGTTGCTTTTTTTGGCAGGCTTTTAGCTCAAAGTATTGATTGTCGTGCGGAAGACCACAGTCAAAAAGTCGCGTGATCGCAGCCATTAAGTATACTTTCGCCATAGCGAGAATTTAACCCTTGACAGTTGCCAATGCTATCTTCAAGCATTGCTATGCGAGCGTATGTGCATTTTATCAGAAAATCAGGGTTGCCAGATATATTTTTAGATAAGAGATATAATGAGGGCGAGGAATAATAGAGAACTATTTACTTACTACATTTATTTTTTAATATTAACAGACTTTATTTAAAAATAAAATAGATAGTTTATATAATACAGTATTAAGTACATACCTACTTTGAGTTTATACTTATGAAATAAATATAGCTATTTAGTTAGCTGCTTATGTTGGTGAAAACCTCTTTGCTGGTTTTTCAATATAAGATTTCGTTATTTAGATATTGTCAATTTAGTGCTTTAAATATTTTGGAAAAAATCATTAATTACTCAACGAAGAAATTAATATTAAATTAAATATGTCTTATATGTTCTGAAATATAATATAAATTTAATATTAATGTAAATTAACATGTTGGTCTTTTAAAGTTATAATTATTCACACTAGCTGTCGGTCCCTCACTATCGCGAGGTACCGCAGCTAGTGTATATACGTATATTATAATTATGTAATACACTTTTTGTAAATAAATAAATATATATATATATATATATATATATAATATAGATTATCTATTTTTGATTAATTTAGCGTTTAAATATATATGTACTATTATTTTAATTTTTACGTTTAATTTATATTAAAATAACATTTTATCTTTATCGATTTTTTTTACAATATGAAATCACTTTTTAACTATTATCCAAAGATTAAAAAACATATTTAAATAGATAGATCGTAATCTACACTTAAATATAATAAAACATTATTATAATAGAAGCAGAAAATAAATATTATACAGCTTTAAAGCGATTCAAAATTTTGTTAACCTTCGTCTTGTAATTCTTAGATGCAGTTAACTGAAACTTGGTAACCCTACTCAAAGCAAATTAAATAGTACTCATATGTCATTCGTTCCGTCTTTTTAAACTCTACTTTTTGTAAACGTTATTCAGCGTCGCGTAAAAATACCACACCACAAAATGACTCATAACTTCCCGATATAGTTGAAAAGTTCATTTCAGATCAAAGATAATAATACTCAATCGCGCAATCTATCGATTCAGTTAATTAAATTAATTTTAGACCGCCATAAATAGTGCGGTAACGTTTTTGTAACCGCGGTTACTATTTGATTTTTTGACTGACATTGACATTAGTCCTGTTCCGTGACTTGGAGTTGTTTTGCTTACGTATCGATCGACCTTAGAAAAGTTTACGGCGCTAAATTCCCACGTATATGTATAATACAATGTCTAGATTGTTTCTGCATACCTCGAGATAATTATAAATTGAGTGGAAAGAGAATGCTTCTTTACTCCGAGACAAAAAATAATTCTCATTCACTCCATTCAAACGAACATTTGCATACAATCTGGTCTAATTGCTTAGAACTTCTACCACGGTTCTACCATTTTTTAGGTTCACAGAAGAGGGGAAAAAATGTCATTAATCCTGACGGTTGAAAGGCACGAAAAGGTGCGGCTTTGAAACGAGCTATATACAGTCGTGATCTATTAGTTGTCTTGTCAATGAGACTTGGAATACAAAAAGTATAAGTATTACCGTAACCGCATGAAAATTAAACCATTTTACGTTTGAAAAACGTGTCTGTGATTTTTATACGCCTTTACAATATTTAATCACTTGGGTATCTAGTTTCTTTCCTCCTTGGTTCTGTGGTTTGATTTTGTATTTAAAGGTATTGCGGTATTGACTCACGTGTTATTTTATATCTAAATATATTTCATTTTTTAACTTATAGAATAGAGAAAACTTTCCTTAAATATCGGTTACAATTCTTGACATGCCTTAAAACGATTGTTGTGATTCAGCAAGTTTTAAGGTCACTTTTTTGCTATGTATGCCTTGAGAAAGGACATTGCAGTATACGATATTCGCTTTAGTGAAAGTCTATGTTATATATCTACTTTGTTAGATTGAAATGTAAAACGTTTTTCTATTCGATAGGGGAAAAGTAACCTTTGACATACTTATTTCTGTTTGCTGACCTTTTGAAGATTATCTGGCTGAGGAGTTATTACGACATAAATAAATGTTTGCACGTTTACTGCGGTTAAACAAACTATGCAAAATCTTATAAAAAATATCTTGACTATGTTTAATAATATTTTTTATTAACTCTCACATTGTTAATAATTATTTTAAGGCATTAATAAGTATTATGGGTCTATAATTCATTGCTACAAATGATTAAAAATACGCTAGCAAAATAAAATTTGCAATTAGATAGCCCACTAATTAAGGTATTCGTGGGGTATGCAACCTTTGTCCTTATAATACGAAGGCAAAAAGTATAAAAAAATGTAATGATTTAATCAAAAATTGTTCTTCACAATCATCAATAAATGAGCTGGGATCTTAAACAGTTTCGTTCATCAATCTAATATGCGATTATTGACCCAGTTTTTATGCCTCCTGCTTATCATATTTATTACCTATTGTTATCTCTTTACTCATAACATACTGGTAAACTATAGACGTACTGATGCTCGTCGTCGTCGTCGTTTAATGGAATAATATAATTTTATATTGATCTAAAATCATTATTGGTATTTTATAACATTAGTCCAGAAAGATTAGTTGAATAAAAAAATATTTTGCTTTTCTTGTTAATCAGTTTTATAGGCCCTTGACTTATTTATTGTAGTGCTACTCTCAATATATATAAAATAAAGCATCTGATGGACAGAATTTAGAGCAATATAAATTTAGGTTTCAAACATCCACCTTTATTTTTTAAATTTTATAAATTTATTAATGCTTTACAGTCAACATCTACTACACTATATTTGCGTTTACACAGTCAGTTCGAGAACTACCAATTTAATCATTATTCATAATTTAAAACAAGATGGCAAGTTTGTGTTTACGACCCTACTATTAGCTCTAAAGCACACGATACAGATATACGTTCAATATACTTATCATTACTCTGGTTTATTTTTTTGAACACACTTTTTTTTAAATGCGTTCAAAAATAAACCGGAGTAATGATACGTATATCGAACGTATGTACGTATCGTGTGCTTTAAATATTAATTTTTAAATTTTGTATTTTAATAGATTTAATTTACCTGTGATGCGGATAGAGGGGTTTATATACAATAGATTATTTTTTAACATGAATTCGATCCAAGTATTTTTCACAAAATAAATAAATTAAAAGATAATTTTTTTTTATAAAATTGTATCGCACTGATTAACCCTTAAGTTGCCGAAGTCTGATATATTGGATTTTGTTACTTTAGTAAAAATTGACAGATTAGTCATCATTGAAGAAAGATTAATGGGCTCTAGATTATTTGTGTCAGGGGGACATAGCATTTTTTTTCGAACATATACTTTTGAATGATGTCGATATTTAGTTATTTAGATAGTTGGTACAAAATGCTCGGCAAGTAAAGAGTTGAAGTAGTAAAAATTAACAATAAAATATATTCATATGTCCGAAAAAAATGTTATTCAACCCTGAATCAAATACCCCACAGCGCATTAATAACGTTTCTGATTCTTTCTGCTACAGATTCAAAAGATTATTATTATTATTTATTGTTATTATATGATAATACATCATTTTCGTAAAAAATACAAAAATCTCACACTGACGCAACGCTGAGATGGATACCGCGGTTAATCGATTATTGGTCATGGGTTCAACGCTATGCCTTGACTCCTGGGTCATTAATCGATTTGCGACCGTTTCTAATCGTGCGGTTTTAGAAGTAAATCTCTCAATTGAACATTTCAAAATTTTACTTTCGTTACGCGCAATCACTCCCGAGTAATGCCCAGGTATGGGTATGTATGTATATATTTACGCAGCAGCTAAGGATTCATGACACCTCCTGAATGAAAACCAGTTTCCTTGCGTGGTCATGCTCACCTCCGGAGGAATGCGAATCGTGTCTGATGATCTTATCCTTGGGCGGAAGTCTAACTCCCCCACGAATTCTCTGCACTTCGTATGGATGTAATTTTATGGATTGGTGTTAATTGGTGGGTTTTTTTTGTGTTGCAGGGCCAATCAGACTCGAAGGGGGCGCGTAAGCGATCTAACACGCCATCTGGAAAGGGTGCTTCAATGTCCTTTGGGTTCAGGAAGAAGAGCGGCAAGAATGGGGCGAACAACGCAACTATGGCTTCCAACTTGGCTGACAAGAATGGTAATGGAGGTGAGACCTCACCCTCCGCAATGTCACATGATATGAGAGGTACAAAAGTGGCATTCTCCAAATTTTGGAAGAAAGTGATGGATGCAAGTAGGGCTTTCAATACCAAAGAAAATATTCACATCAAACACAAAAAGTATTATAATTATAAACACAACAAGAACACTGTATTGTCGTTATTTGTAAACACATGCTCGCGTAGAAAAAGACAGTGAACTCGGCCGAGCACTCGTTCAGTTGTAACGCAACGATTAGTACTCGGCCGAGTAAATATAACCGCTTTCTTCTCTTTGTGTATATATATATGAATACAGCACAGTATTATACATATATATTGAAAATAATGAAACGTATTTGATGAACTTTTGGGAAAATAAAACTGTTAACTGTTGCCAAAAACCACAGAATAACTTCTAATTTACTTCTGTTCAGAATGAAATATTTCTAGTCCTTAAATTGTACTAGCTTTGAAGTGCTTATCCTTAATAAATTTTTATAATTTTTTTGGGTATTAAGGAGTCGAATTATTATATCATCTTTACACATTCACTAACTTAAATGCATGGTAACCCAAGCCACGCTGATTAAACTAAATACTTAATAAAGCGCAGATTCTCAAGCGTATTTCTATTTATATATGTTACAGTTAATGCGTATTTTAAAGTGAAATTATATTTTCCCTAGTAGTAATATAATTGCATTACCTAGGCCAGTATATATTTTTCGAACCATTAATTTATAATTTTAGTGTAACTGTACACGTACATTTTACCTACGTTTTACTACTTTTATTGGGTTAAGTGTAATTTGTTTAGTTTATTTAGGTTAGGTTTGTGTTTAAACATTTTGACATTAACAGGTACAATTATTTAATTAAACGAAATTAATCAGATGATTGTGGTAAATAGTTGATCAGATTTTTTTCATCAGATGTATTAGTGTAAAATTGGTTTTAGATCTATTTTTATTGGAAATAAGATTTTTTGTTATAAAAAAGTATGTAAATCGAGTAATCAATAATTAATGTTTTTATTCACATAAACACATTTTGAAAAAATGGACGCTTAACGCCTGTCAAATAATAGTTTAGAGGAGCATATAATTTCACTAGCATCTGTCAGTGAAATTATATTTTTACGAGTATAAATATATATTTACTGGTGCACAATACAATTTGTTCCATGAAGCAGTCCGTTGTGTGTGGGGTTACGTTTGACATGAAAGGCCTTCTTACTAGTGCTCGAAAAATAATAATTTATTAACTAAGCTGCTTTGCTATTTGTTTTTTATTTCTACTAATTATTATACGTAATTTCGCTATCACATCCGTGCATTTTGCGAGCCGGTGGTACATGAAAGTCTGAGCGGGAATTCCCACCTGAATTAAGCCTAACATCTCTTGGCCATAACAACCTTTGTAATGAGCATCACACGTCTGCAATTTTCAAAAGCAAATAACGGCATGTGAGGTAATAATATATTCACATAATAGTCGCAATATTTTTTATTTTTTTTTATTTCAACAAATCGTGCTTGAAAACACAACGCGCCTAGCGCGTTGTGCGCATTGCTTCTGTGTGATATACTATTCTCTCTTTTATGTATTCTCAATTATTTCTCAAAAACGTTTATATTTAAAATACGGTAACTTTCTATATTAACAGTACATCCAATATTTTAAAACAAGATAACCAAACTTATAAAGCATTTTAAAAAAAAAAAAATTACACAACGATCTGATTAAGAGTACGGCAGTTATGATATTCTAAAAAAAATATTTATATAGTCGAAGAAACTGTATTAATTTATTTGCATTTTTTGCATTTCTTTAAGAAAATTGCAATTGTATAAATTTTTATAAAATAAATACTATTTATATTTGTATTTATATAAAATATATACCATTGTATTTTTTATCTAAATCAACTTAAAACAAAATCTTTGTATTTAGAACCTTTAAAAAAATTATTACCTATGACACAAAACACAACAACAAAAAACAGTTAAACTATATTAAATATTTACACCAAAAACACGGTATTTTTACTATTTCAGTATTAATAAAATTGACCAAAATACCTAAATACTGTTATTGAATGCCCTTATAGTTACTTGAATTGAATGAACATAATAATTACTGTGTCATAGAAATGTGTATAAAAAAGTATAGACTTAATAGTTTTTTGCGTTAAAATATATAATTTAGATAATAAATCATAATAAAAATACTTTTTTACCTCTCATATGTGATTGGATAAAAAACAAATTAAATATAAATTTGAACCCACAGTTTGAGTTTCGATGGCTCTCCTCAGCGATCGACAACTTTGATTGACTCATTATATTACACAATAAAAACTATTATTTTAATTAATTATATTGCAACTATTTCATGGTTGTATAATGACAATGGATTATAAAAAAATACTTAATTGAAATTATAATTGGAATAATTGTAATATTATTACGTGAAATTCCAATTGCTGCCAAATTAATTATGCTTTTTAATTAACGTAACATTTAAATTATTCCAGGGTCTACCGAAGAATTATACACAGGAAATGAGGTAACATCAGGAAGGTCTACGCCTCTAGCTCGTCCAAGGAAAGAATCTTCCGGTCAGCCTCTACGCACAAATAGGTAAATATTTAATTTTTATATATCTAAATACATGAAAAACTTTCAGCTGTAGTAATCTTGCATTAAAAACTCTCTGTTTAAAATTAGCTTTTATTATATTCTTAACACAATAAGAATCAACTAGATGTTGGTATCATAGAGCTAATGAATATACATACAGCATAAAAGATTATAGTTATTCATTAGCAAGCTTTTAAAGCAGTCTAATAGCACATACTTACAGGATTACCTCTTAAATATTGCGCCACTATAACGATTTTTTTGGACAAGAACGACACCGTCGTGATGCCTCAGTAGCCATGTTTAATAAATATGCCCTCTGCGACTTTATTCTGTTCCAAAAAATAAAGATGATTTGTCTATTTTAATAAATTCAATGCATTACAATATATAAAAAAATATAAAGTAATAAAGAGAAATATATATACATATAATTTTTAATAGTGCCCTTCAGTATTTATAAGAATGCTTAGCGACGTATGACTTCTTGTTAGAACTGAAAGCCCATAAAATAAAATCACTGGTATACAAGAACGTATAATAACCAAATATTCTCATATAATGGTTTCTCGAGATCCTTTTCTGAACTTTTTCGATTAAGAGAGAGTATTTAGTTATTCAGGAATTTTGATAGATCCCGATTCAAAAATGCTGCGAATTTAAGTGTCATAATCGACACGAATAACTAATGAATTTTCAAAGTGAAACGCGTTTTTCGCATACGTCGCTTACGTGTAGAGAGAATCTACACTTGCTCTTGAAATTCATTTTAAGTTACAGTCTCTCTAACCAAAATGTTCCTACCGAGATCTGATAGCGAATTATATAAGAAAATGTATTTTTTTATAATACGTTTATTTCAATGATATAAATAATTTTGTTATTGGTTTATAACTATTTTCATGTTTATAATTTGTAATTAGCTGCAATTTGATAGTAAAAATAAGAATATACAATAAAACGTTAATGGTTATAATTTAAGAAAAAAAACAATTAAGATAATTTAAATACATTTCACAGGAAATTTGGAAACATTGATTAAGGCAAAATTTAAGGCAAAATATGCTTTGGGATTTTGTGATTGTATTTAAATAAAATGTTGTTTTTATCATAGTCACCGATACACGAGATTAATGGGTTAGTGTGGTTCGCGAAATATTTTTATATTTTCTGGTATAAACTTCGCAGCCAGTAAGACGCAGGTGGAATCTGGTAATAATTTATTAAATTATATTTTTTTCATTTTTTTTTTGTGTGAACCACTACTTATTATAGGAACCAAATTAAATCCAGTTTATACAATTAAATGTACAAAAAGTATAGAAAAAAAATATTTCATAATTAAAAAACTAGATATGGACACCAGCGTCATAGCGGCATACATGTCGTCGTTCGTAAACGGACGCCAGCGTTCTTTTTATTTTTCATTAGTATATTTTCGTTTCAGTTCAGAGATATAGTTAATTAAAACCGCTCTCAAACCAACGTTTATGTATATCACACATATGCCAATATGGCGCAGTTCAATTTACACCGCATGTCAAACTTTTTTTTTAAATAATAACCATTTGTAATAATTAATTTTCAGATTTGGATTTCGTCAAGCAACGATTCCAAAAACAGCCAAAGTCGCAGATATCAACTTATCAGTGGAACAGGCTTTGACTGCAAATTTAGAAAATAAAAACAACAACATTTCTGGTAATATTTTAATTGCTTTATGTATATATTATATGTATTATATATTTTTTTATAAATTACAGATAAAAATTATGCCAAAAACGCATTCAATCCACCGCTGGGTCTAATACCAACTCAAGTGGGTCCCAACGGAGTTGCCAACATTGGTAACGTTCTTCCGAAGCAGTCGAAGCAACAAACTGTGATCTTGACGTACACTGCTAAACAATATCCCGTAGTTCCTAATTCTGGTCTCAGAAGCAAAAGTCCCGCTGTTCCCAACAGGGTGACTAACTATCAAAACTATTCAAACCAAAGAAGCGCATCGGCCAGCAGGGCATATAGTAACGTCAGTTACAACTCGGACCAACAAACCGGAGGGAGTAGGTTTGGAAACGTTGGAAAGTACACTTTCCAAACAAATCAACTGCCGAAACCTCAGTATCCAGCCATGAAAGTTTTAGACACAAAATCAGCAAAACAGGTAAAGAAATAAAAAAATACGTTACAAACTCTAACGTCTTCATTAGTCTTTAACGTCTTTATTTTTGGTTAATTAGTCTCTGGTTGAGTGATATTTTTATTCCAGGGCGTTGACTTCTTTACTCATATTAAGAAATGTATCTTTAAATAGTTTTTGGGAGAATAATCCGTATTGAGCAATTGCTTTATATATCTAAAACTGTCATATTTTGTATGATGCAATTCCGATTAGATTCTCATCTAAAGCTTTATCTAAATTGGATCGTTAAACTTTTTACCAAAAAAAAAAACACACTTGGCACACTTTCTCATAGACGCTCGAATGCTATTCGGAATAGACTATTTTTGTCACCTAATCTCACTTTTGAACGCATGTTTGTTTAGATGCATCCGCATCCTAGCCAAGAAGCCAGTCACACAAGAGCTTTCAGTTTTAAAGACCTTGTAATAAAAAAAATGGTAAACTATCACTATCGTGGGGATTTTATAAAATGTATTTTCAACCTTTTATACCGCATCTATAATTTAATTATATTATCGATGAGTCGATTACAATTTTACTTTCTTCACAAAAACAATAATATTTTTTTATTATATTCATATTAGAGCATCAATATCCGGTTTAATAAATGATGTACCGATGTAAAGAATATTTTAAAGATGCACGTCTAAAATGTTTGTTTTAATTATACTTTTTGTACGATTCATACGGGAAAAAATAAACGTATTCTCCACAAGAGACGTCATAAACAGGACATATTTGTGGAGTGTAGGAAAGTCCAATAAAGAACACTTGAATAATTAATTCTTAAAACTGAATTTGCTGTCAAATTTATGTATTTTATCTGCAGTTCACAGGCAACGTTTCAATCAACTGATAATAGAGTAGCAAATATATTGAAATACAGTTGCAGTTTTCTGAAATTTACTGCATATTATTAAATTATATTATATAACTATTTGGAGTACCTCAAAACAATGAAATATCAACAGCCGTACATATACGGCGATACTTCTCAAATGGTTAAACACGGTAAATCAATTCCTCGAAAGAAGTTGAACCATATTTGTAACATCTGTGCTTTCATACAAAGCTATGTATAAGACTTAAAACTATCTGTAAACTATTATGACATATGTCAGCTATGCTTTCAAAAGAAATTAAATTTGCTACTACATAACTTACCTTAACTATTGAATGAGAAGCAATTTTTTGTTGAGATATAGGATTTTTTCCAGATCTTATTTTTTTGTATTCGACACATTTCTTGCAATTTTCATTGCAAACATAATGATTTATTTTTTAGCAAAAAACATTCGTCAGTCTTTTTTATGAAATGCTCTTTTTGTATATTTTCCCTTTTCATTTCACAAGTTTTATTAAAAGATCATGTATTATAGAAACCATTCTAAAAAATATTTTTTTATAATAATTTATTTTACATTATTGATATGTAGACTGCCGGTTATATATCGGGCGCGTACGGTGAGATACATTCCCTTTCAAGTGACGCGAGTGAGTGAGAGATAAGGGCGTGCGTTACGTGCGTTCCGCACGCTCACATCTTCTCACTTACTCTCGTCACTTAACCCTTTGGACGCGATAGTCGACTACAGTCGCTCAATTGATTTTTTTATCTCTTTACGCAAAAATCAGTAAAAAAAAATGTTTTGTGAATAAACATAAAATATCATTTTAAATAAATAAAAATTAAAAAAACAGAACATTTAAACACAGAACCAAAGTAAAATTTTAATATAAAAAAAAAAAAAATTATATTTATTTTTGATTAACGCGTCCAAAGGGTTAACACGCGAGCGAGTGAAAGGGAATGTATCTCACTGAACGTGACTGTTGTATATCCCTGTTTTAAAATATGGTTCAGATAGTCGTCTCTTAGAAATAAATAGATAGCGGCTTTACAATTATTTACTGTAAACAAAGACTTAAATATTGAAGCTTACTTAAAAAAGTAAGTGTAAGATGTTTTTTTAAATATGCACAAAAATTAAAAATTATGGAATTATTTAAAGCTTTTTTATGCATAAAATAAAATCATATGTTTCGATTTTGCTACCGACGGAAATCAAATCAGACTTCTTGTTCAATAAAAAGAAAAGTTAACAACTGTGCTGTTGCCAGCACAGAAAATAAGAACTAATATAACTACGGAATATTATCACTGCTTCGGCATACACGCGTCCAACCTGGGCGGCCACCGGACTCACAAAACGAGATTTTAATTTAAAATCTCGTTGTTTAGTTTTTTGTTCTTTTTTAAAACATTTTTTCAATTAGACATATGGTTAGCTTAAACGTTTTTATAAAAAAATATTTAGATACATCTTTTGTATAAAACTTAAATTAAGTTTATGTAAAATAGTATCAAAAACATCTTCATTCTTCACGTATTTAATACTATTTTATTATTTTTTGTATATCACAGTGTACTTATTTTTTTTTAAAACACCATATTATTTCAAAATACAAAAATATGCCCCTTTAAGTACTAAATAAAATAAAATGAACAATATTTTTTATATTAGAATTAAAATTTTGCTACGAAAAATATAAATTCAAGTCTGAAGAGGTTAAGCAAACCGTTATATAATAATGATTCCTGATAAAGTGACATTAAAAAATAAAAATAATATAATGCATCACTGTAATACAGTATCTGAGATATTTTTAGTAACCCACGAGGTGGGAATACAATCAGTTGCATAAAGCACAAGACGAAAGACAGTCGCTCTATCTATTTCTAATGTCGCATTTTTGTAATCGGAAACTGCTTTTAAAATAATCATAAAATGGTTACCAAAAACCAAATTGTAATTTGAAACACAACTATAAATCATCTAAATGCTTTTTATCTATTACAGGTAGCCAATAACAGTAGGAAAGTTTATGGTAGCTCATCCGATGGCTCTTCCAAAGAAGGTATGTTTTTTATCTATTTTTTTAGTATAGGCTTTGGATTTATTATTTAATTTTAATTTTAGGATCAATGACTGAAGACTCTGGCGTATCTGGTTTAGGAGACGGTTGTGGAGATCCAGCAGATCCGAACTGGTCTCCAAGGTCTTCTAGGCGACAGCACAGGAGACCTAGAACGTTGGAGATGATCATGCAAGGAGACCATAACTTCCAGCTGAGGGAATTACAAGTCAATGATTTGGATATAATGGGTAAAATTTATAAAGATCACATTTTAAAATATGCAACCTTTAGGACCGATACCAAAATTATCCTATAATGAAGACTTTGCATTCACTCCAGTGAATGATTTTTCAGATGAGGCTATTATCACAGACAATGACGTGATACCATTGCCAAAACTACCTAGCACGTTCGATCAGAAGGAAGATTCTTCCGCTTACTTCCAAGTGCCAGATAGATTCAATTTAAACACTAGTAAATTGCTGGGTTCTACAAGCGATAGCCAACCCAGTAATAGGACGTCGTATTCTTCGACTTTGGAGCGGTATAGGATAAACAGGGATAGTAACAGATCATCCAATGATGTGGATGATCTTTTTAAGTATAAAGGAGAGGAGAAGGCGTCTAGGGATAGGACGCAGCATGAAAAATCTGAGAAGCAGGTCAGTAATTTCACTTTTTACACATAAGGTCTCAAAAAGCAGCAGGTGTTGCGCTAAGCGTGAAATCAAAGCGCTTTCCAAACCAACTGTCTAATTAATGCAGTTACACACCGAAATGTGGAGAGTGCTTTGTTATTATTTTTTTGTTAAGAAACTCTGACATCATCAGAGCGAAACTAGCCTTTGAGCTAACGCCAGTGTTTTTTTTCTGTACTGCAGGACTTCTGCAAGATCATAAACAGTCAAGGTAATTCGCCATTAACGAGAGACTCGAGCAAAGAATCGAGTCCTTCCACCAAATCTGACGATACGCATCCCAGCATTGTCAGTTCGACCAGTAGCTATCCGTTGAACTCTTGGATCAATCAAAACGCTGGAGAATCCATGGCTGCTCAAGAAGATATATCAGTCGCTTTGAGTCTATCGTTGAGTTGCGATGAAGATAAAGATAAAGATAAAAAGATCACTCCACCTTCGAACTTCGTACCGACTACAATAGACATAGTCAATAAAGATCTAACAGACTCTTACGGATCATTAAGCACGCATCCAATGATGATGAAATCGTTGAGCTTAAGTCAACACCATGGACTTCAAAGTATGCTAATGTCAAGTAAGTCTCGATGATTTAATATCAATCTAAACAAGGTACTTTTTATGTTGTGTATTTATAGATTCAATGACTTCGTCAGCTATGACATTCAGCGCTGATAGCAGCGCTCTGTCAGGAAATGACCTTAGGAACTTAGATTTGTTGATGGGTGACTCTAGATTGAGAATGGCAACTTTGACGTCGTCCAATCATAGTTTAATTGAAGACGAAACTTCGCCGGCCGATAGTTTAATCTCATCGAGCACTGATTCTAACAACGATATGCCTATAATGGAAAAAGACATTACGATGTCTTCATCTGCTTATCATACAGCTGATAACAAGACTTTAGAAGCAAGCAAAGATGAAGATGAAACTTGTATGGAAGATAATTTAAAGGATAAAGACTCGAATGAAAAGTAAGGAATACATATTATTTTGCTTAATCTTATGATACTCAAATCGGTAATTTTATAGATCTCCTAGCAAGAAGAGCCCTCGCAGCCCAGATACGCCAACAAATGCTTCAAACTCTCTATCGCTCTCTGAAGGCCGAGATTTCCTCATCGACGATGAGATTGCAGATCAACCGGCACTAATTTTTGAAGGTATTATACCAACCTTGAATCTAATCTTAGATTAGCAACGTATTATTAATTGCTTTGTGTTGTTTTGTAGCAAATAGCACAGCTGAGCCACCGACATCATCGCTGCAGCTGCTCAATTTAAACACCACTGATAATACACCGACAATCCAAGATACTAACCAGCATGCAAATAAAATGAAGGGTGAGTGTCTTAAGCTTTGTTAAAAAATATAACAATATGTAAAGTAGGATTTTATTCAATAGTTACTGCTTCTCCTCGGATGCGTCCAAAGCGCTCTCCTTCTTTGGATACATTATCACCATGCGACAGCATCGCTTCTGATGATTTGATCATGGATATGGAATTGAATAATTCCATTACAAGTTTAAACAGCGTGGATGAATACATTGATAGGTATTTGATTTTTTTTGTTTGAAATTGATTTTGATGATTAGTTACTGATCTTTTTATGCTAATAGATTGGACGGTTCGATAAGGAGCGGTTTAAACTCTTTGGAAGACATTCAACTCAGAGAAGAACTTTTGAAGTTGAGTGTCAAAAAGTTTTCTAGTCAAATCTTGAACAGTGACATGTTAGGTGGTAATACACCCGTGAAAATCAACTCTAATTCCACCAGCAACAGCAGCTTACCAAACGTTGGGTGAGTGTTAATTTATATTATTAAATAAACGCAATTGGTACCTGTATCTTTAGAAACCTTTGTATAAAATAGGTAATATTACTATTTTTGATCCATAATAGAAATATTTTCTTCCGTATGTTCCCAACAAAAAAGCTCAAAATTGCTATCCACTTTACAAGAAGAACGGCCATTTATCTTCTAAAATCACCGTAACAGTTCGTGTGAACTAACATTTGATTGACATCACTTTTGTTGCCTGCTGCAATTTCATATGAGTCTCCCACGTTCAAATTAATATTTCGTTAGCCCAATTCACACTGCAACGCGTCTATTGTTACAGGTGATTTTTTTTCAATTTGCAAAAATCTCTTATTGATTTATATATTATATGTACATGTGCACGAAAGCCTGCAATGCGCAAACCTAACGCAATTTGCAATCTTTCAGAAGTTTGTCTTTGAATGTTAGCCAAATGGTCTGATAACACAAAATATGCGTCTTATTTATTCAGTTTTAATAATTATTTTTAAAACAAATTACAGAATAATTTTAGTACATTCTTGAAAGTGTAATAAATTTTAGTATATATTAGAATTTTATTAGAACACGTGTTTGCTATAAAATTACGTGAATAATTTATAGTGAGTTTACTATCTAAACAACTTAATTAAAACGGTATTTTAATGAAGCTGTGAAAAAAGGTGATGATGATAATTAACTATGTACTATACATATCAGTATATATGCTAGTTAATTTATAAATAGAAAGGTGTTATTTAATTTATTAAATTAAATTATAGATAAAGTTCTGTAAAAGAACGCCTTATGTGCAATACAAATTTCTTAAAAGGAATTGCTTATTGGTTAATGGATCGAAATAAATCTACATAAGTATATTTCAATTAAATTTTAATGGAATTTTTATTAAAGTATAATAACTTTATATTTTATTTAAATTATTGACTTAAGAACTGCAAAAAAGTAATAACGTGTGATGGAAATAAATGTGTATGTTTTACATACAATTACTCTTTAAATTGCTTTATTTGTGTGACTTTAAAATATAAAAAATATATATAGCGGTATCGCCGTACATGTACGGCGATCGATATTTCACTGTTTTGAGGTACCCCATATAGTTATATATGTACATATATAATTAAAGAAATTAGAAATAAAAAAATATGTATAAAATGATTTTTATAGTAAATAATATGATTTTTATTAAAATAATTTTCTGAATTTATTCATTTAAATAAAAGTTACTTAAATTATTTCATTCTAATATGTAACTAAATCTGTGTTTCTTAACTTGTATTTTTGGTGGAAATTAAAAGTTTTCATATGAAAGCATACTTATATGCTTTATATTACATATATTATGAATAAATTTGTTCATTGAAATTAAAATTAATATTAATATGTTATTATATTTTTTGAGTCAGATCTTTAAAAATAAATTATGTTTGACTTAAAGTCTTTGATCTCCAAAAATATATTTTTAAGCAAAATTAATAGGTTTTTTACCCGGAAGAAATCTTATAGAGTACAATTTATATTTTTAAGATTTTTATAAATGGGTCTTAAGCTTATTAAATTAAATTACAATTAATTTTACATAAATTATGTATAAAGGCAGTAACTTAAAAAACTCCAAAAAATATTAAAATATGTGTAATGTTATGTCATTGATCTCTAAAAATTTAAAGCGCCTTAAAAATATATTTTGCGTGCAAACCAAAAGTAAAATTTTATACAATGTATATATTGATATTTAATAAATTGGTATTGAGATTTAGTATAATTTGCTGAATCAAACTTTAATTACTTTTAAATAAATTATTTCGGATTTTTCAATTGCTTCATTACTTCAAAACCTACAAAAATATTAGCAAATGTGTAACTTTAAGTCTTTGCTCTCTAAAAATATATTTCAAGTTTAAATTAAAAAGGTTTAATCGAAATAAATCTTATATAGTACATTGTATTTATTTATTATTTTTTATTAATGGGTCTTGCAATCATTGTACTATAATTACTTTTACATAATCTAGTCCTTTTAATTGCTTTATAGTTATAGAGACGGTGACTTCAAAAACAACAAAAAAATAATAAAAGATTTTAACTTTAAGTCTTTGATCTCTAAGAATCTATTTTAAGTGCAAATTAAAATACATTCCAAATCAACAAAAAAACAGATGTTGCAACTCTTATTGGTTAAATTTAAATCGCTTTAAATGAAAAAAATCTTTTAGGTGTTTTATAAAATGTCTCCAAATAAATTGCTCGATTTATTAATTTAAATCAAAATATATTTTTTTATTCATTGCGTCAGTGACAACAAATCTACTGACTGCTATCTTCATTTTTGCTCCCTAAACAAATATTTTAGGTAAACTTAAATTTATTGTAATTTTTCGTTAATAAGTATAATTATCGAATATTGTAATATAAATTATCTGTGACTTCAAAAACAACATAGAAAATAATAAAATAAGTAATTAAATTAATGAGATCAGTTAAATATGTATGCGCTTATCGATTTTTTTTTATATATTATGTAAAAAAGAAAATTAAGCTCCATTTAAATAAATTTCACATTATTTAGTCACTGTGACAATCTAGTAAAAGTGCATAATTTTAATTTAAAAAATGTGATTTTGTAATCGTGTTTAATCTTAACATATGATTCGAAATAATGCATCTATCTATAGTTACAAGTCACACATAGTTGAAAAAATTTAACTGAAAACTATAAATATAAAAAAAATAGTATATGCGTTCTCCATTCGTTACTTTGAAACCAAAGAAATAAATATTTTATAAAAAATACTAAGCAATTTACTGAAGCGATTCTCATACATAAAATAAAACTTTCTCTGCTTATATATTCATTATAATAATACAGCATAAGCATCGCATTTTTAATGTATCTATTATTAAAATCAGTCATGAAAAATAAGTTTTAAAATAATCATGATTGTACAAAACGTATTTCTCAATGAACCCTAATCATAATTATGATCAAATCTTAATTAATAGTGTAGCACGTTCACAAAATTATAATTATTTTTCTAGTACTTGAAACTAAATAATATTTTCCATAAAGAACGATCCGTTTTCGTGCCGCACGCTACACCTAAACCCAATACGAATGAATAATTTACTATAATTTATTGCGCAACCCCAGATTCTTGCTTTGCCCATTTTTAGATGGGAGTCCTAATGCGAAAATCGTGAGAATTTCCAACCGATCGATCGGATGAACATAAACAAGAACAATGCCGACAAAAAATCAACGTAATGGCGTAATGTATCCAAATCTGCTGTGCCATTTAAGCATTCGATATTACTTTTTTTTTTAGAAAATATCTCTGGTATATTATATTTTTTCGGTCACGACTATCGTATATTCCACGTGTTGTGAGATAGAAGAGGGGAAATCTGACCGTTGGATATCGATTCCATCTCGGTAGTGACTTTCATTATGAATGCTTTGGGAAGATTTGTTCTCTGCTGCATCTTTTATATATCAATGATTAGTGTTTGTTGAATTTGAATCACTTGCTCTTTCGACGTTGATGCATGTCTGTGTTTATTAACTGGTTTAAAAGTGAGTCATCAATTTGAACGAACATCTGGAGATTCGCCATATGCTATTTACAAAGATCGCCTTTTAAAGACCATGAACATATTTTTATTCGATTAATAACCAGAAAAAAATTAGCGATACTTTTAAATGAAGTGTTTCTATATTTCTCATATCAGAAAGTATGTGTATTAATATATAATTAGATTAATTGAAAATTTGACATCATCTGATATCGGAGCTAACTGAGTGTAATCTAAAAACACAACTAAATACTGTGCAACCTTTAAATGCGTCACATTGATATACATATATTGTTAAACATATTCCTAAGTTCAAGATATTTGTACCTTGATAGCAGGAAATTACATTTTATAGAAAATTTAACTTTTCCTACTTATAAACTCATGTTTAAAATATAGAGCCCATTTTCGGAATTGGTAGCGTGTGACTTTTAGAGTCAGTTAGACGCCGGAAAAGGTAATAACAGTTTATTGTAAAAAATATATAATTTTCCTCTAAGTATAAACAGCGAAATTGAATTGTCGATTCTTGAGTCTTCGTCGAGCAAGTGGTGATCAATTGCTGACGAGTGATTGGCGAGCGAGTCATTCGTTATATTGTATAATGGTCCTTTGAGGAAGCTTGGACGAATAGGAGATGAAGATCGAATCGATATCTAAATAAAACGAATTATGGTCTAGCTTTACCTCCAGTCCAAGTTCAAGGTGCCCGTGTGATAATTACAAAAAATAATTCAAATAATACTTACTCGAATCGAAGTTATTATTTTATTAATCCATTTATATCTGATTGACTTACTCAGTTGGTACAGATTTACCTCATTGTAACACATTAGGCTTACACCTGTCAGGTTACAACGGAAGATTTATTAAAAAAATAAAAACAAAAATCTCTCAGAGACAATAAAATTAAAAATCACTAAGGTCCAAATAAGATTCGAATTATCTTTCAGGTCAATAGTCAGTGGTTTATACCACTCGTCTATCGTGCTAATTAATGGCTATTAATGTTAATAAATTGCCTTTGTAAGTCTGCGCGACTATTGTGCAATTATGTGTGTTTTACTGATCTCTAATGTTAATTGTTGTATGCCATACCATTGTTTACCTTCCCCTTTAAATATAAGTCACAAGTTTATATTTGATACGCTATCGACTTTAACCCACGCAGTAAGGCCATTTTACCGAAAATCGAAGGACCAGCGAAATATTTAAGTTGCTCTTATCTTTTTGTTTTGCCTTCTACGTAAGTTAACTATCACGTTAGCGCAGTACAAAAGCATTGGCTTAGACCAGTGGTCGGCAAACTTATTAGCCAAAGAGCCAAATATGTACATTACAACGATTAAAAAAAATTGAGAGCCAAATTTATTTATTAATTTAGCAAACCTTTATTATAATTTTCCAAATCAACACAAAGACGTTCAAATTTAGAGCTCCATATTTCATTGTTTTTTAAATCCGGCGCGTAAATGCCGGTGGATATTTGTGCCAGAGCCGCACTTAAGGGGCCAAAGAGCCGCATGCGGCTCCGGAGCCGCACTTTGCCGACCTCTGGCTTAGACTAAGCATTTCTTGACATAATGCAACTTGTAATGTGCATGTCATAAATAAATCAGAACACCATTATTGATGTCTCTCCTCGAAGAAAAGCAGAAGGTTCATATTTCATACGCGTGCGACCTTAACCCACGCGATAAAGCCATCTTACCGAGTTATAAATATTTAAGATGGTTATATTTTTTAATTTTGCTTTCTACGTTACATTGCAAGCCAGCACTATAAGAATCACCGAGCGGAAGTTTCTCGCTCGGCTTGGGATAAACATCTCTTGGCCATAATGCAAATTGTAATGAGCATGTCCTAAAATATGTATATTAATCGATCCTTTAACTACAGTATTATTTATGCTGAACTTTTATTTTAAAACAATAATTATTAGATCGAATAGGCTGTAAGGTCTGAACTGATAAAACAGAGGCTAAAGGTTCGGGTCCCCGCAGCTATTGATTTAAAAATATTTATTTTTAATCTTTCCTTGTAACCCAATGCGTTACAACGAAGTAAATCTGTACCAACTAGGTAAGTCAATCAGACATATTAGTTACCTATACCCAAGTATTAACCCTTTGAGGAATATCACCGTACATTTCTATACAAAATAATACCAATAAATAAATTAACATAACAAAAATATTTTATATTAATTTATAAAAAATATTGAGAGCCTCTGTATTGATATAAAAAAAAACAAATAAATTATGGACAGTGTTAAAATTGTTATGAAAATATGCGTTAAATTTACTCACTCCCAGGTGTATAATAACAAATTAACTCATTAATCAAAGGGTTAACCACCAGATTAATAGTCTGGAAATCGGTGGCATCTATATAATTATAAATTTATTATAATTTTTAATACTTTAATACATAATAGTTTATAATTAATTATATAGTTGGCACAGATTTTCAGACTATATGTCTGGTGTCCGGTGGACTTACCCAGTTGGTACTGATTTACTACGTTGTAACGTATTGGGCATACACTTGTCAGATTACAACGAAAGTTAAAAAATCGATAAAAAACAAATTTAAAATAAATAAAAACTTCGTTACATTGACATATTTTGCTAATAAGTATACTTAAAATTAATCTTTTCCTTAACTATGTTATTGTTTGTATTTATAGTTGATTTTAGATTTCATGCAGATAGTTAAATATAGCAAATTCTTATTCATAAAGCGAATAGAAACTGTAGTTTCAAGTGAAATGTAATACATTTTATAGAGGCGTTTTGATAAATAATTTATAATCATATTCACATTAGAAATTTTATGCAAATAATATTTATTCTGATGATGTACAATGATGAAAAAAAAATTAGTACAGGCTACTTTTAAATGCACCGTAAAAAAAATTTCGTTTAAAAGTAAGCATATAAAATTTAAATTAAATTAATTATTAATCACATAAAATTTAATTTAAATTCTAAAATTATTATAAACATAAACATGATCTTTTATTTTGAACAAATAATACATGTCAAAAGCCTCCTCTAATATTTACACTAACTGTACATTTTTACGCAAAATTTAATGCAAATTTTCAAATTATTTTAACAATAAAGAAATCGCTGAGCGTGACAAAACGCGTTTTCAATAGCTTTCAAATACAAACTACGCGTGAAAAATGGCGGATAATTGACATGTGCATAAAAAAAACATTAAAAATACAGTTAGCGAGGTAGTTTTAAAGCTTGTTTTTATTTATTTATTTTTATTATTTTCCATGTCGAAAGCTTCGTCAATATCTCAACCCAATTAAACCATGCTTCATGAACATACATTATTTCATACAAATAATATTGTCTGTAATTTCGCTAGTGTTATGCACCGCATAGCACACACTCTGGCGGTGATACTTGTTAACTAGAGCAAAATGGCTCATTCGTTCAACGACCGTCGGGCGGTCCGCATGACAGTCCAATTTTTACGCTAGCCATATAATCCAATAATCCACAGTGACTAGACCATAAAGTGGACATAACAATAGTACCAGTGATTTATTTAAAAATAAAAAGTTCAACGCCAAAAAATATATTAAAAAAAGTTTTTAAAACTTTAAGAGTGCATAGTGTAACTTATGGTGTTAATAAATAATATTTAAGAAGTGAAAAAGTGATATTTTAAAGTTAATTGTGCATTTATATTATATGACGGTAGTTATTATAATTGTCTTTAAAATACGCGTGTCGTTATATATCAAACTTGCTTGAGTATTTTATTTTATTTTATTTAAGAACATCTCTTCTAATGAAAATACGTTTACTTTGATAAACATATGTTATCATTTTATTTAATATGTAAAATAAAATCTATTTATAGATTAAAACATGCAGATATTTAGAGACAGTGCTAGCAAAACGTTAAATTTTGATACCATAACACTGATATGATTCAGTATACATATATTATTTATAGTTGATAAACATAATTTAACCTAAACAAATGAAAAGGATATGCACAAAATAAAATTTGTAATGTATTTTTTGAACCATATTAAAAAAAAACAAAATCAGCCATTTTGGTTTGAATCTATTTACAGATACAAAATATGCGGTTTTCCCAAATTGACGCATTTGTAACACATGCAAGTCTGCTATTTAAAGATATTTATTCCAGTGATTTTGATATCATGACTTATTTATATACACAATAAAATGATTGTTATTTAGCAATACTATGATCGTCTAAATTAAATCTAACCTAACTTATCTATGATACTATAGGGTACACAGAAAATATATTAGCAGATTCTATTAGTTTATTAAACTCAACATTAAAATAAAATAAAAATCGTTCATACTTATTGCGTGCATGCTATCGGAGACTTGATACTCAGATATCAAGTGTTCCAATGAAGATGCCATATAAACAATATACAATATATAAACATATTATAATTTAAAATATACACATACAGCTCGTGTCTAATACACAACATCGCCATTATTGACTGAGTCATAGGGGTGTGAGTTTTAGGGGATGAATCTGTTGGGGGAAGATATCGTCTCGCGTAGATGCATTCCAACTCTTCCATTCCAATTGTATTGTTTTTGCATTTTTATATAAATGTTGATGTCGGTAGACAAACAATGATTAATATTTTTTTAATTAAAATTAAACATATGTTACTGTGCGTCAATTTAACCATATTAAACTTTACTATTTGTAACATATGCCAGCATCTTAGTATGTATAGACTTTTTATCTTCACATTGTATTCATAATACGATATATGATAGCGTAGTTTGAACAGCTGCAAATGCTTTCATTAAATCCCTTTATGCTATCCTCTTACTTTGTAAGGGTATTGATCGTACCTTTTTTATAAATATAAAAGTTGGCTTAATTAGATCATAGCATATTAATAACTTGGCTTAATTAATAAAGATTTATAATAAAAATATACGTATATTCATATCAATAATAAATATGAATATTTGCCATTAAAAATATTTTTTGAAACGTTTTGTCTCTATGTAAAATAATAATAATTAGCTTGAATTTAATTAGCTAAGAGTTATTTTTTAATATAATGGTTAATTGCTATTTATAATATAAACCTCAAAATTTTCCGATTTGTATCTTGTAATGATTAGGCTGTAAAATAATATTTTTTCCTATACAAAATAAAACTTACGCAATAATTTATAATTTATCTAGTGTTTAGGTATTTTTTTATTTATATCTTAATGATTGGTTTATATAATATGTATTTCTTATAGAAAAAATATTTATAGGTTTTAATATTTTTAAATCAGTATCATTAGATGAAATTCATAACATAATATGTAAATTTAAAAAAGGAACTAGTACTGATGAACTAGATATAAATATAATTAAAGAAACATGGGAAATAATAGGAACTAAATTAAATTATTTAATAAATAAAGCACTCTCATTAGGAGAAATGCCTGAAAATTTAAAGATTGCTACTATTGTACCTATACCTAAAATAAAAAATAGTAAAAAAGTTGAAGAAATGAGACCAATCAACATGCTACCGTGTATAGAAAAAATAATAGAAGAAGTAGTAATCAAACAATTAAAGGAATTTATTACTTCTCAAAACATAATATGTGAACAACAATCGGGATTCAGAGAAAAGCATTCCACTGAAACTGCATTACAAGTAGTGATAAATGATTGGCTGTTGGCTAAGGATACAAACAAAATCATTGGAGCAGTTTTCTTGGATTTCAAGAGAGCCTTCGAAACAATAGACAGAGAAATAATGTTGAAGAAATTGGAGAGTATAGGTATAAGTGATATAGTTTTGAGATGGTTTAATAATTACTTATATAAAAGAAAACAAAAAGTTAAGATAAATAATGTATGTTCTGAAGAGAGGTTAGTGTATTATGGAGTACCACAAGGGTCTAAATTGGGACCATTGTTGTTTGTTTTATATATAAATGATATAGTTAATAACGTAAAAAAATGTAAAGTTCATCTATTTGCGGATGACACATTGATCTATTGCATGGGTGATAACATTGAAGAAGTTGTGAGTAATTTGAATGATGAATTAGGTGTGTTAGAGATATGGTTAAAGAATAATGTACTTAAATTAAATGAGAATAAAACTAAATGTATGTTTATTAATTATAAAAATGTGTTAGATGATAGTACCAAAATAGTAATAAATAACTCTAATATAGAAATAGTGGATAATATAAAATATTTAGGAGTAATTGTTGATACAAAATTAAACTTTAAAGAACATTGTAATTACATATTAAAAAAAATTAGTAGAAAAATAGGTTTATTATCTAGATTAAGAAATATATTAAGTATAAATACAAAAAAATTAATTTACAATAGTATAATATTGCCCCATTTTAATTATTGTGCAACACTTTTAAATATGTTGAATAAATTAGATAAACAAATGTTGCAAAAATTACAAAATAGGGCAATGAGAGTAATCTTAAATAAAAATAGATTAACTAATTGTAAAAGTATGATTGATAGATTAGAATGGTTGAATGTTCAAGAAATATTGAGTATGAATGTATTAGTATTTATATATAAGTTAGAAAATAATATGTTACCACACTATTTTAATAAGTATTTAATAAGAAATAAAGATGTACATAAATATAATACTAGAAATAAAGAAAATTTAAAAATAATTAAGTATAAGAAAACGAGTACGGCTAGGGGAATTATGTACGGAGGTTTTAATTTATATAATAGTCTTCCAAGAGAAATCCGAAACAGCAAAAATATAACGGGTTTTATAAATGGAATAAAAAAACACCTTCGTACATATAGAAATAAAATATTGTAATATTAAGTCTTTATTATTGTATATTTTTTCTTTCTGTTATGTATTTTTTATATATTTTTATATATGTTTACTAAATTTGTTAGATGTAAAGATTAGCTATTAAGCTAAATAAATTAATAAAATAATAATAATATTTTTTTACGTTTCGTTATGTTTGTAATAATAACCGAGACCTTAAAACTTATAGTAGTTTAGGTTATGTAGTATATTTTTATAAGGGTTAGGTTATGATAGATTCTTTTGTCGTATGTAAAAGAATGTTAATAGCAGTGGCGTAGCTAGGGTATGTGCCGCACAAGGCGATCCTTAAAATTGCCGCCGCATACATTTTTTGCAGGAGCATAAAATCAGCATTTCTTAAAATAATAAATTGGTTATTATTAAGCTCTTGTTATTTTAGTGCAATCAGTACTAAGAACTACACTAGACGATCCCATCGCGAATATTCCGCCCACAAGCAAGTGCCACCCGGGGCGGCCCGCCCCATAGCTACTCCACTGGTTAATAGTCAACCTTGTCTAAATATTAATAAATAAATAACACTTAAATCCTAACATAAATATTTAAAACTTTTATTTTTAGTATTTTTAATTCATTAGAATTAAATATAACTTACCATAAATGTTATTTGAAACTACATATATATATTTAAATTCATTTTTATAAATTAAACCTTACGTTAGGTATTATGTTTGTTATAAATAAACTTAATTGAGATATTTTGTAATAACTTTATTTGTTAGACTTGAACCTTTTTTAATAATAAATCCTAGTCATAAATAATTATAAATAAATAGCACTTACTTGAAAACTTATAGATTATGTATAGCTTAGATATTTTTGTTGTTGTTAAAATTTAGGTTGTTTTAACATAAAGGCTTATAATATTTACTTTCATAAATGATTATTTATTAGAATTAAGCATAACCTAACACAAAAGTAAATCGTAAACAAATAGATTTTTTGGGTTAATCTTGTTGGTAAAATCTAACCTAAGCTATGTATGTACATTATTACTTATATACATACATAGGTTAGGTTAGATTTTTTTATAATAAAAACCTTACAATAAGTAGTATTTTTTACATGAATAAATTTAGTTTAGATGCTTTATAATAACTTTAATGTTCACATTATTTCTTAGACTTAAGCATACAATATCATAAATTAATAAAATAAAACTTACTTTAAAACTTATAAATTAGGTAATGTTTGAGTATTTTTTTGGTTAAAATTTAACTTAAATTACCGTTCTTATGTTCTCTGTTAAAATTTAACTTAAATTACTATTTACAATCACAGAGTTTATGCATAATGTTTATTTATTAAAATTAAACATAACCTAACATATAAAATTGTTTGGTTAAAATAACTTATAGATTATTAAAAAACGTTACTCAACATTAATGATAATATTTATTATGGTGATTTATTGTATATAATTTTATACAAAAAAATATCCCACAGTTTTGACATTCACTTTCACTTATTAAAGATTTTATTTATATTTTATTATGACAATGTTACGAATTTATTATATACATATAATAAATCACCAACATCCGTACACATTTTAATCTACAGGTAGTTTTATAATCACATCAAAAAAATCGAAAGCTTATCTATAACTTCGCTTACACAACGCCCATACTAGTAGATTATTTTTCTGGCATATCTGGTATATCACTTAACGTTTTGCTTGCACAATTTCCCGTGATAGTCGTGCGGATCCCTAGAGAACATTCGCCACATCCAACTATTGTCTCTGCTTTGCGATGCCTGACGATAGCAGAGCATTCCGGTGCATTAGCCCAAACGGCGTCATGCCCTCGTGAGCTCACAAACTGTGACTGTGATAGTGATAACAGTGAAACTAGTGAGTCACCGACACCTGAGTTTGTGATGTGCGACATGAAGCAGTCCACCATCGAGAGGGAATGTCCTAAGTCTGGACTGGTGGCACAAGTGGTCACGTTGATGAACAGCAACAACATCAATGGGTAATGACACGATGATAACACTGTACAATTTTACTACGAAAAAAACTACCATCATTAGTTTCTATTTACAGAATTGAAAACCACTTTATTATCATTGTCCATTTAAGTGCCTCTCAACTTTTTCGTTAGGCAATCAAATATCTTTGTAAAAAATACACTAATAAGACTCTTTTAGTCTTCAATCATTCTAAAGAGAATAATAAACATATAGAATACTGCATTCAAAATATATGTACATTTTATAATATATAAAAATCATTCTTGAATACAATTAAGTAAGAACATCTGTTCTAACTTGGCATGACTTGTTTTTACAGCTGTGATGGTTTAAAGATGTTCATAATGTTTCAATACAGTTTTTCTGTATATGTATTCTTATTTTATAAGTTTTTAAAGTAGCTTTCTCGAGTCTCCATATAAGTCCATACACAAACAAGGTCTACCCAAATTTATCCTTCAGTTTTAATTCGTACTCCAAAAACCTACTTAACCTTTGATTACAAAACACCACAAAGACCAATTTGAAACGCAGTTCGTGTAAACAATTATCGTTGCTAAATTCAGACATTATTATATACAATTACATCGATAGCGCTTTGTTTTGTGTGTGATTACAGTTATCAGTGTAAAATTATAGACCGTCGGTTAAATGATACCGTGTTATCTTTTAAACCTGATATAATAATTTGTGTATAATAGTTAAATTCCAACGATTAAATAATGCGACCGGTTGCGTGGAAACGGTTGTACAAAACACAAGTATCGAGGAAAATCTTTAAGGGGTGAAAATTCGAAGGGTGAAATCGTCGTCCGTGTTCCTGAATATTTTTTAGGCTGAATAAGTTTTGGTATAATATTTACTGAAAGGTTGAAATGGAGTGACTATTACACATTAACATCTTTCATTGTGAAATATTGTTAAGAATAAAAAAAAGGTTTTGTAAATATCGTATTAATACATAGTCGAAGAAAACATAAAAGTTGAATGGGTTGACATAGATGCACCTGCATTTTACTGTCATAACGTAGATAAGTATATTAAGCCTTTTTATCGATTATGTTTCATGACGAATGTAGCTTTAAGCGAATGTTTTTGTCTTTATTGTTTTTTAAATTCACCATTAGATATTATTGATTTTTTTGTGTTAAAAGATATAAATTTTATGTGGTTGGACTACCAAAAACGTATCATACGTAGAAGGTCTTCTTCCTTATAAAGTACGCCTTCGCTTAAGAGTGTGTTAATTACTAACAAAATGGCGGATGTTAATTAAAATTATATCGTATAAAATTAATTTAATTCTCATTTTATTATTTTAACTATCTTACATAACAGTAAACCCAAAAATTCTAATTTATTTTATTTTATTAATTTCAATGTATGAAACAACAGTAAACTAAAAATTATTGTCAAAATAATGACGTATAACGGACATCATTTGCAAAGTGGCCGCTTGATTAGTTACGCCGCAATGTCAAAATTGGCTACTTGGTCTTAAGAGCCGCGCGTACGGCCATTGTTTTGCATTAAACGGACAATTATATAAACGCTACTATTATAGCAGTCCCGATTAACAAATAGCGCGTAAACGTTCGCCACATTGGTTGACGACCGCTGATGCGTGAAAGTCAAATTTCAAATGATTTAACAACCAGAGTAATAAACGCCATCGCGAAAAGTAATGGCCAAAAAACAATGACCAACAAAACGTCAATATACATAATCGATTAAATGCTACATTAATTAACAATAATACAAAATCAGTTAAATTATTCATTGTATACAATTTTAATTTAAAACATATATTTCATTATGTGAAAAGGGGATAACAGTATACGAAACGTAAAATATATTTAGCTTATTCCTTAATTATACTATACTATAATTAAAAATATGAATGTTTTTAATATATTATTCATATTAATTAAAAATATATTAAAAACAGGATAAACACAAAATTTAAATATAGTGTTTGATAAAAATCAAACAAAGGGGGGCTTTTATTTTATACAAATAGATTAAAATACGTTTTTTTTCTATAAATGATATACTCTGACAACCGTAAATCGATCTTGATGAATAATAATAAGATGTTCCTAATCGATTAAGTTGATTGTACTACCGCAATATTGGTGAATCTAATTATAGTAAAAAAATAATGTAATATACCAACCTATAATAATTCAATATAGATATTAGCATATTTTTATGGTCATTAAGGTTAATGGGTTTTAATTATAATTTTGGTTAGATTCTTTCACATCCAGTAATTTAATCAAAAAAATACTAATTTCAATTAAAATTTATAATTATGTAGTATCCACAATTAATTATTTAGAGTTGTATTACTGCAACAATATATATTATATATAATATAAAATATAATAACTATATTTGTTTAGATGTATATGAAAATAAATAGATGCGATAAATCTAAGCGTCAGATAGTGTTTCTAAAATTATTTATACTTAGAGAATTAGAGTACTAAGTCTAACACCGATATTTTGGCCAATGCGGCGATTCGGGGCGGAAACAGATTATTTGTATTGTTTAAGAAATATAAAGGTAGACTGTATTTGCGTACCGGTGGTTTGAAAATCGGTGAGATCGGTAATGATGTAATTCAAAGCATTGTGGAGACTTTGGTATATGTGGCGTATATATGCAACGCATTCCTTTGTATTTGAAATTGACTATATATTTTTTTTAATATTTCTAATTAAGTTGTGCATATAAATTATTGACGTTTAGAATTAGATTATCGCATAAGTACGGAGTGACATCATATATTCGCCGGCTCTATTATGATCAAATTAAAAATATATTCTACTTTTAATGAGTTCACTATTGAGCTACACATTTTATATACAAAGACTTTCCGTTTTCTTAGATTCTAAACTAAAATGAATCGCAGAAAAAAACGTGGATTTCTTTCCGGTACTCTTAATTGTATTATCATTGATTCTCAGCTATTATCGTCAGCGACTCGTTCGTGACAGCATCATCTTAAAACATGAAGCAAAATCTCAATCCGCCCGTGGGAATGATATCACCGTCTTAATTAGAAATTTCGTTCGTTGCTCTGGTGCACTCCATTTTTTGTCTCATTGTCGCCATTTTAACCGTTACCGCTATCACATAACCGGGGTTTTTGCCCTGTCGTAAAAAATGGCGAAACCGCTCGGAAGCGATTCGCCATAGTGCAGATCGAACCGATCGGGAAAAGGCGCTTTCTTTTTCTTGTTCCAATCGATCGATCACAATACACAACCATGACCAGTGGTTCGCGTTTCGAAACCCTAAAATTTAACCGAACAGTCGTGCAGAACGTCGGTTCACGTGCGATGCTGCGCTATCGCGTGTGAGTTTCATAGAAACTGCTGAACTATAAAGATGACGATGTACTCAATATACATAATAGAAACTAGAACATTTAATAGTTTAACGACGACTATAACTCAATCAGTAAAGCATTCATGCGACGGTCGTAAATCTTCATATGTTATTTCTTTATTGGACTGGGTATCCCGTGATCTTTAATTTAGTAAAGTATTTCCTTTATCGTGAAAGTAGATAATTTGCTATTTTTTTCCTGTCCCTATCTACTTACACAATATATCCTATTAATTGTTAATTATGAATAATAAGTACATACGAGATGCGAAACAAAAATAAAGACAATGTTTTAATTAGTTTCACTGTATGTGATGTACGTGATATTTATCAGCCACATTAGACGGGTAGTTTGAGTTTAATTGTCAATGTTTAATATCTCCCCTTGAGGACAAGTCGGCGGTTTTCTTTCTTACGCGTGCGACCTTAACGTGGGAAGACCGTCTTAACGGGGCTCAAAGGACCATAAATTAAGCACTTGGTTTTACTTGTATTTCACTTCTACGTATTATTATACGTAGGCTCGTCACAATGTCCACATAGTACGGAAGCAAGTAGTACAAGAACGATTGGTGGGAGTCGCTTGCTCGGCTAGAGCCAAAACATCTCTATCATAACAGTATTATGGGCACGATCCAAAAAAATCAGAACAACCAAATATTGACGACGCATTTTGACAAGTGATATTGGTGGTTTGACCCTAACAGCTACGAAAGTGACCAACAATTTTAAAATTTGAATAACTCTTCAACGAATTTACTTAAAAGTAGGATTATATATCACAGCAATGTGACGCAGCGGGGTTTGCGTAGCAAAACGTTGTTAGCCGCTTTCGTAGCGGTTAGGGCCAAACCACTACTATTGGCTTTAGAGCGAGGAGCTGTCATTCTAAACAAGTACCCATTTTTCTGGCCAAATTTAGGGGACAAATGTCCCTATCTGCCTATCATTCAAAAAACTTCCAGACCAAAAATTACATACAATTTTATGTTCTCTATAAACAAACTTGAAACGAGCTTATCTAATACAGGTATGTCATTTCAGATTTTTCCACGGGTGGGGGGAGGGGCAAAAGTTGTGCCAGTCTGTGGTCGTTTTTTTAATATTTCAATTTCATTAAGATAGTATTACATTAAATGCATTTTTCTGGGCAAATTCACCCCCCCCCCCTTTCAAATGCGGTTGTCCCTGATGCGGTTTATTTTTTGGAGTTGGTTAATTCGTTTAGGCTAGGTTTTGGTTTGAACAGCAAAGATGTTTTGCAACTGACAACAGATGTAAAGAGAGACCACATGCATATATGTATTATAGTACTATAGTTAAAAATATTAAATTTATAGTGGAAGCTATTAAATTTATAGTGCAATTAATTTACACCCGTTTATAAAATAAGTCAGTATACAATTAATTACTAGAATTTAGGCCTGCCTTCTGCTATTTAGTGCTTCGCGCTCATTATCTTGCACTTTGCGCTCGAAGCCTTGCTTTTCTATTAGTGTAGCTCGCAACTGTTAGTAAAACTATTATTTTTATTCATCGCTATTCGTATTCGTGAAATTTTATTAAAATAAGAATAAAATAAGAAACATATGATAATCAATGTCGGTCGTCGTTTTTCGTACATATTAGATTTTGCCACATCTAAAGTATTATTGAAAAATAATATATAGTAAAAGTAATGAGAAATATTTATATTAAAAATGGAATGGAAAAATCTACAATAATAAAAAATTGACACTGATGTTGTGAAAGTAAGTGTGAAAAACTACTGCCGATATATTTTTAAAAGTAATTATTAATTATGCAAATAGTATGTTATAACAATAGTAGTGAAATCAAATTAATGATAATCTTAAATATAAATAAACTGAATCTCCACAATTGTAAATATTGTTTATTATTACGTATATTATAAATGAAATACTATAAATTAATTAAAATCAGTTTAGCTTATTTAATTAACTAAATAAATACACATGTAAAGACTCCCCCAGCAACAAATACCAACACTATATTTTCACACTTTAGCAAGGCTTGAATCATCCCCGTGAGATATGATACGCCTATACACAATAAAGGTCAAATTAACCTTCGTCTATTATAGGTCACAGTTCGTGTCCGTATAACTATAACTGTATCAACTTTTAGTTAAATACACTATCACGAAACCGGAGTACATCCTTGTTAATTAACTTTTTCCGTTTAGTCTTCGTCATCGTGAATGGATAAGTTATTATACAAAACGTTAATGAAACAGGTCACTTTACGACCTTTTGTAACTGTTCTCAATCGTCGCACAAAAAATGCAATGGAATTTGTCTTAACGGTATTTTTTATAACGCAAAAATTGCTTAACAATGTACGAAAAAATTGTTACTTCATTCATTGAACTTGACCTCGTTTTTAATGTTTGTTTCTACCATGTGATTAAAGAAAAACTATCAGACAGATTGTTAAGATTGATTCATCTAGTTATATCAGATAGTTTAACGAGATTTGTGTGAAAATGAGAATTAAAAATTTCCGCCGTCATATACCGTAATTTGACAAATGTCTTAACAGCATAAATTGCGAGCATTGTTTACATTTTTCTCTTTTATTATTCTCGTTTTCTAACGGTCGACATTTTACGGGTTTAAGTCACGCATCTTTTTATAATTATATATACGAGGTTATAAGTATGTACAATACTTTTGTAGAAAACTTTATTTAACGAGCGATTATAATTTCAAGATTTTTTAACACAAATATAAGATAATTATATTTATAAATAAATGTATTTATTAAACATTAATATGACTCGTGCGTCGATTAGATCGGTATTGGAAGTCTTTGAAATAAGTAATGATCCATATTTCTAAAATGTGCTCACTTTTGTTGTCGTGGTGATATAAAAAGTATATTTCTTTAATTAGTGATTTTTTCCACCGCTTACAATTTTTTGCTATTATATAATAATAATATTAGATATATGAAATACGATGACAGTGTAAATCGTGAATTTAAAAGCGCATAGCGCAAAACAGCTGCTGGCAGGACATCTAATTACTATTATGTAACAATACTTTAGACATCTGTTTCAACTAACTCATGACTGGTATAATATTTATGTCTTCAATTTTGTTGCGGAAATTGAATGCAGTCCCTTGGAACTCTTACCAATGCGCTATTACGGTCATTGCATTATATAATCGCTTTTACAATAAAAATTCGACTTTTCTATGAATGCAACACTGACTAAAATTGAATTGTTTAGTGCTGCTTTCTAAATAATAAGAAGTATAACTAATTGAGTTTTTAAGCTAAACTAAACTACTCTTATTATATTATTTTTTTCAAGAAAAATGTAAATGTATGTCATAATGAAATTCTTTGAAGCAAATAAAACAATTTATAGTCGTACGCTTATATTTTCTATCTTCAGAGAGGGGGGGGGGCAGCCGATGTAAGTAACCAGGGCCCGAATCATTAATTATAAAGTGAAATTGGTTTTAATATAAATTTGGTCGATCCATGTAATTTTTAATGTTTTTCTTTTTACTTAGCTTATACAAGAAAAAATATTTTAGATGTTACTAAAATGTTGGATGGAGGGGGGGGGGGCAGGTACAATAAACACCGGGAGCCGATTTTTTTCTCAGCGGCCCTACAATGATTAATGGGGTTATTCTGCTCAAGTCAGTAGACTATTATAGTTTTACACAGTTTTTTTCTTATTATAACTCTCTGTATTAAACGGTGCGTCAGGATACTGATAATATCGATCTTCCGGGAGTCAATATATACCAATTAATTTCCATTTAAAGTCCATTTTTGCCATTTTGCGTATGTTCCTATCTATTTATCGATACGCCGGTATCAACAAGCTGGCGTGCGTTATCATTGCTTGCGCGCAACAATACAAAAATTGCGGATCGATATTCTCCCCCATCTCCCCCCATATTGCATGTTCCCGTTTGCCAGTGGCGCCGCCGCAATTGCGCAAAATGGACGTCTCGCCCGCGGCGGCCATTTTTGGCCAAAGCACGCGAAATAACGTCCTTCGATTAAACCGACGATTTCGAACATAATATAAAACAAAAATATAATTAACACTATCCGGTGGCCTTATTTTATAATAATAATAAAAAGAGAGAAAAATAAAACGCACACAAGCGCGTCCTTGATTCTCGTTGTTTATTATGATTTTTAACAGTCAAAACATAACCTAAAATATTTATCAACACGATTGTGTTGCCATGTTAAACAGCTTATTATATATTTTAACGATAATTCATATTATCAATTGAGATTAAATTTGATTTCTTGATATCTATCTTGTTCGATGATATGATACATTTTACTTGAATGTAATCAGTTGCTTCTCGTTAGTCGTATAATTCACATTTATCAGTCCATCGCACATATTTATAGTATAAAAATATATTTACCAATGATAAATAATAAAATGGACAAAAACTCAAAATCCACCAGTGCTAGTGCTAGAAGAAAGAAGACTGATTTATTTGTAAACGAAACAATATTGATTAGGTCGGCCAGTCCAATGCCAAAAGTAACACCAAAAGCCCAAAAAACTCAGCAGTATAGGTACCAATCGCTGAAAATCAACTCGAGAATGTCTCAGAAACTCAGTCGATTATTTAATATTATGGTTTTGATGGTTTTCATTGTGATTTTCAGAACAAATCTACCCGTGAGGACGGGAAGATTGCTATCCAGATCCCGAGCAGGCACTCCAGATTCACCTTTAGTTGGAGATGGAAGTCGAACTTCAACAACAGCAGGCTCGGCTGGCTCAGGAGTTCATCCTGATGATGCAATGCGTTTGGAGAGAGCTACACACGGGCACATGATGAACGATATAGTCACAATCAAGACGATGCTATTAAAATTAAAAAGAGTTTTACAAGAGGTGTGAATTTGCCATATTAGTTTATTTCATTTTAATGCTTTTTTTATTAATTTATTTTGTTTTAATTAACGTTTTATTTGTTTTATTTTTTACTATGATTTTGTTTGCTGTTTTGGTGTTAACAATCTGTAGCCAGATGAGGAACATAATTTGATGAGGGTGAGTGTTAAATGTGCTTTGTATGTTATTTTAAAATATCAGAATACCGCAACAGGTGTTCACACAAGAAAGACCTTAAAAGGAAACAAGATACATTTTAGCTTTCTCGGTTATCTTGTTGATATATAACTTGTTTCTGATAAATAATCATTAGAGCAATTATATATTGTATATAAAATATTTTTTTACTATTCTTTTTTTTGAATTCTAATCACAAAGGTAAAGTACCTTTGTTACAAGTTACGAAAGGATATAGTACCTACTTGTTATTATTTTTTTAGTTTTTAATAATTAGCAGTCCGTAAAATCAGAAGAATCGATTGTGATTAGTTAATAATATTAAGGGCGAACTCAACAAATACTTGTTTCAAAATAATTTACTACAGAATAATTTAATTTTTTTATATATTATCATTTAAGGTTGGGCTATTGAGTAGTTATAGTATAATAAACAGCGTGTTTCATTTTATATGGAGGATAAATATCTGGCATTTTTAAAACTTCCTCTTCATGATTCTAAAACAACATACGTTCCAGTGATGTACACCCATTGTACATGATTTTACTTCTGATGCAAAAGTAGTAATTTAAATTGTAAAATACAAATATTATTACCGAACGCAAATATTATTTGTCCGGAATAATTACTGTACTGTTTTTTTAGCATTGTTTTATTCAAAATACGTAAAATAATGCGACCTGGGAACTTTTCATCCGATTGACCTGATGTGTGGCAAGTTGCGCCGCGCCGTCTTGTTGAAAACACATGTCTTCCACAGCAATATCTTTGATTTTGTGCCAAAAATAGTCGGTTATCATGCGCCTATAGCGCCATTGACTATTACAGTTAGACCTGCATCGTTTTCAAAAAAGTGAGGGCCAATGACGCCGCCTGACCACAATGCATACCAGTCACTTTTTGGTCATATAATGGTATTTTGTGAATCACATGAAGATTTTCTCGCTCCGTATGCGGAAATTTTGCTTATTAACATACTCAGAGAGGTGTAAATGTGCCTCATCAGAGATGAAGAATTTCTTTGTAAAATCAGCATCAACTTTCTGCTGCTCTAACACTTAATCTGTATAAATTATTTGCTGGCCGTAATCTCTGGACTTCAGTTCTTGTGTTAGCTGAATTTTATACGGGTATAGGTGCAAGTACAGTTGCAAAATGCGCCAAATGGCGCCAAATAATAAAATCACAAAAGCTGCGAACCACGACAAATCTACAATTGCGTGTCTTCAGCCATACTTTCACTTACAGCGGCAATATTCTCAGCTGAACAGGTGCCACAGTGATGCACAGGCCTTACCTTATCTCCAACTCTTCCAGTCTCTTCAAGTTTTTCCCCTACGTTGCGCATTGTTCTCTCAGTAGGACGATGAAATTTACCATAAACTTACCTTAGTTCATACAGAATTGTTATTTCTGTAGAACAATTTTAACGCATTATGCGGTGGTGAAGCGATCCATTTCGTAAATATGTTATTGCAAACTTGCATTTGACACTTTGAACACGCGTGATTATTGACAGCTGTCTGATTTACAGTGCAACCAACGTAGGAAACTAGAATCGAATCTCCCTGTATGAGCCTTGAGGCTACGTTTTGTTCTCGCAGCTTTATCTACGTCACGTATTCTTTAAATCATATTATTAACTAAGTTTGACGTAAAGTAGAAAGCGACTTCTTCCTCTGTCTTCATATCGTATTAGTGCAAGTTTGGCTGTGTCCTGTTGGAAGCTAAGTTTTAGAAGTTCTGACAAGTGGGAGTATCATAAGTACGCGTAAAATTTTCTCGTGTATATACCTTGTTGAAGTAAGGGAGGGGGTGTTTTGCTCTTTCTTACTCTCGACTTTCTGGCCAATGTGATACTTTGAGGTAGAAACAGACTATGTAATTGTCTTATCTAATAAAAATGCCTTTTTCGTAACGATTATAATTCAAAAAGCTGGATATTTTACAACGGCAACCTGCTGGGCACATTTATATGCATTAATTTGTTTAGAATCTAATTTACATAAACTATAAAAACTAATTTACAATTTTTGAACAACTTTATAATATTGTATTGACTTAAACATATATGCTTTCAGACCGAAACTCTCAACCCGTTGGATGCCCAGCGAGACATTTGTCCGCTGAAGAACGGGCCGTCCCTCAGACTTGGCGAAGTAGGAGAAGCTTCACCACCACCGCCTCCACCAGCACCACAAGAAGAAGTGGCCGACCTTAGACGACAACTTGTCTTTCTACAGGTAATTAATTATATTTTTTATAATAATTTATCTTTAACTTAGTCTGTAAAGTTTATCTAATAACTAAAATTTATTCTGAGAGAAATAGGAGATTGTTTTGAATAAGTGAAATCCAAAGATATAAAGTTAGAATTTATTACTTTTGTTATGAATATATTTTAATAAATTTTAGAGCCAATTAGAAGACCGAGAAAGACTAGTAAAACTCTTACAACAACAGATGAGCAAATATTCTGAAAACCATCCCGGATTAGAAAACGGCAAAACTAATTCAAGCAGCTCCAGCGAAGACACATGTAACGTTGCCACTCAAACGGAAAGGGTAAGAACAAAATATATTTTGGATCTGCCTTAGATTCTATTACATTTACGTCGTCAGAAAATGATACTTATAGCAATCGATGGATATTGAATAAAATTGGCGACAAGACATCTCCTTGTCGTACTCCTTTTAAAATTTTTGAATTCTTGCCTTCTACTTTGCTAATTGAGTCATGGATAATAACTCTGATTCATATTTCAGTTGCGACCAGTAAATCAAGGATCGAACATTCTCCAAAGCCTAACCACAGATTCCCATGTTCCCGGTAGTATTGTAAGGTTAGTATTTTGACTTATCTTAATATCATATATCATTGAACGTTCTCATTTTATCATCGTTTCGGGATAAAGCTAAATCTTTCATCATTTTAGGTTAATCAAACAAGGCTTAAATTTTGCACATGCTCAATTTAATCAATCTATAAATCTAATGCACTGTTTTTGGAACAATTTTAATTCATATCGGAGTAACAATAACATTATATTAAACTCTCAAGCACTGTCCATTGAATTTAACTTGATTTTTGCTCGGTTTAATACAGTATCAAATAAATTAAAAGAATATAATACAATAATCGTCAGTAAGATATCGCCTTTGATAGTAATAGTGCGTTCCAAAGTATCCAGAGTTAAAAATTTGTTCACTTCACTACCGTCTCTGTTGTCACGGATTATCATATGATTCACTAATTGCAGCACCATCATTTTATTTATTCGCTTCATCATTTAATTTGCTCTATCTCTCTCTATATATATAAATATTAAATCTTTGATCTATTTGTACAATATATTGTTTAATATAAAAAAGTTATATGTGAATTATGCACGCTGCATTTGATAAAATACTATCTGGATGACTTTGTATCGGTTGAACGAATATTTATTAACGGAACGGACTGAGCAGTTTTCACCTTGGAGATAGGAGCTCCGCCGCAGGAATCCGAGGGCATAATTCATTAAACCAGGTACAGTGGCTCGATTGCCTACTGGCTGTGTGTTTGTTATGCTCGTTGAACCTTTTGTGTTTGTTGAATCTTTTTTACCAGTCGACTAACACTTACAAAGACAGAGACGCGTGCTACAAGCAATGCGACTCGATGAACTAAATTTGCGCTTTGCTTTTGTGTGCCTTTGGTTTTGATATAATATAACATAAAGTGATTATTAATTGTGATATTTGTCCACACTATGGACTGAATTATATATACCATATATCTATACTAAGAGTTTTTAGATATAATGATTATTATATTATGCGTATGGGAAGGTGTTGTACATAAGGACAGTTGCATCAGGAGATAGTGTATATAATCTATTATTGTAATTAAATGATCTGATGCAATATATATATATAGATCATCATCTAAAAATACTTATATAAGCTTACATTATCATTTATTTAGTGGTATATATGAAATGACTCAGCCATACATTTAACTCTTAATCTTTCTATCATCTGCTATCATATCTTAAAGTTTGTTCAAAATCATACTTGTATATATTTAGAATGAGTTTTTTTGTAAGTTTACTGATTGTTCAGTTGTATAACATAAAAATTAATAAATTTCAATTAATTTAATAAAAAATTAAGCTTTGAATAATAACTTTTTCAATTAGGGTTGGTTTATTGGATTTAATTGGAATTTATTATTTATTGCTTAAATGAGACAATGAACAAATGGAGGTTATTTGGAATTATGCTTTATAACTAATTGTTAAATATCTATATAAACATGTTTTATAAGACACATTGTCCTTTTTATTTATAATATTAAAGTCTAGAAACAATCTTTTAAATTATCTACTACTCTTACATAAATAGAATATTTTCAGTTAGTTAGTTTTCTATTAATTAATCTAATTTATTCACAACTGTCTTCTAGTACAAAGCTTTCCCCTATAGATAATAAATATGTATACACAATTTAGATCTTAGAATAATTACAGTGCATTTTTACATAAATTCTAAAATGTTTGAAACGATTTGTTACTAACTATTAAAATGTATTTAACAATGTTAATAAGACAAACATGAACGCTTTGATGTTATAATATTATGATTTGAGTTTGTAAATGAATCAGGCTGATTATTTCGGTTACGTATTAATTTTTATGTTGCATGCTGCATCCAGCAGGATGTAAAGGTACGTATCTGATCGACGATGAATAGACATTTTTTAAATAATATTAGTAATATACATATAATAACGAATTACAGATTATATAGTACATAGCGTTAAGTTATGTTCTTGTGTTTCAGTTGGAATGAGCAAATAAGAAGTCGAAGCATCCTGTCACCGTGCAATCTTCGTCAGTCTTCCAGTAGTCCGACATCACCAGTGAAAAGGCAAGCGTATAGTTTAGTCAGTTCTCCGGTCAGCAGTGATTGTGAATCGAACATCTACAAGAAAGTGAATGGTGTTAAGAACGGACATTCAAACCACCAAACCAAAGACAGTTCCCCGACCAGATCGATTAAAACCAATTGTAGAGTAGGAACGAAATACTTGCAGGCCATCGCCAACAAACAAAACGGTACAAAGCCATTCAATTATAACTTTAGCAATAAATCTCTGCATATCAGGTCTAAATCAATCGAAAACTTCTCGAAGCATAACATATATACGAGTGAGATTGATTACGGTGAGAGTAAATGCTTAAACGGCAACTCCGACAGTAAAGAGAATCTTATCAAAAAGCATCATAAGTCGTACACAAATTTGTTCAATGGAGTGTCGAACGGAGAAAACGGCAATTATAAAATAAACGGACATTGTAAAAAGAATGGTTACACAAACGGGAACGCTACAGACACCGACGACAATTCGGACAGTGGTTATAAATCGTTGCCGCCATCTATCAACTTGTCCAACAGTAAAATAAGTGGTATACCCAGACGAACTCAGATCATGGAGCTGAAACCTTTAAAACAAGCACAAATGAACAAATGCTAGGACTTAATCATAGCTTAATGTGAACATATTTTCGGTACGTTGCTACATTCCATTACGTCATTTATTTTGTATTATAATTGATATGTACACCGTTCAAATGGCATATTTTGGGGGTCTGGTGTCTTAAGGTAACGACCTTTTGATTCGAGACTCTGATATGGTAATTGAAGTGTAAGGTCCTGGCTTTAAATCAGCATGTTTCACTCTACTTTGATTTGATTCTTTCTTGAAAGGGGTGACTAATGTTTACATTTAGAAAGATCTCCATTCATTTTTACAGTTTTCCAAAGTTTTCTGATTCTCTCTGCAGTATAGACAATACCTTTATTCCTACGGTCTTATATCAATGCTGAGTCTGTGAAATACTTTATTTTAATGTGTGGTACTTACCTGCGATTATCTGATTCCCTCTCTACAAAATGTTTGACATTCTAGGTCTTTGGTAATCATTCAGTAGAGTGGCATATCATTATTTTAGTTTCCATGGTTGGTGTTGATTCTCTCTGTGTAACATAAATTAAATTCTTAGTTATTGATAGTTTATTTTAAAGCCAAGTTGCTCTAAAATTAGTTTATTTGATGGGCAAAATTATTGACTCAACAACTGTATCACAATGTCAATTTATTCTAGAAAGAATTAGTATATTATATACTATAATTTTTTTAGATTATCTAATTTTCCTTTTTTTCTAGAATGGAATGGTATGTCTTTTGGATATTGACACTATCTCCATAATGTATATGTTGGGCAATTCACTTTTGAAACAAATTATATACATATTATGTTAAAAGAAGAGGTCTCATAATACAACCATGTCGAACGAATCTGTGTAATAAAATGTAATAAACTGATAATGCAAGACTAGGGTACCACATAAATAAAATGAAAATGCTCGTTAAGCCAGAGCCTCAAGGTCTACACTAAACTGATTCATATCGTATCTAAAACATGTCTAAAAAAGATGTTGCAGTATTATATTTATATAAATAAAATAACGTTAAGGTTTTGATCTTGTATGATACGCAAAAAATAAATAAAAAAGGGAGGTACTTTACTTACTCAAAATATAGTCAAATCTAATGTTTTTTATCTATCATATACATACTTATAATTCAACATGATTTTTGCCAATTTTGTAACGTTTGTTATATATAAAATAAAATGATGTACAGTAATTATGTTTCACGAGTATCTCCAATTGTAATAAGTTTATTACGAACGAGCATCTGTATGAATATGTTACGAATGGTACAAATTTATTTGAAGCCTAAATATGTTTTGCATTGTTCTGCCAAAGCGAGCTAATGTTTAATACACTTTGCTGCTAAGTGTTTGTTAACTATTATAAATTTTTGCCAAAATAAATATATACATTTACATGATGTTGTACGAGAGCATTTCAAAAAGCAACAGCAAATAAAATATGTTGAGAAATCCTCATTTAAGTTACACTTCTGGATCCGATACTGCCATCCACTTCTTGTTTCCACAAATAATGACATCAGTGATGGAGCCGGAGTATTGCTCATCACAAATTTATGTTCACCTCCATTGGTTTCAAAAATCTTAGAATCTGATGATTGTTCACTGCTCCTCTAAGATCGAAACTATAAAACTAAAAGCGCCGTCATATTGTATATGCTTCCAAAATCTCTAAGAGTGTATCTTCCCCATGCGCAAGTTTAAAATACCTAGGATATACATTTCTCAAACCATTTTCAATTTGCTATTACTTTTTGAAACATCCTCGTATATATTAATGTGTTTTGTGATAATTGATTTTTGTTTTAAACATTAGCGTTATTGATATATTATATATTTAATGTATACATAAAATCTATTACAATTATTAGCTTTGTCTTCATGTATTTTGTGATGTAATTTTGTTATTGTTAATTATTGTGCGTAATTTATTTTCAATCTTGTAACTTGTAAATGAAAATGATGTACCGTATACATATTTTATATATTATTATAAACAATCATATACGCATATAGTCATATGGGTAATAATATATCTGCCTTATATATAGTTAGACGATGTAATCCTAATTATTCAGACGTATTTTTTTATTAACACAAAGTAGTGAGCAGTATTAATTGATTTAGACTCGATTTTAAAAAGATTGCTTTTTTTTTAAAAAACAGTACTTAAAAAATGAGTTTTACTTAATTTGTATTGTATATTATTACATGACCTCCGATACGGTTAATTAAATGTTAATTATCGCCCCGTTGTTAGTTTACGTTTACATATTATTTGTTGTCGCTGTAAACATCGTAAACAAAAAACTATTGTATAATATTTAAACAATGTGTAGATTGATAGGATTGTAGTGAAAATTTGTTTTAATAAATCATTATTATTTAAAGGTTTGTTTCATTTAAGATAAAAGTTTTATGAATATGTTTATTAATCTAAATGTGATGTGTATCACATAAGGAATATAATATAAATAATATTATCTACTACAACTTTGAAACTCGTTTTTTTGCTAATATCTCGCTTTGCACGTCATTATATGTTTTAAAAAACTTGTAGAAAATAAATTGTTCTACAAGTTTGGTAAGCTTCATTTCTTTATATGCTTTCGAAATATACACGCATCCGTTTATAGGATAACGCTATGTAAACTACAGAGCCTGATTCCTAGTACACTCTACAAAGTTAAATATATAATAAAAATATTATTATTTATAAATAAGAAATTTATAAGAAAATATTAATTAAAATTTTAAATTAATAAAATAAAATTTAATATTTTAAATACATTATAAGTAATAAATATAATTTATAAACAATAAATAACAAAATAATACATACGTGTCCGCCACCTTTGAAATAAAATGCAAGGTGCGTTTTTATTTAGATAGGGTAGTCCTAGTCCATTTTGTACCAATGTATTTGTTTGAACAACCTCGTAGTGAATGGTATCAGAAGCTACTTGGTCCACCTCTGAATATCATCACCAGTTGGCATGTGTCTCAAGATTCCTCTTTTTCGTCATCGTCTTCTTCTGGTCGCCCAAATTCAATTTCCGGATCATTATCATCATCCTCGTTTTTCGTCACACAAGAACAAGTATACTTTCTCCATTAAAACCATTTTATTTTGATGAAGCAATGATGCATGCTTGTCCTTGACACTGGCCACAAACTTTAGAGCATTGTATCCTTACTTTCTTACTACAACCTTTCTTGCAATTGAAAAATATTATATTCAATAGTTTGTCTGGTGCTAGCGGCAATAATGTTGTCGGGTTCAGTAAATCCCACCTCCATTTCTCAGGTTGTAAATCCTTTCCTAACCAAGTTTGGATCTAGAAGTAGATCTGATTAATATGCTGACGAGTTGCTTCACTTGTTGTTGGAAAAGATGATAATAATATATTAGGAGGGTAGTTTTCCAGTTGAAATAATTCAGCCGATTGGTACAAATCGGGGTGCTTCTAGAACATTTGTATAATTTGCAGTTTTCCTTTCTTAAACACCGCAGATGTTGTGTCAAAATAAAATATGTTCTTTAGAACGAGGATATTTGTGGAAGCTTTTAGACGAATATATGCATGTCTCCAAATTTCATTTGCCAATTTTTTTTGGAAAATTTCTTGCTAATGTGATTAGGTTCGTCCTATTAAAATAACCATCAGATCAATATCTTCTCTAACGATGACGGCGGTCTTTTGTTGTTCAGATGCTGCTCTATTTCTTTTATGTTTTTATTGTATTTTTAGTAAGCGTCGAATACTACAATATTTGAACTGAAATGCATTTGCATATAATTGACGTTTTTATTGAGAACGATGGAGAATGTACCATCTTTGCTCCATACGACGTGATGCAGAAGAAATTCATCATCGATGACGTATGTTATCTACAATATCCTGATCCAGTTTAATATTGACAAGCTCCATGTTATTATACAATTTTGCTTTTGTAGTCATTTGCATGCCAGCATTGTCAAATAATGATGTTGGCTATAGAATTAATTCATACTGTAGATATTCCTTAAAATGATCGTCAAACTTTTTGTTTATGGTTATTCTTTGGAGTTATAGCAATTTGCAGTAATTTAACTTGATTGATCTGTTAACCGTATCATAAACGATTCCAGACCAATATCATGTGCTTTGTGTCAGTTTATTTTGTCATTTCCCACAATTACGGAAGCCTTTAGACACTATTTGCTTTATATTTGGGAAAGGATTGTGAAGGGTGAACCACTCATCAAGTTTACTAACATCCGTAGTATCTCTTTTCACTCGTGAATCTCTTGAATCGGCATGTTATTTCGCAAAGCCTAAAGAAATATTACATAACTTCTTTATTTCCTCACAGATAGTGTTCGTGGCATGCATGTCATATACCTATTTACACAAAACCCTGTCTTGCGTACTTCGTCCCCGAGAAACTCCTGTTTTCATGGATTTCACTAAACTTTGCTCAATAACCATATTGGTCCACTTCCGGAATTAAATTTATCAGTGCGTCTTTTTGTGAAGAATCCGTTTTCAAAGTTCTCAAGTCTTTTTATCCATTGTTTCTTTCAATTTAGTCATATCTTGAAGACATAAATGTGTCGATTTGGCATAAAGAAAGCAACCACTTACTTTTTCACCGCATCCTATAAACGAATGCATGCTTCCTGCTCTCCGCACTGTATCTCAAAAACTGTTAACCATATGAAGAAATAAATTTCACCAAGCTTGTAGAAAATTTTATGCTCTACAAGTCTTGTGAAACATCTAATGACGTGCGACGTATAGGAAGCGAGATATTTGCAAAAAACGATTTGTATGACCTTTGACACTCGATCTTGAGAGTTTTCAAGGCGTCTATGAAACGTCAAAACAAAGGTTTATACAAAATTTCAGTTTTCTATCTTTCATTCCGAGATTTAGCCTTATTTTACTGGACTATCAATAGATTTTATACAATACAGTCAGTTCTCGAGTTACGACGGGGTTCCGTTCCACCACCTTGGTCGTAACTCGAAAAGGTCGTAAATCGAAAATCATACAAAAAATAATTAAAAACAATGCATACATGCGAAATACAAAAACCACTTTTATTGCTGACTTCAAGTTGTTAACTAAATCCTTTTTAGCAAATATCTACATAAATAATTTATTTATAAGGATTGATCTAGAGTATTTTTATCATCTGTGCTACTGATATCCATTGTTAATTCTTGAGATTTTTCAGCGAGTGCAGTGATAGTGCTTGTTTTTCTTAAAAAAACGTCCAGGTTTGTTTGTACAGTTTGTTGTTTCTTTTCTCTATAAATTTCATAATAACACTCAAGTGCTTGCTGAATAAGGCCGTGTACCCTCGAAGATCTATCGATGTCCGTCTATATTTTCAAATTTTTTAATAGCATCTTTGATTTGGCTAAAAGCTGCAGCCATGTCTTTTAGCACAAATTTTTTTGGTGGTTCTTCGGGTTCATCTAATTCTTTTAGCTCCATTACATTTTTTTCTGCAACTCGTTGTTCCTCAATCTCAATCAAATCTTGGTTTGTGAGTTCCTCAACATCATTTTCCAAAAGATGAATTACATCTTCATTATCAACTTCCAGATTAAGTTGTTGAGCACAATTTACAATAATATTTGCTATCTCATCTATTTCCCCTGCTTTATTAAAATACATATTGTCATTATATCTTTTTAAGAGTTTGTTCCATATGCTGTTCATACAATTGAGATATTGTTTATTGCATGAAAGATGTTGTAATTTTTCCAAAATTCTCTCAATGTCTGATGTTTGTCTGTTCCTGCAATTGCTTGGGCAAAAGTGATTCTTAAATAATGGGCTTTGAAGTTAGCAATACCCCCTTGATCCATCGGCTGTAGAATGCTGGTGGTGTTTGGAGGTAAATAAACCACTTTTATATTTGGATGTGATTCCCCTAAGTGTGGAGAATGGCCTGGAGCATTGTCAAGAATCAATAAAATTTTATAGGCTATGTCGTTTTCATCACAGTTCTTCTTTACTTCTGGAATGAAACAGTTATCAAACCAGTCTTGAAATTATGTGACATCGAAAAACATTTTTTTACAACTTTTTTTTTCGTCGTAACTCCGAATGGTCGTAAGTCGAGGTGGTCGTAACTCGAGAACTGCCTGTACACCAAAAGCCAAAATATTGGCTTTCTGTCATCTGCATTAGCCCAAAGCCAATTATTTGGCTGCTTATCATTTATGTTTTAAAGTAATTTTTACGGAAAAAGACTGTATAATGTATTATATAGTCTGTATAGACTATATAATGTAATGTATAATAATTATTAATAAAAAGACAGTAAGGTTATTATGTCAATATTTTATTATCAGAAAATGGGAAACTACACAATGGGTCATAAAAATGTAGATAAATTTTAAACAAAAAGTCAGGTGAAGTCCAAATAAAGAAAAACGCTATAACTGAACCACACAATGTGTATTCGAATCAAACAAAAAATTAGCACAATGGCGTTTTACGTTATAATTTTAACCACAAAAATACATCACCTTAGTCATCATTTATTAAATGTAAAAAATGAATTAAAAAAATATGTTTCATATGTATCATCTACTCCGATTATTAAAATGATAGCACTCTAATCGGCTATTGAGGTTACGTTTGTAAGTAAAATAAATTCATCAAAAATTCTGCTACAAAGCAATAAATAGCAGTAAAAAATGAAACTAACACAAAAAATATATAACATATCACTGTTTAAAAAAAAATTTAAAATCAATCGTTATCACAATTTGTCGAAAGACTCGTCAACATTTTAACGGTAACAATAATTTCTCATGCATCACTTTTTTAACATATTTATTAAAACTTTCAATATTCTTATTACTAATAGTTCCATTTTTACTGAAGATTACTTGGTAGTAAAATTGTTTATTATATAGCGAAAAAATTAATAGCGTAAATGCTTCAACTTAAAAACTATTACTTCTTTAATCGAGCGTTTCAAGAATACCTCTGGTTGTTATTCAAATAAATTGGCACAACTTGCATCGTTTGCAAATACAATAGTTACTGTGAATAATGAGTCACAGATTATATTGCGAGGTTTTTGATTCTATAACGATTATTACCACAACCATAAAAAGCTAGGTATGCAAATGTATAGTATATAGAGAAGTAAAAAAAATGGGTATAAAAATAATTGAAAGCTTCAGATCATTTACTATATAAGAATGAATCTCTTTTTGGCTACCATGAAATAGAAGTCACTTGCTGTCAGTCATACAGTTGATATTATATACGGGTGCCATTAAATAAAAAAGTGAGATATCAACATTCTTTCACAGCTCTGTAGTAAACTACAGATGTTACATATTAATTTTCATCTACTTACATGTTAGCCAAAGGTTTAAAGAGCAATATCGTAAATAGTGGCGCACAAGTAAACATAACAAGCATACAGATTAATAAAATTCGCTAATAAACTTCAAATTCAATGTCCATTTTGTTTTGGAGAATCGCCGTTTATGTATGGTAAATCGGATCCCAGCAAATCGCCGTTCGTTAAATTACTGTTGCTTAACAGTTTGCTATCTTCGGCGTCGCCATTCAAAGACATCTGGTTCAGGCTTACATCGTCTTCGTCTAAATATGAACAATAAAATGTTTAGATATAGATTTATACAGATAAGAGGTATATGTTCATTTTTACATTACTTTTTCCATTACCTGAGCTAACGTCCGATTGGTTTCTGGGACTGAGTCTACAACCCTTTGAGAGATAAGATTTCAGCTTTCCTACGGAAGCTAGTACGAGACCTAAGAACGGAGGACTGGGAGAGAGCGGCCTGGATAGATACTCGGGATGGAACTGCACTGCTACATAATAAGGATGGTCTTCTAAAGTTGATACTTCCATCCTAGTTCCAGTTGTGTCAATACCTAATAATAAAAATATAATATTTTTTTTAAACATAAATTTAGATATTAAACTACACATTAATTTCCATTGTATCTTTAGTTCCTTATAAAGTTACTTTATTAGATATAATCATTATTATTTTATAATTTTTTTTAAGTTATTTTAACACTTTTGCTTCGACAGAATATTCAAAACTACGTTGAGAGCCGATGACGTGTTTATACGTCATTTCAGTATCGGAGATAATAATATATCATAAAGAATTTTACATATATGTATATGTATGGGCCCCCAGAAATTTGAAATTTGAAGTAAATCTGCCACAACTTAGAACAAACAGAACATATCTTTTTTTATAATGTAGAAAATAAATTAGCCCTAAAATACATTGTATATAAAAATTTATAATCGCAATGTAAAGTTCATAAAACAGCTTTGAACACGTTATACATAAAAATCAAAGCAGAAGATTCTTTTAAGAAAAAAACCTATGTTACAACAAATAATTTTACATATTTGACAAAAATAAGTGTAATTATAAATAAAATATTTTAAATATCAACTCACCGACAAATTTAAAACCCTTTTCTTCTAGTTTAGGTACGTATTCGGGGTTAACTTCATATCTATGCCGATGTCGCTCATCAATAAAATCTTTATTACCATATAATTGACCTGAAATTTAAAAAAATATTAAATCTGACTTACGATACCATTCACATATAAATATAATTAAATCTACATAGAGATAAGAATTAATATGTAGTATCAGAAATAGACCTTTCCATTATCAGATAAAATATTTTGTGGAATGCAAGTCAAGAACCATGAAATTTGAAAAATAATTATAATCTAGTCACACTGTCATCTGCATAGCGCCTCGATAAAATAAAATATAACTCACGTATAATACTGGGTTTCAAGTGAGTAGTTCTCCTGCCGAGCCTCATGGTTCCACCCATATCACCTGGATGGTGCTCTGGCATATCTATGACTAACGGATGCTCACAATTAGGATCTACTTCGGTTGAATTAGCACCTTTCAAGCCAAGCTTGTTACGTGCAAATTCAATAACGCTAGCTTGAAGTCCTAAACATATACCCAACATGGGTTTTTGTGATTCTCGGCACCATTGGCACGCTTCGATCTTTCCTTCTATGCCACGTTGACCAAAACCTCCGGGAATTACCACTCCACTGAAAAATAAAAACATACTCATGTTACTAAAGATGAAATTACATGTAAAAAAGGGTGTAGGATATGAACCAATCTTATTGCCAAAAATTTAAATATTTTTTTTGCCTTTAAAAAAATTAAAATTTATTTTTTTGTTATTAGTCATATTTTGTATTGTCATCCGTTGTTTTATTTTTATGAATTTTCTTTTTACTGTCGAGGAAAGGAATTTAACTCAATCTGGAGCTTTTTAAACATTAAAAAGTATTGCAATTTTTTTAGTCATCATGGTGGTATTTTCAGTATCATAAGAGATAGAATAAATAAGAAATAAAAAAGATTATTACTCACTCGCTTTTACATAAATTTTGCCAAGCTTCATGGAAAAGCACCGGATTTTCCAATTTCATCTGCTTCTCTAAATTAGCAGCTTCGATATATTTGATCTTTAACTTGTAACCGGCCGCTATGGAGGCGTGTTGCAACGCTTTAGCTATACTGGCGTAAGAATCTTCCAATTTGGTGTATTTTCCTACCAGCGATATGTTGACTTCTTTCCTCAGTGAATCGACGCGTTTTGCCAGATCACGCCACTTTTGCATGAATCTAAAATAAGAGCGTTCTAAATATAGCTTATCTAATCTTGGTTTACTTTCATCGCTCTTTAAATAGGATCATTATCTATGGATTACATTTTTGCGGAAACTCACTTGGTAGGTCGAGGCGTTGCAATGTTGAGATGTAACCTATCAGATAAAAATTGAACTACTCCTTGAGATTCCATCACTAACGGAACGTGATAAAGAGACGATAGATCATGGATGCATATAACCTATAAAAATAAACATTTCTTTAGTATTTAAAAATAAAACTCGTATTTAAGATGCATCCAAGAGTGTCACCCTAAGGTTTACATCGGTTTCCGAGGGCTATAAAATATTTTAATCTTAACTGTATTTTTTAGTGTAATATCGATTGTAAATGAGTATTATTTGTGAGTTGTATGGCATGTTATTTATTTTTCAATATTTATTATTATTTTACATAAGTTTCGTCACTTTTTATTTATATCACAGTATTATATGAGTATATGATTAAAATTATTGATATAATATGTTAACCCTTTGGACGCGATAGTCGACTACAGTCGCTCAGTTGATTTTTTTACCTCTTTACGCAAAAATCAGTAAAAAAAAATGTTTTTAAGAAAAAACTTTTTTTTGTGAATAAACATAAAATATCATTTTAAATAAATAAAAATTAAAAATTCAGAACATTTAAATACAGAACCAAAGTAAAATTTAAATTAAAAAAAAAAAAAATTTTATATTTATTTTTGATTAACGCGTCCAAAGGGTTAACTTCGTAGGAGTATGTTTAAGTGCTAAATCTCTCAAATTTTGTTTTTCTATACTATTATTTAATTTACCGACTACGTTTTTATTTCATTGTTTTATCATTGACTTATCCTGTTTTTTCTCAATACATTTAAATTACTTTCCATATTAACTTTTTCATAAACACACATCTAATCAAATAGACGGAAATATTGATTGTAAAAAATGCGAATTTATATTTATAGTTAATTTCCTCAACCTTAACATTTAATGCGATTAATGTCATGTACAGTAAATCCCCCCTATAGCGAAGTTTCCTATAACTTCGCTAGACGTATTCCGTGACAGGCGAATCGCCGCCGCGCTATAACATTCCAGGGATATTCATCACAATACAGTAAGAAAATATTTTTTTTTGTATAGCTATGGAAAAAATTATGATCAAGCAAATCAATGTACACGTTTTTTTAATACATTATGTATAAACTTTTCAGGGGGTTTCAACCATTCTAATTTTTTATAATAAAATTATTTAACTATGTAATACATATCTACTACAAATTTAAAAAAGTATTAATGAATCATAAAATATACTTAGATATATGATATAAGACACTTTATATCCAACATTAAAATTTTAGTGCATTTAAAATAATACGTAATCTTTTTTCTGTTAATTTCTGCAATAATCTGCTGTGATTTCATATGAGCTGTGAAATTTGGCAATGTCCCCAATTTTTTTCCCGTTAACATGAGTTAACATCGAGTCATTAGAAAGTGATAATTACGTAACTACAAATTTACCTGTTCAGGGGCGACGTGACAGAAGTTTGAAATCTTTTCTTTTACTCCCAAGCCGACAGGTGTTTCCGATCGGCACACGATCAAATCTGGTGACAGACCTAGACCTCTAAGTTCTCTAACGGAAGACTGGGTGGGCTTTGTTTTGGCCTCACCGGTTGAGCGAGGCTAAAAAAACATGTACAAATTAGTAAGATCCTTATAAAAACGATAAGCAAAGATAGCAATCTCTCATTTTACACATATATGGACCTTAAAAATATGCTGCAATGTTAGTTTCTTAATTTCATATTTTTAATATATTCCATTAAATACATTCTATTGAAGATTGTATGAAACTTTGAATTTATGCTATATTTTATTTATGTTTAATTAGAAATGCATAAAAACATAAAAGTAGAACAGTTTACACTTTTTTATTAAGCGGTTGAATTAACGAATGAAGTAAAAAACATCGCTCTATTGTTATAAAAAAGCACAATAGTAGCTTAAAATATCCGCCGCATTTGCAACGTATACCAAGTGGACAGGATTCATCAACTAATAAGAGTTCAATATGGTGATGTACGTCTGTCACTCCAGCAAGTGTACGAATGGACTATAAAGTACTATAACAAAAGTCCTATACATCAGACTAAAGATGTTTTTTAAGGGAATCCATGCACATTTAAAGCACTGGAAAATGTCAGATTGCTATCTGATTATAAAATATATAAAATACCTGCGGAACAAGGGATACATGTACGCAGCAGAAATTTTCTCTATTAACCCTAAATTGAAATTGTCTAAAAGCTTCAACGAAAGGCATTCCTTCGATATCTCCGATTGTTCCTCCCAATTCCACAATGCACACTTTAGGTTCTTCATTTCCGCACACAGGTATTTGAGCGACCCTCGTAACCCAATCCTGGATGGCGTCCGTAATGTGAGGAACGACTAAAAATAAATATCGTAGATTAGAGCACGTGACAATAATTGGATTATAAAGATTTATGTACCTTGAACGGTCTTGCCAAGATAATCTCCTTTACGCTCCCTGCTTATAACTTGCTGGTATATCTTGCCAGTGGTGATGTTATTATCGTGGTGTAGAGTGATATCTAAGAAACGTTCGTAGTTTCCCAAATCTAAGTCCACCTCGCCACCGTCATCGAGTACGTAAACTTCGCCTGTAAACAAACATTGTACTTAAAAATTTAATCAAATGTTTGCAGCAAACAATTGGCAAGAGAACGAGGAAGATTCAAGGTCAATGATCGAAAATAGAAATTAGAAAATTTAGCATCGTAAGAACGAAAACGTAAATCTTAATTGCTTTTATCGAATAAATTTGATACAAATTCAAACATTGCTATTCAGTGCATTTTATGACATCTAGGCAAATGTTTTCTAGCATGCGAAACAACTTTCGAAATACCATAATAAATTTGCTTCTCTGTAAGATGGAAAGTTATTTATATATGAAACAGAATTTATTGCAGATAATTGGGGCAATGACACTCAATAATTACAGCATTACCTAGGATAACTAATACGCTTAAAATATCACAGATAAGCAATCATAGATCGAGTAATAGATTCGTAATTATTTATAAGAAATATTGCAGATAATCTTTAACAAAAAAGTAAATATTAGTAAGGCGGTTTCGTGGTATTACACTTTATAAACTGTTTTAACTGATACCGTATTTCGCAAAACGTAATTTTATCAAAAAAACGTAATATTATCTTTTACAAATATTTATAAAACACACAGTCAACGTGCTGTATAGATTTTATTAGAGGAAAAGTGAGAATTCATAGAATTGTATATGACTCGATTAGATTACTCTTTGAATGAAACAAAATCATATCTATGAACTTATACCAAAGGCCAAGAAAGAAAGGTTGATATAATAAATTATACATTATTTTTAATGATTTTTATAAATTAATGCAGTACTGTTTTTTCTATGTCTTACTAAGAAAAACTAAATAAAATGCAGTAATATTTATATGTAAGAATAAAAAATAAATTCTGAGATCTAAGATGATCGTAAATTAAAGATTAACATCGTAAAAAGTATTTAATGCTCAATAATAGATTTTCAATAACAATCAATAAACATTTAACTGCAGAGTTTGTTATAAACTATAAAAGCATTTTATATCTATCATAAAAATTATAACTGTCATAATTTAAAAAAGTAATAATCATAACAAAGCAAAATTCGACCATTGATTTTAAATAAATAAACTAAATGCCGATTTTCTTCATGTAACTTAAACTAAAACGTTCATAATTATAGTGGTAAAATACATCATATCTGTAGTCGGAAAAATACAATAACAAACCAAAATACGACCATAATTTTTTACAAATAATCTAGCAGCTTTAGTTACTTATTAATTTATCGATTAACATAAGTTAGTACAAAAATAGATAGTTGAATAAATATCCAATTAAATTTTCCCACGAATTGACAAAAAACTGCTATCATTTGCTAATTTGTTTCTGCGAAAGTTTGCAGCCAGGGTTAAAAATCACATTTTGATTGCATCATTCAGCATATTTTTCAAGTTTTTAGATAAAAACAACAGCTGCAGTCTCTCAATTATGCATATTAGGTAAGCGTGACAGCTGCAACCGCTATATTGCTTTGACAATCAACCATTATATATTTTAATTTTTACCCAAATTAGCTCAGTGTGTTTCGTCTGATGACTAAATATGAATCAGTTTTAAATGGGCGCGAATAATCTTTTTGGATAAAGGTTTCAGGATTGTTAAATATTTTTTAGTGTTTATACTTGGGCTTGTTAACGATGCCAAGAGATGGGATGTGGATTTTGAACTTGGCTTGTTTTTAAAATGCTGAATTTTTTTTATGTAAGCAGCTATGGCTCGGGAATTTGTTATTTAATTGCGTTGGATGCCTTTGTCAACATATTTTTTTTATGTCACAATTATTTCCATTACTCTGATGAGCTATGATAATTCATATTTTTGTGATATTAAAATTTAGTGCATAATTTAATACATAAGTCATCAATAGTAACTACTTCGTTGAAAGCTTGATCTTGCTCTTTTACAAGGTGGCCAGATTATTGAAAATATTGAATAGTCACTGAAAATAAAGAGGCCAAACAAAAAAAAATTGTTTAATGAAGACAAATTTAGAGGAGCTAAAGAAAAAAGGTGATTTTGAAAATTTTGTTCAAAGGCCATCTCCAAATTTTTTTGGAGGAATTGCTACGGAAGCTCAAAATATGATCTTTTTGTAAATTTTTGGTCAAGGACAAAAATATTGAGACAATCCTCCTCAAAGAAAGATGTCTGGTCACCTTATCATTTAGAAAAAATACGGTAATATGATATGATAATATTATTCTATCTCCACTCGCATTGACCTTTTTTAAGCGACGCTTTCATGACAACGTATCCATGACAAAATGTATCTTTACAGCGATTGATTTTCTCGTTCTAATTTCAAATGATGAATGAAAACAAAATGGCGATCAATCAATAAAACCCAAAATTAAGTTACAAACGAGATGTGATTAACACAGTTCACCTCGGGGTTTTACGTTCAATTAAACTGGTTATATGAATTGTCAAAAGGAAAAATGAAATGGTCACTGAGCAAAACGAATATTGCATTCAACAATGTAGGTTTTAACTGTCATTTTTAAATCTAATCAACGCTTATCAAATAAGCACGAGCGTACGCTAGACAATTTAACAAGATAATAAGTAGGCCTACAAAATAGGACACATCAATTGCCAAAAATGATATCAAAATGGCCGCCTGTCGACGATGAAAAGAAACAGAAATTCGACCATGACATTTTTTTATAATTAATGTATAGCAGTTTATCTCGAGCGCGTGGTAAATATAACCTAAAACGATTGATATAATCCATATTCTGACACAAACGTCACTTAATACGTCACAAACCGCACCGCTATCGATTTTCACCCGTTTATTTTTTATTCAAACTTTCAACCTTGACCTTGCGCAAAGCGGCCATGAACGTTTTGCGCAACTTTTTAGCGCCTGCGTCACCAGATTTAAATATAGAGCGAGACATTAAAAATTATTGTTAGATATGATAAAATGGCGACTGACCGTGTTCGTAGGGCGAGAAAGTGCCAGCGTCTATGTTGATGTAGGGGTCGATCTTGATCGAAGTGACCGGGATGCCGCAGCTCTTGAGGATGGTGCCCAACGAGCTGGCGATCACTCCCTTTCCGATCCCCGATATGACCCCACCGGTCACCAAAACGTACTTCATCATGACGACGGTACGATGAAGAAATAACCGACCGTTCGTGCGGTCGTGTGGCCCGCGCGCGACGAACACGTGCGCAGTGTTGACAGCGAGTGGCACGGTGGCGATGCTCGCGACGCTGTCATGCGCACACCGCACGGTAAAAAACAGATACGCAAATAGCGTTTCGCCCCCTTCAGAATTTTATTATGAATAAATAGAGGCAGTGGCGTAGCTATGGGGGGGGCGGAGGGGGCGGGCCGCCCCGGGCGGCACTTGCTTGGAGGCGGCATATTCGCGATGGGATCGTCTACTGTGGTTCTTATTGGTTACTTATATACATTTACGAATAACAAGAGCTTAATAATAACCAATTTATTATTTTAAGAAATGCTGATTTTATGACCCTACAAAAAATGTATGGGGGGGGGGCGGCAATTTTAAGGATCGCCCTGGGCGGCACATGCCCTAGCTACGCCACTGAATAGAGGTAAAATAAACCTTTAAATTTGAGAAAACGTAGATGGACAATTCTTTAATGTCCAAAAATATTTTATTAGAAGAGGGATGCCAATAATTTAGTTATAATTACGAAGTTGAAACAATTTATGTAAGATAGTGGACGTTTCTTTTATGTGTGCGCCACAACTATTATTCAAATATCTATTGATGTAATTCAACATTTTATGTGCATTTAATAAGAATATGTTTGCTGCTAAAATTGTATTAACCGGCTCGCATCTCAGCACACCCTCCCCTATTGATTTTTTTAATAACATTTTAATTATTATAATTAAAAAATAAAATCAATTACAAATAAATTTATTTATATTATATATATGTACATTCCAAAAAATATTTTGATTTTTAATAAATAGTTTCACCTTGACGGATCTCACACATTTATCATTAGCTGAATGGTGTTGACTTCGAAGCCATGATTAAACATATTATGTAAAATCCCATGAAGACAGTGGCCAACATATTAAATTAATAATAATTTAGTCAGATATGTGTCTAATACTCTAATAGTTGAAGTTGCCCTTTTTTTCTAAGCAAATAGTATTTATGAGAGAAAATCTTCGTTCCGCATCAACATAGCTTTCTGCAATTGTATTGATAATATTTTAAGTTTTCTAAACTGTTTCTGAAAACTCCTTGTTATTATTTCTTATGATATTATCAACATAAACTCTGAAATAATTTACATTAATATTAAAATTTTTTATTTCACTTGGAATCTTAATATTTTCTTCAACAATTTCATCTAATTTCTAGATAGTTAGTATAAAAGTTTAAAATATTCGTTTACGTTCCACGTTATACTCTTTATCCACCGCAATAATTTGCATGTAAACAAGGAACTAAAATTTATTTTATTGTTTGTAATCAAATAGTCTGATTTCCATCGACTTCTTGCCAAACATGGTAGCAACAAAAAGCGCTCTGTGAGTGCTCTGATCCCGGGAAATGAAGCCACCCAATAAGAAAACGACATTCTTACGTATTGGCGGCTATGTATCTTATGCAGGCGCGTATAAAAGATAATTATATAAACAAATAGATTAAACAATAGAACTTGAGCCCTGGTACCCAAACCTTGCAATTAAATAATTTAAGCCCATTTTAGGTGCATATTCTAAAAACTAGGATGAGAATCTTTTTTGAATATTTATTTTCTTTATTGAAACGTTCAAATTATGATTTGCTTATTTTGCGCATAATGTACAAAATCTACTAGAAGTCCGCGTGCCGCGTGTTAAATAGCCCTAATATAAATAATATGTATTATTATAAATTCTTTGTACTTGAAAAATTGCAATTTAATACATGATTTAAATAACGTAAGAAATATATGTAAATGCAATTATTTGTTAAAAATTCTCATTATGGCCAAATAATTTTTCTTCATGGCAGCACTGCTACGGAAAAGTCGCGACTTCTAGGTTGACAGTTGTGTGTGCATTGACGCTACTATATTGTAACGATGCCCAAGTACTATTGCGACTATTGCGACACTTATCTTACGCACGATTCCCCCAGCGTGCGTAAGACCCACTGCACCGGCCGCAAGCACAAGGACAACGTCAAGTTCTATTATCAGAAATGGATGGAGGAGCAGGCTCAGCATTTGATCGATGCCACAACGGCGGCCTTCAAAGCGGGTAAAATAGCTCAGAATCCGTTCGCCGCCAAGACCGGAGCCGCCGTACCTCCTCCGGCCGGCTTGGGAGGGCCTCCGCCCTCCGGCGGAGTGCAGAGGACGTCTGGTCCCCCACCTGGTCCTCCGCCTTCTGTGATGGCGCCGCCACCCTCACTGGCCGCGATGCAGCATCCACCGTTAATGATGAATCCTCACGGGCCTATGCCGCCGATGATGAGCATGCGGCCCTCTATGATGGGTCCCATGGGACCGATGATGGGACCCATGGGTCCTATGGGACCAATGAGACCTCCGATGATGAACGGGCCACCGGTCAAACAGAGCTAATTTTAATGTTATGTTCGTACTGTTACAATAAGGACTTATGCCTATATGATTTTAACGTATTTCACTTGTATAATGTAAGTAATTTAAGTGATTTAATTAAATATTTTGTAAAGAATACCATGTTTTTTTTAATAAGATCAGAAGTTTGCATAGCATTGCATTGTAGATTTACACCTCGCCTTCTGTCTAAGCAACCATCTCCAGGACACGCGCTCGAGGATAAATATCGACGACTAGTCGAAGGGTTTAGCTACGACAACGAGGTTCACCGCCAAACATGTCAAGAATACTACTGGAAGGTTTCATAAGGGCCAATTTGCACAGTTCTAGTAACTAGGTTATTTGGTGCCCCAGACAAACACTAAATTTGCCCCTCCCCGCCTATTAATACTTTAATAAATCATTACGTGAGCTCAAAAATATAATTCGAATTAAAGTAATCTAATATTATATTTGACACAATACTCTTTTTTGCGATTGTTGGTATTTAAGAATTTGTAGTTTTTTTGTCGCGATTTTTTACGCGTGAAATAATCTAAAGAGTAGTGTGTACCAAAAAACTAATCTCCTCGGTGAAACTCACAATGAGAAATGGCAAATGCCAAGTGTCTACTACACACAACAGTCTACAGAGCAATGCTCTAGCGTGAAATCTGTTCATCATTGCCCTAGAAAAAGTAATCCGAGATGCCAAACTGGATATAACCAGCAGGGTGTATAATAAATTGATATAAATCTTCTTTAAAATTTTAAATGACAGACAAAGTGGCGAAATCAAAACAGGCACTATTAGAAGCATTTGACGCCATTGAATCATCAGCCAGGAAAATGAGGTTGAAGATCAATGAAACAAAATACATGTCGGTTGTGCCTAGTTTGAGGAGCCAGTATCCTGAAAATCTCGAAATGAACGAGTACACTTTTGAGTCGTTGTTTTTTCAGTATCCATCTTTATTAAAAACTTATTATGATTTGTCCCTATATGTATAACACATTATATTTAGTTCGATAAAAAATAAATATAATATTTTGGCCCCTGGCTTCACCTGTTTCTATTTCACCAGCCGTCACTGATTATCACTATATGGCACAATAAACGTAAGAATAAAGAAGACAAGCGCCCACGACTGATATTTTAGGACGATTATAAAATTAATTTAAGAATTATGTCAAATCATTATCAGTTCTCTGTGGGAATATTGTGCTTAGATTCTAGTTATTGTGTATATATGCATAGTTTTATGGTTCATAATTATTTTTCAGAAGCCATGAGTGATTAATAAGATGACTACGCCGAAATGGAACCAAACTTATTTAGTTAAATAACCGCCTGTAACATAATCATTGTTACGCGATCACCATGACAAATCCCAAAATATTACAAGATAAAAAATACGTTTTAGTAGCGTTTAGGTAGTTTGATCAACATTAACTTTCAATCCTCGTATATAATACTAAATATGTATAACATGTTAACGGTTAACACGTACCTGATTTATTTGCAATTCGAATAATTATATTAAATCGGTAAATTAATGGAAAATACTTTTATCAACAGAAGTCATTGCGTTATCGACCATTTTTTTTTATTTTATATGAATTATTTCAATTATATTTTATGATTACTCATTGTAAGCTCTTAAACTTAAAAAAATAACATTATACATGCATTCGACAGTGAGCCTTGTGTATTTTGTTTATTTATGTACATAGTAGTCATTTTCTAAGATCATGCGTCTCCATGGAAATTTAAAATAATTAAATTCTTTTTTCTGATTGGTCGAAACCGATTTGAACTATGGTTATGCAATAATAGGCTTTATGTATATGTAAATAGATACTATTATTTCATAGCAGGTAGAGCTTATAACGAGCTTTTAAAACAAAAGATATAATATATAATAATAAATAAATTATTAGCTCCACTACCTCCTCACCTATTCTATACTCCTGGTAGATTATGACAAAAAACCCGTACAAAAACGGTGGTTTTAAGCGTTTTTTCTTTCTGAATATGCTTTGACCTGACTTGAGGTGCATAATTTGAAATCCAAGAATAATTTGCAGAAATTGAAAAAAAATAGTTTTCCTAATAATTAAAATAATAAATTAATTGTCAGCTACCTTCTCACTCATATGCACTCCTGGTAGATTTAGACAAAAAACTCGTACAAAACCGTTTCGTGTGTCATAAAATCGTAGTTTGAGGCGATAATTTTTTAGCATATGCTTCGACGCTACTTTTGTGATTGCAGGAATTAAGAAAAAACTTTTTTTGCAATAATTAAAACAATAAATTAATTGTCTGCTTCACCTACCGACTAATGAGAGATTCGCTCCCGTCATGTCAGTGTTACCAGAATGCCACCTAATTTTTGGCATAATGAATAAATAAGTCTACACAATAAAATTTTTAATTTATCATAAAATCAATTTAATCTAAAAGTAATATTTTAAGTTGAAAGTTAAGTTAAACAGTAACGTGCTACTGCAATAGGTGAAGACAAGAGACTAAAAATATTGTAATAAAATAAATTTGTAATAACAGGATGAATAAGAGCAATTATAATGAATACATGATTTGGATCTATCACGAGCAGTGTTTTAGTGGTTTAAAATATATTTTATGTCTATTATATTTAATTTATATTATTTCATAAAAAAAGTAGTGAGTTTAAAAATAATAAAATGTCTTTAAATAATAAATGGTAGCGTTTCTCAGAAAAATCTCATAAAATTTTATTATTATTATTATTTTTACTTTAACTGTATTTTATATTTATTTATGGATTTACACGTCATTTATTCTCTTAGTTTTGTCTTTACTCTGATTTTTCAGTATCTGTCTTTATTAAAAACTTATGATATGTCACTATATGTATAATTCATATTATGTTAGCAAGGAGATCAAGAGACAAGTAGTGTCAGCAAATAAATACCATTTCAGCCTTATAAAACAAATCAGATCGCGGACACTATCTCATCGTACAAAAATATTGCTCTACGAAACGTTGATCAGACCAATTCTGACATACGATTCAGAGAGCTGGACGCTTACCAGGGCCGACGAAAGACTGCTTGACATATTCGAGAAAAAAGTGCTTCGCAGGATATATGGCGCTATATACGAGAGCAACGAGTGGTGTATACGAAACAATCGGGAGCTCTACAACCTCTTTCAAGAAGAGAGTGTCTCCACCTATATCAGAATCGGAAGACACCAGGAAGGAAGTTGGAAAAAAATATGATTGTAGCTGGTGTATGTTCGGATTATATCCAGTTTAAAAAATGGGATAGCAAACCTAACTTAACCGGCAAACGGTTGATGATGCTCGATTTATATAAAGTTAAAAAATATGGAACGGTGTACCTAGCCCATCAATGACCGTTATATATGAAGTTTAGTCGTTTAATTGCCGTCGGCGTTCCCCTCTCCATACTGTCAATCTTTCAACATCCCAACTTCGTGGCTTCCACCCTCTTGAATTCGCATAAAATAAAAATAATATATGCATGTTTTTATTGCTTTACAGCGAATCGCTTAGGTCAGCGCATCAGCGCGACAAATAATATCAAATTATATTATTTAACAATATTGTTTCATACTTTTAAGTGAATACTACGTCTTTATTTATTTGGTATCACGACGCCCCAGGTGATCCCATGTACTGCCTGCCCTGGAGACACAGGTAACAACACTACCATTTTTTAAAAAATATATTATTGTAATGATTTTCTCCGGAATTGGCCAGTCGGACGTCCCGACACGGTGGCCTGGAATTTTACTCCGGCTTCCCCACCCTCTCATAAAACTTGCTCATGATTCATTAGAGATTTGTGGAGTTTGAATATACAGCCTAATTGATCTATATAAGCCCTTTTATTATTCGTCCAAGCTTCCATAAAAGAACGTGTAAAATGCTTGATATTTGCTCACTAAGTGTGATTACTATTTTGGACTCCACTGCTTGTTACAATATTTTTGATCAAAGTTGACATTACCGCATTAGAAACCGCCAGCCGATAGTAACACTTGAATTCTGTATATTAGTAAAAATAATAACTTATACAATACAACAGATCTTCCAAAATCTCAATGATAAAGTTACACTATTCGGCATAAACACCAGAAAATTTATTTCAAATCACGCAAAGACTGAAATGTCTCACTTCTACAAATTTCTCTAAATTAATAATATATCATACCAACTTACATTTAATGATATTTCTTTGAAGATTTACTATGATATTTTTTTGTATGTTACCATAAACAAAATTGCGTTTTTACCTTCAATTATTAATGGTCGAGAAAAGAGCTTTCTCTTCATATTTTTAACTTACCTTTGATGCATATAATCTTTTTAGCTAATTTAATTTGACTATTTTATGTTTTACTTATTAAAAAAATATTTTATTTGTCCTAAATCAGCCATGTTCTCAGCGATCACGTGAATTCTGCGTGTATTTGTTTTTGTGTATTGACTCTTGAGAAAAATAGGGTGTAAAAATTTGTAAACTTTTTTATGTATTTCATAGCCTCTATTTATATTTATTCTCAAAGTTAACCATGTTTCAAATACTATTATATAATTTACAGAATAAATTTTTTTTTTATACTGGTAGATATTCACAATAGAAAAATGTCTAGGTATGTTCGAATGTGAATTTCTAGAGTTGCGTTGATGTCTATATCTAGAAAAGCACTACTTCAAGCTGCTGATCAGGATTTTACATAATCCAGAGACAAGAAGAACTCTACCCAATTAACAGTGCTCGTGCCCCAAGTATTGTATAGTAGTGTTTCAGTTAATGGATGTATTGTGGTCTACCTTTAGCTATAAGAGGTACAAATTTATTGTTTCGTTTACACAATTTGTACCTTTTATAGCCATGTCCACCTTTTATTCTTATATATATTTAAATGCCTTTTGTATAAGCATATTGCTATTATAATAAAATAATAAACAAATAACCACATTGTTGGAATATATTAATTTATTTTCGTATTTTACAAGCGACTTTTTACGAAATAAACACAATAGTAAAGTAATAATGAATAAATAATTTGGTCCCGGAAAAATAATACCGTTGTCTTTTCATTTTTAATTTCGTTAACAATGATTCTAATAAATAATAATAAATATTTATTAATATTAATAATAAAAAAAACATACGTAAGACTAGTATGCTGCACGGATCGCCGTCGTTTCTATATATTTAAAGCTTTCTACGTTCGAATATTAAAAAGTTAAGGCATTGAAATAATCACGCTTCGGCCAATCGACAAATCGCCGTCGGTCGCCGAAGCATTTCAAAATTTTGTACAGTCAATGTTCAAGTAATTGATGCTTATTTGTAATCCGTATCATAAAGCGGTTTCTAAAGTAGTCGGCGACGGGCATTTCGGAACGACGTTTCCGTTGATCTTTCTGATCGGATCTTCTTTGACTGGAGTCAAACTGGGTGGAGTTTGATTCAAGAATTGAAGCTTTTGAGCTTGGATCATTTCTGCTCTTGACAATTTACCGGGAGATGATTCTCTATTGTTATTTTCTATAGAGATAGGAACGATTCCGTTCTCCATCATGTACGATAGAGTTGGCGTATTTGTTGGAACATTTTCAGTAATGATCGGTATAAGATTTCTCTTGACGTTCACACCCTTATTCTGTACTTGCTTGACTTGAAACGTCGAAAAATCATTGATGATTTGCTCCTGATCTTTATCGTTAGAGCTATTCGGACTCTCGTCTTCGTTGAAAGCTTCCGGAATAGGCGAAGATAGGACATCTGATCTCGGACTCGAGAACCGCCATTGCGTCTTGGGCGACAATAGTATCTTTGGTGTAGTCTTGCTCTCTTTGATCAATATATTAGTTCTGGACGGTGACGATGGATTTATATTATTAGTTCTGATGACTCTCCGGTGCGTGTACGTCTTTGGCGAGCCGCTTAAATCTAAAATATTGATATTGGAAGAGTTTGGATGCGTGTTCGTCCCAATATTTCCCGTTTCTCTGGAAAGTCTTAGCCTCTCAACGGCCGACGGCTTCGCCGATGGTTTCGTCGGATTCAAATTGAGCTTGACTCCGTGTTGAAGAAGCAACTTTTTAAAATCCAATCTGGAAGTCTGCGGCGGTGGTCCTAAACGATCAGAACACGCCGGCCGATCAGCGTTAAGATTTTGAGCCCAACTGTTCCTTGATCTAACATCAGTCAAATATCCAGTTTCGGGTAATAATTTACTCGGAGTCAATCGTCCCGAAATAGAATTTTCAGAGCTACCCGGAGATAAACTATTGGTCGATAGAGCTGGAGAACCAGCTCTATCTAACGGAGGACTCTTGATATTAGTCTTTTTCTTAATCTTATGTATCACGGCATATAATTCTTCATTGGACATGGTCGATTTAGTCGGTGAAGTGATTTTATTGGCAATTTTATCGACCTTATCGTGAGTCGGAGTTGAGGCTTTGAAACTACCGTTACTCCTCGGATTGATCGGTGACATCCTTAATGATTCGTTTTCTTGATTGCTTAGATTTAACGGTATCTGTTTTTGAGTGAATGTCGATACTTGATTCATCAAACTTTGCTGTTGTTGATTTTGATTCAAAGATTTAGACGATGATAAAGTGTTGTAATTGTTGAGTGGTTGGTTTTGAATTTTTCTTTGTTGCAGGGTCCAATAAGTGGAGTCAGGAGCGAAGTGGTTTGGCGATAATGTGGACGTATTTTTGTATAAGTTCGGATTGAAAGTAGAAGTCGGCGGATATATACTCGACGGCGATAGAGCTGGTTGTGGCACACTTTGTGTCTGAATCGGCGTTTTTAACGGCTGTCTGATGTAATCGGGATTCGATTTGAGTGGCTGATCAGCTAAAGGTCGATAGTCTGCAAAACGATCATATGAAATTAGTAATTATTATATATAAATAAATATATTGAAAAGACTACTGAGAAGTAAATAAAGCAAAGACAGAATTTTGGTAATCAATAATTTTCTTCTCCCCTCCTAGTTTGTTGAAATGTATTAGGTATCTTAGTCAAGTACTATGTTTACTAGAGTGATTGTAATAAAAACTTTAAGTGTAATAAAAATTCAAAACACCGCTCTATTGTCCTATACATTTCAGATTTGGGTGTGCTATTTCAACTGGATATAGAAAGCATATGTAATAAAGCCTCTAATACGTTGGGATTTGTGATTCACATCAATTAAAGAGTTTGAAGGCATTGTGTGCCTTGTATATTCACTTATGCTTTTCTGGTCTGGTTGCCAAGGTTTCTCAGATACATGTACATAAATTAAAATAATATAAATATGATCCATTTTTATTCCTACAAGGTATATCGGAATATGATTCTTGGGAATGTACTTGGGAAAGCACTGATTCATGCTGCTGTTTGAGAATATTAACAATCCGAAGATTCTGGAACAACTTCATTTTAGTGTGCCATATAATTACTAGCGCTTGCGTTCTCAAGTATTGTTTAAAATACCACATGTAAGAACAATATTGGATAACTCCCCAATAAGCATAATATCTGTCAGATTGATTTGTTTTTATACAGGTACTCGCAGTTGGTGGACGTATTGTGGTATAGCCATTAATGTAATTATTGTAAATATGTTTATATGTATAACTTTTTCTGTGCAGGTGCAGCTGTTATGCCCTGTACATGTATTTAGCTATAAAAAAATATTTGAAGAATAGCCAACATGAAAATTTATCCATTAAGGAAATTTTAGTATAGTGACACATGTCTGCATGAGTAGACTATAGAGTTACAAAAATGCGCGACTCTTCTCGGCTAGGTAAAGTAAACTCTAATGCAGCAGTTGAAGGGATTGTAAAAAAATCACATTAGGAATTCACAATGAAATCGATGAAATATAAAAACTTGAACTTCACTTCAACGTCATAGAACATACTGCCTTCGTTTTATTTACTCTCATATTACTTAAGAAGTGAAATTTGTATAATATATTAAATAATATTTTCAACAAAAATCTGAACCTAATCATAAGTTCATGCCACAAATATACCGATTAGAGATTAGAACTGTGAAAAATATTTAAAATACAGTCCTAATCCCTAACATGAATATGAGTATTTAACATTAGACAATAAATAACGAGCAATTAACATTTATTTACATTCCAAATAAATAATTGAACAAATCATACACTACCTTTTTGTCGTACTAAAAATCCGTGCTACCCGACAAAGCGTCCATTTAAGAGGATATTGTGCATGGTGCATATTAAGAGCAATGCAATACGGCTCTAGGGTGATTCGTTTTGGTTTCGTGCCAAAGCCTGAACTTCGTCAAAAAAGGAACAAGAGGAAGAGAAGAGGTTATGTTGTAAGCGGATTGACATGCGTTAACAAACATGGTGCATTAGGCAATAAAATAAAAATACACAAAAACGTTGATGCATATGTTGTTTTGTATAATATGTTGCACACACACAAAAGTTAGATAACACACTCTAAATATACAAAATAATAAAACACACACACACAAAAAAAAACTTAAGAATACCATGCACTCACATATCAAAGCAATGAAGTGTTGATATGCTGTCGATACTGTACAAAAAAGTGATCATGCAAAATTATTCATTGCATAAAATTATAACTCGTATATACATATTCACACTGTGCATATTTTAATTCATCTATACAGTAAAAAACTATTAAAATAATATTTCTATTCACGTGTTCTATGCGTCTTTAGGAACTATGTATAGATCTTACGGAATCTATTAAATGCTTTTTAATATATAAAACATTGATTTTTATATTATAAATATCTACAATTAAACTGCAGGCACTTTTATTACCACACAATATTTTGATTCAGTGATGATATACTTTTTTTATTGTAAAGTGTGAAGATATAGTCGGAATCCTCAAAATGAAGATGGATAGATTTTAATGAAAACCTTCAGATATCATGAACAGACCACAACTTAAAGGTTTTGATATTATCAAATTTGAAATATAGATTAAGAGAAATTTTGACACCAACACAATTTAGGGAAAATCTTAACAATCTAAGATGGCGATTTAATAGTTTTGGTATTAATATATCTAGTGATTCACTACCAAATTTTAAATTAAAAGAATGAAATATTATTGTTATGTATCTATATTAAGGGATGCAAATAATATATTTCAAATTTGATCAGAACTAAAACAGTGTTTCTTAATTTTTTTGCTATAAATTACCTTCACTAGAATTACAGCCTTATTTTTTATATAAAATGAATGACTTAACTTATGAAATAAATGTTAATTATATAAATTTCAATATTATGATCTTATTTACTGGAATTCAGCAAATAATTTTAAACAGGAATTAAATAGTAAAAAAGCTGTTCTGATTATAGAATAATAACAGTATTATTGTAATTTATATTTAATACTAAATCAAGAAATTGTGTGAATAAAGTGACTATAACTTAATCAGTAATATGGTTAAAGTTAACAATAAAGAATGACGCAATATATTTGTATGTAAATATTATGAAATGTTAAATATCAAAAGATTCACTTAAACCTATATAAACTATTTTAATAGTATTTTTCGCTGTATATATTCAACTTGCATTTATTAGTCTTTTGAGTTAAAAATATTAATATATTATATTATAAAATTTACATATTTACATCGATATTGCACATATGCAGTCCATTTTACATTGTTTAGTTTTGATTTATTATGCATTATTATTTATGTACATATAAAAACATTAAGCGAATAGACCCATAGCATCGATTAAAATTTAATAAATATAAAATAATATTAATGCGTTTTAAAAAAAGGCGACTAATGCATAATACAAACTTAATTATGCTTAATCATGCGTTGCATGTAAAATAAAACATAATATTATTTGTACTGCAGTATTAACCTAAGTAATCAGTGTCTTTAATCAGCGATGATGGATGTGTTTGGCATGGGAGACGCACAATAACCCAAAGAACCACAGCCAAATGATAAAACCACAACCAAAGGTGAATATAATATTATGTACATAGTTAGTGATTGCGTCCATCACCAAATTTCAGTGTCGAAATCATTGGAGATAGACAAAACTTTTGCTCTGTGTTGCAGGCTGTCATTAGGTATTGTGACTCTGTTTGGGGTCAGGATAGAGAAATAAGCGACTTTGTTCAAACCATTAACTGACATCATTGAAGCATTAGCCACTTTGTAGTAACTTTGCATTATGACAACACTCCGTTCCAGCCTACAGGCGATTCACCATATAAATATACCAATATAACAAAAATTAGTCAATGACCCATTTATATAATCAAATAATTTTTATTAACTGTTTTCCACATTGGGTTGGAACAGAGTGCCTTGTACACTGTGAGTTATAAGCAGAAGAAAGTTGCTTTATCACCAAATTTCAGTGTCAAAATCACTGGAGATAGACAAAACTTTTGCTCTGTGTTGAAGGCTGTCATTCGGTATTATGACTCTGTTAGGAGTCAATACGAAAGGATAAGTATGACCTTTAGGCATTTGAATCTCTTCAGATTCTGAATCAGATGTTTCATCTACCTTTTTGAGCTCTTCTTCAAATTGGGCGTTTACATAAGTTCTCGGATGGCTATATAAAGAAGTGTTAATGGAATTGAATGAAAATTTAGACAGTTCACTCTCAAAGTCTTTGAAAAACTTCAGAGGCGTAGGATTATCTAAATCATCACTAAACTTGAACTTTATATTGTTTAATTCACTATCGAATAGGACTTTATTGGTTAATTTAGGCGATACCGTTGAAGGATAGTTGATTTTATCTTTCAACAGATCGGCCGCAATCTCAGATTGTATCTCTTCGATCGATTTAGTGATTTTTGGAACTAAACCAAAATTTTCAGGACTAAGGAGTCGTCTAATCGGCATCATTGGCGAATTAGCCATTTTGTAGCTATCGCTACGTTTGACTCTCCTAATATTTTCGAGCTTAGTCTCGTTTAAGAGATTCACTACCACTTTTGAAAACGCCGACAGTTTTGTTTTATTGCAATTTTCATATTCTGGAGATAGAGTATTATTTTTAGAATGGAACATTTTTAGAATTTCGGCGCTTTTCTTATTCGGTTCAAACTCGTTAGGATTGGGATATGGAGTATTTTTGAGGACACAGTGTAGACATGATTCGATATCGATACTTTTACACACACATTGCGAGAATCTCGCCCCGTTTTGAATCTTACCTTGGTTATTATCTTTCGTAGGCGAAAGGCTGATACCCTCGGCTTCTTGGATATTAACGTAGGCTCCCTTGGTTTTACTCCGTGGCGACATGGGTCTCAAAATATTGGTAGGGGTTACGATATTCATCGGCGGCATTCTCACGACTTCGGACGTCGGTACAGGACTGGTACAATTAGCATTGGGCGCTCTGATGATGACTTTTCCAAGCTGCGGCGATAACGGACGGGTTCCGTTCATGAAGTGCTTCTCAGGTTTATTTACATTAACAGCTACGACTGTAACATCTTTTGAGTCACACTCGTCTATTGATTCTGATAACTCTTTAACGAAAGGTCCGGGTTCGAACGTAGTATGAGCTCCTTTTCTCCGTTTAAGACTATCTGAAGAATATACGACTTTACCGGAAGAGTCTAGAGTGACTTTAGCTCCATACCGCTTCAACGATTCATTTGTAGCATCTGATAAATGATCGTTACAGTCGATTCTTTCTGGTGTTATATTAGAAGGAAGTTCATTCAACGACACATATTCGGTTTCATGCAACTTTCCTGATAGAACTGTCTGTAGATTACGTTTAACTACATCATTAGAATAATATACGCCACCTGTATTATAAATATTTACTTTCTCATTATTGTTTCTCACATCAGCGATTGTTACGTATTCGCCATTATCACCATAAATATGTTCGATCGTTTCAGGTTCTTTAGGAACAGCAGCTTTTCTCATTGAGAGTTTCTGAGGGAACACTTCTTTAAGTTTGCACATTAAATTATTGAGAGGCATTCTATAAGAGCGAGTGTTCTTCTTAGTTTTAGCAGCAATAGTCTCGACGGGTGTAACTTCGTTAGATTTATTTACAGACTTGGGTTTCGGACAACTATCTTTATCGACATACACATTATCATAGTTTGTAACTTCATCATTGAACACAATTGTATCTAAGTCGGTTTCTTGCGGTGGAAGCTCTAGTTTAGGTCTATCAGATATCTTTTGATTAGTCTTTGCGTCTTGCTTGCAACTCTTAATGCTTTCATCGTCAGAATTGTTTGGTGTAATCACACACATTGATGGTATTCTAGAACTATTGATAGTAGTCTTGACTCTGATTCTTTCGATCCGATCTACACCTTCTATATCGGAAGATTCTGAATAATCCATTTCGGAACAGCTCAATTTACCTCCATGAGCACTAGATACAGAATCATCAATCGGTGAGCTTGATGTATTATGACCAGAATCTGGCGATTCTGCTCCTGTATTAACAGTACATTGTGTATGTATTTCATGTACATCTGCAATAACAGTCTCTTGAGCATTCTTCTTTGATTGATTCAGATCTAATTGATAGCTATTTCTATTCTTAATGTTAGTATTACGTCTGATTGTAGCCATTTTATCTGAGCTATTCGAGCAGCTCCTTTCCAGATTAATTCCAGAGCTACCTGAACTGCTTCTACTTTTATTTAAGGTAGAGAGAGAACTCTTTCTTTCCGGAACAGTGGGACCAAGAACTAATGATCTATCGCTACCAGCTGCTAAGAGGGTCGTGCAAACAGTTCCTGCTGAGCTCGTAGTTGTGCTGGTTGAACCTTTTCCGAATAATTCATATTCACTTTCAGCTGTTAAGATCGTTTGATTGCCGGATGAGTTCGAAAACGTGCTTGTTGTATGTAACGGAGTAATTGGGAGACTAATCTCTTCTTCTTTGAGTGTTTTCAAACCTGAATCCATATGGAAAGATGTGTAATATCCTTCAGTGTCGCACGAAAACTCTGAACTAGTTTCCATATCGTCGTGGAAGTCTTGCACAATATCAGGAGTCAAAGTTCCTTCACTCGTAACACTACCAGATCCTGATGTGTTAATGAATCTTCTACGACTCACAATTGAACTAGGCGGTCCGTGAAGCGCATTGATCGAATTACTCGAAGTAGCCGCTGAGGTAGAGCTCCTTGGAGCCGCTGTAGTCGATGTGATTTCAGATCCAATGCTCGTACGGCCAGATTCGGAACTAGCAGACCAGTTTCCGCTCGAAGAATGAGGTTCGTCTTTCATAGGCTCATTAGTTCTTCTGCGCCGACTAGTTGAGCCTACTTCTCTTAATTTCACAGCTAAGGTCATGGCGCCTGATACGGGAATACCGATACTCTTTTCAGACGAAGAATATGAATTATTTCTCTCGTGAGAAATCTTTCTATCCTGCGTCTTGCTTATGGTGGCGTTCTTCTTCCGTCTCATCGTGACAGTTTCATAGATATTAATGTCGTCAATATCTTGAACTGTTGGAGACTTGCTGGCCTTTTGCTTTTCGGGATTGCTCTCGCTTGGAGAGCGGTTGATGAGGCGCAACCGACTGCGACCCCATTGTCGCAACGAGTTGAAGTGCGACTTTTTATTTTGGACTTCGAAGGGACTCTTCTTGAGTAGGTCGCTGGAGTGTGATCGCATCACAGCCCCCGAGTCGGGGCTCTCAGGTCCGCCTGCAGGGCTAGAGGCGTCTCTGGGGTAAATAATACATCAAGGAAATTAGTACGGAAATCTCACAACTATGAAACTAAAGCATTTTGTTATACATAAATCAATTCACTGAAGCAAAGCTATACATATTATACATATACTAAGAGCAGTCTATAATTTTATTAATAAACCCGCGATATAAAAACTTTAAAGTATTGTTCTCTTCTCAATCTCAATTTATCATAAAATTACGAAATGCTCTTTGTATGTGTATAAATATAACTTTGCTGTTGAATTTTGCTTTGAAGTTTTAATAGATTATAACTTTATTTTTAATTCACACAAATATGTACATCTTGGTTGAAGTAAAATGTACATAAAAGCTTAACAAAAATGGTGATCATTCTATCATAAAAATATTTAGTATAAAAATCGTCGATCGTGCTCGATTGAGTAAAAAAGTTACTGTTAAATTCGTTTTAGGTTCTTAAAAGCAAACATACCACACATTTAGTGCAAAGCTTTAATTTGTGGTGTTGTTCGCATTATGCAAAATGTGGATATTAATAATTGATAAAAAATGACAGGCTTAAAACCTACGACAAGTCGTTATGTACATAGTCTCTTTTGTCGAGTAGAGAGATTAACATAAAAGTGATTACTAATCGAAAGTTTTAAGCCCTGTATTATGTGACAACTAACAAGCGTCTAAGAAGCTTACCCCGCGATTGCATCTCTAATTTCTTTCTGATCTGTGCCCGCTATTGTATTTCGTCTTTTACCGCGTGGTTTCCTGGAGCGCGTTCTTCTCCGCACTGTTTGCGAATCGTTGGTTTGATTCCGGTCGCAGCTTGTGTCTACGTACAAGAGTGATCGACGGGAGACGCACATTCTATCGAAGCCTCTTCCAGATATATCTATAGGTACGAGTTCGGGGCAAAATCTAAAATAGAAAAAAATATAGATTACTTATTATTATGATTGTATTTAAGTATATTTACTTTAGATGGCTCTATGTAGTTTCGGGTAAATACACCTAAAGCACGAGGGTGAGTCAAAGGAATACCGTAAATATTTTTCATCTTTTATTAAATAACTTTTCTAAATTGTCTCTTAGGCTTTCTAAATACTTAAAAAGTAATTTGCTACTTGTAGAAAAATCTTTCGATTGAGTACCCAATCAATTGTTGTACCTCTTTGTCAGATCTTACTAACCTATTTCTTCACATCACCTTTTTGAAAGGTCCAAAGATGTGATCAACACTTCTCAGGGGAGAATACGGCAGACATGTTGAAAAAAGGCCGTGTATTACTAGTTCACCTCACCTTAATTAAATTTTACTGGTGAAAATATTTTACACCATACAGACCGTACAGAACTTTTATTCGTAAAGAATTTTATTAAGTTTTATCTTTTCACTACTCAAAAATGAATGCAAACGGCTATTTTATGCTAATGCTGTGCTTACTTCGTACTGCTACATTTACAGTTATCATTTGACTCTCCTTCGTACAATTCATGAATTTCATAAAGGCTCGTATTTTTCGGGTTGTGGTCAGAATTTATATTAAAAGGTCAGAATATAAGTGGCTAGAATAAATCGTAGGTGGTCAGAATTTATATTAAATGGTAAGAATTATTTTGACAGATTGACAGAATCATTTTTATGTCAGTATTTATTACAGTTCATTGGTTAGTATTTATAAAGAATAGCTAATATTTATATTATAAGGTCAGTTTGAGGTTGTTTTAGGGCCAACTTCTTTGGTTGGGCTCGCAATATTGTCAGATGGCAACCAATAAACCAGGCGTGTTTTCCGTCGCCACTGCCCTGTCGTTATTCCCGCTTCGTTTGTCGCTCTGAATACTTTCGCGTTCTACATACAATTAAATATATTTGTTGCAGATTTGAGAGTTATTCGTGGGGTGTTCAATATTCTAACCAACGTTTGCTCGCTACCAAATATCTTACAAAATAAATAATTTATTGCCAATTTATATTTATAAATGTTATAATATTTTTTTATTCCATGATCGTCCTATATTTTTTTATATTTTTATTCTAACCATTTGATATTTATTATGACCCTGAATAATACAATTATGTTCATTCAATATTTTAATTCTGATCGTTCTATATTTTTATTCTGACCATATGTTATTTTTATTCTAACCATTTGATATTTATTCTGACCCTAAGTAATATAATTATGATCAGGCTATTAATAATTTTTTTACCGAGATTTGATTTTTATTCTGACCCAAAGTTGATTTAAATTCTGACCATTTAATTTTTTGCCTTTCATAAGCCTGTTCTCTATTTCTAAATATTATACATGTATTTCTGCATTCATGAATAAAATTTAAAAAATGTATACTTGGATGCTATAGCGATGAATTGTTCCTCCGGACTGGGAAGTTTGTGATCTATTGGCTCGTCGTCTCCGGAACTGAATCCTCCACCGTCTGACATATCTTCATGCGCTAAAGTTACATTTGCAGTGATCTTGGACACTACACTTGGAGCTACTGTGGCGTCGCCTAGAGCTTCGCTGGACGTCCACTTTCTCAGTTCTTCTATAGCAGCCGGCTGAAATATGATGAAATTATATGCATTACTGTTTGAACAAACATTTTCAGAAATAAATATGACGTTATAATTATCACCAATAATGATATTGATCTTATTCAAGCATTAGACGATTTAGAAATAGTCAAAAGTATGATGTCTAATTAGTTGGTGGATGATTATATAAAAAATCACTAGTTTTCAAATTATAAAATATTATAATTTGAAAACTAGTGATTTTTTAATGTCAACAATCAGCTAAATACTATATGATATTTTCATTTATATTATATTATTAGAATTTTTTAATGATTTTTGCCTGTGATGGAATATAAATGTATTTATTCGTGAATAAAATGTATTTTTTTAGTGAAATATAATTCTCAAATTGATCAGATAATTAATTTGAAGTGGAATATAAAAAAACTTTCAGGATTTTGGATTGGAATTTTGGCAATCGTATTCATAATTCCATTAGTGGTAACATATCTATGCGAAATAGTATTTTTATCATTATTATTGATGATGTCTTTGAACAGACTACGGAGCAAGCCCTGCGAATAAGCATTCGAATTAGTACTTTACTTAAAATCATTTTTTAGATATATATTTTTATATATTATTTATTTAAAATGGGGTGTTGATAATATTTTTTTGCAGGGATTGCTAAATTTGTTTGATTATGCTCTTGGATATTTGGGTTCCATGGCCATATATGGCGAGTTGGAGGTGAGGGCAAAAAATAGAAACGAGAATGTAGGAAGTGTAAGCGGGCAGTTACAAAATTACAGTCGGATCTCTCGGCGTGCTTTGAGGAAGGGAACCGGTTTCGAGCGGAATTTAGTGGGTAAAGTTATTTACTCTTGTCCTTTTGTGGTTCTGGACGAATGCCCGCGACTGGGACTCTCCATTCAACCGAGAAAAAGCCGATTCGGTCTTGTGATAATTTACTCTACCGACAGTAACTAAGGATTTTCGCCACGAAGTTATGATTAAGTACAGTGGTACATTTTTGGAGAACAATCTTTAAGTAGAGAAGAACAAGGGCGGTAAAAATAAAACATATCGGCCTTGTACAGGTGAAGAGTCACGAGTATTTAGTTATGACAATGATTCAATCGTCTCAATAAAAACGAACTAAAGAGTCAAGGCTAAAAAAGTACGTCAAGTTCGATCAAATGTCAAGGTTATTTTTACTGTTTTCTTCGATGATATAGTATGTCAGATCGTACGGTCAATCGATAGTTCACCTTAATGCTATTTGTGAAAGACAATTCAAATAATACAACGCGAATTGTGAGAAAATCATTATTATATTCTGTACCACGATAAGACATCAGCTCATATTTTACTGCTAATTCGCGATTTTTGGCCAAAACTCACACCTACGACTTTAGCGAACCTTTGTTAGCGCATACAAAGACAGAATTTGAATACAAGTGAGCTGAAGATTATACTAAATTTTATTTTACAAATGTTTTTCGGATTGTTATGTAAGCCATTGAAGTGTTTCTAAATAAAGTCGTACTGTAAATCTAAGAGAATTTAACAATTTATGCAAAGAAATAAATAGTTTTGGTGCATAAAGTTATAGTGCTTTTTTAATTAAGATTTAAAAAATATTCGTAAATGAGCAAAAAATGTTTTTTCAATTGTAGTGATAAAAAATGATAAGTGTTAATTTATTCCATATTTAGTGGATTTTTAAAACCAAATAAATTGATTGAATCTCTTTCTTTAGAAAAAAATAGTTATTTTTGCGATAACATGGCTTGAAAACGGAGACTTTGGAACAAACCCTGCGAATTATATTTCAGATATTGCTTTATAATGTAAATTTGTGCTTTTCAGATATTGGTTTATAATGTATAATGTAAATGTAGTTGTTCGCTAAAAATTAAAAGAAAATCGGGGGTAGTACTATAAAAAAGTTTGCACTGCGTTATTAAAGCGATTTCCAAATTTGTTATTATTTTTTTTTCAAAAAGTAAGTTTCAGTTTACCTATATCACTGTAAACTTTACTTAAACTTTAGATTTCTATTAGAATGTATGTATTTTTATTAAAGTTAGCGCCCTAAGTCGAAAAAGGTTTTTATTTCATTTCAAAACTTTAATTCAAACGTAAGCTTACCATAACTTTTATTAGTTCGTACAAATAACATTTTTTTCGTACAAATGGGCATTGTTTGTGTTGTGATTTTTTTCTTAAAAAACTCGAAAAAATTCACATATTTTTTTCATGTAAAAATAATTACAACTTTTCGCTATACGGCTCAATATGTTATAACAACATATTTTAAAATAAAATATTTTTATAGTATTTTTGAAAAATGATAAATATTTCTAATTCTATAAAGCGCCTAAAGCTTACTAATAATGTAACAATAAACAAGTTGCGAGTCACACTAACAAAACAAATTTAAGTTTCGCGCATAATGCGCAAGATTGTGAGTGCATTGCGCGAAACATTTGCCGACAAAACCTAAATCCTCTAGTACATAATTATTATTAATTTATTTATTATTACAAATCTGACTTTTAGTACTTGACAGGTTTCCCCAATGCGTCATGATGATGAATTATATTTTGAATATCAAATTATAATGTATTTGATCCAAATTTAAAAAATAAATAAAAAACATAAACAAGAAACATTTGACAATAACTGATGAGCCTGATATTGTTTGTTAAAATCGATAGAAAAAAACACTCATAAATATATGTTATTATGGAGTACGAAGCACGAGGTTTTGAGCGCAAAGCGCAAAAGCGCGCGTCTGCCGACTGACCAAAGATCTCTATTACATAATTATATTTAGATTGAATGGAAAATATATACATAAATAAGTTCTTGTAAATTTAAATTAATTTATTTTCAAATTCTAAATTTGAATCATAAAAAACATAGTATAAGAAACGTTGACAACAGCTGACAAGCTGGTATCGTATTGTTTGTCAAAATTTATAGAAAAAAAATCGACTTGCCAGAGAGAGCAAAACGCGATATCACGAGATATGTAGAGCAAGATTATGAGCGCAAGACGCGAATTTAAGATAATTTATAATAAATTTTATTTTATTAAAAAAAATACTATGAATTTATGTTAACTAAATTGGCATTTCAAAATTCGCAAAAAGTTTTTCTAAAATTGTAAAGAGTGTCATAGCTGGTTTTGAAGCTCAACGACTCGATTCTACTCGACAACAATTTGTAATAAATCAGTTACCCGTCTCGTCTCTATGTCGACATCTACTTTTTGTCGAAGTTTTCTCTGACGAGATCCCAAGACTGGAGTACAGAGCAGAGGTGGCGAACGTCGGCCCGCGGGCAAACTTGCGCCGGACGGGTCTGGAGTTACCCTTCCAGCTGCTTCGTACATGTCTATCAGACATTTTGGCCTGAAATAAAAATAATTAAATATTAAAACACTTTGTATGCGGGAGACGAGAATTTTCGTTTTACTACGCTTATGGGTTAAAAGCGGGAGAAAAGGACGAAGCTTTTTTTTGTACTGCGATGTTGGGATTTTGTTTAGTACTACTTTAACACAGTTGATAAATAATTTAACAATTGGACCCGGATTAACCCGCATATAAAATGATAAGGGTGTTGTTACAATACTTACTAGTAGATGCTGCTTGCTACCCCGTTGTAACGCATCAAGTAGATTAACATTATACAGATAAGATTTTATAGTTAATCTCTATCTACTTAAGATATACTTTTAATAATAACTATACATATTATATAATGTATATAACAATAACTCACTTTGTGTTGCTCTCAAATAAATTCTTGATTAAATCAGTGTTGCAAACGTAATGATCTTTCCTCAGCGCAAAAGCCGACAAGTCTCCCTCAGCTGTAAAAAATAATAATAATTAAAAGTGACATAAAAACATTAGCAAATTAGGATGATAATCACCAATCGAGTGATATCTCTTGGGTTTAATATCACTTTTAGGTCTCATTTGGATGCACGACACTATCTCAATGCTTTTTTACCGCAAACTGTCGCTCCTCGGCTACTTGAACTAATTATACTATCGCTGATAAGGTCTTATCAATATAGATATGATTTTACTTAAACATATGCAATAGCCAAACACGATGTAACATAGTAAATAAATAATAATGACTTATAATTAGGACCGGTTTCGGATAAAGCCAATAGACGAGTGTTACAAAGGATAATATTTAATTAAACGCTCATTAATGAAGCTTTTCGAGATCCTTTGCTATTTTATAAAAAAGTCTATGTAAATAAATGGAGGGGAAAAAAGGAACAAAGGCGTAATCCAAAAGCTCAAAAATATAAAGGCGGAAAGGGGAAAGAGCTAATTGAAATATTCAAATGTTTTGTTACTTTAGACTTTGGAGTATATCTGCTGCTGTTTGTTTTAACTAAACACGTGCGATGATGCGTTCACAGTTCGCAATTATTGATACAATAACCAAAACATTTTTATCGAAAACTTTCTTTTGAAGATTTATTTTATTTTAATGCGCCAAATCGAAAATTATTTTTATATTTAAAACCGTTGATAATAATTAAATAATAATATTTCTTATTGTCCGAAAAACGACGACGGGCGTCTATACCAAAATAAGTTTTAATTGTTTTTGAGAAATTAAAACATATAATATACATATCATAAAATAAAATGGCAGTTTCTTAATTATATGTTGTTTCTCATTATATATCAAAAATTGGATAAATTGTCAATGTTATTGCCGTTGCAACATTTTGCAAATTTATGAGTTATTGACTCTTGAGAATTGAAAATTGAGTTTTTATTTACATTGATTTTTTTAATGAATCCATCATCACTCTCTTTATCCCACAGAAACGAAAAACAATGTGTGAAAGTATGAGTGATATTTTTAAAATTCAGTGGTTTAAAAAAATATTATAAAAAACTAGGCCATGTAGCGATAATTTTTATACTATTTCTGTAAGATCTTCATTATTTTAAAACAAAATAAGGCATACCATTGATTTTAATACTACTAAATTTTTTCAAGAAACACTTCTGCTTTACTATAAAATAAAACAATAGCTTCACAGACTTATCTTTACATCTCTATTATACAATTACACGATTTAACACTACACCTAATTTACAAATTATTACCAGGCATTGTGTAACTGTATCTGATCGATCTCTTCACCAGATAGTAGTAGTAATTAGTTTAGTAATTCAATGAAAATCTTGACGCCTTCATTTACTACTCATAAAGACAGCATCTTTCTGTAGCAGCTGGACCGTGTCTCTGAGAAGTTTCCGAAGCGAGTAGACAAAGCGACGTCAAAGCCGATGGAACTTGATAATTTTGTTACCATTAGAGATAATCATCGGTGAATAAAGTCAGGTGTCCAGGGCGAAAGTGCTTATTGTACCATTCTACCAAGGTAGAAGAGGGCAACGGAGCGTGAATCCTGGACGAATTCGCAGACAAGGTCGCATTGAATTTTTATAAAAATGATGTCATTTTAGGAAACGCTACGTTAGGTGGTCCATTGCCTTTGTTTCTATTGGTCATACGTGAGGCGTTACTTAAAATTTAATTATGATTCAAGACATGGGTAACATGGCAAGTGGCAACCCTCTTCAAGTTCTGGATCATTCATGATTTATTAAGGGTCTCTCTTAAGGTTGAGAGAACATACGTATATCATAGAAATGAGGACTATAAAAACAGATGTAGCATTCTCATAAGATATTCAAATTCTTTAACAATTCAACTTGATTGAATCAATGCTTAAAATGTTTAAAAATATTATTAGCAGCAAAAATGACATTGCCTCATCACAGGGAGTGAAGCAAGAACATGATTCTCCATATCCGCAAATCATACTTGTGATGCTCGATTAGATATGACGTCACATCTGGATAAATTTGAGCGATTAGAGACCACCCAGGTGAAATTTTAACAATAACTACTTATAACACAGCATAAAAACGGTTTTGAGTATTTTGTCCAGCAATAAAAAAACTAACGATATCTTTAACATCTTGTATTTTTTATGATTGATTCTACATAAGAAATATGTCAGTTTTGTGCTAATATACGATAGTCAGATTTCACCTCAGATTTCAGGGTTCGTTCCACCGACGCTAAGCATGTTTAATGTTTGATTCGAGATTGTTTACATATTTAAAGTGGTTCGTACGCAACGTCTGGGATTTTTCATCGTTCCGAGGTGTGTTTGCTCTCTGGGTCCTTATTAAGAATTCCTTTATTCCTCAAGACGGAAAAAGAGGGAAAAAGGACGATAAATTACGGTTTGCGAAAGGTGCGCGAAAAAAAATATGAGCAGAGTAATCTCTCATAGACACTTTATCTGAACTTTAATACTTTAACGCGTCGACTTTTTTTGATTTACAATACTATATTTTTTCCGATGTTGAATAACGTCTGCAAGTGTGAAAAATGTTCCTGAAAGGTATTTGCATCTCAAAGGTACTTTATTAACGAGTGGCGATTTAACAAAGAAAAAAACTCCTACATAAAAGATGATGATTAAGCATTGAAAGGTCGAGGTATATTAGCATATAAAATAAATTAATTTCAGTCTTTAAGTATATTTAAAATTTAGGCGAAATTGCTAAAAATATTTTTCAGAATTGCAAGCATCTTTTGTCCAATGAATTGTATTAAAACAAGATTTATGAATTATGTATACACTTCATTGTAGTAAGCTTTGTATAACAATGCAAGGTTGTGGAGCATTGTATTTTGCAAATTTAAGGCGTGGACTGAAAAAGCAGAACAAAATATGCATTGAATATACTAAAGCCTCAGGATATATTTATAGGGAACGCGTGAAAGATTTTTCAAGGGCAATGTAAGGCTCTGTTAAAAATCAGTGAAGAATATAGAAGCATATATGTATATCAATAAAGATATTGATGGCATTCATTATGTACTTTGTGGATACAAAAATATTTTTTATTATTATTATTATAGCAAAACCTCTAATGAATAGATAACTTACGATGTTGTTATATCAGTATAAAATAAACCACGATCAAAATTTAAAACTTCCAACACAATACTACTGATTATTTTCTCAACGCATATATTGAGAATCCAGTGCTATCCTTCTTGTGCGAGACGGTCGAAAACCGGTATTCTCCTAGGTGTGTAGATCTCAGAGGAATAATGCCTACTGAATTATGAACCGTCCTCCATCCAAGGACAGGTTAAGAGCATTCCTTAAGTCTAATTCCTTCGGAAACGTCGTTTCGTTCCACCTTATCGATTAACCGCATGAAGAAAGGGAGACTTGTGACCCTTTTAGAGCAAGTCATCTAGAAGTAGATTCAGTTTCGAGACCCGCCCATTGGGTTAATTGCTTTTTCAACACTATCGATACATAATTGGGTCTAATTAAGATGAACTTTGCTTTGATAAAACAATTGTGTATGGGGTAAGATGCGGTTATAAATAAATGCATAGGACAATATGTACTTATATAACATTAGAGAAATGCACTGAGGATTTGAGTAGGTGTTTTAGATATTTTGGTGTGAGATGTTCCCACCAAAGGACTGTAATTACTAAATTTCGGGTTGCCTCTATGGAGTGAGAATAATCGATTTACATATTTTACTTTTTTAAGTGTATAGACTCTGTGTGAGGTGTATTGTGTTGCCTTTCGAAGATAGCCTTCAGGTCTTCGGGATGATGGTCTCACGACCGCAGCCCACCACGAAACCAGACTTGATCGGGCTTCTTTGAAGTGGGGAGTATGAGTGAGGTGGTAAACCATTGTTTTTCAATTAAAATTTTTAAATTACAGTATGTAAATAAAAAAACGAAAAACTAATGTCAAATCTGACTCAAACATATATATTTAAATAATATATAAGTGTGCAAGAAGTAAAACAATATAACCGTAATCGTGAGTGTGAATAACTTGATAAGTCAAAAAACATTTTTTTCAGTTTAAGATTCGATAATATGTGCAAACTATATTTATTTCTTTTATGATGTTTTTGTAATTGATAATATATTTTTTACGCAAAAAATGAATAATTTTAAATATTGTGCATCTCCAGTTGTCAACTTATTCACGCGAATAAAATTTTATATTGGCTTACATGTTGTATTATTGGATCTGAATTTGAAAATATTAAAGTATTTTTTTATTTATTATATCAATTATTATAATATATATCTGTAAAACAGTAATGTCGAAAATATAAATAAATATTTTAGATTCAATACAGAAAGCAGTTAAATATTTATTTTTCTGATGAAAGACATTCAATTAGAATATTGCATATTTATTGGAAACGGTAAAACCTAATTTAGTGATTTATTATGAGCCCATTTGAGCTGAAATTTCCATACGAAAAAGCAACGTATTTTTTATTATGCCTCATAAACCGACGGTTTACGATGCGTTTACTGTATTTTCTACGTAAAGTGAGCTACTCCGAGTAAACATCGAAGTTTGCGAGCATAAAGTGATGGCTATTTAGCATTATTCTATATAGAAAAGTAGAAGAAGAAGCGTGTTAGCCTATTAAAACATCACGATTTTGTACCGGAGTCTTGAAAGATTCAGATAACGAGCAGACGTGACGCTCTAAAAAGAATTATATTAATATTATGTGTTTTATATTAAAATTATTGCAGTTAATTAATCAACAGTCGATTCAACAGAACGTTTAATTTTATCTCACTTGAGATGGAATATAAAAAATAAATAAAATAAACGACGGTCACGAATGGGAGAGTTGCAAAAAATAAAATGAAAATAAATACAGCACGAGGGGAAAATTCCGTTTTCGCAAAATTAGGTTGTAAAAGTACGAGAAAAAATATACATTCAATTAAGGATGTTGAAGGGTTCTTGGGGCTACGTGCAGTAAATTGAAGTCGACACGAACATTTCGTCAAATGGCTTGGAAATTATGGTAAATCATACAAGTCTTGAAATCAAATCGAAAATTTTTTATAATATGATTACATTTTTAGAAACTGTGATTAGAGAAAATAGATATTAAAATAATTTTGTATTAACTATTAACTCAATATCTAGTTTCACTTAAAATACAAGAAACTGGTATTTTCACGTATTAATATTCTCACGCGGCAAATTCGGTCAGGTAGAGAAACTTAAATAAAGATTATAAATTTGATTTATTGATGTTTAATCCAATGTCTCATATTTTTATGTACCTTCATATTTTAGAAGAAAACCCTTTGATAAAATCCGGACTTAACTCGGGGTAAGTGTATGATAAAAGTCCACGTAAAAACGTATATGATAGTCGAATTTGTCACCCCTGAACGCAATATAGGGGTCAAAGAACGGATGAAACTATCCTGGGGGCAAATATGTATTTCAGGAAGTGTTTCCAGATAGAAATAGTGGCCCGGAACTTGGGATATGAGTTCCGGAAAAAACGTGTCCCAGAGCATTCCATATAAATTGACTATTTAGCGTCAATATTCCCTTCGTTAATCAGAGTTTTCTTATTAAAATTTCTAATCAAAATGATAAAATAACACAATATCAGTATAACTACAAATTATTTGGATTAAAATTGCTAGAAAATTATAAAATACATTTATAGAATTGAAAAATAATCTATGAAAGATATTTTAATTGGCTTGAATCACTGCCATTTTTGTTAGGTTACATGTGAAAAAGCAGTGTACCATAAGCATTATTTGCCGCAATAATATGTGTTTAAAAAGGCCGTGTTAGTTACTCATCGTAAAGTGCAAGGTTTGTTTAATAGTATGTTTATTATAAACCAATAGCGTTATTAACAGGCAAAATGTGGTAACATGATTGTGCCGACCACACACAAAAGCGTAATTGTCTCAAAGCGTTAATTTACTGTTATCAAAATGATCATCCATCAACAAGCAAACAAGGTAATAGCGTAAAGGATTTGGACCACACAGACGTCGTTACGACCACATAAATAACACGAGTTTTGAATATTAGAACACGGATATAATAAATCAGCGCATCCACTAGATTCCCGTTACAATGCAATACGACCTTGGATAATGCCCATCAAGCGAACGTCGCTTTTTAAAGACATATACCTATTTCGCTAAGCGACTGAAACGATTGGCTGGATGATCAGTGCATAATTTCGATTGGTCAGCAAGCTTTTCAGCTCTGGATACTTAAGCCTGGACTCCGATGAGGAGAAGGCACTCACCAGCAGACAACTGCCGCCCGCGGACAACATACGATCATGGACGCACACATCTCGCCGCCAGCTTCTCTACCATCGCTCGGACAATATACTATCGCTGCCATACCAATCAGAACTTTGAGGATCGTACACTGAAATCATCCCTTCGCCAGCTTCTCCACCACCGCTCGGAGAAAACATCTCGCCATTTAGCGTCTATCGCAATATATGTAAATATATTATAATAAACATCTAACTAGATTCCACCCTGAGTCTCACTGGCTACGAAATCAACACATGGTTCCCAACTCCTAAATGATGTTAATTGAAAGTATGAAAAACCGAATTTCATGATAAATAAATCTGTTGGCATTGATTAACTTAATTAGATTTTTAAAAACATAAAAATTGTCAATTTTTATAAATAATTCATTGATTAATATATTAAGTTTACACATATGGGCGTGAATAACTTGACAAGTTTTTTTTTATTTATAATATAAAAAGAAGTATGGAAAAGGCTATCCGTTGTCATTAATGAACATGAACTATAAATATAATAATCATATTTCAGGAATAAGTGTTTAGAAATTTTATTTATGAAACGGCTTCTTAGATTAGCCTATCGAAAAATCTACGTACGTTAAATATCAATAAATAAAAGCAGGCATGAGACTTCTAAGATATTGGAATCAAGAAAAATAAATAAAGGGTGTTTTAACTAGTTCAATCACAAAATGACATGATTGATAAATATTATATTTTATAACATCTGTTTCTCTACTTTGTAAATATCTTACTCTGCTTACATTTACCGTTTCTGTCCCGGAATTTCTCAATTTAGATTTCACATGAAAAATAATGGATTCAGCTTCGAGTAATTAGTAAGTGGTAACATCATAAAAATACACGTGAATTCCATATTATTAGTGTAAGCAAACGCACTGTTAATTTTAATGTAAGCAAATTTTGCATAGCTATTCATTAGGGACATATAACAGGCGCGTACGGTGAGTTACATTCCATTTCGCTCGCTCGCGTGTTAAGTGGCGAGAGTGAGTGAAAAATAAGGGCGTGCGTTACATGCGTTCCGCACGCCTATTTATTCTCACTCACTCTCGTCACTTAACACACGAATATATCTCACCATAAGCGCATGTAATATAAATATCTCTTTTTGCATAAATATTGAATGTGATCCATTAAAAAAAATGCTCAGATGTACCATTAAAAAAAACTTATTATATCCCCCCGCAACATAAAAAAATATTAATAAATCGTAAATAATAGCAAAAAATTTAAGATATTTAATATGTACCGTTTTAAATATCACTGTCGTTAAGTTTATAAAAAAAAGTTGAAAGATTAAACAATTAACATTTGTATTTGCCTACTCTTTCTGAAGAATCGTATATTAATCTATGCATGTAAATAAAATATATCAATAATAGCTCTCTAAAATTAATTACAGATTTATTTTATTTCACACTTGAAGTATTTCTTAAATAAATTAAATTTAATTACATTTATTTATACAAGGTGGCGTAAAAAGTATGATCCTATAAAAAACACCAGATTTTTAAGGATTCGTAACTTATGTCATCAGAACAGTCATTGACAGTGTGTAGCAGAATGACGCAAAATACGCAAATAAGAGTGTTTTTGAATCGAAAAATTTTCGTTTTTAAGAAACGGAAAATTGTCACATTATTCACGAGAAGCCTTTCCATCCTTTTAAAGCTATGTTTATTCTGAAAATGTTATTGGACCTCACTTCTCAGAAGATGCTGCCGGCAACGTTACGTTACATGTATTTTTCAGACCCAAAGTAGACGAATTAAAATCGGAGGACATGTGGTTTCAACAATAAGATCGCCAGGTATTATTGTTCAAGGGTTTTTCTTCAGAAAAAAATATCCCAAGCGCTATTTGACATTCGAAAAAAAATAGATAGCTTAGCAAAGACTTCAGAAAAAATATGGATAATGCGGTAAAAATGAGTCAACGTTGCATCAACATTAGAGACAAACATTTATTATTTTCTGTATATCAAGATGCAAAATTAAGAAGTTTTAATTGAAATATAATATTTTTGAGCCGTCTTGTACATATGAATAAAAATAACTCAAAATCAGTTTAACGTTGTATTTACATCAAAAACATCAATATGTATTTAAAATTTAGGGAATTCACGGTATTTTAAAAAGTGCAGAAAATCTTATAGTGAGTCATAGCTATTGATCCAAACGTTTGTGAATATCAATTTAAAACAAATCTCTTTTTGTTCTTAGTTATACTAATTACATACACATAACGTCTTTCTCATTAGTTGTTGTAAGTTGATATATATTTTTAATTTAATTCAAATTACAGTATCAAACATCTAAATGTATGTATCAACAAAGAATTCGGTCTCATATTCTGTAAGATACGAGTTTCGAAAATCATCATAATATTCATGGAATACCATATGATTCGTATAATATTCATAGAGATAACCACCCACCCGAATATCTCATATGGCAAACGCAATAAAAACTCGATATTTGGCATAAGCCATGCGTTTAAATATTTTCACCCTCGGAGCGTTTCTAAATCTGATCAGATTAGAGGGTTGCTTCTGCACGAGGGTTTTCCTCTCGCCAGCATCTCGGTCCAGGATCACCGTCACGACTCTTCTAAATGGAGAGTTGATCACGAACAACGTAACGGCGTTTTAATATCTCTCTAATTAAACCCGGAATTATTTATGACAACGGTTAGTTGTTAACTGGCGATGTTAACCGCGATATTTATACTATAACCACTATCGTAATACTGCGTAAGTTTTAATTAAACTACGCGAAGAAAACTTCAATTACCCCCATAGCCATATGCCATGCATGTTATTATGTATATAAACTAATGACTAAGAACACCAAGGAGACCCAAGTGGCAAAAAGAAAACTTGCGTTTCATATAAATGTGACTTGATACTAGAACAACTAATTTTTAACTTTTATATATATAAAAATATATTTTCATAGTACTTTTAAATTTAATTTACTATTATATTTAGGTTCATAGCTAGATATATTTATTTTCTATATATTTTTTATAGGCATTGATTGTTTCGAATTATACCATGAACGATTCAACGAGTTCATGGTATAATTCGTTGTAGCAAAATTAAGTTATTGATTGCTTGTTGAGTTGTGTAATCGTTTTTTTTCTTAATTGTGGTCCAAAGATATTATATCGGCTTAATTAAGGACTATTTTAGGGGCAGTCCCAAAAATTTTCACAATTTTTATTTATATATATTCTGAAAAAAATATTAAAATATTAATTTATTTTAATAGCATCAAATTAAAAAAAACTTTCAAAATTCAGAAACATCAGAAAATTTCAGTGAAGAATTGAGAAAAATAAACGAAACAGTAAAATCCACCGCCTTTATTTTTCCGTTGATAAAGTCAATACCTTCCATTCCGAAATATAAGAAGCACCCCTCAGTTTCGCACATTTGTAATGAGACATTTTTTGCTGCCAGTTTCACCAACTTGACGACAAATATAAAGCATCCCATCTAGGCAATAAAAAAATATTTTACTCTAATCAGAGAGCATCACTCTTCATCACTCAAAAATATTTTAGCATTTGTATAGATTAGCCTATTTCATGCGTGTTATACGCATTTTTTTTTTGGAAAATATACTTTTGTATATACCCCTACTTCTAAGCTACATTTATATGCTAATCAAATGTTTCACATATACTCACAGGTAATATTCAGTTTTATGACAGACAGACTGTAAAGACTTTTATTGTTGATAGCTTAATTGACAAGACAATACAAAATAATATCGAATTTTTAATTTAACTAAACTGTGGACGATTTGGTAAATATTTTTAACACTATAGCTAGCGGTCGATTGGTTAAAAAAAACACTCAAAAATAATAAAAATATACCTCTGAATAAGTGATAATAATAATTTGCAAGTAGTCCAATCAAATGTTACGGATTCCTAAGCACTTACTTATTTAAATACCTAAGTACTTACATATTTACTGAAATTCTCAGTTATTAATACATAATAACAGTACAGCATTAACAAGAAAGTAATTAAACAAGGACGTGTATAAAACGCAGTGCATCATATAGTTTTGAGTGACTTTTTGATCAATAAAATATGATTTTTTCATTACTTTTATTTGAGCATTACATGAGAGTAATATAATTGAATATATAGGAGTTTCAAAAATAAATTATTAGATTCTTACAACCCAATATACATTAGATAAACATAAACATATTTTTTTAGAATTTAATAACGACGGACACTTGACCCTTGAATGGTATATGGAATTTTATTATGACAAAAAACTTGTCCTTTCGGGGTGGTCTTTCTATCAAGGTACATGTCAGCATAATTTAATACTTATGTTAGTGTTCTATTCCCAGAAAGTTAATTTTTTTTATTGCATATATTTAATAACGAAAATACATGAGTTTCATCATAAAATATGGTATTGTGCTGATGGAGTTTTGCGCAACTGGTGTTCGCGTGATGAACAGTAGTTATATTATTTTCAACGGTCGCATAACGAGAAACTTTCATTTTCTACGAATTAAGGTCGTGCTTCTTATAAACAATAAACAATTATTCAGATTTTCACTGCATCAATTGCAAAACTAATTTTTATTGTCATTTATAATAATTATTAACAAATTTTATTATGTTAGATGAATTCTGTAAAATGAGGAGAGACTTGAACCATGCAACTCATCTTGTATTGTTTAATGTAGCCCAATTTTATTGTAAAGTCTAAACGCCCCCGTTTACCCCAATTATAATTAAACCGCAGTGTTCCATAATTAAAATATAAATTAATTAGTACAAGCCATTCCTCAATTTTCGCCATCGTCGGCCATTTGTTCCGAATTCTTAATGGAAGGTATAAATCTCTCTAATTTCATTAAAGGGGTCCAAAGCGGCGAACATTCGCTAATGAGGTCGTTTTGCATCATCCCCGCGAATCCGGCCCTGTCTCCCATCAATCATGTGTCGTGAGACTTTCTTTTATAATTTTTGCTTTGCGCTAAAAAATAAATCCAAATTGGGCCAATGTTGTTTCCGACACGTGCACGCTTTGTATTAATTAGCAAAGTTTGCGAATTTTCCGGAAAATTTTGGATTTAAACGCTTGTCGGAAGATATTTTACACGCTCTTTAATAAAAATAAGTTATACAGAATCGGTCAGTAATGAAATATGTAGACTATACAATCTACACTACATGGAAAAATACAGACGAAACTATTTTTTATGTTATGTACCAATGTACAAAAATATATTTTGAACATGTTGAAAAAAAATATAGAAATACAAGGTGTTCAAAGTCTCTGATTATTCATTGTATAATTCAGCAACATGTACTTTGTGGAAAATATCTCAATCATTTATATGTTATTGAACCAGTTATGTCAAGGGTGAACTGTACCGTCATCAGTTTCGTGACTTTTTTGCCGATCCCTGTGTTAGCAGATACATAAAGTCGTAATCTCAAATAGATGTTTAATGAGCATTAATTAAAAAATCACGCTTCATATGAAACTATCTATAGAACCTTTGTCCATTTATGTACTAAAATATGCACTATGCGTGTATATAATATTCTCAAAGACCACTCTCTCTTTTGAATGTATATTTAAATATAGAAAGGCAATTCTTGCCGGCTCGTAAGCAAAGGAGCTTTTCCTTTTTTTATTTCCTCGCAGGAGCTTTTTGACGTCGCCAAGATCCGAGAAAACTTGTAAACTTTCACACATCAAAGCTCTCCCAGGTTATTCGTCGTCAAATCGAAAGCAAACGTTTTTTTTGTGTAAACAAATTTTCCATGAGTTTTCCCACGAGAAAACGCTCACGACTTATTTCATTCCGATGGAATTTTTATAATGTAAAATCTGACAATTCAGATCGATCATCTAGAAGCACTTTATTTTGTATTATTATTATTAAATAAAAATGTTATTCTACATATTTCATATTCAGAGTCAAGTCTTAATTAAGAAATTCTCTTTTTAATGTCATATGCACATTTAATATTTATAAAGGGAAAGGCCGTAAGTCTCCGTCCAAAATTACACTCGTGTTATTTTTATGCCGCATCACCGAGCTCTTATTAAAATGTCGGACGGAAAATGGCCAAAAAGGGCAAAACTCGAAGGGTTCTTTGGCGTTGTCGCAAGTGGAAAGTGGAAAATTTAAGTGGAATGCTTACCTAGACAAACCGAGTAGATACTTAAATGAAGCGAAAAATTAAAATTTGCTAGAAGTAAGAGTGGTTACAAATTGATATATTTAAAGGGTCGTGTTTTGAACGATTGAGGCTATTTTTAACATTTTGGGCTATTTTTAAATGTGCTAAAAACTAAGATATTAATACTACATAAATTCAAAATACATAAACATAATTTAAAAAAAAGAGTAGATCATTCACATTGGATAGTATAAGTAATGATATATTTTTTATTTCACTGCTATGAGTTGTGTGACACATGTAATGTTATTTTTAAATTAAAACTTGCAAGCTGAGGTGATGCTGCTAAAATAGTGGCGCATTGTGGACTTATATGGCAAATGTGATGGTATTTACATTGAAAAATATATTGAGTAAAATATGAAAATAGTAAAATAATCATAGCAAATATAGCTATAGCTTAGGTCCGCCTCCTATAAATAGCTGATTGTATTTTTTCAAAATTATAAGAAATATTTTGCGTTAATTGATGACTTTTGTGTGGCTATTGTGCAATCCTTGGGTGATCCGAAACGACTATGTGTTTAGTTAAGCTAGTAGCGTGCTAAATAGCAATGATTTGAACCGAAACAATATACGAGCTGTGATAGGAAAATACGGTTTTATACAAAGTTAATATCAGTATATAAATAAGTACTAAATCATACGTGTCTAATTATTATATTGCCATATAACGACTTATGCTTCCAAAATCACACTCAAAACAATTTGCACACTTATATAACAATCAACTTCTGTAAGTCATAAACTTGTATTATATAAAGAGAATCATTGCTTTATTTTATGCCTTTTCCTATATTAATTTCACAGTAATATTCCATATAATATAACTGACTATAAATACTTACAGTTGTTGTACATAAATTGCAATGGAAGTTGGATTATGATTTATATACAAACAAGCCGAGCCAGTGGCCCTTGCATATGGGATTTTTTCCTATTTCGGATACATACATATGTCCCTGATTTATTGCTCTCGGTTTACGGGTCAGAGTTGACCCGCAGTTGCATAGAAAATTACGCAACATAAATCTCTCTAATTAAATTATAAAATTAACGTTTATTCCTCTGAATATACTATTACATAAAATAATATGCTTAGTTGAGATAGATTATGATAATTTTAATTATATATACTTATATACGAATATTTTATATTTATTATTTAACTTTGTCTCAAAACTTTTCCAATGCAATACCACGTCATCTTAATTCGAAAAACATCCCTAAAACTTTCCAATCCTATTTATCACCCCATTCAATTCTAAGGCAGAAAAGGAATAGAATAAAACCGAGAAAGGAGACAAGCGTCCGAACTTTTTAAAACTGTGATTTATAACTGTATTTTTGTTGTTAACAGTAACTTTTTTTAACCCAATTCTGGTCTATTAATGCTCGCTTAGAAGTTGTAATGTATATGCATAGGATGCTGTTTAATACTTTTAAAATAAAAAACATAAATATTTATTTTAATATAATACACGCTGAAACAAATACTTTATTAATACATATATAATGTACCTCATATAAGTTGAAATTGCCTCTAAGATACGACCAACTTATTGTTTAAAGAAATAAAATATACCCCGCATAAACAATTATTTTAGATTAAAATAAAAATAATGAAGGTGAGATTGGTATTAAAGTATTGAGTGAAAGATCCTGAGGCTTGTTTTATATACTTAGGTTCCATTTCAGAATTAGTTTTCACGTTTGAAAATCGGAAAAGTTGGCGAGAAGAGCAATAAACGCGTCGGATGTTTGCAGTGTAGAGAGAGCACCCAAAGGAATTAAGATCCAATAAGCATGTTGCTGGAAAGTATTTTTTATATTCAAATACCCACATAAGTATAACGGGAAAGGTATAATAAACAACTCAAGATATTACTTTTTATGCATAAATATTTTTACGCCCCAAAAAAATACAATTTTGTGGCGCGTGAAGAAAAACTAATAAAACTTTTGGTTTGGCATTGAAAGAAAATAAAAATTATGGATTGAAGGAAAATAACAATAAATAAAAATGCGACAAATTCAATACATAATAATTTAGTGCGGGTATTAAAAAATTAATATCTTGTGAAATTATCTGTTTTATTTTACTAGTAAAAGGTTTCGCAAAAGTTATTTTAAGGCTAGAAATATATTTATTTTAATATTTATACTTTATAATAAGTACATATACAAAGATTTATATTGACTTAAACTTTTTTTGGTTGATATATTTAAAAAAAATAACGACAAACAAGTATAAGTATTAAAATAAGATTACGTAAAAGCTATTTATAAATTTATTTAATAATGTATTATTATACACTTGACAGCTATTTTATATAATTCTTTAGATATTAAAAATATTTATAAACGGTTTAATGTATATATATATATATGTATATAAATTGATAAGTACACATTTTAATACGATAAAAATATTTTTATAGAACCTTAAGCATATAAGTGCAAATGGAATGAATTTTTCGCACAAAAATTCGTCAAATTTTCAGGAACATTTTTATTCGTCGCTCTGAATTCGTATTTTTTTTCACAATATATTTTTTATGTACAAAGCGTGCTGGAGCGAAGCTGCTACATATTTTTTCCTTTGACGGAATAAAATTCCGCATTCCTGCTGACACGAGTGAAGCAAAAGAAAAACGGCAGCGGGAAATGATAAAATTTTCTTTCCAAGAAAAGCAAAAAATATACTATTTTTTTAGTTCCAAAGTGGTCGATATGTGACAGTTAATAAAATGCACTTACTATTATTTTTTATTTGAAGTTAAATTAAATATAACGAGCGGCCGAGAGCTTTTGTGCTGGGCAACTTTGAGACACAACAAAAGCTCGGAATTTACAGCCTAGATCCTAAATGCTAATCGAGGAGCATAAAATATGACACACAATACAGTCAACGAGGATATTTTGCTTCGAAATTTTCATATGAAGTGTTTTAGAAGCTCCGAAACGGAGTCGAAGCGCTTCGAGAAGTAAATTGAAAAGAATTATTATGATTAAATATAAGATATACAAGCAGCGTAAGAACGCTTGCTTATAATATAAATAAATGCGTATATATATAATCATATATCTTTATAATAAAGTGTTTACTTTTTATGATTAGTGGTAGAATGTAGTAAATTTTGCAGTCAGCTGCCAGATGATAATTTGATATATTTTATTTACCAAAATAAAAGCTTAGACGAATATGAGAAATTAAGAGCCAATCGCATTATTTTTTAGCTCTACCACCAATTCATGATTTTTATTTAGAGTTTAAATTTTCAAGTTTGATCACGTTAGGTGACCATCCGATACATACTAAAGATTGTTCAAAGGAGTATTTCAAAGCTTATCAAGAATAGGGTTTAAAATATTTTTAATGTAAATTATGTTTTTCGAACGTCTGTGTGGTTATTGTGCAATTATGGGTGTTCAAATAAATTTATTAAAGTTCGAATAAATTTTTTTTCACATAAAATAAAATTAATAACATAAAAATAAAATTGTTTTTTTCTACTTTTAGATCAGTATATAACTTTTAAGCAAGATTAATAATAAAAAAAAATATTGCACAAAAATCTTTGAATTTTTTTGTTTTAATTTAGATTAAAATACATAAATTATATTATATATAAATATTAAATTTATTTAGTTAATAAAACAAACATTTTGTACATAAAGAATGCAACAAGCAATGCGTCTAATTTGCGTAAAAACCGTTATTTTAATTTACTCCTTGCAATAATGATCTTTAGAGTGTGTTCATATTTCAGGTTTACTAATTCAAGGCATAAACTTATTTTATTGCTTAAATATGCAACCGATTCAATTGGCCAAGTAACATCAAATCAATGATTCGAAAGACGATTTGAATCAAGATGTGACACTATGTCACATCTGAGAACGATCAAGCAATTCAAAATAAAAGGATCAGAAACACACGAATCGAGAGCAGACTATCACGCGATTTGAGTCGATAGACAACCAGACCCAGAACGAGAACAAAAAAAAAACGAGAGACCCGAACAGATCACCTAGAGGACATCCCTTCTCCACTAACTTCTCCATCAGTGCTCAGTCTACAAAATATTTACACTATTTTGGTAAATTGTACAACAAAACGATAAATTATTACCAGTTTTTTCCGGCGTCTACTTAAACTACAAAGTCACACATAATCGGCCTGAAAACTGCAAAATTACGTTTTTTTGAGGCTCACTTAAATTTTGCTTTTTGGTCCGTTGAACTTTAAATATTTTCAATCCAGCACTTTACACAAAAAGTTTGCCTATTGATCTAAAGCAATTTAATACATCAAAAAATTTGCTGATTTATAAAATTTTATAACATATAAAACACCACAACAAAATGTATCGATAGACCAAGCTTTAACACTAATATATAGATAACCAATTGAAATCAAGATATTTAGTTTAAAAAAAAGTAATTTTAATACAAAAATTTAACTTTACGTTTATCACAGTTAATAGTAAAAATAATAATTTAATATTTTGTCATAGCTAAAATACATTTATTTGCATGTAATTTAACCTTCATATATATTCGTTTTGAGGAACAAAAATACAAAATAATCTATTATTAACTAACTATATGCATTTCTATTTAACTGTATCATTAGAAAAGGATATTAAAAGATAGTATCTTTCATTAAAATACCTTCACATACATACGCATTCAATAAATATCTCGAACCTGAAAATTTTAATCGGATATCTTAGATTTTATACTCTACGTTTAAATGCGTTAAACAGTTTTAATTACGCGTCAAGAAAGTCCAACCAAACACTAAAAAGACCACGTTTACGACTCGAACTTTCAACATCGTATTCTAATTGAACAGATTATTTATTTACTAAAAAACAAAACAGATAAATCAACCTCAATTAAGTCACAAAGCGTCACCGAAAGTCTCAAGTCGTAACTCTTTCCACGGAGCCTTTTCAAGTGTCCGACAAGAAAGCGTCTGGTTCGTTTCTTTCGGCATCTTTGTCTTTGGGGTTTGGAAAAAAAGTGTCGTAAAGGTCACAAAAAGGACAAAACTATGGGGATTGATAATTGAACGGGTGATAACCAGATAGTTGTGACCCTGAGGCAGGGAATGGATTCTTTGGTGAAGAGCTAACTGGTGGGCGGTCTGATGATTAACGATACGCTTCTAATCCAAAGATGTGGATCTTTGGAATGCTGCTTACAGTGTAAAGCTTTTATTGTGGATGTAATATTTATAGTGATAGGGATATAACTCGAGAGTCAGCAGTCTACCATTTTAGTACAAAACCGTATTTTATTATAAGCATTCTGATTGAAAACTTGTTATTAGACATACTTACAGAAGTAATTTTTGATTTAAAATAACACATGGAACAAATAATATAATATATATAACAATATCTAAATCAAAGTATTTTGTCTTAGATATTATTTAAGCACGATCTGTTAATCACATGTCATTTTTGGGAAGATTAGCAATCTACAAAACGACAACGGTTTGACTTAACAAAAAAAAGAAGTTTAATATCTAGCCAATCAACAAGTTTCGGGAGACGTTATAATTAATACTAACAACCTCACATCGAATGAATATTTTTTTTAATAATCCTTAGAAAGCCATAAAACTTTTTCTTCATAAGCTTTAAAACTTGTTTGGAAAAATGCACTAATGGCCATTGAGAGTGAACCCGAGCCCTGGGAAAACAATGATTCCGGGCCTCATGATAAAAATGCATTTCATATATCTACGTATTATTACCAATCACTCATAATCAAACGAACATGAATCATCAGTCAATTTGAATCTAAATTTTCACGAATGCGAGCCTCCACGCGATATTGTCATTTGCATTTTTATGTAAACATTTTAGTAAATCATATATACAATAAAATTCCTAACGTCTAGGTGTCTTCAAAAATCACATCACTCAGACGGCAATCCAGAGATAATATTATTTAATCAATAACTCACGCAAAGCCAACTTTATTTGCTGTGAAAAAATCCCCGCAAGGTCTCTGATGATAGCTTAAGATTTGTGCCGGTCTTTCGCCATGGATTTGTACTTTACTTACGGCCCTTTATCGCGCAGTTCAATCGGAAAAATACGAGCAGATACTCACCTGGAACAAAAGAAAAAGTAAACGATAAATATGTGTGAAGAAAAAAAAACAATAAAAAGGATTTCGACTCGCTCTTCCTTTGGGAGTGAAGATAACGACCGAGTCAAACAATAAACGTTTGTTTGCACCCACTGGGTAGGTTTTATCTCAGAGCTCATAGAATAACTGGAAAGTTAAATATTTGGTAGCGCTGATGAAGGTTTGCTGTTTGTTTTTAATGTTATATTATTTTTCATTATTCTTTCGAATGAGTTTTTTATTCGGTACACAATTCAACAATGTTGTGATAATTATAACACAATTGTTAAGATATATGTATATACTTAATAGTCTTAATTTTCTTAGACAGTTAATTTAAGCTCATGCTCAAAAACAATGTCTACAATGAAAGTACTTCCACTAACCCAAATTTGGGTTGAATTAATTAAATATTACCGTCCGACTTCCAACTGTGAGATAATTGAATTAATTCAGACGCGGCAGAGGAATGCACATGAGATGAACTATATATTATCATTTTCATTATATACCTATGTATACAAGAAGCTATAATACAACGCAGTGGGATACCTCTTTAATGAGTGCTATAAAATGATATGTTCCAATAATCACACGTTGCTGGTGCATTTGCGCTCAGTGTCAATGGCAAAATTGTGACACCCACTTTAATGGTTTCGATTGCGTCATTTTATCTATATTTTATTGTTGATCTGCACATGGACAAAGCAAGCTATAGAAGATAAAATACAGATGTATTAAATCGCAAGTATGGTTTGATAAATCATTATTAGAAAATCAATTCTTAAATGCTAGAAAATAGCGCAAGCGATTGACCTTGCTCAGGCGGTAAGGAGCAGAATCCGAGTTGAGTAGTTTGAATTTAGAAAATCTTAGTCTCTCTTTCATAAATAAAATAATTGTATATAAGAAAAGTGTTAAATTAATAAAATATACTAATACAAAAAAAATAGTAAAATAAATTAAAGCAATAAAACGTTTAAAGTCCGTGATTTTTTATAATTTGTGGAAAATGCAATACATAAATAAATTACGTAAAAATATGTAAATTAACAAATTTATAATATATAAATTAGCTCGCTACTCAAAGGATTAATATCTACTATTTGAAAGTTTGTTTTAGCTATTTGTATATCTTTGAAACAATAACATATTTTTATTTGTATTTTTGTGCGTGTTCATTACACCTATTATTATTTTCAAGAGTGATTTAACATTTTTTTGGACTGTAGAAAAAAGGTTTAAGACTAAATGTTGCTGTAATTAATAACAGTAAACTTGAAGCATAATTCATGCACTGCCACTAATATGTAAAACTACTATTTTATAAAAACACATCGTAATGGATTTAATATAGGTTGAAAGCTTAGCTTAACAACAAATTAGTTTACGCAAACTTTTGAGTCTATATTTATTCAGTTACTACAACATGAAACTATTTAAACCCTTTTTGAGACACGTCTAAAAAATATGCTTATGAAAACTATATTTTAAAATGATCGTGTTTTGATTTTAAATTAGCATCTTAAAATTATGTTTATACAAATATGGATGGATTGAAGACGGATCTAAACAGTAACGCAATTGGCTCTAAATAAACATTCGCTCCCATTCGTCTGAACCTTGAAGGATGTATTTTAATATATATTATTTTAATTTAGTGATGTAAATGTGTTTTTATGATACTCCATTTATTTTTTGTACCATCAAAGCTCTATGCCACTAAGGGAAACAATCGACGCTCAAATTTTGTAAGCGACTCTCCGCTGATGTGACACGTTAGGGCGTGATTAATTGCGAGTGTTTACACAGGGCCGGATTAGAGGAAAGTTTTCGAATAAGAGCGTACGTGCACGAGTACCGAACAAAGGGTAAATGTATAATATTATGTATATACTATACATATACGGCGGTATCTTTTGTAGCGAAAATTGGGCACCGAGATGTCGAAAGGGCTCTTTTGAGAAACTAGGCTCGCATTTATCCGTAGAAAGTGAGACTACCGAGATGCGTACGTATAAAGTTTGACAGTAATACCCTGAAAACGTATCTAGCAAACGTAACTGAAACAAATTTGACAAAAATACGGAGCGGGATATAACTAGGGCTTCTTGTAAACAAGAGTGTGTTTATATTGCCGAGAAATAATAGGCGCTGGATTTTGGGAACAAGAGAGTATATGATATATTGTTATACGCAATATATCTTCTATGATTCAGAGAAAAGAGAAGTAATAAGGTGTAAGTAAAAATAATTTAATTCAATAAATAATTTGCAATATTTCAGAGCGTTCCAAGCCTTCCAAAAAGCTTATAAAATCACATATGGTTTGACAATAAATAATATTAATAAATAAATTATAAATTTTAAAGAGAAACACAAGTTTCTAATTAGCAACGGCGATGGGGTTAAAAAGCTTTACAGCCGGCGGCCAGTGACATCGCAATTTCGTGCACGTTCGTTACTTCCAAGTTGCAAAAAGTGTATGGCTGCAGTTAAATTTTAATAATTCAACGGGGGGATTTGCGGATTTAACTCTTAGCCGTCGGGACTCATTATTCATTTTTATGGATAAAAATTTTCTACGAACAAAAAAATATTGTAAAGGCTTGTACCAGGCTCTTTTCTTGGTGAGCTTACAGCAAAGCTTTTAAAATCCTTCATAATTATACTACATAATATATCAAGACATTTATGTATAAGGACGAATATTATAGAATTTTAAATATATGACTAATATGTAAATTAATAATTTTCAATAATGACTAAAAATATTTAAAAAAACACACACACACACACTCATTTTTGATAAAAAGAAATATGACTTATATTTTCATTCCAATGCTAATTAAATAATCAAAACATACTAAGGATTAGATCAGTTATTGTGATGAAACAGTTTTTATATATCAGGTATTTTCAACATATAATACTATAATAATGATCATTGTTATATGATATAGTATATCAATCGTTTATAAACTAAAAAACTATAAAATCTTCAAGTAATTCTAGACTTTAAAAAAAAAAAAAACCGAAGCAGTGTTTTTCACGCGGAGGCGCAAACTACCGCCACCCAGGATAGCGATCGACGGCCTCGAAATACCATTCAAGAGGGAGATCCGCTACCTGGGTGTGCACATAGATGACAAGTTGCGCTTCGTACGCCACGCCGAGGCAGCAGCGACAAAAGCGGCGCGTGTGGCGGAGGACCTCGCCAGGCTGATGCCCAATGTCGGAGGACCGAAACAGAACCGGCGACGACTGTACAACGAGGTCGTCCATTCGGTCCTCCTCTACGGCGCCCCGGTCTGGGCACAGGCCATGACAATTCAGAAGGCCAGGCTCAGTCTCACAAGAGTGCAGCGAAGAAGTGCGCTTCGAGTAGCCTCCGCGTACAGGACAGTGTCTGGAGATGCTGTTCTTGCCCTATGCGGCTTGCCACCGCTGGATCTACTCGCTTTGGAGAGGCAGGCGACCTACAACGGCCAGGAGAAGGAGACCGCCAGAGCTGCGACCATGTCCGAGTGGCAACGAAGATGGGACGAGTCCACCAAGGGTCGGTGGACGCACAGGCTCATCGGCGACCTGAGGACTTGGATCGCCAGGAAACACGGTGAGCTATCTTACCATCTCACACAGGGCATGACCGGACACGGTTGCTTCGGCACGTATCTGAAGAAGATTGGCAAAGCAGCGAGCGCCGTGTGTCACCACTGCGACACCGAAAGAGATGACGACGCTGAGCACACGCTCTTCGAATGCTCGGCGTGGGCATCGGACAGATCAGCGTTGGAGAGGACAACAGGAAGGCCTGCCGCAGTAAACACTATGGTACAATCAATGCTGCTGAACAGGAGCTTCTTCGAGGCATGGAAGAACTTTGTGACCTCCGTAATGCGACACAAAGAAGACGCTGAAAGACAGCGCAATAGCGGCCCCAACGGGACACAGTCCCAGAACTGAACGAACCGAAGGGATATATCGGACAGACAGTACCGGTCGTTCAGGGGAGGGCAGTAGATGGGTTTTAGCCGGTAGGTCGTTGACTAGCAACGGAATCCGGCACTGTCGTTAGCGACTTGGAAGCTAACGACGTCTTTCGAAGATTTCCCTCTACTTACAAAAAAAAAAAAAAAAAAAAAAAAAAAAAAAAAAAAAAAAAAAAAGACTTTAAAAAAAATTAAACAGATTTAATCATGAAAATATTTTAAGGTTCTGTATATTTATTTTATTTTCAGTGATTTTTAAAAATAAGATTCAAGTGAAATTGAAAGTTGAAGCACAATTTTTTATGAAGACTAGTTTGATACTATCGATTGATTACAAATTTTATATTGGTGATACAATGTGTTCAGATCATTAAACACAATGTTGTGTTACAATATTTATTTTTGTTGTTAAGTACTATTATGTTCCATTATTGCACTTATAAATGTGACTAAAATCATTGATAAGTCCCTCGTATATAATTTTCAATAAACTAAATTTATGTTAAATTATTGAATACTATGAATAATCTTTAAAAAAATTATTGCTCTCAGATAAATACATAACATACGAGATATTTTATAGCACCTGTAAAAAATGAGTTTAAGGGGGAAAAAGTGATTTATTTCCATGAAAATTGACTTCAAATTTCGGTTCCTTCTAAAATAAATTGGTAATTTTCTGCACGGAACCTGACAGTTCACGCGTACAAAGTTTTATATATAAATTATTATTAAATCAATTTTTAACCTCTTTAAAACTTTTCATCATGGATATTAAATTTTAAAGGTAGGTTAGCAACAAATTATTTACATTAAAAGTGAAAAAAAAGTAATAATATTTTTTAATTTTTAAAGATTTCTCCGCCATGATGATTTAATTATCGACTATCTCAGGTATACCCAGACAAAAACTCACAAAAAAATTATGTTATGTTTATGAATATTGTTAGCATTGAATAATCGTATCAAGATTTAAAAATATTGTTTCTTAGTGCACATAAAAAATACTAGAATTGATGTGCATAATTTTGTCAATATAAATACACATATAATATACATTAATGTAATTGACATTGTTCTGCATCTCGCAGTTTAGTTGGGTATAATCGGAAGATCGATACGAAAGCTGCTGCTTTCTCGGTATCTTATGGGTTGTTTCATTCCATTCGGAGTAGCTCCGCTTAGTGCAATTTTGACTAAGCTCTCTTTGTTATTGGATGTCAGAAGCAAAGTGACAGTTCTATGCTTGAAGGAAATGATTCAGTATGTTTTGGCTTATATACCATTCAGAATTGGAGAAATTGCAATGTACTTTCCAGTTCTTGGTCTTATAACCAATATTTTTGTTATTGTTGACGACAGCACGAGTAGGAGGTCACTCATGAGCCGACTGAACAAACTCTTAGTACAAAGCTTCCGTTTATATTTTTTTAACGGTACGATGAAACAGGATCAGTATTTAACATAATTCATAAAGCATATTTATATAGAAGCAAAATATGTTTAACAAAAATTCTGCTGAATGATGATTATTGGTAAATAAAATTTGTAGTCCATTTTGTATATATTATAAAGAAAGAAATAGATTAACACTAATGATATTTTAAAAGCATAGTTACTATTGTACCTATATTTTTTTATTTAAAAATAATTTTAAATAACGAATATACTGTTTGTATTGTATAGTCTGCTCACGTTATAGTGCGTTCATAATAAATATTATTATATAAAATAATTACTCCATCAAAATTTCATATCTTGAAAATTAGATTATACGTCACATTGTCAATTGGTTCTTCCGGCAATAAAATTATGGTTTCAATTTTGTTGTAAATTTTAAGTGGTGCTCAACTCCACGAGGCAAACCAAGAATTTCTTCGTAGAAAACGAGAAAAGAGAAAGGGGGCCGCAAATTGCCAATGGAAAATTTTAAGTGACAACTGCGACCCTAGCTCTAGAGCTAGGGCCAATTTTAATAAATGTCACCCCGTGCATCAATGGGCCAGGAAGACAGGGTCGAATAGTTGTTAGGGAAGTTCGCTCGTATTTTTTTAGGGTGCCATTTAATTTTACGACGAACAAAGTAATGCGATATTCCTTTTGGAAGTCGTGTTTACCGGAAAAAGTGGGACGAACACTTTTCCTCCAAGATTACAATGGAATCGATGCCGGAAAATGGCATATGACGATAAAATCAGATTCGACTATTTATAGCAAAGATATTTATTATTAAATGTATCATATAAATTACTATTCGATACACGATGGTGTATGTATTATATATATAAAATCGCTCAACATTTTAGAAAATAAAACTGCACATTGCAACATATCAATATAATGATTAGAGATCGTTACGATTTAACGTCGTGTTTCTAAGGTGATTAAAATAGCCGTTTAGGGACTTATTTGTAAAAATCGTCATTTATATATATTATTACTAGGATAGACAATTTGAGAATTTTAATGTAAGTAGTTAACTGGGGTCATTGATTGGCAACCACTATTCAGTTACACATTTTCTTCCACTATCCCTTTTGGGAAGCTTAGTTTTCCAAGTCCCTCTATGCTACGACCCCATTCGTATCCTTCTCTGCAAAATGGCCATTTCCTATATATGTGCTTAAATTCGCCGCCGGACTATGTGCGGGAAATTATGGCACTCGGGGCTATATTAATCTGAGGAAAAAGGCTCCGATGAAACGCCGAATAGGAGAGGGACTTAGATAAAGCAATTTAGGAATGTTCCGAATAGGGACAATGAGGAATTTATTTGCACGAGCAAACCAAGACGAAGGAAACTTATCTAAGATTAGAAAATTTGCATTTGGCTCCGAACCAAACTTCTATCATTTAAGCTCCTAATCGGTATGTAATCAAAATGTATTGCTGTATTGTTATAATTTTGGAACATACATATATTTGTTTATAATGGCCTATTTTCTATTATTAATAATATTTTTAGGATGTTAGCTTACAGTATCAAGACATTATTGATGTTTTTTAAATAATCGTTTTTGCTTTTGTAGTGATTGTTTTAAGCTATTTAGGATATGCCTGTTTCCATTTTTTGTATGCCAAAGAGATATTTGAACCAAATCAGGTGTTATTAATTTTATTTTGAAAAATTTCAGCCTAATTAATCACTTTTTAAAATATTTGTACTGCATATTTATGATTGATACATAGTATACGCCTAATATATATTACTCTAGGATATGAATAGGGCATTCGAACCGGTCAGAACCGGAACCGGGTACCCGGGTACCCGCAGTGTTTTCGTGGAACCGAAAACCGGGTAATTTTCGACGGGTATCCAATTAATTTAATTTAAATATTTTTTCCATTATTTCAAATTAAATGGAAGGCCGAATTGGCGTTCTTAAACGACTAACGTCTTTGAACGGCAAAAAAAGGGACAGCATCTAGCGGCCTATAGATTTTGAGATAAGCGAATGCATAGATAAGGATTATTTTGAAAGGATGCAGTTGTAAATAAAAATAAATTTTAATGCGTTGTAGGGTGAAAATATAACACATTAGATCCGTTAGTGTTTTTAAAATATAGCTTTTTACAAAAAGAACATCACTAAAATAAGGTTTGTTTCTCTACCTACATATAATACATATAATGAATACAATCATATAATTTCTTTTATAATTATAATAAAATTTATTTCTTCTGTAAATATTTCGGTTTTGTACTGTTACACATGTATGTAGTATGTAAGTATATATATATATGTACCTACCGATGGAATGTAAAAATATTTCGATTGAGTAAAGTATTAATAATTACATAATATATTGATTTTTTTTTTTTAAATGATATTAATTATTAAAGTAAAATTCAATATATCACGTCATATTTAATCAAAGATTTAAATAAAATAAAAATTGGACTCTTAAGGCTTACAAAAATTACCCGGAACCGAACCGGGTACCCGGTTCTTTCCCGAAAAATACCCGTATAACCGGGTATTTGGATGCCCTAGATATGAGTCTCAAAATGTCTATTAGTTTATTTCTAGATCTTAGTCTTTTAAATACTTTTTTAATTGCATGCTTATGATTTATTATAACATAATTTAATACTAAGAATAATTTAAATTAACGCTAAGTAATTGCTTCAACAATAGATTATAAATGAAATATTATTGATTTTCTTTTTAGAAAAATGCTGCAAAGTGTTTTAGAATACTTTTTATTATCATGAGTAAATTAAAATTTACAAAATACTTTTTCTGTAATATTTTTTAGATATAATAAATTTTGTCTTAAATATCATTTTTCAAATTATTTAAAAAAAAAAATTGAAAAATATATTGCATTTGCATGTTAATGATTGATTATAAAATATCATAAGAAAACTACATGTTAAATTGATTTAAAGTTAGGTTAGGTCAAATATTGGCAACCTTATTATTTAAAAAAAAATTAGGCAATCATAAAACAATAATAATGAAAAACAAACGAGCAAAAAACGTAGCCGAGAGATAGTGTGGGAAAAAGAGATCAATTTTAAAATAATTGAAAATCTGTATTTATCGATGCCAGGCAGAATACAAAAATTTATTCAAAATAAAGTAGATTCTTAAATGTTTTCGATACTGATTTCTATGAATAGACAAAAAAAAGTGTCGCGCGCACGTGTTGAGTTGAAGGCTCGCCATTATGCACTTACCGGGACGACGAAAAAATGCACCTTTCCCAGAATTGACCCAATTATATCTTCCTAATTTTACAATACCCGTATTTTTTAACAGTAATAACGGAAAACGAAAGTTAACAATTATAATTATCTATTATAAATTTAAAAACGTGTAAAAAATGCCTCAAAGTTGATAAAATAAAAGAACCGCCATATCAACTTTCAATTGGCCACAGCTGTAGTTTTTTTACTAGTACATACATATCTGTTTCTTGAAAGTAGATATTACAGTATTTTTCTAGTAACTCTAAATTAATCACATTATTTATCTTAGTTTAACATGGTAGAATCGGATACTCCTGATATATACAATATATATACAATGCTCAATAAACCCATATTTAATCAACACCATTGCAGACTATTTGCTACACTACTACATATTTCGAATCTCGGTTCAAATGCAACACAGCACGTTTTACAACCCATACGCGAAAAGTTGCACAAGAAGTCCAATCCTAGGAGAGCTGTCTATGTAACTTTTATTAACGGTATAAAGCAGAGCCCGAGTCAGCTCGTAATTTGAATTCAGAGGATGTCCTCGTCTGCAGAGGATCTTTTCTTAGCATTGAGAAAGAGAGAGAGAGGAGCAATGCTATTATTTGTGCCTATTTACCCTTTCGTGCCGTCGACTGCATGGGCGTTTGGTATTCAATCGGCTTTGAATGAAGGGAACTCTGGTGAATCATGCATAGAAGTGTAATTATGGGCTTCGGTGTGGAACTATTATGTCAGGAAATGGAAAAGAAATAATCACTCAATTTATATTTAATAAAATAACAGATACGCCCATTATAAACTACTTGAACCTTTGGTAGTATTATATTTCGGTAATTGTGTATTTGTCGAACAGATCCTTAATATAAATTATAAAATTATTTAAGAAAAGCTTCTTAACTATATAAAATACGAAACACATAAACAAACTTACATTATTTATATCCTTATATACTGCACACTTAAATTAACTTTTTGCCCAAGCAATAATCCAAAACTTCTGGCATGTTTAATGTCCTTTCCTCTTCTTTTTATGACACTTTGCAAATTTCTTCATCTTGCTTCACTCCTTTAGGCGCGTGCTTCTTTTCTTTCGTTTCGTTTTTCGCATCAAGTTCACATTCATATACATATGTATATATAATATATATAATAATACATTTAAACACAAATACATATATGTTCTTTAATTCCATTCCCTTCAGTCTGTCCGTCTGTCTTTCTGTCAGATCTCCTGAAATAGTTGCGTGTCCGTTTTATTTCGCTCTCCAAAAGAAAGCCGAAAGCGTTTAACTGACGTCCGGTTAATTTTAACTTTGACACAATCACGTGTGAGGTTTTCTAACCTTTTGAAAATCACAATCCTCTAGAATCTCGCATTATTATTTAAAAAAATAATGATAAACTAACTGTTGAACATGTTTATAACGGTCATTTGATGGGTATCATTTATGGATAATTATAATTATGGTCTTGTGGCGTTCATGTTAAATTTATTCAGGCAAATTAACTAAATAGCGATAACCTTCAGGTTAAAGCAATTTATGCTTAATAAATGTTAAAGTGTAAGCATTCACAGGGCTGCTACTTTCAACATAATTTTATTGTGTATTATTCATTCAAACAATAACCATTATAAGTCCTATAATTATCTAATCAGTTTGATAGCCCTCGAACATAATTTAACAAATTAACAAGGATGTTAAAGTACTTAGCTTGGATCTAATTGGACAGTTCATATTCATATAAACAATATGCTAGTTTTATAATATATGAAACTGTTATTTGAGTTAATGGCTTTAGCAATTTAATATATTTTTTATACTACATAAGATAATTATGAATGTAATTAATCAACGTCTTCATCTATCATCTCTCTTCATCGTACTGACCACTGCTAGCGTTAATACAACTCGCAAATGTGCTACCTATGCCAATTAAATATTTATTAGTTCAACAAATAAAATGGGAGTTTCAGAAGCACTGCTCTACATATACATATATATGTAGAGCGCGAATGCTCGCAATTCAAAAACGAATTGCAAAATTTCAAGCACTCGGCGAGTCTGAAGACGAATCGGTTTTCTCAAATTTTTTTCATTATAAAATACAGTATGTATGGATGGACGTAGCTAAGCGGTAAAGTTCTTGAAATCGCTAAACGTTCCGGTCATTCATCAAATATGTACCGCATCTTGTCACGGAACGTTGACGGGCATACAATCACCATAAAAGCACCGGTTGGACCATAAAATTGATTAACTAATAAATAATATGTTCTATCAATAATATGCTAGACATCATTATTATGACATACTAACATTTATATAGAACCACCATTCAGGATCATTAGACGATCAATACTAACACAAAAAACTTTTTTTACTACATTTGTTTAATATCGTTAGCAGTCATACCAAACATGCAAAACGTAAACAGCTGCAAAAAACATTTATAGGAATAGGATTGGACCACCAATTGATTAAATAATGAGTGATATCATCGAAAATAAATATCAAATGTAATATCTTTACAAATTTTATGTTTCAAACTGATATCTATAGATTGAATAAATCCTTATAAATTAGCACAAAACAATAAAAGCAACATGAAAGTGTGCGCGTGATGCGATCGCGTGTCTTTATGAGATATATTTATAATTTTGTATCAAAATACAAGTATTGATACAGTAGAACTTGTATAAATATAATTTCACTAACTAGGCCAGTTAAATTATATCAAGCAATTGATTTAAAAATTCACCTGTATTTGAAACATTTTTGTCTTAACAGGTTTACCCTACAATTATGTTCTGAAAATATAAATTACCTGATAGGCGTTAGTGAAATTATATACTGCTTTAAACTGTCATTAGAACTCAATTTTCACGATTTAACCAAACCCAAATTGTCATAATAAAAGCTTTAAAACTATTTAAAATTTCAATAATTGATTTTTGGTTTTAAATATAAAATAGTAGTTTTAAAACAGTTAAATTTAGTGTGTTTTTCAGTGAAATTATGTTTTCATTAGTGAAAATATAATTTCACTAACTATCACAATGAAAATATATTAAGCAATTGTTTTTGACTGTGACAAAAATGATCATTCATCAATAAGGATAAACTAGACATTAGGATGGGACCTTACAAAGCCCTCGTTACGACTAGAAAAAAAGGATTTCCCATAAATAATACGCAAGGATTCTCCGGTGCTTTAAAATAACATAGCACCGTAAGCTCACAACATTCCCGTTGCACAATTCGACCTCAGAGATGTCTTTCAAGCAAATGTCGTATAAATATGTTGTTCTAAGAAGCGTGGCTGTATAATCACTGCATGATTGTAATTGGTCAGCAAGCTTTGCAGTCTTGAATACATAATGAGGACTAGGCAGACACCAGCAGACACTCAAAGAGGCTAACATACACCCGCCCACAGACAACATACGATCATGGACTCTCACATCGAGCACCGCAGCAGAGAGGGATCAACCTCCGCTATACTGTCGCAGCCACAACAAATAAGAACTCTGAGAATCTTCCACCAACATCATCCCTCCGCCAGCTTCTCCATCACCGCTCGGTGAATAACGATCTGCCTATTATAGTCTGTCGCAATATGCAACATAATCTAATAAAATTCTCACTAGTTTCCACCTGCGCCTTACTGGCTGCACAATTACACCCCAAAGGGTTAGAAACCAGAAACTTTATTATTTTACCGGTTAATATCAGTATTGTTACACGTTAATTCGGAATATTTTGGCATTAGCAGGTGATGTAAACCTACTGTGGTTGAAACTTAATTTGACAGCTGCGAAACATCCATTTGATGTTCAAACCCGAACCTAGCCTAAGCGAATTAAATAATGGTTAAGTCGTTCAAGTTAGGTTTGAACAATAAATGACAGTGTGGAACAATATATAATTACACTACTTATATTATATTTTCTTATCAGTTATAATATATTTTCGCTATATACCGATGAAAATGCTAGTAAAATATAACTACACTGGTAATAAACATTCATTGTAATATATAATATAAATTCATATATTTTTAACGAATACTTAAATTAGTACATTCATTGTATGTCGTAAACCAGCATACCAAACAATCAAATAGTAAACAGCTGTGCGAAACCGTTATAGTACTATAAACTTATTAGGATTATGATTTTACAGCTTATTGAAATAATGATGTAGTTTTGTTGAGTTGTTTGTAATAAACGAGATTTTATAGCATAGTCGTTTATTTTATTTTTGTAAAATATGAAAGCAATTTGCACTTACAAAATTGCATTAAATTTTTTTATTAAGTTTCTATTATTAGTAGTCAAAATAGAAACGTCCCGAAAAATATTGAATGTTTATTATTTCTCACCATGAAAATTGTTTTAGAAATAGGCGTTGTAAATATATCGGCAAAGTTTATTAGTCAGCCTGATCCGCATTTTTGTTTTAAAAAAGCAGCTATTCAAAAAAATTTAAATTATTAAAAAATGAAAAAATAAGATTTTAAAATTAAAATAAAAAACTTTTTCACACACTCTTTTTTAAAAATAAATGTGACACAATTTAAACATAATTCAAAAAATGTGCTTTTAAAAAGCTAGAACAACAAAGGAGTTGGCGAAGCAAAACATAAGTGAAATCATAATGTAGAAACACATCAAAAGTCATCAAATAAAAATATCAGTATGTGCACTATGTGGCTTATTGGCATTACAAGCGTGTAGTGACTGAGCCCCGCATGAGGCGCATGGCATTAGAACGGTTAAGGAACTATGACTGCTTTCGACTTGAAACGCCAAAGCCACCGAGACAACACTTACTCATCTGAATCCAATCCGATTTTCGATACGAATTAGACGCAGTACTACGATATATACAACAAAAATATAAAGCACTGCCAGTTAAAAATTCACGACAAAAGCAATAAAATTGTCCCATTTCCGCAATAATGTGAACGATCGGTTACTGCATAATTGCTTGCCGTCATTCCATCTCTATTAATCTTAAGTGATAAATAATGGCAATCTACTTTATTGATACGGTTTTATGAGTATCACAACATGCTAATTAAACAATGAATCATTCATATTCCATTGGTTGTTCACCGCTGGTTTGTGCAATGCTTGCAGTAATAATGCACCCAGCACCGTCTAATAACTCGGCGGCCAGGATGACAGGAATCGCGTTTAACTCCCACGACTTTCACACGATCTGAGTCACGGTACATTTGTCACCTGACATGTCACGGGCGCCACTGGCCGATTTACGATCTTGTAATTAGACACGAATTGATGACGATCTACTCTCACTCTGCGAAAGCGTGAAGCGCAGATACTGTAAACACAGATAAGACAGGAAACGACGTTGAATGAGGTAATCAGATCACAACAATGGCAATGGTGACGCATGATTATTATTTATTATTTTTTTTTAAATTATAATTGAGTTTATAGAAATACTAAATTAATTTATGTATAGATATAGGATAAGTTATTACACTTGAAAATATAAATAAAAATTATTACTGTAGATAAACAGAGCGCGTGATCTTGCATTTTTTTTAACTAATCAAATGTATATGTTTAATGCAAATAAAAGAAATTTGCTATGTTTAATTTTGCATATATTAATTAGCAGTCATTTTATGGTAGTGTTTAAAGCAATTTGGGATAGCAGAGTACTGAAGTTTAATAGCATTTAGGGGTTTAATCTAAGATCTTCACAAGTGAATGTAAGTCTATAAATCCTTTTATTGCTCATTCGACAGAAAGATCTCCATCTTTGTTTGCCTATCATGTATTAAATTAATGAGGAACAATACTGTGAATCGTAAATGAGGTCTTATATAATATAAGACGTACATACATACATGTCTCGATCTACTTGTAACGGAAGTGTTTTAAAATGAAGAAACACTGGACAGCTATCTTTTATACCTACTAATTGGTGTATTGGTATTTACATATACTATATAAATAACTAGATTTATATAGCAGCAATATGCACCATCATTATATAATACTAAAATAAAATATATTTAGACTTTAAAATATACATAAAAAAAACTACATTTTTATGTTATAAAATATGTCTAATTGTAGGCAACGCATTTATTTTGTTCTTGTACCTATTTTTTAATACTCATTAAGGGATTATTAATATACCTTCACAATCTTCTTTCAAATATTGAAAAATATCTACAATATATATTTACATGATCTTTGATGTTTTAGAATCAGATTCGTATGCGTTATTCACATCTTAATAGTTATAATCATCTTCAGAATCACTAACATTATCATCTGTCATATTAATTATTAAAAATATTGCCTAACTACAGCATTTAAACTATAAGTATTGGATATTAAACCGTCGAATCAAAAAATATTAAAAAATTACGTTTACGTCACAGAATAAAGAATATATAGAAGCGGCGTTCGCGGTAAAAAAAACCCTGTCCACTGAGCCAGTCGGCTTTGTAAAGTAGCAACTGCTATTATTGACAATTTTTTATAAGATTCAAGAATAAACATGGGAGCTATGCTCTGTGATCAATCCTTCGATTATTAAGGTTTGTTCTCTTTAACATGCATGTCTTAAAAATATGATAGCTATCCTTACCGATACTACTATGCACTTATAATATTCAAGAGGACTGATCAAAGTATATTCAAACCGAATTTTGGTCAATAGAAGAGCGCAAAATCAATTATACCGTCTCAGAAGGCAAAAATTCACGTCAAAAGCAATAAAATCGTGTCGGCGCCGTCGCAGTGGGAACGCTCGGTAACGAGCGTTCCCACTGCGACGGCGACGGCACGATTTTATTGCTTTTGACGTGGATTTTTGACTTCTGAGAAGGGATAATTGTTTTTTGCGCTCTCCTATTGGGCAAAATTCGGTTTATATGTGCTTTATTCAATTCTCACTCGTATTTTATTATAAAAAGTTCACTATATGAAGCAAAGAAAAAAGTCCAACACTGGCAGCAAAGAAAACACGATATTTTTAATATTTTTTAATGCCTAATTAAAATATTTCGCATAAAATATCACTCCAGAAAATATGTCGAAACAATGGCTAATTTTTATATTTATTTTGAGCATAGAAAGGGTTAAATCATACCTATATTTATTTATTTAAAAAATATATGACGATGTATGAAATGGAATTTTTGTCATGAGATCTGGAATCATTGTTTTCCCAGGGCCCGGGTCCGCTCTCGGCGGCCTTGACTACAAGGTACGCTGGGATATGATTCCCTCGAGTCGTGTCGACATATGTACTCGAGAAAGCTTTTTTGACACCTACCAAATAACCACAGCTATTCTACTTTTTAACCATCTGTTGGATAATATTAATTATTTTTATCCAGGTACTCGCAGATGAACGCATTGTGGTCTAGTTTTTATTATAAATAATCTGAATTTAAATGTTCTGTAAATATTTTTTTAATTTATGCAGGGTTTACATTGACGTGAATCTGGTATGCCTTGCATTTAAATAAATAATTGGCATGGGATCTTTGAAAACGCTAATTTTTTCACATGCCAAAGGTCCAGATTGGCTCATCGATCAATGAAAAAGTCGCATTAAGGGTCATTTTCAATCTGCTGCAGGTGCATACTGTGAATTTGGCTATAAATCTCCAGAATGGGCTTCGGGCACCAGAGCGATATCCTTGTTCGTGACCGCGCATACATTATGTCGGTTTACAAGAAGCCATTTTCGAAGTTGTGCTCTTCCTAAATGGTCTTCGATGAAATTTTATTAGGCATTCAATATAACCTTAGCTTTTCAGGTTCGTATATAAAATGGGAAAACACTGGTTCAGTTTACACTGATTAGATTCTCGAATCCTAGAAAATAATTCGAGTCCTTTAGATCATATTAGTACTTTTCTGTAATTAAAAATGTATATCATGAATCCTGATAATTCACATAATTACAAATGACTAAGAATCGGAATCTCTTATACTGATTAATGATTGATAAATTCTAGAAGAGAAGAATTGAAAAAATTACATCATTCATACAGGAACTAGATTGAAATGTATTCAATAATAATGGTGATCCCACATTTAAGTGAAGGTTGAACAAATACCTTGATTGGTACTGTAAGTTTTTTTTTATGTGTAGATGCACATTGTTGGGTATCAGTAATTTGTATAACCGTTAAACCATAAAACCTCAAATTCCCAGTACCTTAAATTGATGATTTTTTGGACCACAATCGAATTGATTGAATTTGTAGCATTGTTATACCACGCCTCGGTTTACCGGATGATCCATTGTTATCACAATTGTATATTTCGACCATTCCGATGCGTAGAGAAATCGAATTTATTTCAATGTAGCTTCAATAACATCATCATAACTATAAGGCATCGTCTACTTTAGCGTACACGTAACATAAAGAAGAGTTGAGCTTTTCAAGCTCACCAGCTATTGAATGTATCATGATTCTTAAGATTAAAAAATAGCCATGAAAAACAGTACCATTCCAGAGTAGGCTTTATAACATCGTACATTAAGTTGATCATATAATTTTGAACTAAATATAAAAAATAAACATTAACTTTGAAAATAGCGTTTATGCTTAAGCTAAAAACATGTGTGAGTAACCATTTTCGCTTCACAGACTATTTGTTTTTAATTTTAGAATAAAATTGTTATTTTTTTTCTAAGTAACAAGATTTTTATCGTAATAAAATGTAAAGGTTAGTTTGATTGAGTATTATATTTTTTTTATAAAAATATAATACTCATTGTGAAGAAGTTGTTCTATTAAATCGTTGAATTCCTTCAACGGATCGTAACAAGTATAATGAGTATAAGACAAATGTCTAATCATCTCAACGGAAGCATCCTTCAGGGATAGTACTAAAAAGCGGGACAAGTTCGATGGAATGTCATGGTTCTATTAACTGATTTTTTCCCTTAAACCGGTATGGTGAAACAAAGACGTGGGGAATTCTATTCCATTCCATATTGTTACCAAAAATGATCATTCATCAAACTTGATAAACTAGACAAAAATGGGACCACACATATCCTTCGTTAATATTAGAAAAAAAGGGTATCCCATAAATAGCATTGAATGAATAATATGAAACAATATATCATAAAGCACCTTAAGCCCACAACATTACCGTTGCACAATTCGACCTCAGAGATGTCCATCAAGCAAATGTAAATTTCTGATTGTGATTAGTAAGCAAGCTTTGCAACTCTGAATACATTTTCTCCAATGAGGACCAGGCAGACACTCGAAAATTCGCCCCCCCCCCCACCCCGACAGACGCGAAGATACGACCTGAGACTTCAGAACACGATCACCGCAGCAAGAGGGACTAGCCTAGAAACACTTGTCACTGCCACCTACAAGATCTCTGAGGATCTTTCACGGCTCATCCCTGCGCCAGCTTCTCCACCACTGCTCGGAGAAAACGATACTCGCCCATCATAGTAACTCGTAATATATGTATTATAATATAAACTAATAAGTCATTACTAATCCACATGCGTCTTACTGGCTGCGAAGTCCCCACTTAGGGTTACCAAACCTAAAAAAGATTATAACCTTTTTGCGTGCGACTTCTAAAAAAAACTAGAATTGCGAATAAACAGCTCTTGGATTTTGCACCACGATAATTCACATCATAGCAAGTAATGAATCGCGTGTAATAGCATCAAAATAAAGATTTAATAGTCTCAATAGAAGAGCTCTTAAGGGCTAAAACCAAAAGCTGCACGTCAAGTTCAATCGAATGTCAAGGTTCTTCTTATCGTTTTTTTATATTATGACGGTATTGTCTAATATGAATTTTTACCATCATATTTCATGAGAAATAAGAAGTATCGCCTCGCACTTTCACCCTGTTTGATTGAGACATCTGAAAAAAACGACTAGAATCGTGGGAAAACAACTCCTGAATTTCAAACTATGATAACTACTGATTCGTAATCATCTTCAATTGCGTTTAAGTGTCATAACGGGTGACGAATTATGACAATAAAACAATTGTACAAGTACAATTGTTTCAACGGAAGCGCCTTGAAATATTAATACCAAAAAATCACGCTAAGTTCAATCGAATGTCAAGGTTTATCTTATTGTTTTCATATTATAAGACGCTATAATTTCATACAAATTTTTACCATAGGATAGTATGGTTGTTAAAGAGTATTTATTACCTTGCAGTTTTATTCTGTTTGCGTGAAACATAGAATTATAGGAAAATAAAGCACAGGCTCAAACTTCGTTACTAATTCGTGAACTTTTGGCAGTCGCAGTCATCGAATTTACAGTATCTGACCCCCGGCTACTTTTTTTCTATTCCTGCAGATAAATATGATATTGAAAAACCAACGTTTTATGACTATAGAGGATATAAAAGCTTGATGAGTTAAGACTATAAAACGTATTGCAGATTGGAAGTGAAGAAATGCTGATATAAGTATGTATACAAATATACAAAATAATAATTCAGTTACACTTCGCATATTTTATTAATTCACTCGTACATGCTATGATGTTTACAGATATATCAACCTTTTTTGGTTAGTTTGAGAGTCACTGCTTTAAGCGACTGTTATATCGTTACCATAACTCGAAAATCTGGCTACGACAATCGAATACTCGTACACCTTCGAGTGCACCATGCATGGAAGCAAAGAACACGCTCGAGAAGCTTTCGAATTAATTCACTCAATCTACATTTGGTTGATTAAAAGGTTGTCGACCCCAGCGAAGGAGCAAAACAATATACGTGTTCTAGCAGGAGACAGCTTGCATTTAAATTGCACTTCCGAGGTGGTCGTAAAGGCGCCGAAAGTGCCTAAACGGGGACATTACATTTCCGACACACTGGTGTGCCTTAGCAAGGAACACGGCCATGTATGGCCCTTGGCCCACCCCTGGGCCACGTGGGAAGACAAGCCATCGGTCAGTTTTTATTTTTATTGAACAGGTAAGTGGATGACTGGCGCTTTAACGAGATAGGCACGTTCACGCCCACGTGCTAGGTTCGACTCGTGTGCTATGTGTGATGGCAGGGCTTCTCAACCTCACTTAATTATTATGATTATAAGAAAAATCTTATCTATTCCTTATATTCGGATTCTGCTAATCATAATATATTTCAATCAAGATTAATTTAATTTGGTATGAAGAGAATTATTTAAGATAAAAATTCATTTAATCATTAAAATAAACTAATTAACCTCTTTTTAGTTTACTCACTTTAGTGAGAATTTCTTATGGGAACATGCACCATGACAGGTCAATTGAAAGGTCTGCACTCTGATGCAAGAGGCAAGTTCAATGCTTGCATTCATCAGCTGCGTACGTATAATATAATACATACTACATACAGAGTTACTTATCCTCGATGTTAATTCATCAACGTTCTAACGAAGCGATAATTAAGTCGGAAAGACGTTAAAGTTAACCGCATAAAGACGTCTATGCACTAGCGTTTCCTGGAAGTGTTCATAATGCACGTAAAAATGGCTTCATCAGTTTCAATTGAAGCCATGTACGATGGTTCAAGAATATGGTAACGCGGTCGTGTCAAAGGCGACTATGCAAATATTTGCTCCAGCGTTTACTAGGTTCGGTATTTGTTCTTTGATGTGCAAAACAAAGACGAGACGCCGAGTTTGAAGACGTGTGGAATTCTCAGTGAAAAAATTAACGAAGTTAATATTCGGGATGGATGTTTTGTTAAACGGTTTAGAGTAGCGAACGGAATTAACTCTCAGTTTCAGACCAATCAGTTTACTTTTGATAATGGTACCTCGATACTATTATGACACGTGTATTTTAAATAAATAATAATGTAACTGTAAACTAATTAGTTATCGGCAAACTACGATTCGCAAGTTAGGAATAGATTTTACATTTCCATATTCTTAACCGTTTGAATGCCGTAAGGACGCCGTGTCTGCTTACGAACGACGACATGAATGTCGTTAGGACGCGGGTGTATGTTTTCTAGTTTTGTATTTTTTTTAAAAAAAAATTCTGTACTTTTTGTGTATTTACTTATATGAACTGGATTAATTATTGTTCCTATAATTAATAGTAACTCACAAAAAAAATCAGAAATATTTATTTTAAATTTATTTAAAAATTGCTTGACATTCTTAGCATACACTTAAAGTGCTAATAACGGAACGGCCAACCATCAGATTAAGGAGTTGAGAAATATAACGTCACAACGGAATGCAAAGCAATAGGTACACCACATAACCTTATGTGGTGTACCTATTGCTTTGCATTCCGTTGTGACGTTACGCAGTTATAACTTGACTTCAATGTGTTACAACTGCGTATTCAGTGCCATGTGGAACGATTTTTGCGATTTTTTGTTCTCATTTTATTATCCGTGGATATTCATCATGTCACTGTCAAAGCCAGAAAATAAGTTGATTGTGTACGTCGTTCTTTCAAAGCATTTTATATCTGTATTGAAAGAATACAATATACGTCATCATTAATAGATTAAGCATTCGACACGAAATTTACAAATTATAGAAAAGTAACGATCAGAAAAGTTGAAAAACTTAAAACGGATTTATGAGAAATAAGACTGTAGTTTTATTTCTCTCTATCAGGCTATCGGTGAAAACATTTGCTAGAAGTGTTAAGCACATTGCGAGTAACATCAATAGCCAATTTAATAGCAAAGTAAATGATTTCGAAAAAAATAAAGCTTCACGCAGTAGCTCCCAAATTTTATTGATTCTTAATGCTCTTGATAAATCAAGGTTTTTTTAAAGCAAATTAAATTATAACAACTGTATTTTGCAAAACGTCAAATATTTTATATAAAAAATGGTACGGTAGAAATAGTGAGTCGGAAAATTAATTGCTCGTAATTTACCGCCAGCAATTAAGCGCTAGCAGTTTACCGCTTCTTAAATTAATAGCATTAACAATCTATAGCCTACAAATGATCGCTAGAATATTTTACTGTCAAGAAGCAATGAGATGAATATTAACTCGTTTACAAACTCGCAAAAAAAATATTTTTTCAAATCATAAGAGGTTCAAATTATATGCTGTTCTAAAATATCTATACAACTCAATTTTACAGTTTGCGAAACACTCATTTTCTGTTCAAACCCAAACCTAACCAAAACGAATTTTTCTAATGGATATTCAAAAAACAATAATTAGTCTTAAAACTTAAATTAGGTTATTTATTTTTTATCTTTTTATTTAATTTTGCGCTGTAACCTGACAGGCGTAAGCCCAATGCGTTACAATGGGGTAAATCTGTACCAACTGAGTGAGTCAATCAGATATAATCAATACCTACAATTAAGTATCAACCACCAGACTGTAAGTCTGGGAATCAGTGACATCTATATTAATAATTAAAAATGATTATGTGCAATATAATTTATAACTAATAAATGTCACTGTAACTAGGGTCATTTTTTTATAATAGCGCATTTTTTATAAATAAAAATTTGAGTGCCGATGCTAGGCTCGAACCCGCAACCACAGAGTTACTAGTCAGAGACGTTACGAACTACGCTATTCCATCCTTTATGTTTGTTATATTCGGTTATTTTTGAGTTGGAAGTTTCGAAACGGTTGATCGTAAAAAAGCTTAATAAACTGCCATAATATTATAGGGTTATTAATTTATTAAATAATAAATATAAAGTAAATCAATTTAAAGATATATATTATTTATAGTTCATAAGCATTATATAATAAACTATAAATAATAGCGCCGATTCGATAATGTATACAATATAATATCTTACAAAACCGTTGCATATACTCTCTCAGTATCGTTACCATCCGGTTTTATTGTGTGACCATCATCCATCTCTATCTTACATGTACATCTCTGGACCTACGTTAACCACACATGGGAATTCAACTTCATCTCGTCCGCTCGCCTCGATACTCTCGTATGCTGTTTTTATTTAATTTTCTGGATTATGAAGGGAATTCTATCGCCGATTCCCGAAGGCAACAAATTCCTAACAGTTAGCCGTAACTGACAGCGAGATAACTAGGTTTAACCGCAGGAGCGGCAGTTTAAATGAATTCAAACTCGGCTTCCAGTTTGTAATGGTCCATCTTTCAACTGGGTAAGCTGCTAGATTACGATCGGACATGTGTCCGAAACGGATTCTCTTGCATACGAATTGAAATGGCTCGAGGGTGCTGCGTTTTCTTGAGACTAGTAGTGTTTAGAAATTACGGGATTTGAAGCATGTAAGCTTTATAAGCGAATGCTAATTGAAAACGTCAGCTTGGATTGATTGAATAGAATTTATTGCATATGATTCTTGTTGCTTTGAATCACAGTCTTTCAAGAAGCGAGATAGATATGACTGCGGCTACTGTCGTGGAGCCAACATCATTGCACTTTATCAATAGTCTAAGCTTTGAATGTCTTGGAAACGTTACATTCAAAGATTTTGATAATGAAGTAATGCTTACATCTATTACAGGTAGATAGTTTTAATATATTATGAAAACAATGATTCCGGGCCTCATGACAAAAATGGAATTATATATATTTTTAACATCCTAATATAATTTCTTGCTACAAATAAATATTAAAATTAGGCACCGTTGCGACATATTTTCTGGAGTCATATTTAATGCGGAATATTTTAAATAGGAATTAAAAATTATCAAAAATATTTACTTGATAATTAGACGTGTTTTCTTTGCTGCTCAGTGTTGCCATATAGTGAATCCAAGCCAAAAGCAATAAAATTGTGCCATCGCGGTGAAAACGCTCGATTATCAAATATTTAAATTAAATAGAGTGCATATAAACCGAATTTCGCCCAATAGGAGAGCGCAAAAAACAATTATCCCTTCTCAGAAGTCAAAAATCCACGTCAAAAGCAATAAAATCGTGCCGTCGCCGTCGCAGTGGGAACGCTCGTTACCGTGAATATACTTTGATCAGCCCTCTTATATCAGAAGAGTATAGTAATATCGGTAAGGATAACTATCATATTTATAAAATTATAAAATATTATTAATTATAATTAGTTTTTGAACTTACATTAGGTTAGGTTTGGGTTTGAACAGCGAATGAACGTTTCGCAACTGTCAAATTGAGATTCATAGACATTTTAGAGTAGCATATCAGTTGAATTATATTTTCGCTAGTAGAAATATATATCTACTGGTGAAAATATATTTGGACTAGACTAGTGAAAATATAACTTTACCGAAAATACATCGGATGTAAATAAATAATGATAAATATGTAAATATATATATTACTACATACTTTATTCTATACGGGTACATTACATACTTCTGCGTTAAGCGTCATGAAATGAAAGACGCGTTATAAATCAACTCCCAAGAGGATTATAAATCTTCACTAGACTTTCGAGAACATAAGCAATGGACGTTTACGAGACACTTTCAGAAACGTAAGCATAAATATTTAAATTCATTAAACGCGCGGTTGAGAAACTCATGGCATATTTCTTAGGTCGTCAATTTTTCAGGTTGTAGGTGACATACTACAACATTAACAATAACAAAGTGAAGTTCACTTATTAAATGAACGGAGTAAAAGCATGTTTCTTTATAGGAACATACAAACTATATAAATATTCTACAAAATGCATTTTTATAGTTACTTGGTTGGCTAGCTCTGTTTAAATTAATCATTATGAAATTAGGAAGATATTGTTCTTAATTATTTGCGTGAAATGACCATGCAGTCACTATATAATAGACTCATTTATGAATGGCCACCATGGAGGAATACACACGAAACATTACATGCGTTTATAATGTAGGCGATGATGATAATACGGTACTTTAAAATGTGCTCGCAAGGGACATATAAAAAGTCTTGCAGAACTCATTCTCTCTTACGGTGGTGAAACATCTACTCAACAAAAACTCTTTACTTTAATTAATCTGGACACTACCGCCCGTATAAATCGGTATAAATGTATGAAGTTAGTAATAAAATTAACTGGAAAACTCATTGAGTGGAAAAGTCACACCAATCAGTTCCAAATATCGATATTATTTTAATACTAATAGAATAGCAAATTGTCAATATGGCAAAGGATCGAGCTATACCTTATGTGATCTGGCTAAATAGGAATCTAAGGTAGTAAATGATCAAGAATGACAATCTAAGATTTGGTATTGTGATTTTTATCTATTTATCTAGAATTTTACAGTGCAGATTTAATATATTGAAACTGATTTAAAATATATTTTCATGTATACATCCTGTATTTTTTCGAAAATATATTTATTACAAGCCATTATGCGATTCAGTGTTTCCTTCTGTACTGCGGAAATCTTTAACTCTAAATCAAAAGACGGATGTCGTTATATATATTTTTTTATATATAAAAACTGAAATTAAACGTTCAATTTTGTTCTTATCTTGCCGCGATTTCTACCCCATTTCATGCTCTTTTTCAGTCGGTTGAATGGCGAAGGTGCTCAAGTCGAGTGTTCAGCGAAATGCGATGCAATCGTTTACCCTTTGAATGAAAATGCACCGAAAGGCCAAAAGGTCGCCTTCCATTCACAACTCACTTGTGGTCTTTTAAAGCCTTCGCCACTCGATCCATTGAATGCATATCGTTTCGTAGCCGTGCGTCTTAAGATTTTTTTTTTTCATTTTTTATTCTAGGTACTTGTCGCAATTTATGGCATCGAAGAGTTGTGTAACCGCTCTCGGCTCAGAGTCCCGCGAAGTCAACGCGCCCGAGAGAGGAACAAGAAAAGGAATTCCTTTTATGGCCACCTGGACAGGTCATTTAACTGAAACCAGTAGTTACTTCCCTGCAGTTCGTTGACGTGATGAATTGTCAAAGTTGTGTGTATGCTCTGCGAACCGATCGCAGTTTTAACGACTCTTTAAAAAGTTACCCGATCGGATGTAAAGCGTGGTTAAAAGCTGAACCAGATCCTTTTAAGGTAAACTCATTATAAAGATCGTATTAAATTTTATTGATAAAACTATTAATAAATTAATTATGATTATATATACATATATAAATATATAAAATTAAAACAAATCTGGCTATAACAAATATGACTCGAGATGCTTCCTCAATGTCATGATAGCCAAAAAACAATATTAAAACAAATTAAAAGCATCATCCCAGATCTACATAGCCATCGCCAAAATCATTCATATGCTTGGCAAGCTCGTTGAGAAGCTAGATGGCTCGTGCAAAAAAAGCGTTCTTAAATGCTGAAGTCATGGCCGCGACAAAAAGAATAAGGGACGCGATCACGAACTCTAGAGCACTCTAAAGTTAACATCTGAAAGTCACCCAGAATTATAACGCTTAAGTTATTAATAAACAAACTTGTGTCGTGGATTGATGTAGAAATAATGACCTTCGTCATAAAGAAAGGAGTGGAAGACATAAGTTGTTACTATAGACTCACTAAAATACCGAATATATACTTTTATGCATTGTGAAAATATTTGTTCACATTTGTAGTGAAATATTTTGTATTTATTAATTTATAAAAACCGACAAAATCACAGTTGTGTATTATTTATTAAGTCTTGAAAATATATTACAACAGTGCATGGTTATTTTTTATACAATATACTGCTGTATTATCAACAGCATATTTGTATATTTTTTGTTTTGTGAATTTTATATCCTAATCTTTACATTATTTATAGCAGCCACTACCGCATTAACAAAAAAAAATGTAATTGCCGAAATTCCAGAAATTGCTCATATTATCAAATTATTATTGTGCTGTTGTGGACTTTCTCAATGATTGGTATTGATTGGATTATATTTTTTGAATGTCTGTCTATGATCATATTTTTGAGATTTTTTTTGGAGAAATAGTAATCTTTTCGGCAACAGAAATAATTAAAATCAAACTTTGTAATCATTTAAAGGTTGCAACACTTAATGCTATATTATTTTTTAAATTAAAATAAAAAGTCTCGATAATTTATTTTTTTACGAATATATTCGAATATTTTGTCGTTAACTATTCAATAATCGAATAGTTGAAAATAACGATTATTTTGATACTAATGAATTAATTTAAAAAAGTAAGAATCGACATATTATTTTCATAAGCGTTTACCGATCGATACACTGTATGAAAAATGACGAGAAGTAAGCAGAACTATTATTTAAAAAACTGTTACCGATAGACTAAGTCTGGAATGCGCGCGTTGGGTGCCAAAAGCCGAAAAAGGAATCTGAATAGCATAAGAGGTTTATATTTATTGAATAAATTTTATTTTAAGTTTAAAACGAAAATTCAGAATTTAAAGACAACTGATGTTTATGAATCGCAGACAATGCTATAAGCATATTACGTTTTTATAGTAATTACACAAATTTTAAGTGATTCAAAATTAATGTACATTTATTTTAAAAATAAATAACTTTGCTTTATATATGAAATTTTTCAACAGAGTTTATTGGATATAAACGTTCTCTAATCGTTAAGAAGATTGGGTTCAACTCTTGGTGATTAAAAGTGACTGCTTGAATGGTCGAACTAGAAAAAGTTGCTTTTGAAAAATCTGAGACGAAGTGGTTATTCAAATGTGGCAGTCAAATTCTAAATGGAATTAATATGTATTATATCAAGATGGAAAGTTCTACTTATTTCATATTTTATCTACCACTAAATAAGTATTAATAATATACAATACATGAAAGCACAGTACATATAATATAAATAAAATAATTTTAAATAATATTAATGTATTATAATTAGTGGTGTTTTGTCAGGTAAAAATGGCGGATGTTGTAAAATTTCTAATTATAAATAAGTATCCATATTTTTTACATATTAATAATACAATAATATATTATCTAAAACCAGATTTTAAATTTATAAAAAGGATCCAGAGAACCGTAGCCGTATACTATAATATAAAGTCGACTATAACAAAATAAAATTATACAAAACACAACCAATCTCTACCATTTTTCGACTTACTGATGGAATCTTTGCACACAGAGTATATAGGAAAAAACACATACAAATCGCTATTTAAATCCTTATTTTTCCAATCATCCTTCACAAGTAAAATCTATAGCAGCTTTTGTATTTCTTTTATTTTATTTTACTTTTAAGAAAAAACTCATTTTAAAATAGAATTTAGAAAAATATAATAAATATACTTAAAATATGTATTATTAAATTTTAAAAGAACAAATAAGAAAAATACGAAGCATGCTAAATAAAAATAAAAAATAAAATATATATAGTGATATTTCATGGAACAGATAAACTTGCGCCTAATGAACATAAATTTAATGAATTTAAAAATGTCAAAGAAGCACTAAAATTAAATGCCTTCACTAACATTCATATTAAAAATAAAATCATATTTATATGCATATATTCGAGGAATATCAGAAAAGATAGAGCGAGTCCTTTCCAAAGAGGGTATTAGAACTATTTTTAAATCTCACAATCTACCAGATGAAAAAGTCAAAATTTATAGTGAATCAGGAGAATACCAAGTTTTTTGTGGAAATTCTGAAAAATTTACATTAATCAGACAAACCGTTTTCGCAACAAAAAATAGAACAATAAAAAACAAATCAACTTTGGCAAACTTTGAGACAAAAATGTATAAATTATAGAGAAGCAATAATTGACATCGATATTAAAAAAAAATAGCCCTAAATAAAAGAGGCGAAGCGAAAGTAATTTCATATAGTTAGTATTATTTATAGTATATTTAATACATATAAAATACATATTTTTTTCAATTAAGAAAATGAGAATATATAATGAATCATATTTGTTAATAGATTATCTTAAGCTCATATTTTAATTCCTCTTTTATACTAATAAAGTATAAAAAAATATGCGATGGTAATAAAGTTATTATTATCTTTGAAGCCTCCTCAAATATATTGCGTGAGCAAAGGAGAAAAATCGACGCGAATTATATAGAATATATTTCTTTTGTTCTCAAACTGTCACGGTATGTGTACCTTGTCGTCAATCACCCTCTCAAAAGTAATCTTCTGAATGAACGCAGCCTTCCAGGCGTACTATATGTGCTGATGAAAATCCCCACAAAATATTATTTCATCCCGAATGAAATAGAACCTCCACGGAATTCACCACCCAGATTATACATGATAAACTCTTGTGAAAACACTTCCGGAATTTAACGAAATTCCATCCGGTTTCGGATGAAATCTTTCGAGATGCTATGTAAATATTCACGAGAATGCAGATTGTTATGTAAACAAAGAATATTCAATTTCTGAGGTTGAAAACTTCTTTTCAACCTCGAAAGATAAAGCAGCTAGACGGCGAGAAGTTCCTTTTGGGAAGAGCGAAACGACCCATAAAAAAGTTTTGATATGCCATTAATGGTAAATGAGGAGCGATTAAAAATGAAAGCCACTGTGATAAGAGTGTCAAGATTATAACGACTTGAAATTTGACAAGTTAGGGCGAAAAACTCTTGTAATAAGAAAAATGTTTATATAGTGAGGGATGCGTCTGGATTTGACCAAAATTGATTACGTTTTCTATGATTCAATCAACTTATATTTTTTATGGATACTTTGATATAATATTTAAATCTACTAAAATATTTTTTTAAAAGGTTGACAAACTTCAGAGCAGTTAAATTATTAAAAAATAGACAATTTATTATGATTACGATCAAAGATTTAAGAATCAACTTTTTTAGTCATTTTTGCTATTTTGTTCAATAATTTTTTTCCTGACAATTAATTTATTTTAATTTACATAAACGAGAGTATTTTCAATTCAACAAAGAAGTTGTAAACTAAAGATTTAACTCCTACACAAAATATACATACATTTGTGTCAACTTGTCATTGAAACACTTTATAGCTTTGAACTTTGGTTCTTGTTTCAAAGTATTATGTATATTAACTTAAGAAGCATAAAATAGAAAGTTTCCTCGAGAGGTCATAAATAATACATAACATTTATAAATGGCAGCAATAAGGTTGAACTTTTAGCCTTGAGTTGTATTGTTACATATAGCAAAATTAACTCACATCCATTTTTTTAGAAATTATGATACATTTACTTTTCATTTGAAAAAAATGCATCACTTGTGATCGAACATGGATCGAAAGGCACTTATCGACACCCCCTCGTAAATTTTCCGACCCTTTTATTAAATCAGCCCTGGTAAGTAATGTCTGCTATCGAATTTCCAATTCCAATCTCTACAAGGAGATAAAAGTAGGCTTATGGACCGATTCGCACCTGCTTCAGCTAAAACAATTTCATCGGCGTTAAAACTTGCGGATTAACACTGTCAAAGGGATGTATAATTGTGCCTAAACATAGTTACACACCAAAGACCTAAAACCCTTTACATTTAAACTGAATTGCTACTTTCAGCGCTACTTTATGGTTGTGCACCACGCCTTTGGCTTTGGAACAGAGAGCGTTTAGCTGTTTCGTATCTAGCCATAGATCTTATGCAGCATCCAGCGCCCCTTGTTTCTCCGCTAACTACCTAGTAATTTTATCCAAGTCTGCCGGAAGTATGTCATAATTGCCACCATTGGCCGGCGGTTTGTTAGTTCTTGTCTGACTCTGTGTTTACCGCTCCGTGACATCTAAGCTGGTCTTTAGATCTTGATAAACTTTGGCACTCCTCCTATCTGTGATAGCTGAGGCAAACGGTGTTTGTGTACAGAGAAAAAGTTTATCATATAATAATAACATAAAAGATATTTAGATATTCGTAATATTTAATATAAATAAAATTATTGTTAAACGAATATGTTGTATTTTATAAAAATAGACAGATTTTTTAGCTATTAATTATATACACAAGCAAGAATCTATTTGATTTAAATTATTGTATTTGTTAAATGACGTTTGCCAGAAATAATTAAATATTCAGGAAACTAAAATATTTCAAGTCAAATAATATAGTCTTACTCTCACACTAATTAATCATTGTTTAAATTTAAATTTTATTATGAAAGGCAAAAATTATTTGGTTAAAAATATTACTAAATTAGCTTTAAAACACTTTTACAAGACCGAATTAAAAAGTCCAAGCTCTTGCAATCCCTTTTATATGTTTTCTGCGAGCAGCTTTGACAAATAGTGCACAGGTTTATTTTACCTATTTTTAATCCTCGATCCTTAATGATCGTTTCTCTATTTCTACAAGGTGGTAATATATAAATGAGTCCATTACCTGGTAATTTTATGTCAATGAATAAAAACAAAAGTATTTCATTGAATATGACAGTGACATATTGCGTTTTATTTTACGCGGAAAAGCAGCTTAAAATGAAATATAATTAAGTCATTACTAGATAGTCAATGTTTTTGAAGATACTAATTAAGTATAGAGGTTTTTCTTAATTGATTTAGATGATTTGTGAGAGGCAATAGTGTAACATATCTTATTCAATTTTTATAAATATGGCGCATTTAGAAGTAACCTTGTAGATTATATGGCGTATTATATAAATGGTTGACTGTTTTTTACGCTTTTAAATGTATTTTTAATCTATAGTCATACCTTGATTTATTCAAGTCTCATCATTATGTGATTTCCGGTGTCTGGCGTGAATCACCAAGGTGGTCAGTAACCGATATGACCATCTTGGATTACATACATCACAGTAGGTCAGAAAGGTTTACTTTTAATTTACATGATACATCTGTGGTTTGGTATAATAACAAGCAATATAATTAAATTTTTCATTTTAAAAGTATAAGATGCAATATGAACTAATATATTACTCTATAACCAAAGCCAAGAATCGGCTTAAAATCTTTCTTAAAATGAAACAAATATTTGATCACAATTATTGTCTTACAGTTCATATAGAACGACAACATATAAAATAGATTTGTATAAAGATTGGGTAATTTAAAAACAAACCTATTAGTATTGTAATGAAATAATCCCTTAACTGTTTTCGTAGTATGAAAAAAAATAGTTTGACTAAATAAACAGAAAATTTTCTTAGTAAATTATATTCCAATGTCGATTATATTTCCTTCAAGAACAAATATGTTAATACTGAAATAATGCCAGTAAAAATAAAAGGTCTTCCATATCCTCCAATTTGTATTATGAACTAAAACGAATTTCGTTTCGAGCTTAAATTATTATAGCCTGAAGCGAGAAGGTGATTAGTCTGGACATGTTTTAGGACCTAACAAGATTTAGCCTCAGCTATTCAACATATTAAAATGCTAATGAAACCGACAAAATGTTTCATTTTCAGTCATCCCAGATCTTAGCATTTCTTTTTTTGCCACGACTTCATAAATAATTTCAATTTTTCGACATCGTCCGTTATTGGGTCGTGACTGCGCGATTAATCTGGTCGTGTCTTCGTGTGCAGTCCTCAGCATCTAGAGGTTGATACACCTCTATGTGTCCCATAGGACATCACCATAACCGGTCTCGCCAATGTACCATTGTGTGCTGCCGCTGCCGCTGATTTCTTTTTTCTTCTTATTCTTCCTCCTCCTCTTTCCATTCATCGATAAGGCGAGCCCTCGCCCGGTACCACTATCTTTGCATGCGTAATTTGTCTCGAGGGACAATGTTGCAAGACACCTGGTCTAACGGCACCGAAATATGTGTGCCAATGTATGCAAATTCTAATTGCCGAATCTGAGAGTACGCGTTCATGCAAATGCGACTATTTTTAAGAACAAGAACGAGTTTCAAGGCGTTACAGATGGTGCCACAGTTGGAGCTAAGTGTCTGGAAAATATCTTGGATTTTCATATTTTGCATATGAATTGTGGTTGGAATGATTATGTTTTATTCTTAGATGCGATCACATGTTTTTGAGAAATCAAACAAAATTTCTAAGCTACTATCACACTTTGTTTTTTAGCACAATGGTGAAAGTCATTACTTCAAATCTTACATGGATCAAAGATTTTTTAATTTACTTAATTCACAAAAAAAAAACTCATGCAATGTTTAATAAAATAAATAGTTAAAGTTATCGCCACTTATTTTATTCTATACTGAGATTTCACTGTACTATGAATTTTAATGAAATCAATTTTTAAAACAAATATTACTGACTAACTAAAAAAGCTACAGATACTAAAGCAAAAAATTTGCGTTATTCCTCAAAAATTGGTTAAAGTGTATTTAAACCGAATTTTGGTCAATAGGAGAGCGCAAAAAACAATTATCCTTTCTCAGAAGTCAAAAATCCACGTCAAAAGTAATAAAATCGTGTCGGTGCCGTCGCAGTGGGAACGCTCGTTACCGAGCGTTCCCACTGCGACGGCACCGACACGATTTTATTGCTTTTGACGTGGATTTTTGACTTCTGAGAAAGGATAATTGTTTTTTGCGCTCTTCTATTGATCAAAATTCGGTTTAGATAAATATTAAAATTATTATAAAAAATCTAAATATGAACGCTAGATAACTGAGGGTTTCAACTACTATGGTGCCGGCATGGTTTTATTGCTTTTTACGTGGATTCTAAGTGGGAGTAGGTGCATTTGCCCCTTACCCCTTGAATTTGGCCAGAAAAATGCATGTCATTATTATAAGAAGAAATATTAAAAAAGATTGGTCAACTTTTGCCCTTCCCTAAAAAAAAGCTGAATACCCTTGATTGCACAATAACCACACAGACTATTAAAAGCCAGCAATTACCATCAATCTAAATTAGATTTCAAATGCGCTTAAGAAAGACTAATTGAATAAGCATTTTTGAATATCAGATAAAAGCCAAAACAAAGGGCCATCTTTAATTAGATTTAATTAAAGTGTGGTTAGGTCGTATTGTGATTGGCTCTCATTATTCATGCGAGCTTTCCTGAATGACCATTATAAAATATGTGTCACGTCATCAATTACAGACAACCAACGACGACTACTGTACCTACTCTCAGACACAATCGAGTCTTGCCAATTCACCAGCTTATCTTACGCATAATTGATTACGCATTAATTCAGATAATGTGTTGCAAATTATACATTAAAAATAATTAAAAAAACTGTCGGTTACCGACAACAATAATTGGTGAAAAGATATATATTTTGTTATTTTTTGCTCCATCCAAATTTCCAAAAATTAATGAATCCCATTAGCAAATTTCAACGCGCTCGCCAATAATTAAATCTACCCATATTTTACATTTTCGTCGACACCCTTAATTGCATCGCTAAAAATTATCCACGAAAGGTCCGCCGCTTTAACCGAAACAGAGTTTCCAATTTATTAGGTCGTTCGTTACGCCACCCCCACCCCTCGTTCCATTAATTTGTACCCTATATATTTTTATAAAATACAAAAAACAACGCACACATTCCGCCACGTTCTCTAAAGGGTTGTGGGAATCAACAGGGCTAAAAAAAGGAAGACCCCCTGTGGGAAAAGTTCCCACGGGCAATCACGGCGCACATGCTTTGTGATTTATGACAGCTCGTAAAACGGGTTACTTTACAAAGTAAGAAAAAAATTGAAAAATAAAATAAGTCTATAAACTTTTATGTAGGCTCTGACGACAACAAATAATATATAGTAAAGCTGCGAGATTGAATAATATTATTTTAAAACGTCGCACTGAGTTTATTCATATACTAATTGCGGTTGAAATTTTGCGCGTCAGAATTTCAGGAAAGCATTTTGATGGTTCTGCCAGAGAAATTATGAAAATTTTACGTTCATTACAAACGGAATGTGTGAGACCGACTTTTATGTTTGTGAGTATGAAATATAGGTATGTTTTAGCGTATAAGACTATATCTCCACATATATGATACTTTTCAGGAACATGTGAAAATAATTCTCTTCTTCCTGTATTATTTTTTATTAGCTAGCTTATACATATTTAAAAAGGAATTAAAATACTATATCATATTCATAAAAAAGCCCAATATAATGTGTTTACTATTTTAGAAACCAAACAGATATAATATTTCTTTAACATCAGAATATAAGCCCTTGTGTTTCATGCAAAATTAACGTCGCTCAAAATTTAATTTTAATCACAAACTGGCATCAGTCCTTCGTTAAATTTATCGACTGTCGAGTGTATGACCACTATGCAATTACCCCCACAATGACAATATTTGGCATCTCGGACAAGGAGCTCATTAAAAGCGGCTCTTAACAAGTGAGAGCGCACCTGCTCGGCAATATAAGTGCACGAGACGGCTTCCGACCAGATCCAAGATATGAGACCTCGGGTTATCCTCATAGTGAACTCACTTTCGCGCATGTGCGGAATTTTAATTGATCTCTTTGTGGGTCCTGTTTTTTTTATTCAGCTTAATTTGAAGCGTTGAGATTGCAATTCGGAACAGCAAACGGCTTCATCGCGTGGCGTGCTGTTCAGATTTATTTTTGCGGTAGTATGGATTAAGATATATTTTGTTTTTATTATTATTTAGATTAAAAAGCCAATACAAGCAATTTTTGTGTTAGTTTAAATCAAATTATAAAGCAGCATAAACTGTTCATAAATTGAAGAATGTTTTTGTTGAGGGTACTGTTAAAGAACGCACGGTGCAATGGTGCTTCTAAAAAATTTAAAAAGAGACCGAGAGTCATGGAGATGAAAAAAGTAATGGGCGTCCTTTTTCAATTGAAAAAGAGCACCTGAAGGCGTTGGCTAATTCGAGAGCTTATAAAAAAGTTAGTGTTATTAATCCAACTGGACCACTTTAAACAGCTAGGAAAATTTGTTCTGCGCTTCTTTTACGAAGAAAAACGATTTATTTCTCGATCGTATTATAACATGCGATAATTAAATTGTTATAGATAATTTTTCTACTAGAAAAATATTTAAAGCTGTGTCATATTATTTTAGAAAATAGTAAAATGACATATCTATGTTTTCTAAATATAAAACAACAATCTTTATTTTCATCGTAAATTTCGTATTTTTATCTCGAAATCCATACTTTTAACTACTCTTTGTGTTTCCCGATTTTTATTTGGCTAATACAGATCTGCTGACGGCTCAATTGTGTCAACTAACTGTTAAGATTTATTCGCATAAAATTTATTATAGTCATTAGAAAATGATATATAATACTACAGTTAATATATGAATAACACAATGTTAGACATTATTGTCGAAAGTGAACTATAATGTACATTAGAATATTTTTTCAAATGAAAATGTAAGTGACTTTTCTAAGGATACTTTATTTTTTTAACAGGCGATTTTTTTTTGTTATTACCCTAAAATATATTTGTGTATCCTTTTGGCAAGTGGCTTAATATTTTATGTCATCAGAAAAAAACATTCTATATTCATAAAAAATCCTGATTTTTAAAAATTTATAGTAATAAAATTAATTTATAATAATCATCTTACAGTGTCTAATATTTATTTTTTTCCAGTTCCTGGCCAAAGCCATTTACCTGGGTATCTATTAATTGGTTCTCACTTTTATTGATTTATTTTTAGGGCACAAAAAAAAAAAAAAAAAAAACTGTTTCTTATTACGTTAGCTAGCACTTTTTTTTACAAATATTCATGTTACCTTATTAAGGTTTTTAACTAATGGGTTAGAATGATTTATATTTCTGTCATGGTAATTTACTTTAAGTTTATCGAAATAATCGCGTAAAGTGTCTATAAGAAATAATAATCATAATCTATTCTATACACTTTTAATTCTGCAAATATGGTATTTTTTTGCTAATATGAAACTTGTAGAGTAAAACTATATTTTACTTATATCTTGCTATGTCGCTAAAATTTTATTTAAATTTGATTTAAAAATAAAATAATTGGCAGTGCAGCACGAAAATTAGGGATGCTTTTATTTTTAAGAAACTGCTGTTTTTCTTAAGGTAAATATCGAGTATCTTACCAATGAATAGGCATTTTATTTAATAAAGAAAACTTACTTTAAAAATAAAATAATTGGCATCGTAGTACAAAAATATGGATGTTTTCATAATAAACTGCTATTTTTCATAAGCTTAAATAACGAAAATCTTGCATATAAATAGCAATTTTATATAAAGAAAACTTTTAATGAAAATTAAAAAAATCAACTTTAAAAGTAAAATAGTTAACAATGCAGCAGTAAATAATGTATGTTTTAGTAATATTATTTAGTCTTATTAATGAAAAAACAGTTTATTAAAAGAAAACTTTTAAGTACTACATCAAATTTTAAAATAAAATAAAACAATTGGCAGCGCAGTGAAAAGATTTGGGTATTTTTGTAATGAATTTTTTTGCGGTTAAATCAACTTCAAAAATAATAAAAAATACAATAAATTGCAACATTGTGCAAAAAATATGGTTGATTTGATTTTTATAATCTGCATTTTTTAAAAAATTAGTCTTACTAATGAAAGATCATTGTATTTAAAGAACCGATTAAGCTTATTAAACTTATGGATAATTTTCTGATCAACTGTTATTCTTCTTTAAATAAAATATTTAATATTTTAATGTACATATTGAGTATCTTATTTAAAGAAAACTTTTTCAGATTTAAAATCACATTATAAAATAAAATAAAATAATTAGCAGCGCAGTGCAAAAAATATGAATGTTATTATTTTTAATAAACTGCTATTTTTCTTATGGAAAATAGTTAATGTCTTACTCTTAAATAGCCATTTATTTATAAGACAATTTTTTAGTTTCTATGTCAACTCTAGAAATAAAATAAAATAATTTGTAGCCCAGCGAAAAAATATGGATATTTTTCAAATAAGCTGCTATTTTTTTTATTAAAAATATCTAGTATCTTAGCTTTGAATGACTATTTCATTCAAACAGAACTTTTAAAGACTTTATAAATAAAATATTTAAATAAAAAATACTGCAATAATAGAATATTGAAAGACAAAATTATAAGTGTGCTAAACGAATATATTAAAAATATGTGTAAATGCACGCGATTTTAATTATTGATTTGGATACTGTATAATCATGTGTAATTTTGAAAGCTTTCGCAGTTTTTAATTTTTACAATTCTACAATAAAATAATGATAGTTTTGCTTTGTACTGAAATTTAATGAATTCTTCTTTGTTAAAGTAAAGTTAAATTAACCCCAAAAAAAAATTAACATTGACAAAAAATATTAAATTTATAAATCATTAAATTAAAAATTAAATTAATCTTAACAAAAAATTATTAACCTTAGGAAAAAATTTGGATCTACAAATATTTTTTTAAAGGACCGAAAATAATATAACTTTGATAAAGTGTAAACTATATATAAATTTTAAGAAATAATTAGTCAAATTTTTTATTAAAAATTTCTTAAAGAAGAAAAAAAATGTTCTTTTACATTAATATGTAGAATAATTAGATAATGCATGCACTTACTTACATTAAATTTTATTTTATTGTAAAATAACATGTTTTTTTCTGAAAATATTTTTAGCTATTCCTAATGATATTCTCTTATCAGTTAAAAAAATCTTTGAATGCCTTTTTTATATAACTGTCAATTACAAGATTAAAAAACAGCAAAATACATACATTAAAATTAAGTACAAATTACTGGTTTATAATAATTTTCTAGTTTAAAAGAGGAAATAAAAAATATATAATAAGACTTATTGTAGTAAAAACATAAGATAAATTAAAGAAAAATATTAAAACCTGTCTTAGCCTACCATTAAATATAAAGATTTAGATGTAGTTTTTATTTCTATAAAGCGATAGTGATATTTTTTTGCCAAAAAGATTAAATAAACTGATTTATATGATGTACTATGTAATCATTTGTTTGGCAACTGAGCAATTTTTACGCATTTTTGAACACCTTAGATATTTGTATCTTCACAAAATCGACACTAATGGTTTCCGAGACAGCTGCCTCTCCTCCCATCTGACGACCATGTCTTTAGTTTGAAACTCAACGTAAAGACGTCGTTATACGTCTAATGCGTCAGAGGCGCATAGGGCTAATGTGTGCGTGAGGATAAGTTTGGTACGAGGATGAGATGCACGGAGGCAGACTTTGGCATAATGAGGGTAATCAAGATAATATCGCGGGGGATAAAATGTGCAGCCTTCCAAGGAGCTTCTACTCTGGACCGCATTAGATTACTCTGAGCAAAATGACAACGCGGCGAGAACAACTAATTGGATGATGTGTATTATGATGGAGGCGATTTGCGAGAGGAACGCTGAAAACTTATTAACACGTCTCTGTAATACGATACAACTGTCGAGGTATTATCTTGGATGGATTGAGTTGCAAATTGGGACGTGTAATCATTTTGTCGTTAAGTATTTATACGCATATTTATGCTTGGAATTCGAAATTCAAAAGGGGAACTATAATGACATTTCATATAAAGATGAATAAGACAGGAGTGCTGTATTTGAAATACTTTGACTGTAGAGAGAAAGCGATTGTTTTCTTTTAATTTCTGTGAATCAAACATGCTGTTTATTTTATACTAGTTATCAGTGTTCTGCTGTATAGATTTAATTAATATATACTACTAAATAAAATGATAAAAGATATGTATATTTCTTAAATTCAGCATTAAATATTTTTTAAGTATTTAATAATAAAATACTTGAGCAATTTTTTGGATATATTGCAATAAAAAAATAATGTAATTTGAGCTGGCAAATCACACGAATTTATAGAGCAAGACCTTTAGTTTATATAATAATAATTGGGTATTATCCTTAAAAAAAAAAATTGGAAATTAAATGTAAGATTTAATACAATTCACAATCATGCTTCAGGCAATCTCAGGGAATATAAAATTTCAAAGAGACTATCTACTTGTGAGTCCATAGGGCGCTTTTGGTTTCAGTAATTACCCTAGAAGATAAAGGACACCCTAAAAACGAATTTAAACAGCGGCGCCGCTTTGTTTAATGTGTTAATAATGTATTCAAAGGATTGCGTAACTGTTTTTTTTCCTCCAAAAAATGAAAATAACCAAATAACAGCTTAAATTAAATATCATCAAAAATTTTATTAAAATATTAAAACGTAAAATATTATAATAAAAAAACTTGAAAAGATATCGACGAGCGATAAAGAGCGAAACTTGTTATTAGGATATAAATAATGTATATCTTTGTTTGTCTCTTTTGGGTGTAATAAATTACATTACGTTGCGATAAAGTTGTATATTTATATTATTTAAGTATTTTGTATCATCAAGATTTGTATATGTTGTTAATAGAGATAAAACCATATTATATGATTTATTTCAATAATTTATCAAACTATTTTTTTCTGTGAAGATACACAGCATGTAATAATATGACATATATTTTTACCTATAAGAGAGAATATATCTGGGTACTCACCTGAAACAAATAAAAAAACAATAATTAGTTTAATTTGCATTAAATATATTCATGAATAATTAAATTATTATACTAAGTACTACGTATCCTTATCTAAACATTATGCATATTAAACGTATATGGGGTCCATTGTTATGGTTTCAAATAGCTGGAACACCATGCACAATGTTTATTCAGTACCATGGTATTAGAAAACGTGGAATTCTATGGAACAAAATGTAAATATCAAACAGCAATATTCTTACTTTGTCGTGAGTTTACTTCGTGTAACCGGAATTAGTTCCCACAGCAGGATTGAATTATGATAAAAATATACTTTTATAACCCATAAAGAAGCCTCGGTTAAATCTATGGCTTAAACTGATGAATAAAAAAGCCAACGTGATACCACGGAAGAGTGCTCATTAAGAGTGCATCACTTTAATTTTACTCGAAGATAATTGGCATCAAGAACGCCTTTCAATTAAAAATAATCAATTTGAAGCATCTTCAAAGAGCGCATATACACATATAAAGACGCTCATACACGTTCAATAAATAATTACGCTCCAAATACGCTCTTTCCCGTCTGTGCAACAACAGTTATGTCTCGTTAACGATTTATTATGGAGATAGGCTCAAGGTTGATGCCAGAATGTGTAAAAATTTGGTCAAAACCCATTTAGTATGTGTGTCGATGGAAAAACGAATCATGATAAGGATTAAATAAGAGTAGAAGGTGTACTATCATTAAAGTATAGTACATTTTTTACCAAGAGAAACTCACGACGTTAAAGTAAAACACGAGATATCTCAAAAACTTAAATTTTATTTTAATTATTTTACCCAATATAATTATACTATGACTTGAAAATGTGTTGAATCAAAGTTTATTTTTTTATATCATTAGCAGTTTTTATAATATGAGCATTTAAAATGTATTTATATGGACATTCAAAAATAATCATACACGACTAGTAAAAAAAGCGTTTTTTATTTCAACTAGGGTACGCGTGACGTGTCACGTTTAATAGTATTGTACTTAAAATGGCTGTTTAGTGCAAAAGTATAAACTGCTGTTTATGGCAATGACGTTATGAACAGTTAAAATAGTGTCACGAATTGACAGTATAAAAATATTTAATATCTGTAAGAAAAAATATTGTCAGTGATAAACTTTTTAAAAATATTGAAAAAAAATCGTTTTTCTAGACGTTAAACTATGTTAACAATCAATAAGTGTCTAGAACTGTTTTTATGCGGTTATCTAATGTTTTAAAACTATTGAAAACTTCAAAGAAAAAACAGAAAGCACGCAAGAGTTCTGGGAGTGGTGGTGGAGAAGCTGGCGCAGGGATGATGTCCGCGAGAGGTCCTCAAAAGTATTGTAGGTGGCGTAGCAGCGATAGATGCTAGCGATCATGACAGTATGTTGTCTGCGGGCAGAGTTTTTTCGAGTGTCCGCCGGAGTCTGCAAGTGGCTGCTTACGAATACTTCTCCTCATCGAAGTCCAGGCTTAAGTATCCAGGGCTGCAAAGCTTGCTTGCTGATCATTCAACCAATAGATGTACTCGTTTCTTGGAACAGCGAAGTAGGTATACGCCTTTAGAAAGTGACATCCGCTTGATGGGCATTGTCCGAGGTCGTATACTGTAACGGGAATATTGTGGATCCTGTGATTTAATTATATCCGTGACCGTTTCGTAACAAATAAATATTCTATCAATGACGGAGAATATTTACAGTAAGAACAAAACTCTGTGTAATTATTATTTGTATAATGCCCATCATGACGCACTGGGAAAACCTGTTAGATTTGTAATAACAATAAAAAAAAAGACATTGGAATCAATCACTTGACAGGCTCAAATTCTAAAGAGATTATAAGTCAAATGTATATTTTAAACTGATTTTAAAAATCACATACATAATATAAATATATCTGATTTTTATATGAAAGTTTTATTCATAATCCTGTCAAAATTACAACAATAAAAAGTTCAAAACACAACCACATAATAACTGTTAATAATATATTTACTATAAAACAATGGATTACATTCAATTTTATTATGAAAATATTTCCTGATTGTTTTGTATATAACTACAATAAATTAGTGTAGCTGGAACGCAACTTAATCTGAAAAGAATTTATTTTCTCCGACAGTCAACAGGTTGTCGAGATTTGTCAAATCAGAAGTTGTCCTCGACTGTCACAGGGTTTTATTTTAGGACCTCTTTTATTTCTTATCTATATTAATGACGTAGTAAATAATAAGCTCAACGGACAAATATAGTTATATGCAGACGACACTATTATCTTCAATCAAACATACAATCTGATTTGGAAACTCTTGTACTCTGGCCAAGGATTAACATACTGACTATAAATCAAACTAAAACTTGAGTTAAACTCCGAAACTTTACTTTCCAAATATATATCGTAGTTCCAGTAGGATAGAGCAAATTGCATTCTATAGTAACTTTGTTGAGCTTCTTCAAAGAATTATTTATTTTAGATTATTAGTGTCGATCCATACATTTTAAATTTCGACATTTCCGCTTACTATCTATGGTAATGTGTGCCAATAGGAAACCACATTTTGATCACGATCTCCTTTCATCCTGTATATAGAAAGATGCGTAGCTGCAAAAATATATTTGGCATACATTTCCATTCAAAAATAAAATATTTTTCTATATTCGGATAGAACGATGGAATTGGATGTGTGGATTATGATATTTTTTTCAGAACATGTCTGGATAGACAAGGATTAAGGACGAGTTCGACGCTAGCGCACATCTCACGAACCTATTATCCCGTTTGAGCTTTCGGCAATGTAAAAGCTCACATAACAAGCTCAATAGGGCGCATCAATCAAGCTCAGAGTCAAAACCGACTACCGGCCAAATCCTTCGTCAATATTTGCCCTTGTTGCTTGGATATACGTGCCCTTTGGTAAATATGTGTACCTCTATCTATGTGGTTTGGAGACATGATTAATTTTCAGGCAATAGACTAGTAATCCATTTTTTTGAACTAGCTTTTGGATATTAATAATCTAGGTATTTTCAGTTGGTAGAAGAATTTGTTCCATTGTTTATTTTCAGGTATAAAAAATGCCTTCATGAATCTTAATTACAGTTTGGAGAAAAGCCCACCTTTCGCCTATTGTGTTACCTTCGTTCCGCGTAGTGACAATAACGGTTTTTCAGCTAAATCGCAATCCGAAACCATTATGTAACGTTATCCGTATACGGCAGGTTAAACTCTCCTCCGCGTTATTAAATGTATTTAATTTCAATTTTTCATCTCTCGTCTCGCGATTATCCCCCAGGAAGTGTCGTCTCCTTTGTGGGTTTTCTTCATTTGAAAGCAGATATCCCTCCAGGAAAAATCCTATAATCTTGTGTTTTCTTATCCGCGTAGAGCGCACCACATACACATAACGAGCTCCACCCTCCGTTCCCTACAGGGCCGCATTAATGCTGGGCAAAACAAATTATTTATCCACCCTCCTTTATTAGAGCGTCGAAAAATGGGTCATCTCTTCGTACGAGTTTTGCATTAAATTGACGACATTGTGTTTTCATTCGTGCGATGATGGGGTCACGTTTTTAATAATACATTATCATACTTCTGGCGGAGATTAAAAAACACAAATGCAAACATTTAAAAGAGAAGCAATTTTAACCGCTGAACATAAAATGTATACTTTTAATTTGCATTCTGCAATTAATTTTTATTTTTCATTGTTGTGAGGGTTAAGTTAGTCACCTTGATGTTATTTTATGAGCGGAGTTTTGTGTTTTAGATAATAATTATGAATTATTTAAGTAGATACATTTTGTAATCAGTAAAAATTCTAGTTTATATTAAATAGGTATTTCTATTAATAATAAATCAATTAATATAGAAAAGCTAGAAAAAAATAAGGGCAATTTTTTTTCATTGTGGCAAAAATTATTTCACATAAAAAGTTGAATTTATTGCATAATGTAACACTATAAGAACAAGCATTAGCATTTGATAAAAAAATACTGATTTTATTAGCAAAAAATATACATTTTCTACTTAAATATTGCCTAAAACTAAGCTTTTTAATGATAGCATATGTTTATAGCTTCTCATAGCTTTCGTCAAAAATATCTGAATGGCTTGTGCAAAAGAAGCATTTTTGAACGCTGACGTCCATGCCACAACGATTAAGAATAGGGGACGCAATCGCAACTCTTACATTTATATTATAAATACTTTTATATTTAGATTTATTTTAATTTTTCAAAATTATACTATTGTTTTAAATTCAAATAATTTTAGTAGACTAAAATACTATTAATATTTTAGAGTATAATTAATAATTATATACATACATAATATTGATAGCATTATTAGGTAAAGTTATATAATATATACAAATTATAAATGTTATGAAAGTAAATAAAATTAGTTTTTTCTTATGAATAAAAATAATGATAACAAAAACATGAAAAGTTTTTTAGGTTGCTGTGACGATAAGCTAATTTTTGCCATAAAAATAAAAACAACTAATTTATATTTATGGACTAATTTCAAGGAATATTAATTTAAATAACGCATATTAACCATCTAAATTCTAAATGTTAAATGACAAAAGTTTAGTTAGTTAGAAATTTATATTCAACACTTTACGGTCCGTTCCCGCGTTTTCGCGTAATAGTGACATTTTACGGTTGCGTTAATGTCAAGCTTGTAAAAATATGATGTGAATGTTTTCAAAATTGAAAAAAATTATCTAGTGATGGCAATTTATAATTATTTTGGTAGCGGAAGAAAATGTCACCTTCTTTCAAATAATTGATATTTTTTCTTTGGTTGTCAACAATAATCGTGAGATAATTGTCAATAACACTACAACAACAATATAAAAAACCCTTTTGGACTATATAAAAGAAAAGTAGCTCTATATTATCCAAGCGTATTTTTTATTTTCGGAATAGGTTCTTAGAGCACCAAAACGAAAATAAACCCACCGGCCGGTTATATTAGTAAAAAATCGCAAAAAAATGTTATATTATTCAAATACTTTCGATCTTCCGAGAAAGTATGCAAATTTTCAAACATCTGGCACGAACAAATTCGGAAAGATTTCTTATCTGAATGTCTTATTTTATTACTAAAGCAAAAATAAGGCGAGACCGAGTGTAAAAATTTGTAAACAATTTTTTTTCATTCCCAGACCCCCCATTAAAACCATTCAAGAAATATGCATATTAGGCATAAACAAATTCTGAGAATTTCGGTCACAGTAGATACGACCGACAAACATGATTCACAATTTTTTTTCGAACGCGTAAAAGCTTTTTTTTGTTGTGAAGAAGCGTCTCATTGTGTCATTTTTCGAAACAAAATAAAAGCGATTTTGGAACATTCATCTAGTGGAAAATCTAGCAAATAATTTATCCTGGGCCAATCACTGACGATGGAGAATTGGACATCCATTACTATTTCTATGGAAATCCTATACTCTTACCATCAGGCTTTGCAGGTATTGAGTCGTCTATGAGGAACAGATGTCTACCTGAGACGTTATATTTTCATATACTTGACGACATCAGGCTCCTGATACGCATATCTATACATTTTGAATATTATTCATATATATTTTTTTGTAAGAATGAAACCATACCAAAGCTGATAATTAATGTGAGCTCAATTGTCATAGTCAATAGAAAAATAATTAACAATTAATATCATGAGAAACTTCCTATCAAATTCCGATCAAATCAATTGTGAGGCATTGTTTTATAATAATATATTTGGCATACGTATAGATTTACTTCTACTAAAATATTAATTTCTTAATGTTAAACATCTCTCTTACATGTATATAATATATTATTTAATCTTGATAAACGAATTAATTAACAGATTTATTGCACCCGAAATATCTTAAATTAATTAACTTTCTCACCCCACCTTCTCGGCTCTTACCTAATTCCGTTTCGCGATACATTCTCGACCTATTTTTTTATTGTCTCCCCAGGAAGCCATTCTGTGAAGAGACGTATGATTAAATGGCGCGAAATCCCACGTCGCTAGATAAATAAGAATGAAGACACAACAAACGTGTCTTTGGCTGACAGTTAGAAATGGGAGATGGGGTTCCGTTTTAAAATAATTGAAAAATACCCAAGGGATCTACTCTCTGTCTCCTGGGTGCAAGAAAAACTTTTGTGTTGTTTTACGTCTTCGTCAAAGCGAAAATAGCTCTGTTATGATATGAACAACGGACATGGGCTTGTCACTGGTGTCATTGTGGCTAATGACATGGGCGTGATCGCACGTTGACGAAATTAGGTTTTTAGGTTTATTGTGTTGGTTTAAGTAAGTCAGGTTTGATAGTGTAAAAAGTAAAAAAATCGCCATTTTTTTAGAATGAAAATGGGAGGCCATAAGTAATTGATTCAGATGCTATAAATCTCGCTTAATTCAATTATTAAAAGAATATCACAGTGAACAAGTTTTGCTCGCGTGTCCTAATGAATTTGGGCTACAACAATAAGGATGGGCGAGGTAGCGAATTAAAAGTTTCAGCAAAAGCATATTAAAATATCACAGATAGACAGTGGTGTTTATAGCGTGGCGCGCGTGTCCAAAATAATTATTTTAACAAGCGCCGGACGCAAATAATGACGAAAATAACAAATTTGTGTCTCATGTAGTGGACGTGACGTGCGAATCGTTATTTTGTAAATAATGATAATTTTACGTACATATTATGCATTTTTTAAATTCGTAACGCTTCGTTTACGTGCGTATCAGTTTACTTGAATAATTGAAATAGCTGTGAATTTCTCATGTGTCCGTCACGAATAATGAGGCGTTCACAGATCACTTACTTTAAGTCGTTGACTTACCCTAAGTTAGTGTCTGTGATCACCTGTACAATTTGTTATAATTTAGGAGTCATTCTAGCTATTATTTTGAATAAACGAGAAGAGGAAATAATGTGTTTCGACAACAATGAAGACATCATAAACACTCAAACAATGGAAGAGAGAACTCGTGACCAAATAATTGCTTTAATAATTATGAATATTGCATGGACCACATCCATCCCGAGACGTTAATCACCCATAAGTGTGGCCGAAAAAAATAATCTTTATTTGGAAAGGATGCGCGCATGTGCACCCTTTGTTTATTGATCGCCTCAGTAGCCATCCAAACCATATCTCTTTAAGCGTGAATCTATTTCGGGGGTCCAAGAAGCGATTCGCTATAGCATTATAAAATATGTGACACACCATTTTGACGAGTAGCGTGTAAAGATTAAATTTTAATCCAAATTTCGCAAAGCATCTGAGAAATCTAATAACTTGTGGAATTAAAAAAATATTAAATCATATAAGTATATAATAAAAAAATATTTTAAAGAATGTTGACATACTTGACAAAACCGCAAACTCTCATAAGAAAAATATTTTTAATAATTTCCTGCTTAGAAAAATTACCACATAAACTAGTTTTATTTGGTAAAAACACAGGTTAAGTTACTTAGCACATTAAAATATTTCAGACTAGCTGAGTCACGACTTCGCAGCGTTTATCGCCTAGTAATGGCTAAAATTTATTTCGGATCATAAATTCGAATTGCTGAAATAATATTTCACTTTTTGCATAATTACTCAGCATCTCGATTTCATACAGAAATGTACTGTTTGTACGCGATTGAATCGGATATATTTCCTATACATTCTTTAGAACCTAACTAATGCAAAAATTCCCTGAATACAAGCACACCATTAGTGTTATATACATCACAAGACACTTTGGTAACATGCGCCTGGGGTGACAATCTATAAATTACCACTGGGACACTACAGAAAAAAATAATTAACTTCTCTCAGCCATTACATTTGTCTTCTAATGTCTCTTGGCATATATAGAGAGAGACGTCGTGTTCATTAGTTAGTCTCGTATGTTATCGCATCTCCTCAATGTTTACACATACCGACCAATAAAAGTCTCTCAACTATAAACATAACCTTACAGATTAATATGTGGAATCAGTAATGGCGTTTGGAAGTGAAAAAATTATCACTTTTCGGAATCGTACAAGGACTCGGAGCTGACGACTGTTGTATCGTTTCCCTGAATGCTAAATAAGTAGCTGGCGAGTAATGGGATAAATTATGACTAATGCTTTAGGCCTTAGTGTGTGTATAATATGTAAGCGAGTATAACTTGTAACAAATGGTACGTATTATGCGTTAATGGTACAGGTACCTGTGCTCAGGTGCGCTAAATGAATTTGACGGTCAAAAGTAACGACACAGGGGGCAAAGCGATTCGCAAAAGTCGTTATTGTACTAAAGTCGCATCATTTTCGGGAGGCTAATTAAGTACGACAAGATTGTGCTACTGGAAATTTCGGTCGTAATGAGATTGGTAAATCATGGGAATGGGTTTCTAAAAAGCATTCGTACAGAAATTTTGCGTTGAAATATTGTCGTTTTAAAAATGTTTTTTTAAATAGGTATAATTAGCGTTTCTCAATAAGTTTACAACATATAAATGTCACTAGTCTGGCTCTAGCATTTTAGACTATATATCATGTTTTATACAGCTTTAAAATATTTTCTATTAGATATTTCATATTTTAATATTTTTTTTTATTCTCTATTAGTCCACGCTTTGTGGCAACATTTAAATAAAAAAACGCTTAAGCAACATTCCCACAAACCCTGCGAATTAAATGAACCTTCATTCGCATAAATAGCAAACTCGCACACCGTCATAAAATTTCGCAATCGGAACGATTCAATTCTAATTGCTATCGCTCTGCTGTTTGAAGCTGTTTTTTTCCTCTTCAGACCCAACAACGAAATTAGGTAAATTGGATACGATTAATCTGAAAATCGTGACAACCGTGTTCGGGGCGGTTTCCTCCCCACACCGACGAGGAAAACCTACGTGTTTTGTTTACCAAAGGGATGCTCTCCCTTTTAGGAATTTGGATAATGTTTCATTACGCGGGAGAACGTGATACGAGTGCGTTATGTGTCGATATGTATTATGTCTAAAAATTCCCAGCTTATTTTTAGAAACATATTTTTATTTAAAAACTAAATATAATAAGATACAGGTACAATTTCAGTACAATTTCAAGGTAGCAATTTTGATATTGCTGAACATACAGATGCACGCAGTTATATACGCTTTTTAAAATAAGAGAAGTGCCTTTTTACTTCCTACTCCCAAAATTAGGTCGAATGCGACGATTGTGGGATGCAAGCAGATTTATATTGTACATAAATTAAACAGCTGGAGACTCGGCAACGCTGTTATGAATCACTTGTTATTCAAGGTGGTGCGTTCCAGCGGCTTTGTTGGCACTATTCGGTTTAATAAATAAATTTGAAAAATGCATTTACCTACTGCACCTAAGTCTCCGATCGTCACGGACGTGATTAATACACTTGTTAGGCAAGTCGCATATACTGATAATATTTTTTTCACTATTTAAAGTATTACTGAATTTTATGGTATTATGTTATTGGATAAATATTATTGTTTATTCTATAAAATGCCATAATATACTTAATTTAAATATTTATCATTAACTATTGATGAAAACGATTGTAAAAATAAACCTTATTAGATGTGTGATAAAAAATGAAAAAAATATTAATACATCAAATTTATTAGTTGAGTATAATCTATTTTATTATCTAAATTGTATAAATTATAGAATGTTCAATTTAGATTGTTTAAGAAAATACTAAATATTTATATAATTAGAAAATACATATATAAATAAATAAATAATGTATTTAAATTTACTTTTTACTAAAAAATACCATAATTTTTTTATAGTGTTAGGTCATTTTAAAAAAATTTTTAGCACAAATTAAAAAATGTAAATTTACTAGTTTATTTGATTCTGATTATTTTATATTTATTTAAGACTTCTGTTTTAGTAAAATATTTGGAAACGGGACGCCGTTCGAATAGCGGTATTTTTCTGGATAAAAAACTAAGGGTGCGATTTAATAAATATATATGGAGATATGTGCATTTGAATAAATACTTTAATCCATAAAAAAAATTATTTGTACATTTTTGTAGGGTAAATGTTTAAGATTTTTCCCAGAAAATTTGATTAAATACTATTTAGAAAAACAAATTTTATACATAAAATTTCTGGAGAAGTTATTTATTAGAATTCTCATTTTTCGAGATTTCTTATCGCTTTTTTGGTAAAAATTATATTTGTACGAATATATTTTAATATTTTAAACTCACTGCATAAGGAAGGCTAGATCCGTACCAGATATTTGAAAATATAAATGCTTTCTTGGAAGCTTTTAATAGAGGTCAAAAATATTTTAGTGACAAAAAAAGATTTTCTCAAATCGGCATTATCTATGCTTTTGGAATCTAATATAATAAGATAAGAAGAATCGACAGATTAAAAAAAATATGGGGGGCTTTCCATAAAGTTAGTCAATGAAATTTGCCTGTCGAAGAACTTAAACATGTTTTTGCAATAATCTAAAAATGTTTTTTTTTTATCTTTATCTTGTATTATTTTTTGTCTTAAACTGTATTATGTATTTTAATCATATACTATAAATTACAGCTGTAGCTAATTTAAATTTTCATAGGCAATATTTCACAAATTCTATTAATAAAATTTATTCTTTCCTTAAAACTTTTTCTATAGTATTTTTTTTATGATCAAGTGCATCTGTGGTAATAATTTACATGTTATTTAAGCTTGTAAAGCCTCCTCAGTTGCAGTTGACAAACCCAAAATCATGGAGAAATCTAAACAAATATCGATCACGGTAAAATCTAAAATAATAGCATATATGTTTCAATTGTAGAGAAAGCGTGAAGAGGGGGGTTTAGTGGTTCTGCTATTCGAAAATGTACTAAAAAATATCGCAAAACTAGAATTCTAGAGAGGATCTAAAAATAATTGAAAATTTGTATTTATCGATGCCAGGCAGAATACAAGAATTTATTAAAAATAAAGATTAAATTATGTCAAAATAATTTTGTTAAGATGTTATAAAAATGTTTTATTTACAAGCATCTCATTTGTAAATGTCCTCGAAATTGCTTTTAATTGATATAACTAAAAAAAGAGTCGCGCGCACGTGTTGAGTTGGAGGCACGCCATTATGCACTTGCTGGGATGACGAAGAAATGCAACTTTCTCAGAAATGACGCAATTATACATTCCAAATTTATATTACCCGTATTTTATTAACAGTATTAACAGAAAAAGTAAGTAAACAATTATAATTATCTATTATAAATTCAAAAACGTGTAAAAAATGTATCAAAGTTGAAAAAACAGTCAAAATACGTATAAGAACCGCCATGTCAACTTTCAATTGGCCACAGCGGTACATATATTTTTTATTCATTAAAAACATCAAGAACCCAGAATGTCTTGTTGGGTATAAAACGGAGCTATACAACATTATAAGTAAAAAGGTGATTCTGCATAAAATTCGCTTTTCTTAAAACAAATATGCATAATGTTTGCGTTAATTTTTTAATAAAGATCGAGAAAAGTTTAATAGCCAGAATATATAAAATCGTCAATCTGAGATCACTCCTCAAGCGGTATGCCATCCTAATAAACATTTTTCCACTTTAATTTCTGTTATTAGCAATATTGGATAATGCACAGTAATGCTATCAACTAAAGAGTATCAACTAAAAAGTTAATTACAAATTTTGCTAATACATTAAAATTGCTAATTACGTTAAGAATGTTAATGTCGTTAGTGAAAAGTATAGAATATATAATTAATAATACTAATATATTACCTAAATGACCATTTAATTAGCGTTCGAAATGATAATGTAACATTTTAATCAATAAAATAAATTATTTTATATAAATCGCAAAAAAATATATGACCTTTTGAGAAATATACAAGCTAACTAAAACTACTTTTATTTTCTTTCAAAAATGAATGAACTTAGTTTTCTTTACATCTCTAATATCATTATTTTGACTTTACATAGATTTTAATATTTATTAAACAACCATTATATTTTTTGATCTGTCGTACCTCACAAGAAGTGTTGTTATACTATTATTACATAAAGCAATTTAATCCACCGCAGATATAATAATATCCGCTTTTATAGGTATGTTTTGATGTAATTCATTCAATTCCAAGTATCATTACGCCCGTTTTCTCATTACCATGTAATGTAACATGGAAAAAAGCAATTTCATTCTTGATGTTGCCCAATTTCGTCTCATCGACATTGAAGAAACTTATTCTTTCTCTGCCTACTTGTTACTATCAATAAGTGAATTATATAACATCGTCATATGAAAGCTAAGAAAATTTGTAAGTGTATAATTATGATGATGTAAATATATTACTACAGAATCATCAAATCAAAAAGAAGTTTTGCGATAGTTATTCTGGATTATATTATATATTTGTTGCAATACAATTAATATAAATCAATAATAAATTATGATTAAATTTCAAGTAAGAACTATTCAATATACAAGCTATTTAATGCTTATTGCAAGAATATCATAAAACGCAAAATATGAGTTGTAATCGTGATACTACGCAATCTTATGCCTTGCTTTGGTAATGGAACATAATTTATAATTAATTACATGTCTACAAAAGAGAAATATTAGAGGTACATGCAAGCAATTAATTAAGTTGGTCTCTTAAAAAACATACGTAATTTATATGTCATTTAAAATAAAACATATTGCTCTCTATACATAAATTCAATTTAATTAACTTTGAGGCACAATAATTTATCAAAATTAGTTGCCATAAAGAGCTTTTCAATGTAAACACAGCGGATGTGTGAAATTGATTGTAATCGTTTCAAAAACCGGTATGTCCAACGTGATGAAATGCACATTTTTTTAATCTCCTATAATTATTTCATATAATAAATTGCTTCCATCTGTAATATTTATGCCATCATCGTGATTAAAATTTAACATAATATTATTAGTTTTGAAATTAATATGCGGATGTTGAGTAACTGTAAGTTTTAATCAAAATTACTTTATTAAAATTCTGAATAACTTAAAATTGAATTATTGACGCTCAAACAGCCAAAAGAAATATTAATAAATAAGTGGCAATCTTCAGATTTTTACTATCAACAAAACTCGTAAATTTAACGCTCTTTGATCGTTAATATTCAGCATCTCTCAAACGGTTATCGGCATCATCTAATAACTCTTTGAAGTGAAGCGCTTTATGTGTTTTGTTATGGGATAAGATTTTTCAATCGGAGCTTCTGTCAAAATCTAGAATGACTAGATCAATGGTCTGCTATCTATTAAATTCAATTTCAGACTTTGAGCCCCGAAATATAATGGCGAAATAAATAAAATTTTTAGAGCACTGCAAACAATTTAACAGCAATTTAAAAAAAATCTTGAATTCATAGAAAAAAAATTGCCAAATACGAATAAAGTACACCTTAAGTAAAATGACCATTTTAGGTAATAAGCAGTAAAATATAATATTTTCTACATGAAAAAAAATCAGCGCGAATTTACAGAAGACAGATAGTTTAACTCACACTTACTGTAAATTATATATTAAATATTACTATCATAATCAAGAGTATTTAACACGTTCTTCACTTGCTGGCTCTATTTTATTCTAACTGTTGTTAAGCGATGTAAACAAATTAAAATTGCAAAGAGTACACGATTTGAGTTTTATATTATTACTCATTTTCAATCAACAATGGTTAACTTTGTTTTATCTTCGGGCAAAGCAATCAATAAATTTTAATCTTACATTTTTAATTTTGTCTGAACCACTTAAAATCATAGCGACACAATTAACCGCAAAATAAACGATAAAAATGTCTCAAAAAGTAATTATTTGTATCCTATATATTTTATAAGAAACATATTTTTTTCGTGGGCGTAAACAAACGATATTGCGTATTGATTAAACGGCATTTATATAGCATTTAAAACTGTGGTAAAACATCACTTCGATGCCCAAATATCTTCACTGCACAAGTGAAGATATTTGGTTCAAGCTCAGTGCCAAAAGCGAGTAAATGAACAGATACTCAAACATTTCGTACTCCATAAAATAATGGCGTTGCTGATATAACCGATTTTGAATTTAAATTCACGCAATTATTCACCCTATGAATATCTGTATTAGGCAATAACTTAAGAGTCCACTACTTCATACGATTTCGATTTGGAATATAAAAGTTCAACCGAAGTTGCACCAAGCAGATCTTTGCTGGATCGAACGGGACGAACCTTAGAAGTACGAGAAAGCAGCCGCTTCCCACTTCAACCGTCCGAACAGATCCAGCTAATGCAGTTACCCGTATTCAGGGATAGGAGAACGTTACAAATACTAAATCAGGGCTGTTTTAAGAGCAGGGTGACCATACGTTGGAAATTGAATTAAAAAATATAATGTGTTATATTTTTATTATAAATTATTGTAATGTTGTGGTATTTTATAATCAATAAAACAATTCCTTTAATATTCTATTGGTATTTTAAAAAATATTATATTGAACAGATATTCAATCTGGAGAGTGATAACAAAACTGCTCTCATGTTTTTGAGTTAAATATGTATATAAATAAACAAAAAAGTAAGAAAGTGATATTTTACACTTTCCTCAACAAATTAAATTAAAAAAGTAAAAATTAATTTCACATGGTCACCCTATTATATTCTCTCACCAATAATATGATGAGCGTTCATATCTTGGACGGACTGTACATATATTCATTATTGCACAAATTTTACGGCCACATTAAAAATGTTGGTCAAAAGTAATAGACATGCTAATCTTTTTGCGATTATGGGTTAATGTCAGTAACTATATTTATCTGGAGATTTCGCACTGCAAACTTAAACATACAATAAAAGCTATATTTCTGTGACGCTGCGTTTATGGTGTAGATTACCCCTTTATATTATAATAAAACATACATGCGATTATAAAACAGATTATCTGCATCAATAAAATGTTAACGAACCCCGACTGACGAGAATGTCGCTCCTTTCCCATAATCTTCTCAACCGGTTCCGAAAATAAACCGTCTGGATGCGGGGAATCCCCGCGAATATTGTGGGGATATTCTGGGAAGAATCGCGTTGTGACTATTTTTGGGAAGCGCTGGACTTTTAAAAACAGCGAACAATGAAGTATCGAACTCGACAAGATTGATTTTGATTAACATCCGAGCGGGATTAAATTCTGAGAAGTTGGCAGATTATCAATCAGGATTGAACGAAGCGAATTGACTTTCTTTAGAATTCAACGAATATAAATCATAACTGAGTAAATGCGAGGTTCATTAGCGCAGAGCATCTGCGCGTTTATTATATACGCAACGTCATTTATTTACTTTATATTATGAACCTTTTTTTGTATGTATGTTTCCATCGACTCATTAATCATCACAGCCATGATGAATTTAATAAGGAATTTATTAATGTAAAATATTTATTTAGTAGCGTTATAACTGTTTATCTATGTTTCAGTTCAGAATGCCAATTTTGAGCGAGCGGACGTGTTTCAGATTTGTAAATGTTAAAAATATATATACTATATGATTATTATACATGGCTTTTTATGAGCGACTAGTGCGAGATTATGAATGCATATGTTTCAATAAAATATAAATGTTAAACTACAACAATTTTGATATTTTTTATGGTAAAATTTACTGCTTGATTGATACAAATTGTTGTGCAATTCTTAATATAAATCATACATATGTGGCAAAAAAGCTATTGTGCATACAGACTAGTGCAGTGTTCATTTGTATTATATTAATACCAATAATATTAATGTATATAAAAGGCTGAACAAACCATCAAAATCAGTGTCAAATTTTACACGATGTTATTCTTTGTAGAAAAAATATTATTGTAAATCGTCCGGTCACGTATTGTAAAGTGCCACGATTAATATTAAATACATGTATATTTTATTAAGCATTCAGATTTTTATCTCGTAACACGCATCAAATTATAATAATACGCATAGCGCGTCACATAATAACAGACACTGAAACAGACTGGTGAACAAATAGTATTACTATTCAAATCACCGAAGCCATATGTACAATAAATACTCGTACATATACTAGTACAATTTCAGGATGCACTCGAAAGTATTTCGTGTGTGTATGTTGCGATTAAATAGAATGTCACAACCGGTATGCGTAACTTTGCCAAACTTGAGCTGACATTTTCGCTAATCGGATGAGAGGTAAATATAAGAGGTATGTGGAGAAATGAGATTATGACGTCAAATTAATTTAGTACACACAAATATACATGGAAAATTTCCATGTATATTTCTGAGAATTATTAGATATAATATATATTTCCATGTATATTTGGAAATATATATTATATATAATATATTACAATCCTACATCACTCGAATCTTAAACAACTGGATAAATAAATAAAAATCGACACATTGTGGAAAGATGCGCGTTGGATCATTTGTACTATGACACTGCATCGTAAAATCTCCAAATCATTTTAAGTCATCGAGTGTCTAGAGCAAATCCGATGAGTAAAGTGGAAAAATGATATCTGTGTTGATTCAGTGCAAACTTTACTGGTGGCAAGTTCAGGATCTGATGTCTTATTCGGAAGAAAGTGAATTTTGATTTTTCTACGGCTTATAGAAAGTTAGAGGAAAAGATTAACATGTCTCTCTTCTTACATTTTCCTTGCTTACATCATAGTAATTTAGGAGTTATTGAAATAGCTATTTTATCCTACATAATTGATTTTAGCTATAGCAGTATATTTTGCAGGTTTCACTACCTACTCAAATAAAAATTCAGATCTCAAAAGGACACATTTCTTTGTTTGTTTTATATTTCAATACGTATCAAACCAATAATAAATATCCGTTAAAAATAGTGGAAATTTTAGCATCATTTTTCTAATCTCAAATACCGGTCTTTCATGTACTTGACTGTACGCCACTGATATATTAATAAATTTTTAAATTAGAAAATATACTTTTAAAGCAAATTATATATTTATTTTCTGACAGAACCGTAAATGAATGCACTATTCATATGAAAATCAAGTTTAAATACGTAACACTGCATCATCGGTCAGCCTAAGAACAAAGAATTAATTAATTTTGTATTTAAAAGGTCATTGGTTTAAATATAGATTGTGTCAACGAGACAAAGAACAAAAGCAAGAGTCGTATATAAAACTTGTCAAAAATGCTCCAAATTACCTTCAGATTTGTTATTCTGCATTCTACATTCGATCGCTTGTTTCACGTCTCGTGAAAGCTTTATAACTGGTCGGTCAGCGAGTAATTAATTCCTTGCCGGCCGACCCAGAGCGAGAGCTATATAGAGTAAGTAAACGAGGGACAGATTCATAGAAATACATTTTAACCAGTACATTTATATTTGTACTAATGAAAATATAATTAATCTGAAAGAGGCTATTAAGATTAGATGCTGCTATAAACTGTCACTTGACAGGCGCGAAACGCCGAATTAGATAATAGTTGTAAGGCGACACAACACCTGTTAATGAAATGTTCATATAAATCAATTATTTCATTTTTTAATTAAATTATATTTATACTATACAGTCAGTTTGAAGCTATTCATTTTATCATTATTCAAGTTTACGCCCCTTAGCTCTAAAGCACACGATACGGATTTATGTTCTATATACTTATCATTACTCCGATTGATTAATAAATATAAAAAATATAGTAATAATTTTATTATCTATAAATTTGTTTGAAATATAAACAGGATTACAAACACAAACTTGCCATCTCTTTCGCAATTATGAATAATGATGAAATGGATAGCCCTCGAACTGACTGTGTTAACGCAAATAGGGTATAGTGAAAATATAATTTCATTGGAAAATACTCATTTATTTAACGGTTTCGAAAATTTCATTTGCTGTTCAAACTCAAACCTAACTTGATTTAATAAAAACTCTAAGACTAACTATAGTTTTTCAATTTTCATTAAAATAATTATTTTAAGTTAGGTTTGAGTTTAAACTGAAAATATACGCTTCGTAACTTAAGTTTCATATATATTTTAGAGTAGTATATAATTTCACTAGCACCTATTAGTTTAATTATATTTTTGCTAGTATAATATATGTATATATCTACCGGTAAAAATGTATTTGGATATTACTTTACTATAGTTTGTGAAAATATATTTATACTATTGAAAATATATATTCACTGAAAAATACACATTCACTGTAACATATGTATATACAAATAGTTTTAATCTATTAATAATTGGCTCCTTTCCACAAAAAAAGGACAATGTATATATAATTTGATTATTATTTTTCTACATCATTGTAATTAAGATTAGTTTATAAACAATGTAAAAATTCAACGAATAGTAATTTGAACAAAGATGAGTTTAATATCAATATAAATATGATAACGTAAGACTATACGCACAAAATATATTATTTGTCGGATTCGTAGTAAAACTTATCAACATGTTTGTAAATCCTAAAGTTCAAGAAAATATTTATTTGTGTAACGTTGCGGCAAGATCATTCCTACGAGCCCCACTCCTGACCACTAAGCAAGATAGTTTGCTCGTTGGTATTGATTAAAAAAAATAATGTGAATGTGTCGCTTCAATAAAAACAAACTTCGATTTTCAATTTGAAAAAAATCAGCCATGTCCCTTCAAATGTAAGTTTATAAATATGTAGATTATGTTTCGTTTTATTAACTCTTCAGCTGTGAAGTTTCGGTTTTTCGCACTTATGCGTAACGATACGCTCGCGAAATTACACCATTATCCGAAACGAGGCAAAGTGTTTAGGTTGACAGGCGCTAAAAGGCCAGAGCCGAATTCGGAGCTCATAATTATGCATAATTTCGTGACCCTCCGAGGAGCGATATGGGCTCCTAAAAAAATCGTCGGCCTCTTTGAACCTCTGGCCAACAGGGTCACAAAATACGAAAGCGTATAATGCTCTCGTAATATTTTTAATTGAAATTCCAACGCCCTTAATAGACGCCCAGTTTGTGGGTCGAATGAGGATATTAAAATGAAAAGTTGAGAGGCACTGTAATTATTTTAAAATAATACAACTCAATAAGGATTGTCTTATTTAAAAAAAAATATAAAAAATTAAACTTTATACAACTATTAGATACGAATATTTATATTATGATATACTGGTTCAGTGCCAGTTCACAGTGAGAGATGGCCAGGGGTCGCCAAGTCGAGGTCAGGGGTCAACAGCCGAATCCGAGCGCCAGCCAAAAACCGATTCGATAAAACCGTCTGCTCAGGAAGTTGCCAACCAGACACATTTGCTCTGTCATGAATATCGATTGTATTAATATAAATTAGAAGTTGCATTGAAAAATCGAACATACTGACCCTGTGGCTTGATATCGTCGGGTCAAGGCTGATCGTTTGATCTTTGTGTTCTGAGAATGATATCATGGTTGATTTATTTGAAAAAGATATTCGATGTCGCAAACATTTTGATTCAAGAATAATATGTGAGTCATATATAAAACGATAAAAAATAATAATGAGGCTATTTATTAACAAAACATTGCGACTATTATTTTTTCAAATAACTCAATGTTGCAGCAAAAATAATGGTAAAGGATATTCAATCAATTGATACTGTTTAAAACATCCTAAAACAAGGATCAGAAGACTTTTCTCGAAGTTATTTGAAATAAATAAATAGTATACATACTACATACATATTTGTAAATCTACATACATAGAATAGGAAAAAAAGTGAACAATGACATCCGTAAAATTAATAGAACATTAGACTTTAAGGTAGAAATAAACACCATTGATTTAGCGGATTAATAAAATTAATTTAGTGTTACGTACTCTGATTTATAATATACATATGTAATATTATATACATAAATCTAATATGATTAAAACGCAATTATTTTGTTGTAAATTTATGAACGTATGTTTTATAGTGAAGTAATCAGTGAAAAGAAGTGATTGATTTTTTAATCATCCGTGTGAACGATGCGATGAATCGATAATGTAATCTTGATACTTGATACTGAGAATAATAAGGTACTGTTGCCTCGTGAAATCCATTAAAGATCATCACAAAGAAAACGATTCACATGTTAAATATATATAAGGGATGGTAATAAAGAGGCTGATTTACTCATTTACAAATCATTCGTCCAATCAATTGCTCCTCCCGGTCCTTAACATTAGAACTATTATTTATAAAATAGTGAATGGAAAATTCAAAAGCGTATTGAATGACTAAAGCTGCGATGTAATACATGCAAAACAATAGATTCTAATACAACTAAATTTCATCTGGATTAATTTATTAATATTCTTTACAGCACAAAATGAAAAAATATTTCAACTGGCTTCTAACTACAGTTAATTGTCCTCCATTATTCTTCACTTTCTGATAGATCAGCGAATAAAATAGTGAAGTTAAATATTTTAAATTAATATTCCAATCCTTATTAATTTAAAAATACGTATAGGGCATAGCAGCTTTACGGCAATTCACCCTGTATCAAAAAAAGCAATACATAAATGAACTAGCTGTCAGTCTTTCACTACTGCGAGGTACCGCAGCTAGCAAGTGTGTGTAAATACCGGACGCTCAACTTTATATGTTATTCCGTTTTTTTTAAATATTTTTTTAGTATTTAATTGGCAACATTGGATATAACAACAACAATATATTGTATCTATTTTACATATTTTTTTGTATACTTTTATTGCTATTTATCATTCAGGTTAGTTCAGCTAATAATACGATTTAAAATCTTTTTCTACAAGCAAAACCATAATTTTATTTATTTTAATACATGTGCAGGTTTATGCTTATGCATCCTCCATTGAGAAAAAAGCATACATAAATATAATATTAACCCTTTGCACTCCAAAGATATTTTTAAATGTTACTTATCAAGCCATTTTCAGTGATTTATATTTTGAGTAATACAGGGGAGGGAGGATTATGTTTAAATGTATATCTAAAAGGGGTTTAAAATTATTATAAATCTTTGTTGTGTATATTAAATATTTTTGTGACAAAATATTTTTTTTAAATTAAGTGTGATACTTTTTAAAACAATCCCTTGAAATATATTTTTGTGTATGTTTTCACAAATTTTGCAATAATTTTTTTTATCAATTTCTGCGATGCTATTCCTCAAATTTTGATTGTAACCTGCTTTAATAAATATTCTAAATAATATACCTAAAATATCAATAAATTAAAAAAAAAATTACCATAAAATGCATTCTGGAATGAAAAGATCGTAACCAAAAAGCTTCCATATTCAGAACATAAATGATTCCCATATTTATGAATTTATAATTTTTAATCTAAATTACTAATATAACAGTCATAATCTTCACTTCACGCAAATTCATTTTCGATAGCTTGAGATATCCTTCTGGACTATCTCCAGATTGTAAATATTTCCTACCAGCACTCGTTGACGCGACTAGAGGGAATCATATCTCAACATACCTTGTAATTTCGAGGAAAATAAATATGTATAATATTTACTTTTTTGGCCCTTTTATATTAAATGTAAGTCGGTTGAATTACTTGGCCACCAGACCAGAGAAGCATGCTTTAGGGTACTACATACTAGGAGATTATACAAAGCACACAGTGCATTAGACCTTCACAATTGATCGCGTTTCGCTAGCAAAAAGTAAGAAATTAGAATTACGAATAAGTAATAATCAAAATAAATTTGTAGCAATTGTGTTTCCTATATTGAACATGTTGACGACGATTCGAAAAGTATAATATGATTCAGGGTGCTCACTACCAGCTATGGCACAACTGTAAACCATTTTATAGAATATTTAGATTAGCGATCTGATTAATCGTGCTAATGTTATTATTATACTCTAGATTTAAAAGGTATGATAAAATATTTGCAGAATAAGCGCTCCATCAAAGTGTACTAGGGTAATCGAAATTTAAGTATTTTAAACTATTTTTTAACTGACGTGCAACTGTGAATCACTATGATACTCTAAAAGCATCGAAAAAAGTAACACCATCAAGATAATCAGTATCATTGAAAGCGAACTCATCCGAACCGTAAAACTGGCACACAATAGTTGTATCCCCGCGAGCGAAACGCGCATCTGCTCGTTCCAGAACAAGAGTTTTCACTTTTAGTACACGAATCGACAATTAACAGTCACAAAAATCACAAAGGATCTTATGTCTGTGACTCCGGAGTGACAAATTGCCGGCGTCTATCAAAAGAAAGACACGCCACATTCCTATAAGGCGGCACGAAACATCACACACTTTTGTGATTTAAAAAAACAAATACGCACTTGATTAATATATTAGTGACAGGTGTAAAAATATCGCATGTATGTAATAAAAAAAAGATTGGGGACCGCTGGGCGCATTGACGAGCGTGCGTGAATTCTTCATTCAGAAAAAAAACATTAGCATTCGAATGCTAGTTTGGCGGAGATAATAACTGTCAAACTGTGGGTTAGTATATATGTATTTAAAAATTGAAATTTACATAGAAAATATTATACGCTACATTTGTAATATTACCAAATTAACAATTTGTGACAGTAGTTCTTGAAATTTTTGCTGTCACAACTCCTTTTGAAGAGTTTTTACGAACCATGCCTCTCATGATTCCGATTTTTTTTAGTCTCTGGATTAAATGAAATGTGACTTCTTTTTAATATAATATTTAGAAGACTAGTATATGAAGTTAGCATTTTGGAGGAAATTTTATTGATGGCTTTGTATATAAGATTTTCAGTTAAAGTAATTCAATTTTGTTTTTCAATCAAGTCCATGATTTTAAAATCAGTAGCTTTTGTAGTAGTAAGTAGTGCTTGACAGAAAATAAATTCTGCTTTAATGCACAACGAACAGTTGCATTTAGTTTTATCAGTACATCTAATTGAGTCACATTCTTGAGTTTCTTTTAAAACTTGTGGATCAATTATTTTTGTGAAACATCTTCGACCATCTATTGTTTCGCTAATTATGTGAGGATTTTTTAGCTTTGGTATTACATACATACATATATGGCACTTTATTTAATAATCTTAAAAAAGTGAGTTTCATATAATTCCGAAACCCAGCATATGAGTAGAGTTGAGTTTTTCTGTACCAGCACCATAGACCGATGGTATAAGTCGGCGACTAATACCTGAAAGACACGGGTTTGATTCCCATATGAACTTAAGTATTTTTGAGATAGGAATTAATGCTTATTAAATAATTATAATTCAGGAAAAATAATCATCACAGATTATTTTTCTTATATTATATATAACGGATAAACATCGTGATGCATATTGAAAATAAAAATCAAGCTAGTTCATGCATACTGATTTACAGAAAGGATTATATATTTTACATTTACATTTTATGTCAGAAAATTCTACAATATTGAAAGAAATTTTACAATTCGTTCATTTAGAATCAAATTGTAAAAAAATTGTAATTCCACGTTTTTTAAAGTTAAATGTTGTTACTTTGGTATAATACAGAAAAAAATGGTTTAAAAATCATTTGACCAAAGAAGTTATATTTTCATTTTTTTGGGTTAGTATAAAATGCTATACATACATTACACTATAAAAGATGTGATGTCTTAAATGAAAGATGTGAAAAATAGTATAATGGTTAATCTGTGATTTGTTTCGGTTTCTCAATTTCTCAATATACATTAAAAGCTCAGTTAAAAATGTTACAAAGCCTTAAATCACGATTAAATTTAATTATTTACAGACAGTAAAACTATACCCTTCAATGTTTTGTATTGGTCATTTTCTCGCCGTCAAAGGTCTTTCTTTTCGGTCTCGGAGGATTAAAAACCCATCAAAATTCCCATCGGCGGCTCCTCCTGATCCTCCCACCTGTCACACCTTATTCTCGTTCATTTCTCTGCATTGTCCCGATCAATGGACAGAGTCAAAGAAGCAACGTGATCTTGAACAAGAAACCGGCTCTTGTGAACCACCAGTTTGAGAAAAAGTCTAAAAGACGATCCATTCATACCATAAAATAGTGTGAAGACGTGATGATTTTTTATGAAACTGAATTTACATTCTCACGTTCGCGTATATTTTATTCAGTTTTTTTAAAGTGAAGATCTACTGCTCTTGAAGATCTCGATTATTTATTTTGTTATATATACATATACATATGTATGTTTATTTTACATCTTGAGACATGAGACACGACTATCTTATGCTAATAATATCATAGTCGATTGTGTTTGTATATCTCGATTATCTTATAGATCTTGGATTTGATTATATTTCCTCACAGTATAGATAATCGTGAGCCTATATGGACTGAGAAAGCTTTAAAATGTATAGATTTTTTTGCTAGACAATTTATTGTGTCGTTTTTAAATGCTGCTGAATATTGCAAAAGCAAAATACTTAGAATTTATCACAGCGAATAAATTTTTCCAAAACAAACTTGTTATACGGAAATGTAATCAAACTGTTAGTTGATAATGTTACTATAATGAAAATATAAAAATATGTTCCTTCCTTTAAGTTCCTTCTTACAATTTCCATTATTCAACAGTTAGTGCTATGAATGGAATGAACAGTAAATCGTTAACGTAAACTTGAGTATGAAATTTATAAAGCCTTTACAAATATTATTTAAACCTGAAGTGAAATTTAAATATCTGAGACTAATAAGCTTACTCTCCAAATGTGAGTTAATTATCTCACTACTCAAAGGGTTAATGATAAATGTATTATAGTATGTACTAGAAATAGTAATACACGGCTTAGGAAATATTGTATGAAGGTATGAATTTATATAATAATATTTCTAGGATAATCCCATAAAATAAACATATAGCTATTTTCTTTAATAAAATAAAGATACACCTTTGCGCATATTTAATTATAATAGTATTTGTAGTACCCATAATTAATGTCGTTTTTTTAACATACAGATTTTGAAATAAGGTATAACTTTGCTCTGTTGAGTAAACACGTATTTCCCAGTTTGTGTTTTGGCCTTTAAAAAAACCTTTTACCTAATCTGGCAATAATGGGTTAAATTTGGTCTTTAGAACAAATATCTACAAAGCTGAATGTTGTATACAATTCTTCTGACAATAAATGCAACAAAAATATTTCTATTGCATTTATTTTCAGATGAGAGGACACGATAATTGCCGTAATTTTAATATTATCAACATGAAACGTGTTCTAAAAATAGATATGCTAAATACCCCGGCTTAAAAAGTTCGTTATGCAATATAATAAGCTATTTTGTTTCAAAATGACAGCTAGCAATTTTTTTTTAAAATCAAAACATTTTTGAAAAAAATATTAGAGAAAAATATGTTTTAAAATAAAAATTTAAATATTTTTTAAAATGGTATATAAAAAATTTAGGTACAGTAAATTCATCGTAGAGAAAAAGAAATAAAGGTAAAAACGTTTAATATAAGAAAATAAAATTCAGGAAAAATAATTTTTCACGTTTTTGAGGGCACGATAACTGCCTTAGTTTTAATGACATCATCATGAACTAAGCCTAAGACTTGCCGCCATTTTTAAAAATGACAGCTATTCACAACATAAAAAAAATAATAACGTCGATTAAAAAAATTAATGAAAAAAGTAAAAAAGTATTTTTTTAATTAGAAATAAAATTAAGAAAATGTCGAGGACATGATAACTAAATTAGTTTTAATCATGTCGATGTGAAACTTGCTCAAAATTTTTTTTTTTAAATATCCAGTCTAATCAGCCATATTGTTTCTCAATGTTGGCTATTCAAAAAAAGGTATAAATTAGTAGAGATGAAAATTGTTAAAAATAAAATTAAAAATAAAGTATATATTTCTTAAACAATGATATATAAAAAAATAAATAAAAGAAAAATGTAAGGAATACAAAAATGTTTTAGAATAGTTATTTAAACAAAAAAGTTTGATATAAGCAAATAATCATTAATAATTTTGACTATCACGAAAACTTCCAGATCTAATTAATCAAGTAAGTTGAAGACTTATGAAGGAACAAGTTTGGCCAAGTAATATCCCAATGTTAAATTAAAATATCGTTTCAAACTACCACAACAGTTCTAAAATTAGTTCCCGAAACTCAAAGTCAGAATTAATATTCCATACGATTATAGTTTGTTAAGACGCTTTGCTACTATATTTTATAACAATTTTTAAGTGAACCTGTAAATTAATTCTTAGTAAAATAATGTATTTATAATTAATAATGTATCTTAATATGTTCATAAATTATTTACCATAAATGCAGAATGTTGTTAATATATACGTATTTATATATAAAACATATTTATTTTAATTAAAATATTCATAAAACAACTAAAATCGATTTGTAATATAAAATTACATATTCAATTAATTTATTGAATAAATATTATTTATTCAATCGATACTGTAACATATATTATACAATGATAATACGTTTATAGGTCGACAATTGGCCTGACAATGGACCAAATGTTGCACATTTTTTCATACATTTGTGTTCCACCATATGTACAGCGAAAACGACCCCTGAATTTGCACAATAAAAATAAACGCCCTAGCAGTTGGGGCTCCGAAAAATAGACACAAAAACATCCCTAGAAAAGCTTTTGTGGTGCATCTGCAATTTTTAATTCATTGTTGCATTAAAAAATCATCTGCCCTTCATTCGAAATTTGTTATGTATAATATATATAAAAAAAATTGGAGTTAAGTCACCCCTTGACGGTATTAGGGGTGAGATATGACGGATTAATTTATAAGCGATAATCATTACAATAATATTTCAAGTCAGAATAGAGAAAGCTAGGATGAAATTTTTTATATGGTGGCGGTTCGGGCAGTTGACGGAATATTTATTTTACAAAAATCGTGACATAAATAAACTTTAATCTTCATATCGCTGTTTAAATATGTAACAATTGAGTAATTTAGATATGAAAGGTAAAGTTTAAGAACCACTGGATTTACATATTGTGTGCGTCGGTTGCATCAATGACCACCGATGGTCAAAGGTGCAACGCACGCGCACGTGCATTAAAATCCCAAACATTCGATCGTATGCGAGATAAGATTAGACACTATTTCGTGTTGAACATTCCCGGTGCATTTCTCCAGCAACAAACAAACTTTAGGTGGGGCGGAGAAAAAATAGAGTTTAAATAAATATCTACAGATTAAATATTTACTGATGGATGCTCGGCTCTAGCACACTCATTTTTTCACTATTTAGATAGCGGAGATTCTCAAAATGTTAATTGGTACAAAAAAATTCAAGAGCTCAAGCATTAGAAAATCACGGAAACTACAACGTACACTAAAAACACATCAAACAGTTAATAAGGAAGCGCAGATTTCTCAAAGGTCTAAATCAGTCAGCGGAAGAGTAAGCAAATCCGCGACAGATGTTTCAGAACTTTTGTCTCTTCCACGTGCGTGATGGAGTGTCATCCAATTCTGGTCGCTTTCATCCAATACCAAAGAGGATGTGAACTCTCTATGCCCTCGGTTGAAATTGAAGTGAGGACACTCGATAATGCCATAATCGAAATTTGATATGGCGTGGCTGGTTAATGCAAAAAGTGCTTGAATCGTAATATCAAATTATAAGTTACAATAATAATATATCATACGCTATGGGCTATGAATTGTAATGTGAATTGGGTTTTATTCGAGCGGAAGGGTTAGAGTGCGGTCGGGTTAACGATCCAACAGGCAAAACATTGCCAACTGTTGCTGTAGTTAAAAAATGATGGCACAAAAACGTGCGCGAGGCGTTAAATTAAATAATTAGAGCGAGTGTGAAGTTTTACGAGCCATTGGACCAAAAAAATGATTAATTAGATTTTTTGTTACCGATTTAAAAAAATATGAACCCTTTGATTTCGTCAGGTTTTTTTTATATAATTTATATTAAATATAATATTGCCAATTTTTAATTTGCAAATTTTAATTTTGATTAGAGTTTCCTTAAGTCTTGCATATTTTAAAATCAAGTCAAGAGGCGTCTAGAATCAGAGCTAATTTTAATGACATTTTAATTATTCCATAATATTATTCTACACATATTTAATACTAACATTGTAAAATTTTAATTTGAGAATTTATCTTTAAATATACATTTAGAAATCATGCAAAAGACAATGGTTTGGTGCAATAATTAATATTATAAATCAGCAGAACACCCAGTATTGCACAATAGCCTTTCAAACTTTAAGAAAAAATATATAATGAAAACATAAATAAGCTTCAAAAAACACAGTATAAAAATCCAACCGTAAATTAAACTTTTAACATACTGCAAAAGTCACACTACTTGGCAACAAGCCCGTAAGTTTATAGAATAAAATATAATTTACACTGTTACAATATGCCGAAAATTGTCCGAAATTTAAAATGTAATCAATACCCACAACATAATGCGGTATTTCCCATGCTCTAACCACTCACTAGCCCGACCTTAATTAAACCTATGAGTATAGTTAACCATTAATATTCTAAAACACTTATCTTGAAGCAAACATTTGTTGAGAACGACCGTAAAATTATCAACGCCTAATACTATAACTTCATAACTGCGATAAAAAAAATACTCTAATTTATTAAAAAAAGCTTCGAGTTCTTATTTCATAAAATATTGAACTTTTGGCTAAATATTTTTTTAAGATTAATATCCTCGAATTGTCTCATAGGAATTTGGTCACCACATGTAGTATGTAGTTATTTTGTCACTTAATCGTCATACTCTAGAGCTAATTTACAATACACATATTCATAAAAAAATATATTTTGTACGTTTTAATGAATACAGTATATGTTTCATAGTAAATTAAAAATAATAAAACAGAAGAGCAACATTATATATTTTTTAGTGACACTTGCAGTAAGAGAGAAGTATCTATTTCAATTTTATCATAAAGAAAGATCGTTTAATATAATACCTTTTTTTATGGATACAGGAAGTTAATCTTTCCATGGATTAAAAAGAGCAACGGCTAACCGTTGATGGAGCACATCAATTTTCATCCTCAAATTTTATCTAGACAATACCGTTTATCGCGTCAAAAGCAGTAAATTTGTGTGGTTCGCAATTAAAATTAACTTCCGATGAAGTGAAATTTATCATTGTTCCGAAATTGCGCGCGTTTCCGCTCTATTTGCGCGCATCGCCATCAATCACGCCGGTGAGCGTGCTTTTGTCCCTACCGAGTGTAAAGGGTTAATGGACGAAGGTACAGTACGCCGCTTAATTGTTCGCGATTGCGGCAGACCAATGGAATATTTGAAAGCATTCACGACATCATTATGCTCTTTTATTCGACGAATAAAAGGCGACTATAGTCTATTTATTTTCAAGAGTCAGTGCGCAAGAACATTGTTTAACGCGGAAGCAAAATGTTCTCTTAAATTTCTGCCTTGTGCTTGGTCGTTCTCAATGAAACGATTGATCTTACGGCGAACGACCAATCACAGGGCAGAAATTGAAAAGCATGTTATGATTACGCGTTAAACAATGTTCTTGCGCACTGACTCTTGAAAATAAATAGACTATAGTGTTTGGTACATCGATCTTGTGGATAAAGCAAAATGCTATTTAAGAAATATGTACCTACATATGTACATATATATTTTGCTAGAATTTATATTATTTAAATTTTAGAATTATATGCGAAGAGAACTTACGATAATATATTTGGGTAGTGATATTTTCATAGCCATAGCACGAATTTTCAGTAACTTCCAGTATATGTCAGGCGCGTATGGTGCGATACATTCCCTTTCGCTCGCTAGCGTGTTAAGTGACGAGAGTGAGTGAGAAGAAGCGTGTGTACGGAACGCATGTAACGCACGCCCTCTCGTCACTTGAAACGCGAGCGAGCGAAAAGGAATGTAACCCCCCATACGCGTCTGGTATATGTAGGTAAAATAAAGATTTGATATTTTTATTATATTATACAACCTAACCTAACCTAAGTTTAAAAGATATTGTGTAAATGCTCAATTTATATTTATTTGTAAATATTTAAATGAAAACTTAATGCTTTTAATAAAGTTATTTATCTGTAAATCTATTTTTTGTTGTTGCGAGTTTCATATTAATTATTAATTAATCATCATCTGAAAGTTTTTTATGTTTGATAAGAAAAAGCTCAACCTTAGCATTTTGTTTAAATTAATATTTTTCTTGGAGCACATTGTACTCTAAACTATTTTACTTATGATTGAGAATTTATATTATTTAAATTTTTCATTATAAATAATTTTTACTTTAACCAACATAATAGCAATTTTCATTGGAGCGAAAATTTCCAAAATATATTTTAGAATTTGTAGAATAAAATTGGCACAATAGAATAAAATTGGCAAATAGAAAGTGACAATTGAACAAATATGCTTCGACAAACAAGTATCTAGAAGAGATGAATGAATATTTCTATATTTTTTAACCTTCATTAAAAGATTAGTATTAAAATTACCGTCAAAAAGAAGGAGATACACAATATAATTTGGAAATGGACTACAAAGAGAAACAATCATCTAAATGCCCGGAAAAAATATTTCAGTGTTTGGAAAAAATAGTAAAATACAAAATAATAATTTTATAGTTGTGTGAGAGTTTCTAGATGATCACTTAGTAGAAAGTAACTATCGAACAAAGCTTTGAAAACAAAAACTCCAGCGAAATTCATTTTGCAATATAATAATCACGTATACTTTCAAAATCTTGATAATTAGCTTAATAAAAACTACTAAAGCAAGTACCTTAATTTATTTATAATTTTCATTGCATCCATCAGACATGGTCGCCTTTAAATAACCACCCGTAAGTAATAATATTATTATACATAGGCGCTGTCATGGATATAAATATACATTCTCTCTCATTCATCCAAGCATTGTCCAAGAAAACGTATAAAATATTTGACACCTTCTCACATCTGACCCCGATCAATACCAAAAATAAGTAAAAAACAAAGAGACGCTTTTACAACTTTGCTAATTTCTGCTATCTATTTTGGATTAACTTGGACTCTTTATGATTTAAAACTATATCCCGATACTGGCAACTTCATTTTATCTGTATATTTATTTGTATTAAATCTTCCATTGTAACCTGACAGGCGTAAGCCCAATGCGTTACAATGGGCAAAGCTGTACCAACTGAATAAAAGTAAATATTACTCACAAGACAAATATATATTATATACATATATATTATTAATTATAAATTATTATGTAATATATAATTTATAATCAATAGATGTCAGATTTTTTTAAATAATAACCGCTGCCGGAGCTCGAACGCGCAACTTCAGAATAACTAGTCTGAGATGTTACGGACTTCGCTGTTCCGTCCTTAAATATATCTGTGATTGATTGATTGACAAACACTGTTTACACATATCACATTGATAATCATCTCATATACAACCAACCTTCTGTATTGCGGGACCAAGAGGGATAGTTTCGCAGAAACAGTGCAATTTAAAATTAATGTTTTCCTGTGTATAATTAAATAAAACTCATCCAAAGGAAATGAAATCTCATTTTTATTAAGTGAAATAAAATTACTTAGATCTTGCAGGAGAGATGAAATTATAAGAAAAAGTATAAGATTGCGTAATAATATCGATGGGTTAGGAATTCTAGAACAAAATAATTAATTTCACGTCTTGCGAACAATGAGCTTTACTGAGAGATACACCTCTATTAGTACTAAAAGGTCGGTGCCAAATGCAAAAAATGTGGTATGAACAATTACTAAGTATCCCCGGATTTAGATTTCTTAGAACATTCATGTTGCCAATTTGTATAATTAATATTTGTGCAATAGAACCGTATGTCAAATAGCTCTTTTTTATGAATTAAAAGAATGCATCAAATACAGGATCCAGTTACATATTAATACCATCACATTTATAGTTTAGATTATATTTAAGGTATTTTAAGATAATTTCAAATTAAACAACAATTTTTAATTTGATCAATACGAGGCTTGTTACGTATTAAATAGACGGATATTTGAAAGAATGACATGAATAAATAAACACGTGGGTAATGGAAAAAGATTTAACACATTACATCTGGTTATTTTAGAGCTAGATAGATAAATAATTATCAGCTATATAAATCATATAAATACGAGCAATGTTATATGTCAGTGGTTCGCATCATAAAAAAAAAATATTTTTCTAAGACTCCTAACAAAACTAGGCCGAACCGGTACAAAACAATACAATTATCCAATTGTAACTAGTTCATCTTGTTATTGTTTATTTTTTTGCGCCCTAATTAATTCGTCCATCAAAACTAATGGACTATATTGCTTATTAAATTAAATTAGATAACAGTTGTTAATTAATTAAAAAAATAATACAGTAAACATTCTAAGGGCGTCGTATTACAAAATTATCTAAACGTATCACATTCACTTCCTCGTTCAAGTGTAGGCAACATGTTTACACACACATACCCGTAATTTGAGAAGCACAATCATAAAATGTGCACGAAATACCTGAACGATAAGAAAAGAAAACCAGACGGGTATTTGGAGTCAACTTTACAAACACCAGATGGCCTCGGTATCTTCCATGGCGCGGAAGTTCATTTTGAGGAGTGTATGTATGTAAACTTTGGTCAGAGAGAGATTCTCAAACTTTACAAAAAAAAATGGAATGCAAGTACCGCTTTTACGATAACCATAATTGTGGTATTATTGGGAATCAGGAATGTATTCACGCCCCAAGTAATGATAGGACAGACTTGTTTTGGGTCAATCATGCGGGACCCATATAAGTCAAACTTTTCGGGTTGAATAATAATAGTTTAACAGCTCTGTTTTATAGTTTGATGTGTTTTGGTTCGTCTACATATTGACGGACAACAATCAGGCGGTTAAAAATAAACCGATTGTATATATTACTCACTGAAGGCGCAGATCTAGTAAATGTTAGATGTGTAACGTAGTAAATTAGTTTTGGACACTCACCTGAAAAAAATAGAAAGAACATACATTAGTTAATGGATAAATAAATCGATGTACAGCTAACTGCTTTTCGAGGAGCAGTTAAATTATACGGTTTACAAAGGAACGGTTAAGTTTTCTCGGTTTGGCTTAAAGTTTCTATTTTGACACGAAGGCAAAGCAAAACTTTACAAATGCAAATTTGTTTTCAAGATGCAATTTTCTGGTCTGTTACATCGTCTCTTAAATAAATATATAAGTAATTTATTTATTATTTACTATTTCATTCATAAAAAAACATTTAAACTTTTAACCTTTGATTAATACTTAAGCTCTTACATTTCCACGATATCGGAGATAAACAATCAAAGCCAAACTCTATACCTCAATAACAATCTCGGAATTAGTCATAATAAACGATTCATCTGAATTCAAAACAACAGATTTGTGAACTTTGTACCATATATTTATAGAACTTTAAAACCTTACATCTAGTACACACAAAACAGAAAAACAGCTTTTACCCTCCGCATCAGCTATCTTAATGTCATCTTACTAAATCCCATGTCGAAATTTATTACACACGAGACGCTTCTATGTTATGTAGATATAATCTATTTCAGTTCAAGCGTTCCCTTAAGCATGTTTGTTTAACCACCCCTGAAAGTTTTAATTATTTTTACATTAATATACATACACTTTGAGAAGCTTTACAGTTATTGTAATGACATAATGACGACCAAAAACTGACCACGAAAAGTAATTGGAGATAAAGATATACATACATACATACACGAAGGTTAATTACAGTGTGTACAAAAAAACTCAGTGCAGTTTGACTTAATGTTGAAATCGCATGATCGGAACATCGGAACTGCTATCCAAATAAAAATACAAGTGTTTTTATATGTGATTTATAATATTCATCAATGCAAATGAATAAACTTGTATTTTTTAAATTTAAATACTTATCAATAATAAAAATAAAATAAACACTCATGTGAGTCAATGAAGATAAAAACTCAAATTTTGGTGTCAAAGCTCATTAAACAATTTTAATCCATCAGTAAGAAAAAAATATTTTATTTAATTATTAATGATTTCTAATTTTATTTACAATTAATGGTTAATTAAAAATATTTAAATTAGTCTTTAAAAATGTAAATTTAATATCTAAGGTTTGAGAGGTGCTGATGTAAAATATTCCCTCGCTGAATGCACCATTGTCTCGAGCTTATGCATAAATTGCGGTCCACGACTTTGCGAGGTAATAATTAAGACTTGCATTTTAAGATGACAAGAGCGAGAATGATTATTGGGTGTTTAAAATTTAATGGATACTGCGAAAGTTTGCGGTGTGAGCAAAAATGGCAGTTCAGTGTAAATATGATGAGACTTTTTATTAGTCGTTAAATATTAGATACAAGCAAAGCGCATGAATGAAAACTGCCATAAAAACAACCAGCGATGCTCATTTTATTATACTTACATAAAAACATACAAAGATCGTTGTTAAAAAACTAGTATTTAATATTATGGCAAAACGTTTGCTTTACGATGTACAATTATTTAAACAGTAACAATATTTCTTAGAATCGAATTTCTTAATTTGTATAACTATATATGTATGCATATGACATATTTTTATTTTATTTATAAGGATATATTTTTTAAGGCACAGTGTAACATCGAGTTGTTGGAAAATTTGAAGAGATTCTTAATCGAACATTTTGCTGAGTTTGCAGTTTCACAAATTAGTAATTTATTTTTAATATGTCATAAGTTTGAGCCGCAAAAAAAATTATACAGTTTTATTAGATTTACTTATTTGAATTGGTTTATCTATATGAGATATTTCGACATTATAAAAATTAAGTACAGATTTTAATTGTGGATCAAATATCGACATCGAAAAAAGAAATTTTATGAGAAAAAAATATTGTGACGCTTTTGTCTTGTAATAAAGCAGCTATAATATTTTTGTACGGTTTAATTAAGAAATCGCTCATAAACATTGTAAGTTACAAGGGTCCTAAAATGTAATTCTGTTATTAAGGATTTTAAAAATGTATTGGTTTCAAATAATTATTTTATTGTAAGAGAAAGGCATCAAAATATATTCGCATTACAACCAAACAAAAATCATTTTTGACACGACCCAATTATATCCTTATGTGAGGTTACCACAATAAGAAGGAAATTTAGGATATTTATTAATAATAACAAATGGCTACATTAAATAACATTATTTTAATAGAAAATAGCGGAAAACGAGTATTCATATAGGAATTAACAACAGGTCTGGGGTCCAGCCGTACCCCTGTTCGAACAGAAAACAATTTTTCTATACGCGGATGATAAGAACATGTTTTTATTTATAAACAATTATATTTTTTGCAAAATTTAACTTTTGCTTAAACTAAATACTCAAAATTATTTTTTATTATAAATTTCTGATTTAAATTTATCCTTTGCTGATTTTATTTGTTTTGTGAAGTAAAAATGTATTTTTTATGAAAAAAAGTGTAGTTTAAAACAATATTTTTTTTATGATTCTATGATTTAATTCAAATAATATTTTTTATAAATTCAAATAAATAAATTTATAATAGTTTTATGTAGTTACTAAGGCATTTAATTTGTTTGTATGATCTATTCGAAACTGACAGGAAGCGTAGGGTTTGTATTCGGTTTGTGAAGAACTATTACACCAGAATACTTCTACGCGATTAGAAAGTATAAACAAATACAAGACGAGTTTATAATGTATCAAAAATAGATTCTAGCAATCTATGATAGGATTTTTAACCTTTTCAACGCGAAGCCTTCTAGGACGGGCTTCTCATATCACATATTTTTTTAACGTGTTTATATTTGATATAAAAATCTGAACTTATTATTGAACAGTTTTATCAATATTACTTAAATTATTTAATGCAGACAAATATAACGCATACAGTTCTGTATATGCGCTAATGAAAATTCACAAGTGTGTAGTGTAAAAATATTTGTACGAATATTTTTAAAAGGTTTATAACCACTGACCATTTTATAACGCCGCTACAAATTTTAACACGCAAACTTGCATTATTTTTGCTTAAGTAATAAAAGAAGACACTCAGATAAGAAAGCAGATGTTTAAAAATATGCATACTTATTCGGAAGATCGAAAGTAATTGAATGACGAAGTAATTTTTCGCGATTTTCTATTACTCTAACCGGCCGGCGGATTTATCTTTGCTTTAGTGGTCTAAGAACCTGCTCCGATATGAAGATATTATGCATGGGAAGCAGCATAATGAAAATAATTTATGGATATATTTTTAAAAAGATTTTTTTATATTGTTTTTGTGAATTAGCAACAGCTGTTATTGATAATTGTCGCACGATTATTATTGACAGCCGAAATTTTTTTGTTAAAATAATGGGAAAATATTAATTCTGAGCTAAGCTCAGTTAAAATTAGCTGAAATTATATGATCAAAGAAACTAGACATTGATATCATTAATTGAATATTTGCAAAATCCATAATCTTTCATTAAGCAAAAAAATAATAACTGGAAAAAGAAATTATTCGCAGATTATTTAATGGCTTGACGTATTTTAAGGACCCTTGGCGACTCCATTAAAGCATTAGAATCCATCGAAGAAATTGAAAATTTATCATTAGCACAACAATTAGAGTAAGAAATTTATTTCAAACTTGCAAAGAGTAGTGTGAGAAAACCAACATCTTATGGATTAATAGAGAAAGAATTCAAAATAATTAGGCAAGAGAACAAATAATTTACAGTGCCTTGTTGTCGATTAAACCAACATCAGCACAAAACGAGAGGAATTTTTCCATGGCCGAAATTTTTTTAAGAAAAAACTGTAACGTTCTAATATATGTTACTTACATTAAAATTTAAAAAAAAATAGCTAGTCTGATGAAGTATCAGCCGCGCTGGACGAACACTCACGCAAATTTAGCATCGCGGCGAAAAGGTTAAGGTTCTGCTTTTAACGACATCCCGGTCCTGTTATCCGTCATATTAAACATGAAACGATCAATCGTGTTTTGATCCTATAAGCAGCTTAAATACAGAAAAGGTCGAGTACATAACGAAACGTCTCTAATCCCAACTCTAAAATTCATTAAAGTGTATCTCTACATATTAACCAATAAAGTACGTTTACTGCGTTTTATGCAAACATTTTTTTTCACTCGGGACTCGGAATGCTATCCAATTTATTCGTAACGATCCAATTGTACATACAATACGAGTGTGACGTTATTGTTTTTTTTCGACCAACTCTTTCATTGTTTCGCAGCGGAGCGCTTTTATTATTGGCCTCAGAAGCACTTTTGGAACACCCTGTGTTTTACGTGACGCACACACCCACACATGCCATATTATATAATGCGTAATGTGCGGGCACGTGTAAGCATAACAAGAACGCCGTAAAAACAAAGGAGCGAGTGTCGCAAACGACCGGAAGCCTTTTAACCCCTTCCGGTTCAACCCCTTCGACGCCGCAGATCTGCGGGTAACAGTGTATCGTAAATGCATAACGATATGATTAATCCAGACGTGATGGGTTAACACTTTTATGTTAAGCGATCTGATATTGTGCTGAATGATCATCTGATTGGAAACAGTGTAAGCATTATAATTATTATTTTTAATTGAAGCAATATATTTAGTAACATGAATGTTGAATAGTATACTACCCTTTCTCACACACATATGAACAAATCTATGTACACGTCCACAATACACCATATAAGGCCAGTGTTATTCATTGGACATGTCATCGTAGGTGCACTCGCAACGCAATTACTTTTCGTTCGGTTCACAATCGCAATATATCTGCGGATCGGACGATAAATAAAACGGCCGACTGTCGCGTGATTCAGACCTGATATATATCAGGGGTACGAAAAAATAATGATAAAAACTACACATGCAAGTAGCATAAATCTGACCATCGAACCGGTAGAACAATTAGCGCTGTGAGCACGCGAGTTGAAAGCCACTGCGGTCCCTAAGCTCGTGTAAAATTGTCGACAGATTTATATCTGACTATCTGTATAAAGGTGGCTTTATACATAAATGTTGTATTTATTTTATATTTTTTTTAAATATACGTGAACATAAAAATGAAGCATCTATACGATCAAAGTAGGAGCAACTAGTTTTATCTAAACTTCGAAGGCGCTTTTTTTATTTGGCGTAAGCTCTGCTAGATGCAAGTTCAGAAAATTGAAAATTTTTCGTATGGCAGCATTATATATGATCGGGAAAATAGGAGGAGATCAACGACCCTTTACTCAAACTCCTCAACAAATCAACGGTAATTTAAGACAGAAATGGAAGTTCATTTTCATTCATTTATAAAATATCTAGTTTTTTGTCTGGTTTCGCATAAATCCGACAACAATGGAATTTTATCTGATCGGAAAAACGATTGCGATGGTTGATTATTTCAAACGCGTCATATTATTTCGTTATTAGTGTTATTTACAATATATCCTGTTTGAGCTTTAATTGTATACAACAAGAAGTTATTATACTTAACACTATACATGCCTCACGGATACACGAGTAAACTTCACCACGGGACGGAAACTTGTTTTAAGAACTAATAAAAAATATTTTGTATTAATATAATTTTAAATAGATAAGCACACACGCACAGATACGTCCGACGGACACCAGAACAGATCTGTTCGAGCTTCGTAACACGCATAAACTGTCTGAACGCGCACATCAGCCTTAAAATTAAAAAAAGTTTGTCTGATATATTTTTCGAAAGATGCTATAATATGTGCTGGTTTTTTCTGTTTAGAAGTAATTTCTTAAGAATGGACAAACAAAAAGCGCACACACGTGAAAACGTGGTGCTCGGATCTGCCTGTCCGTGTCCGATCCATTTGTATTTAGCACGGACAACGGACAGACAAATCTGTGTCTTTTCTCACCACACACGATCGGATTTTTCCGCCAGGCACCCGCGAATAGTAGATCTGTCTGATATGTCCGCGAGTGTATGGTAAATTATTAAGGTATAAGACATTATGTTTTTATATTTAAAAATTACTTCAGTTATATATGTAAATATATAACTATCTGGGGTACCTCAAAACAGTGAAAGATCGACCGCCGTACATGTACGGCGATACTTCTCAAAGGGTTAATAATAAGAAATCTATGATCGATACACTGATACTGTAAATATTACAAAATTTAAATATATGATCATATATTGAGATTTGATTTTATTTTTGGATGTCAAAACATTGGTTACAGTAACGTGTAAGTATAAAAATATGATATTAATCAATGAGAAAGTGATTACATATACATGTAAACATATCTAAGTTTTCTAGAAAATGTTAAAATATGACATTTATCTATGTTGAACGCTCAATGATTTATTAAAACTCATTTTTACAATAAAAAATCTATATCATCATATTAAGATGAAGAATCATTTTGATACATTTATATATTTTTAAATATTACATCTATGTGAACAATTTTTGTTTTGATGAATTGTCAATAATTTTCGAAAAAAATTGTTTCTTAATATATTATCCAAAAGCTGTTCTTTACATAATGTCATAATCCATACTTTTGAAACAAGTTAATAAAACACAAGACTCATAAATAAAGATGCGATCGTATATTTTATTTTCGCGATAACTCTTTGAATTCGCATGAATTTCGCAACGAGCATTTATTTCATCGTTTTCCATCTTCACAATATTTATAATCGGCAAAAGTGTGATAAGGGTTCTATGTATATGTATGTTTGTCGGACCCTATCGCCCTTCGTTTTATCATTTCAGCCCATGAATTATTGAAGGGTCTGAAATTTCAGGATATAAATGCCGCGACAAAAACGTAGCATAAATTTGCATATCTTCGAATACATTACATCGAAGGGAGTGCATTATTTCAGAGCTAATAAAACACTGGCAAACGAGTCATGGAGAGTTATGGCTTGCTTTATAACGCTAGTATTAAATAATATTTATTGACGCCGCATTGAAATAAACAGCGCAAGATTATGAGCGATCATAACATGGATTGCGATTTTAACGGCCATCTAAGTTACGTTTTATGTTACCGTGAATAGTAAATCTGTGTCCATGAAGAGTTAAGGGAGCGTTAAATTGATCAGATTTATAATATTCGCACACGCGTGATGATATATTTATATGTATATTTATTACTAAGAGTTGTACCTATGATCTTTCAACATATGAAGAAAGTTATCTAAATTGTATTATGCTCAAAGATGCCACAAGAATTTCAGATATGCAAAGTAATAACGATAAAATTCAGGGATATCGAATTAACCCTTTAACGCCCGTTACACGTCAACGGTCTGGCGATTCGCACCTGTCGGTCATGGTCGTGTTTTACCGCTGTCGTGTGCCATTGTTTGCGACCCTAAAACCATTCAAATTCGAGCATAACCCGTTTGTGTCCGTTAATGCCCCCTTTGAAATGTAGAGAGCGTATTTGCCGCCTGGATTACCGGATTGGAATCGACAATTTTTGAGATTATCATATATAATTTTCCTATTCAAAAAAAAATATTATATGGAGAAAGATTTTAAATCCTGCAGTAGATTTTAGTGGAACTAATATAACTATATAAAATATATTATCAAAGTTTAGCGGTAAACTTATTATAACAAAATATTTTTATAGCTCCAAGATTTTCTCTTGCCAATGAATTTATATAATATGTACTTATTGGCAATCTGTATATAAAATGTAGTGTTCCCACGACAAGGAGAGAATATATGTACGTACTTATGTATTTTGCATGAAGTAATTAAAAAATATATTGTACGAAGGATAAAGGTTAAACCGTCTTTGACAATATTAACATATTTCACCGCCGTATTCCATCACATACTAATAATCCTAAGATTAACAAGACATTAAGGTACCATTATCGTCTCGGATTGGCCTAGTAAATTTGATCATTAATCAACAACTTCTGCAATTTAATTACATCAAAGGGCGTGCGGTACCGTTTTTGTATTCGGAAGTTTGAGAACATAGTAAATTAGATTTTTTTGTGATTGATAATTTGGTATAACATTCAAACATATTGATTAATCACTATCATTTATATATACACTAGAATCATACCCGTTGAAAAATCAACATATATATTATATAATCATATATGTAAAATTAATATGACCTTTATTTTTGTTTTCATCATATGTGTACTTATATTTTCTTTGTTTATTATTGACATCTCATACATGACTATTTAGGTATCATAGAATAAATTTCTGATTACTCTATTTAATAAAATTTGTCACCAGACTTATGTGGTAAATATTTTTTTTATTTTTTACACGTAACATTTCGTGTCTTATATAATGTTAAAACTTTACTTAAAAAATATTATATAATTTTATTTATCGTTTATAATACTATATTTTTTAAATATTTAATGTACTTGTTTTTAATTAGGTGTAAAAATATCTATTATTTTGCATTATTTTTTAATAAATCACTGAGTAAGTTAATGTGTTTTTTTTATTTATATGATAGAAAAATAGTTTTTAAGAAGAATTCTGAAAATACAAGCCAAAAAGTTTTAAATTATTATAATGTGTATTTTAAAAAAATCACAATCTAATATTTAAACTAATATTTTTATACTTTTAAAATATTAAATCGCGTCACCTGTTAACCCTTTAAGGTCCATATACTTATTTTCAATTTAATGTGCAAATATCTGTTTTTTTGCTCTCTTTTCTTGTAAATCACTGTACAACTTTATGTGTTTTCCTGATTTATATAAAAAAAATCTTTAGAAGACTTTTTAAATTATAGATCATTAAAACAAATATTTTATCTAGAACATTTCATTATATAAACTATTTAAACCTTATCACTTGGTTTTGTTTGTGATAGATACAATTTAAACAATTTCGATGAAAAAATCGACGCAGACAAAGACCGTGTTTTTGGTCCACTAAAGCCTGTCAACATGTTTATGGATATATTTATAAAGAATTATATTAAAATGGCGACTCATTTAAGAATATATTTATACGATTTAGTACATATTTCATGGACAATACAAATTTCAGTATGGCTTTCAATACTGTTTTATGTACTATATTGCGATTTATTATTATGAAGTTATTTTCGTATTCCTGTTTAAGCATTAGATCTATATAATTCTGTGTTAAAAAAATATTTCTGCATTTGGAAAAAGCGATTTTTAAATCAATTCTAGAATGAAATAAATATTGAAACAATACGCAACATGAAAACATTCAGAAATAGAAATCGACAAATGCGTTCAATAGAGTAAACAAAGAATTTTCACTCTTATGCCAAGCAGTTAAAATTTAAACCATAAATTTAAATTCTATAGCATTGACATAGGACTGTTAATAATTAGTCTGTGACTAGTTTAAATACTATATGGATATCTAAAATCAGTACAAATAAAAAATATTTTGTTTAAAAGTGGAACACAATCATTACATTATTTATAAACTATGTTCAAGGTAATTTAAGAATGACCATATATACTAATATATAATATTATTTTAATTTTATAATACTATAGACATTAACGACCTGGGTCCAAATCACATAGGAAACATAATTGTTTTAAGAGATGTGTGATTATAATTATTTTAGATCTAAGACTTTGATTTTAGTATGGTATCCCACTACTAAATACTAGGTTGTTGATTGTGTTTACCCCGTTGTAACGCGTCTTAAATAAAGTATCAATAATTTGCGTAAAAGGGCTTTAAAGCCACGATATATTATATTACACACGCATCGGATGGCAGGGAAGTACATTAGAGAAACGGGGTTTGCTCATACGAATAAATTACCCCATTAACCATTAGTCAAAGCAACTTTCATTAAGCAAATAAAAAAGATCGAACTACACAATCACGATTTTCAAATTTGCATTTGACATTGACGTCCGACACTGACACCTGATCTATATTTATATATACAGATTTACTGGCTCGTAAGATCACACTAACTAGGCCTAAAAACTGTAAAGATATATTGCCATAAAATAACAAAAAAATTCTTCTTCTCCAAAATGGATTAGTTACTCTTATAAAATACTATGCTTGCATTTTTTTTACACGTTCAATTTGATAAAAGCTAACCCATTACGGTCTAATGTCACTTTAATTCCGTTCATAAAAAATATTTTTTCGCCCCGCGTCATAAAAACTTTTCTATCTATCTCGAATCGTATTTTTAGCATCTGCGCTTTCGTACACAGGGTGTTCTCTCGTCCGTGTCTAGATTTCGAAACTACCCCTTAGGCGGCTTTTTCGGGCTTTTGTGTGTTAAATTAATTCAATCCCTGGGCATTATATAGTCTACCCTCGTTAGTGGCGAATTAAACTCGCGGATTTCTTCGCCGATTCGGCTATTGCTCTCGCTTTTCCGGCTCGCGTCTGATTTATCGCTCGAGTCTAATGAGATAATGTACGAAGAAATTAAAAAAACGGCATCCGGTGCCTAAGGTCTACCGAAGCAAAAGGGTTAAATCGTGAATGGACCGTGCTAAACCATGTATGTCTTAATTTTTAAAAATATGTAATTTATTTTTCCTGTCATGACAATTTTAATTTGACTTTTAGGAAGATGTTTTTTTTTAAATAATTAACCAAAATAATATTTCAGATTACCATTTATTGATGAGATATGTATATATATAATACATATTTTACACCACTGACTTAATGACTTTGACGCTCGATCGACCAAAGAACGCAAAGCCATACAACTGGTCTAGAATTAACCCTTGGTACTCGATATATAAACATAAATACAATATGTACACACATTGGAAAGAAAATCGAGCTTTCCACGAATGCGAAACACAAACCGAAGCCCTTCAAATGCACGAGCCCAGGGCGTAATAAATTACTAGAAAATACACACGGAAGCTTATTGATCTTCCGGGATCCGACCTTAATCCCCGTTAATTCGTCCGAGATTCCAAATTCGAAAGTGAAAGCAATACACTTTCGTTTATTATTGGATAATCTGCGAGTTTCCGCTTCGAGTTTAATTTTTGAACTCTGTGCGAGTTTAATGGCAATGGGAAATTCGACGATGGACTACTCAGTGCTTGATTGCTTTTGATCTTTATCTGGGTATATTTGTATGTATTGTTTTAAATAAATATGCGTAAAAGTTGTACACAAAGAGAAGAGAGGAATTTGATGCAAAAAGTTTTAATGTGCTGACGTTGCTAAAAGCACAAGAGTTCGAAGTTTTCGGTCTGAAATTTTAAAGTGGAAAAAAATGGCAACAACAACAGTGGAGAATGAACCTTTTGCACTCACGAAAAGCCTCATTAGGCTTGCATTGTTAAAGCAGTAAAACCATTTTTTATTTTGTAAATAATTTTATATATCATGTTATTATTAAAATACCGTTATAACCTAATGTACGAGTAGGTATTTCAATATATAAATAAAATTATATTTCATGATTTTGGAATTGTTTGGATGTTATAGTTGAAAACCCATCAATGGTTTGTCTAACAAATCTGCTATTAATTAGCACAAAAACTACTTAAACCTTGTTTTTCATAAGCTTCTATATACAAAAAAGAGCGATAATGGCTTCGACTCAAATAAGCATTGTTTGAACTATCCTTTGTAATTATCAGGGCTTCCTAGAGCAAACCTAGGCCCTGGAAAAACAATGATTCCGGGCCTAATAAGAAAAATGGCATTTTATTTAATTTCTTTAATAGATAATAATTGGAACGAGTTTGTATGCTACAAATAAATATAAAAATTAGCCACCGTTGTGACATATTTTATGAAATCATATTTAATGAGAAATATTTTAATTAGGCATTAAAACTGATTAAAAATATTTATCTGATAATTAATCGTGTTTTGTTTGCTGCTCAGTGTTGCCATATAGTAAATTTCTGATCCAGATCAAAAGCATTAAAATCGTGCCTTCGCGGTGAAAGCGCTTGATTATCATTAAGTGCATTTAAACCAAATTTTGTTCAATAGGAGAGCGCAAAAAACAATTATCTCTTCTCAGAAGTCAAAAATCCACGTCAAAAGCAATAAAATCGTGCCGTCGCCGTCGCAGTGGGAACGCTCGTTGCCGAGCGTTCCCACTGCGACGGCTCCGACACGATTTTATTGCTTTTGACGTGAATTTTTGCCTTCTGAGAAGTGATAATTGTTTTTGCGCCCTCCTATTGACCAAAATTCGGTTTGAATATACTTTGATCAGCCCTTTTATTTATTAGAAGTCCATAATAGTATCGGTAAGGAAAGCTATCATATTTTTAAAACATTTTGTAATATAGAAATGCAGACAAACTATGGAGCAATATGTGAGATGCGATGCGTACTTATTCTTCCGCTTATTTTCCCCTGAGAGATGAGTTGGCTTAGTCTCCGAGCGTTCCCGCTGCGACGGCGCCGACACGATATTATTGCTTTTGACGTGAATTTCTGCCTTCTGAGAAGTGATAATTGTTTTTGCGCTCTCCTATTGAACAAAATTCGGTTTGACTATACTTTGATCAGCTCTTTTATATTAGAAGTCCATAGTAATATCAGTAAAGATAGCTATCATGTTTTGGGATACCATAAAGTTTGCCTCTACATGATAATGAGAGATGGTAGTATACTATTTCCACATAATATCAAATAAAAGTCGCTTTTTTGGGGCACGTGAATTTTTTAATGTAATGTATAAATCATAATTATTTATTTCATATAAAAAATAATAGTTTATGTTACATTTCTTGAACAGAAATAAATTTCAGGGTCAATTTGTCTGGACAGGTATACGTAAAACCAATCCAATGAAAATAAATCGAAACATCTCGGTTGATAATACATCAATTAACAAAGTCTTTCAATATAAAAAAAACTCTGTATGTTAAAGCAAAATTAAAAAGTAAAATCGTTACGGTATATGTAGATAAATTAGATAACACAGTAATCAAAAAGCTTCCAAAAAATATCATCCATTAACTTGTGAACATTTTTATCGGGAGTTTGTTATTTTGAAATTTTCTCAACATTTGTAAAACCGCAATGATTCACAGATTAAGAAACCAGGGGAAAAGCTACAATTCAGATAAATTATCGCCGTATTAGTTTTTTGTCATAATTTAGTAAAATAATTGAAAAAAATAATATTATTGCGCTTAAAAGAATCTTTGATGAATAAAATCATGAACTGATAAATATGTATTTTTCATTCCTAATATTTTATGTAAATTGAAAATGGTTGCAATTGCTACTAACCAGTTATTTATAATTTAATGATATGCTTCTATAAATTTTTAAATAAATATCTAGTCCAGTCAAATAAGGCGAAATAAAGGCTAAATCTCGGAATGAAAGATAACAAGCTGAAATTTTGCACAGACCTTCGTTTTGATGTTCTAAGGACAGGGTGAAAAGTCTCATAATATATCGTGTCTGCTAATCAAGATATCAAAGGTCACAAAATTTGTTTTTTTGCCAATATCTCGCGTTTTATGCGTCGCACGTCATTAGATGCTTAACAAAACTTGTAAAGCATAAAATTTTCTACAAGTTTGGTTATACTATTTGTTTTGTATCATTAACCGTTTTTGAGATATAGCGCGAAGAGTGGGAGGCGTACATCCGTTTATAGAATCCAGCGAGTATTTCTACCTGCTTAACTTGGTATAAGCTTTGAAAAAGTAAACAATCGTGAAAAAAGTGGTCTCGGCAAGTCGTTTGAACCATAATTTTATTACTTTCTTCGTTGTATTATTAGGAATTAAGAATGAAATATTGCTCGACAGGAAATTTGTGCGAAAAAAATTGAAAGAGTTGACAGATGTCCTTACGGAGTATGTACCAGATGATATGAAGATAATTTCCAAATTAGGAGAAAAATATTTAACTGATATTATAATTACAACGAAGATTGGATCAATCCCTATTTTTTCTTCTCGCGATGCTCAAGCTTAAATTTTATCCATAGCTTGGTATGAAAATAAAAAAGGCACTTCGGAAGAAGAACACGTAGTGGAAGCTGCTGCGGCGATTATTAGAGAAGATATTCGATCTTCTGTTGTTGAGACCAAGTCCTATTCGTCCCCGAGTAAAATATTAATGAAGAAATTCCGAAAACATTATTATATTTTCTGCAAGAAGTTATTATAAAGAACAGAAAAGGAAAGACGGGGCATTTTAAAACGAAATACACGGCTATAAGTCATGCTATAATGACTTCCATACGAAAACGGTCCTTTTCTTCGCAGTTATTAATAGGCCTATCTGTATTTCTTCATAGAAGAAATATAGATAGGCCAAACATCCTAAAATACTTTTGGATGTTTTGTCAAGTTTAGGATTTTTCGCTTCATATAGTGATACTGTAAAATGTTAAATTTCAGCTGTTTATCACCCACAGCCTCATAATCAACCATCAGAGTCAAGTGCCTTAGTACAGTATGCAGCGGATAATGCAGAAAAATATTTATACTCTTGATGGCTATAATACTGTTCATATAATGGGAATGATAAAAATAATAACTCCAAAATCTGAAGTTATATCCGATGACCGCATAAAGAAATTTACAACAAAACCAAGTGCAAAGGAGTTAGCAGCACTATCACATATACCCCTTCTAGTGTATGAAAATCATGTCGTACCCAGATTGAGCAAGAGATTCAAGCTCAAAATTTTAATGATGTAGAAGAACTAACCGAACAAATATATAATGTAGTTGATTTGTTGTGGATGTACGAAAAGTGGAAAAATATCTCACCGTTGCCAGGGTGGAATGGATTTATTGAACAACTTTCAAAAAACAATGAGAACTTTGTAACTTCTCGGATTCTGTTTCTACTTTTATTCATCATCCTGTGAGTAATATGGACACAATTTACACTACATTACAGTGTGCTATAAACACTGCCAAGAAACATGAACAAAGAACATGCTTAATAACTTTTGATCAGCCGTTGTACATAAAAGCACGTGAAATCGTAGCAGCTTCAGATGCTAGCTCAGACTTGTCCAGAGTAGTTGTGAAACTAGGAGGCTTTCATATGCTTATGTCTTTTATTGGATGCATAGGGTATATAATGAATGGAAGCGGAATCAAGGAAGCTCTCAGTACAATTTATGCTTCGAATTCTGTCGACAAAATGTTGGATGGTCACGCTTTTGCAAGAAGTATCAGAGGCCATAGGCTATTACTTTTTGCATTATCGATGATGATTTTTGAATATATGGAGATTGAAAGTTATAATGCTTTAGATGGGTTCATTCAGCAGATAACAATTTGAAATGTTTCCTATGAAACTGTGGAAGAATGTACAGGTAACTCTGGCTCCGTAGTTTACATAGCGTTATCCTATAAACGGATGCGCGCTTCCCACTCCCCGTGTTATATCTCGAAAACCATTAACCATACGAAGAAATAAATTATGACAAACTTGTAGAAAATTTTATTTTCTATAAGTTTTTTGAAACATCTAATGACATGCGACGCAAAAGAGGCGAGATATTTGCAAAAAAACGATTTTTATGACCTTTGACCTTTAATATCTTGATTAGCAGACACGATATCTTATGAGATTTTTCATCCTATCTTTAGAACGCCAAAACAAAGGTCTGTGCCAAATTTCAGCTTGTTATCTTTCCTTTCGAGGTTAAACCCTTATTTGACTGGACTAATCCGTTTATAATACAATATAATTCGCACTCACCAAATTTTTGACGTCCTTTTTCTGCTTACACCTATGAGCCACATTATATCACTAATTATATTTTTTTTTTATTTACACTTTTTTCATCATTACACTTAAAAACCTCACTATATCACTAATTATATTTATTTTTTTAATTACACTTTTTTCATCATTGCACTTAAAAACCTCACTATATTACTAATTATATTTATTTTTATTATTTACACTTATGCAGAACAAACACGACATTTTCTTCTCACATAGTTGTTTAGCTTATCCGAAAGCCTTTCTGGTGGATAGACAGCACGGGCACGGCAATATGTGGTAGAAACCAGTGAAATGTCTTAAGAATCGATAGATTACACTGAATTCTGCATCCATTCTCCACCCTTACTCAATAGAAAATCTTTGAATATAATTTTGCTGTTAGGATTCAAATTTTGATAGACACTGAACGAATAAAACAATGCGCATTAAAATAAATAAAAAAACAAAAATTGTTTATTTATTCCTTTGTTTTTCAAAATATTATTTTTCAAATTAAGTATAGATCGGTGCGATCAACACCTCGTATATTTATTGGTCATTTATACATCGAGTCTTTCTATTTTTTTCCCGTGTCTTATCATCTGGCTGTTATGAAAAGTAGATATCATTCTGTAGTCTCTTTTCTTATTTGTTTTCCAAATTTAGATAAGCGTTTTACCTTTTCTGCCATGTTTCATCTGCGGGGCCTTAATTTTATATTTTTTATATTAATCTTCCAGATTGTTAATAAATATTTTGCGAGTAAAACTATATTTAAAAAATTGTCATCAAACACGGTGTCACTTGTTCAGATATGGATTTAATACTTTCATCGCCGTGTTTACTAATCTTCCTGCATTTCCGGTGTATAATTTAAAATTACAAATATAACTCTATATTTGGTTGAGGACTGAATATCCGAAAATAAGTCTACTTAACCATGGAATCATTAATTAACTCATCCAAGGAAAGGTTTTGCTTTGACTTGTAAACATTATTGAATTTGCCTAAAAAGTATTTAATAATTGGTTTCACTTATTTGAAATGGTTGCATTTTTAACAAAATGCAAAAAATCTATTTCTTGATATAGTTTCGAAATATCGGCGTCTCGATTATGGGGTTTGTTGAACTTATGAACTATATCCATTACAATAAGTAAACTAAACCACTTTTTCAATTCACTCACTGTCACATCGTTCCATTGTGCGTCTTTTTCTACATTTTTGTATTTGTGAGATGTTTGGCGATGATATAAATTTGTTTCCGAAACTATTATTTCGAACAAATCATTGCCAATAAATAAATTAGTCGCTATTATTGGGAAAAACTTGTTCCCCTGGAATACCTTCGAAATCTTGATTATAGCTTGTTGAGTCAAATGGGATAATATCACTATCACACTCACAGTCACTGAATGAAAGTACACGTACACTTGAATTAGAATCACTTTCGCACATATCACTATATTCACAATCACTGGAGGCGTTGGACTTTAGACGTTGGTGACTGAAAATATTTTTTTTAATTAAAATTACAATCACAAAAGATCACTAAAAAAAAGAGCAATTTTCGCGATATATTTCAGTCGATAGTTCAGACGAGATTAAATATACTCATTCCTTCGATTATAAAATGCATTTTTTTATCTTAATACTTTTTTTAACTGGGTTAAGATTGTTTTAATATTTTGAAAAACCGCAAGATGATGGATCAGATTGGCTGTCGAACTTATCTGGGTTATTACTTAAAACTATGTATAAAACAAGTATGCCAAAATAATTAAAACTACTGCAGTTATAATGACCTCAAAAAACCAACCAAATAACAAAAAAAAATTTAAATGGCGACCGTTCGCTAAAAATCTTTTAAAAACGACGTTTCTCGGAAATTAATTTTAAATGTTTTTTAGCGTTACTGGTAATCTCTTACAAACTGTTTTTAATATAGCGTAATTAGAGCATTCCTAAAAGTATATTAAGTGTTAACATAAGTTGTGTTCGTTTATTTTAATTTAAAAATACAAAACAAAAGCAAAACACATTGATAAAAGTTATACGACATTCGAAAGATAATTTTCTACTTTACATAATATTGTGTTTGTTTTTTAAAGACAAGGAGCGTTCTGAACTACCAGTAGAATTCGACGTGGACAATTTAAACAATCTTAAGTCATGAAGATCCACTTTAAATCACCATAAAATTGGCTGAGCAGATGAAGAGAAGTCGTATACCGCCATCTTTAATCAATGGGGAAAATCCCGAAGTATAGCGCTTGGATCCCACATATTTTGAGAGAAAACGACAAAAATCAATGTTCGACAATTTTTGCTACGCATGGCCACAAGCAAAAGTTCATTTACCGCATCATTATTAGTGATGAAAAATGGTGCTGTTATGTGAATATGGAGCGACGGAAAAAATGGGTAAGTCATGGTCAACAACGCAAGACAAACACAAAAAGATTTAAGATCGTCAACCAAAACAGATTTTTCATTTTTATTGAAACAGACACTCCTATGCTTTCTTTAAATCTTTGATTTGTCGCTTCTTTATTGAAAGTCTCGTAGCAGGCCACCATTCGCCAAGCTTCGTTCCTTGGCCGGACGCATCCATTGAAGACGTTGCGATTTGATTTTAACGATTCGCGTCTGAGACTGATGCTGCATTTACGTGAGGTCCTCCTTAGATCAGCCAGAAATATGTGCCACTTACTACTTATAATTTACCATTCAGCGTTTTTTAAAAAAAAGTTAACTATGCTATCTTATTCTTCACAGTAGTTTTAAAGTAATTCCAAAAAATGTTGGATCGACTAAACAACAAAATAATCAATTTTATTATTCGGTAGATATGTGACTGTTCTGTTTATGTTATACATATATTATATGTATGTTTAGTTAGAACAGGTTTGGTGTAAAAATTATCTATTAAGCTAAATAAATGATAGCAACTATTATAATATATGAAAGAGCTACTCTAGTTCTACTATAACGGTGGGAATAGCTTGGTTTCTTAGGTCTAGATTGGTAGCTCAAAGGCCACAGGTTCGAGGTACGGCAGAATATTCAAATTTTAATTTATAAAAATGTGTCATACTTAAAAAATGGCCTCAGATGCAAAGCAACATATTTAATTTTTTAATTATATACTAATTAATTATACATATTTATTTATTAAGGCAATTTGACATACCCAGTTGTAACGCATTTGGCTTACGCCTTTCAGGTTAAAACCGAAGCTTAAAAAATATTTTATATTATGTACATATAACTCGTTGAGGATAACTTGTGTAAAAATATCAAATATATCATGGAAATTCTTTTCAATAAGTTTTCAGTATCTAAGTTTAGATGCTTGATACGATGTTAAAGTGTGTTTCATTGATTTTGAAGTTATATTCAACATAGTCCAGGTCAATAAAATTACTTTAGTAAACATCGATATACAGCTAGGAGTGAGACAAGGTTGCATTTTATCCCCAATGATTTCGATAGTTATACTTAGAGAAGATTGTTTATGTATCATTTCAGATTTTGTTGTGATAATGATAATCCTTATAATACATAAAAATCACAATTATTCATTAAACACAGTATAAATATTTATTAAAATGTGAGATATTTAAAAGCACTAGCTAAATATGAGTTAGGTAGATAGATAGGATCATAAATATTTGAGAAACGATCGATTGACTTAAACCAGTAAAACATAAAGCTCCCATATACTTCTCTGCATCCAGACAAATATAAACTTTCACACCTTATAAATCAATATATGATAAATAAATACTCATATATAGTAGTGCATAAAATCAACATTGCTAATAAAAATATTTTAATAATATAAAAAAATCTTAGATATTTTATACATGAGCAAATACAAATAATACGGTAATACAAATTCTTATTAGTCCCTCGAAATATAAATAGGGGCGCGTTGCTAAATTTTTCGGAATTAAGCACAATTTTCACCTATAAAATCCTACAATTCCACCCCATTATCCATACATTGCATCACCAATAAGCAGCGCCGGACAAACACAGCCATAAAACCAAAGTTTGGGTGTGTCCCCCAAGCCGATTAAATTATAAAAACATTTTAGAAGCGCCGATCCGTAAACGATCGACTCTTAAATTATTCACGATCCTGGACTATCCATTCACCGAGTCCTTAATATCAATTAGGATCGGTTCAACTTCAATTGGTCTTAACTGAATTTTATTACATCCATTTCAAGTTTGGAGACAGACCAAAGGATTGAGTGACACTTTTTTGTAATTCGATATACCGAAAGTGACACCCCCCATATAGATAACGTGATACTTTTACAGCCGAATTAAACGCTTATCTGGTGTGTTTGTGACTTTAAACACATTTAAGAATCGGTTCCCAAAACATTCTGTCAAAGGGTCAAATCGATCAAATCCAATGAGTGTGTGATTTATTAATTATAAATATTAACAGATACGTAAAATTTGGGATACATTTAGATTCGCCATTTTTGTCAAAATTAATCTAAAAAACTGTATGATTTAACCGAGTTTGTATAATATTTATAAATGCCAAAGATCAAAGTCTTTGATCCGTGAAACTTATATTAGCCAGATTCATCCATTATCATAAAATTTACAAAGTAAACAGTATTTTATGAAGTTGCTAAAATAAGATTTAATAAGCGATAGAACCACTGTTTAATCTGTGAACATAATCCACGCACAGTTAATCCCGATTAGATCTGCTTCATTCTCCACGCATCCATAAATTAATTAGGTCTCCCAATCAGCACAGTCCTATTAATTCCGAGTGTATAAATCTAATCGGAGAAAATGGAAGTTCTCGCTTGACGCGCTCCCCTTTTCCGGTGTAGCGCTAAGAAGTTTGGAAAGGATCCTGCAGGGTAGATTTTGGCTATATAGAGCACACACAGCGGTCGACCTCTATTGTCATGCCTTTTGACAATAGCCTTCGACCTCGTGTCCTTGTCGACAATACAAAAACTCTATGAGTGCCTCCTTGTCGCTCATGTGCGCGCCGTCGAGTGTGGATCATATCTAGGGGCGAGTGCAGCCCTTCCCAAACATCCGGTAACACCTGGTTATGCTGGAAGATGTTCAGTAAGATCGTTTGATCGCAGCAACCGTAAACAAGGATGGATTATTTTTCTGTAGCTATTCTGATGCATATTTGTATTACCAGTGAAGTTAAACCATATCTGAACACATATTTCTACTAGCGAAAATATAATTTAACGCTGGAGAAAGCCGTTTTAAGCTGTTGCTAAAACACAATTTGACAGTTGCAAATTGTCTACTTGAGGTTCAAACCTAACCTAAATTTATTCTTCGGTAAAAATATTGTTTAGTCAAGGGCTCGGCATAAAAAGTTTGGAATCACTGCTAACAATCAACATATGTTGAAATTTGAAACGATTATTATTTCTGTAACATGGACTGTCAGAAGAAAACACATGTACTTCTAAATAGGTTATAGTTTTTTTTATGTATTGCAACGAAAACAAACGTTAAGAAATGATTCATATAAACGACACATTCAAGTTGTTCTGGCATTTGTTTCTTTTACAAAAAGGGTTCCAAGGGATCCGCAAAATTGACGATAGAGTTTTAGTGGAGCGTTATGTTGGCTCTGTCTAGGTATACGAATTTTACAAAAAAAATAAAGTCTGAAACGACATAACCGACCCCAGAATTCACACAATTTTGATTTCATCGTGTTTTTGAGGAAAGTAAAATATAGCTAAATAAATCATAATTTCACATTTTGTGTTAAAAATAATATTAATGTCTGTTTTAATTGAATTTTCACTTAGAGCGCAGAGCCCTATGCAAATGTATTATTACAACTAATTAATGTTATTATCTGGCAGCAATAGCACATCCAGCAACTTGCATAAAACATTGCATTATTGTACAAATCCTTTATAATTATTATACGGTCACCCATAAATAGGTTAATTTTTTTACTGGCTTTCGCCAAAGTGGTTGACTTTTAAATATATTGTTAGACTCTAATGCGACTTGGGCTCAATTTTTATTGACCAGTATACAAGTCACACAAACAATCACTGGCTATCATCGTTAACAGAAGACGACCACGACTATTTTCTGACATTATTCTCTCGTCGACCGACCTAACTTGTTATAAATAACACTCGCTGTACGTGAGCCCCAAAAATGAGTGATTTGTACGAGAAATCCAAACTCTTAAATGTTTTTATTTTATATTATAATGCAATTTTGTATTTTTCTCACTATTTTGTTTGTCAAGCAGATGTAAGATTTACATTTCGAAGTTTTGAAACAATTGTACTATTTTGGTTTACGATAGATCTTAAATTTTATTGTATAACCGGTGACTTAATAAATATTGGAATGCATTATCTTTTTTGACGTAAGAATTTTGGTTCATATTATTTTTATTAAATTATACCAAGCTAGACGATTATTTTTAAATGCATTGTTTCAGCAAGACTATTTAACTCGGTCACAGTGGTGCAGGTGCGCGCGTAAACGACTGGTCAATTTAATACGCTCGTTTCAAGATTATTAAGTTATGCTATTTAAAAACAATGTTTAATAATCGTTGGCCTCCACAATGCACGATCTAGTTTTATTTTATTTTATTATCACAATATTTATCCATGATTCATAGCATTATATAATGATTACTAAATTCTATGGCAATTAAAGTACATTTAAATTTTCGGCTGTTTAGATCAGTAATTAATTTCAAGAACTTAAAAGTTTAGATCAGATTTATTTAAAATTATATTTTTTCAGATCAAAAATATGTAAGAACTACTGCATTCATTTATATTAAACTTATTGTTTGTTTGTCAAATATATTTTACTGTGGGGGCCGATTTATTAACTATGGCCAAAAGCTAGTAACACTGATGTGCCGGCGGCGTAGGGCAACAAATTTTTTGCTGGACCTCGGCAAGAAGACGACGACCGGTGGCGCCTAATTCGCTTATCACTAGTATTATAATGTTCAATACATGTAATAATTATTTATGTATAAATGTCACTTGTCACCATCTGTCCGCCAAAGTAATATCAAATAAAATTGTCTGCTTAGCAGTTTTGTATTTTTTAAAACAATGTTGTAAAGTGAGATCAAGTGCTAAAGATATGTACAAGCTATATTAAACACGATTAAATATATCTTAGTATAAATATGATAACTTATAATACTTATCATATATAAATATTTATTTTATAAATTTTATATTGATATTCTTTATGATTAAAATTATATACTATTTTTTCCTTCCTATAAAATTGTCAATTATGGAATTAAGGCAATAGATTGTTGTATTGCACTTCTAATATATGAATCTTTTAGAAACGTAGCTTTCCAAACAAGAAGGGGATGTTCTGTATTGTGTGGCGGTCTGACGGCAGCTGATAGGAAGTACCCCTCGCCCCCCGTCACACACACATATACCAAAACGGAAGGAACAAACTGTTCAAACACACTTACATACATCTACAACCTGGATTAAATTTGTTCACTTTTTTATTCCTAGTCATGGGAAAGATTTATGTGTACCATATGCGAGTGTTGGGGTAAGTTTAATGAAACGTAAAATCATCACAAGAAGGGTGGTTTTGTTTTGAATAATTAACAAGGACGCTTCTTTCAGGGGCTTTTAGTATCATTTGAGTGATTATGCGATTAATAAAATTGCGTGTTTATGGTGTCATGCTTACGTAACCAAATTCTGGTTAGCGTTAGACCAACAGCTGGGTTGCTATGGATTTTTGACTGTAGACACGCGATTGGCTTTTTGTTGGATAGGTCCAAAGCATGACTTTGAAGAATGAATACATGTGTCTGTTCAATTTATGGGGTCATACGTCGCGTGGTTCAATTTTCTCCATGGACGCACATGGCGTATGTGATAAACGAGCCATTATTGTCATACACGATCCATTGACGGCGACACAATAAGCTTATAATCATCGCAGCTTTCACGAGGCCGTTCTTGAAGGTGGGGAGTTCTGAGTAGCGTTAGAGCAAGATGGAAACATCATCGTGAATGTGTAAATTGGATTTTTATAATAATAATTTTGTAAAGGTGCAAATTTTTATATAGCGTGAAATTATGACTGCGACGTATGAGATTGTGAGCGCATTGAGCAATACAGCTGCTGGTATTCTTAGATTGACATCATACAGTATTCTATTTCTACAGTATTCTATTTATATCCAAGTTATATTAAAAAATGGATGACACGATAACATGGGACTGATCATAAACAAATTTATTAGGTAAGTTTAACTTTGTTATTAATTATGATTTTTTTAATGAGCTGCTCGCTTGCGACTTGCACACAAAGGGTTAACAGAGGTATATATGACGAAGAAAATGGCTTTTGAGCCATCCGATGCAATTTATCAATTACACCACTAGGCAATGTAAATAAAACTTTTTATTTAAATATTATTTTAATTACTCAAGCGATTTTAGTTGAGCAAATTGATGATGCATTTTTGGCGGCGCAGCAGAAAATTTTTCAATATTGCTTTTTTATTAATGCATTCAGAAAGTGTACATTCTTAGATACTATTAATATATCGTCTCACATGACAGATTAATCATATGCAAATATTTTTTTTTTAACAATTTTTATTATAATTATTTATTTATTTTTATTAAATCTTCCGTTGTAACCTGACAGGCGTAAGCCCAATGCGTTACAACGGGCAACTCTATACTAACTGAGTAAGCCAATCAGACATAATGAATACCAACAAATAAGTATTAGCTACCAGACTGAAAGTCTGGGAATCAGTGACATCTATATTATTAATTATAAATTAATATGTGCTATACAATTTATTATCAATAGATGTTACTGCAGCTGTTTTTTAATAATAGCGCATTTTTATAAATAAAAATTCGAGTGCCGCTACCGTGGCTCGAACCCGCAACCTCAGAGTTAATAGTCTGAGACGTTACGGACTACACTATTCCGATTAAAGTATTATGCAGTGACAATTTTTTTTATGTATGTGATTTACTACCTCATTTTTTAAATTTTAAATGAACTTTAAAAACATGATACATTGCAACTTAATAGTTTTTTTGTAAAAAATTAGGCCTTTTATCAAATAAAATTAGGCCGTGCAGCGAAAATATTGTAAATATTGATTTTTTATATACGGTATTTGTAATATTGCATAGTAATAACCACATTAAACATATTTTTAATTTAAAAAAATCCATTGGAACCCTACAAAAATTTCAGTGTTTCCGAACTAAGAATTATACTATGTTTTGAAAATACCTTCTCCTAAAGTTTTATGTCAAGCTGTTTCCACTGTTTCGCCGAACTAGTAGTGTAGTGAATTTATTGACGTTTCGCGCTATCGAACCACCCTTCGAATTTGTGGTTCTCAAATACAGGTTTTCGAGGGATTTCACACGTAACTAATGTATAAATATGGCTAATCTAATCCCCTCTTAGAAAATCCCTTCTAGGGTTTTCCTGATAAAATTTATTATTATTGTATTAAAAAAAAAAAAACTTAACAATTTCTTTATTAAAATAAATGTTGAGTACAAATGATATATATTACAAACTTAAGTACCTAGTTAAAACTATTTCCTTAATTACAAAAAGGTTAATTACAAAAATAATAAATTCTTGACTTTTTATTATAAATTATTAGATTTATAGATTAACTTATAAGCAGCAATAGCACGCCTAGAAATTTGCATTATATCATTTGTAATTATTGGACAGGGACAGATCTATATTTAAATGGTCCACTATAGACGCTAATGTGAATGATTTGGAATTATCCCCATCTGTGATTCGTTCAAGCTTCTTCGAAGGACCAGTATAAAAGATCAATCAATGATCAGTGGAAATCACTTGAAGAATGACTGAAGACGGTAACGACTATTTCCAGACACTGTTCTCTCATTAAGCGACCTAACGTGGAATAAATTTAAATCCAACGGTGTGAAGATGTGTAGCTCACAGTTCTTGAGCCTTAAAATAAGTGATTTTGTGTAAGAAATTCGAACCTTAAATATTATAACGCAATTTCCTAAACAGATGTAAGATTTACAATCTTTAGTTTATTGTATTCTCATGATTTCGGGTTACGAAAAATTTTAGAACTAGTTTGTGATTAAATAAAAATGAGAATTTGTTTTCCTTTTTGACGTGAGAATCTCGGTTCAGATTAGTTTAATTTAAAAATTCTGAGTAAGACATTAATTTTTTAATTGCATTGTTTCAGCGAGACTATTTCTATCGGCCGAATATGTAATACCCAACGTATAAATAACAGTTCTATGTGTTCCTTGATATTGCTTATAAATTTTATCTATCGTTAAACTCCAACTGAGTAATTTCTTCAATCTTTTATATGAGTTCATCGATAACAATATGGCAATAGATATCCTTTTACTGACAATTTTTTTTATTATTCACGACACTATTTTATCATAGTTTTGAACATGTCTTTTCAGTGCTCATAAAATATATGTAGCAGTCAAAAATAAAAACAAATTTTATACAACTACTTAAGAGGTGTTCATATATTTTAATTAAGCTTAACGTGATATGAATTTAGCTTATAAGCAATTTATTTTATTAATCTAGTTTGAGAACCGCACCTCCGTTAACATTAACCGTCCCTTCGTCCAACCACCAATATGCATTAATGCACTTCCCCGTCAAGAAACTAAATAACTTTTTTCTCCCACCAGCTCGAGTTAATTAGGCAAATCGATAAACTCCCTCTTTCCTTTGGTCTGTTGGTGTCTTGCCTCGTCACAAACATTTCCATTCAGTAAACACTTGACATAATTAAGACCTCTCCTTCGCGCGTGTCACTCAGATTCTTCTCTCAGCGCCTGTCTGTCCTTGAAGCTTCCTTCTGCGCTCGTGGAGAAATTCAGGAAATGGAGTTGATAGGATCTTGACAGTTAATCAACGTCCAAATCCGACGACAAAAACGCGGTTAAGATCCTGCGTCGAGATGAGATGAGAATAATCACTAAATTCGTTCACACATCTCTATGCGTTAGTGAGGACGAGACAATAAAAAAACATCTATCAATTATTTAATCTAATAATAATATCAAGCATTAATTTATATATGTATGTACATATGTATACTACTATATATACATACAACAAAATTTGTACCACAAAGATAAAATAAATCAAATTGCATGATCTATTTCTAATAATTTAATTTATATGCAAATCCGCACAAATCAAACGCCAATACGGATTCGATTATTATGTGTATTAAATTCGATTCAAACATTATTAGCTATTGTATATACAATTGAAAAATACAGACACCGTCACTCATCAGTTATTAGCATTCAAAAAGTTTAACGAATATAAAAATACGTAACACAGTGAAATATCTTTGTAACGAATACCGAAATAACAAATCTTTAATTTGTTCTCGAAAAACTTTGATACAAAATGTTTTCATTGTAACGAAGACTGATCTCAGTATAACGAAATATTTTGATCCGAATTTAAAAATGACGTTACAACTTGCCACAATATTTCTCCGAATTTAGTTCGTACTTGACTTGGCGTGGATGTGTTCATAAGCGACAATCAAGGTTATTTTGATGCTGATGTGGTAATTAAAAATAAAATAAAAATATGTCATCTTCCTTACAGCCAAAACAACGATTTTTTTCTTTGGTCACGTGAGCGTCGCTTTACTGAGATTTCACTGTATTTTTTTTTTAATAATTATTTTTTTAATTAAATAATATTTGTTTTTTGCACCAATTGGTTAAAAAACTAATCTGTAAAAACCAAGAAAAAATATGAAACATTAAAATATTTTATCCATTTTTAATTCAATATTCGAATAGTTGAAACTAACCAGAGCACTGCCGCACTGAATCACTTCGCTTTTGACTTGGATCAAGGACAGTTCAGTCGTACTCGTATTAAGCGGAGCTACACCGAATCGATCGATCGAAAATATTTGTTTTCACTTTGACCATCCGATCTGATCCAGCTAAGCATCACTATCGTAATAAACATTATAATTTAATGATGGATTTTTATAGCAAAAATTTCATTTTTAATTTTTTTAGTTCATAATTTACCATTAAGAATTTTTTATTGTTTATTTGCTTGAACTCAATTTTTTAAATTAAATATTTGAGCACCACTGATATATTCCATTCAAGCAGTCATATAATTTTAAGCTGCGTCTGTACTCATTATTAAAAGTATCCTCTAGACACGATTAAGTGTGGAATTATCCGAAAGAGCTCAGAGTTTGAGAGTCCATGAAAAAAGGATCACTTCAAAGGGTTTTTACTTTTAATGATGGAATTAAATTTTATGTAAGTAATAAATATTGTGTCGATATAAAAGTGTGGGTTATGATTATAACCATTGACTATACTGAGCATACTGAGCACGCGTTTAAGATTAAAACTAGCTCTTAAGAGTGAAAGGTTTTAAACATTATCGCAGTTTTAACACCCTTCGCGAATTGAATGATCTGAGACTGTTTGAAACAACAGTGACCTTTTGAGTTTTACTACCGATCGTAATATCGACTCGATTAACTTTTGCGTTTAACGATCTCAACACTTGATTAATTTTGGCGTTGCATAGCCATAGACGCGTTTAAAAAATGAAAGCGTTAAAAATCCGAGGTCGACCACTATATATTCCCAGTACAGAATCAATCGATCCATATGAAGTCTAAAATATGGTATATATAAATATAATTAAAAAAGCTCTAAATAATTCGGTAAAGTTAATGATTCGTGATTGACGGTATCTCAATTAAAAGTTAAAAACTCTTGAAAACTTTTATGGTTTTAACATACCACTTGAAAGGTAATACTTATTTATTTACATAGACGCTGAAAGGGTTAATTATAAGGTTGGTTTACTGTGATGAAAAATTCCGCAAAGTTTTACGACGGTCGTCCTTATTAAATATTTAATGGTGTGTGTATCCATTTTTGGTTTCGGCATAATCGTAAAACGACCAAGAGAGCTACTATGTTTTTTGATTCTTGTTGCGAATAGTTGTAGCGAATTTAAAATTTAAAATAGTAATGTAATATAAACAGTGGCAACACGTGGAAAATTAGAAACAATCGAAACATTGCGCCAGAGCTAACGCGCTATTTGGTGCTTCTTAAATTTTGCTATTTTTTTAGAACTTTATATTATTAAGTGGCTGGAACAATATTTTTGGTTATATGTACAGAAAACAAAGTTAATTGAATACGCAGCAAATACAAAATAAACTTTAACAAACATCTGTACATTAAAAAAAATAGGTTTAACTGTCTATGTGTAATGCCTGCACTACACTCTCTGGGAGTTGTCCGAACCGAAGTTACAACTGAAGTCGGCCGAGACCTACGACTTCGAGTAAACGACCACACTTGCAAATTTCATATGCCGTCCGGACGGCGGCTTCTGTCACGTACAGCGGCATATTTGCGCGCGATCGAAATATGTGCCAAATAATCGCAATTTTTAAATTGTCATAATATTAAAATTACGCTACTGATAATTATAAAAGTTTGTGTGGGCACTCACCAATACAATATCAGTGAAAACTTTTCGGTCATAGATATTAAATTTACGCAAAATCTTTGTCGGCTTTTGCAAAATGCCATAAGGCATAAAAATGATACTTCAGAATACGAACACCACATCTGTGACTATCCTAGAATTTATCGCCATCGAATCTAAATAAGAATTCGTTATGGTGTGACATTTATATTAACCGATCTAGAACAATACATAAGGATATTCGAAACGATTTTTTTTAGCAAAATCAAGTATTACTAATTATTTAATTTTATATGAAAAAAATATAATAACGATATCTGTTAGAAGAATATTCTATCAAAAATATAATTAATCCCTTTTGGTGCCCTTAAATATTCAAAGATGTCAGTAAGAGTCTGTTGAAGTCCCCGATAAGCATGTGGTATTATAACTTGACCACTTGACCACGATGCAGCGCTCGACATGCGTGTTAATCATTGGACGTCTATGCGCATACTGAAATTGAACCAAGTTACTCGTTCTATCTCAGTTTGCAAAACACCATATCATTATCTCTCTCACTCTCGTCACTTAACACGCGAGAGAGCGAAAGGGGAAGTATCTCACCGCTCGCGCTCGAAAGAGCATCTCCGACTTCATTACTTTTGCCGACAATGTTTGGAAGCGCTCGAAGCTGGCCAAGTCGACTGAATTACCCCCACTTTACCTCCCGTACTCGGTAACCTCGGACAACTTCCGAGAGATTTTAGGCGGGTAAAACCAAACTCGACCTAAGTAGCCCACTATATTCTCTGACCTTGGCGAACCTTGGCCAACTTCCAGAGAGTAGTGCAGGCATAACCATTTTTCCAGCTAAGTTCAACATATGTTTATTTGTGACGCTAGTGAGTAGATGAATATAAATGCTAGTAATCACATATGTTAGCAGTTAAAATAAGAAAGAAGCTGTTAACATAGAGATGTTTCAGGTAGTTGTGATGTATAGAAAAGCTTTCTTAATGGTTTAAAGAACAGTAGTTGATGTTTTTTATTGCTGTGAGTTATTGCTGCTGTCTTAGATTAACGCCTTTTTAGTAATAAAAAATCGCGTATTTCAGCGTAAATATTAAACTATTTACAACTTATCTGAATATTATATAAATTCTGTAGTATTTTACTGTGTGTTTTAATAAAATCCCACTATTTCTTATTTAGCGGTGCCATTAAGATTTATAAAAAAACTGCCCAGTAGGAAAAATGTATTGCAATTATTTTGGCACTTGAATAAATAGCATAAGGTTTAAAATAACCTGTATTTTTTACTTTATTATATTTTATAACACAACTAGCAAAAATAACATCACGTATCGACAATTGGAGGGTATGTGTAACACAACACATTGCAGTGAAATCAGCAATGATCAACTATTTATCAGATTTTGAGTTGTTGATATAATTTAGTATTTACGCTAGTTAGTAAATAAACTAATTGGTGGTATTTTTTTTTAGATAATAAGTTCAAAACACATAATATAAGACCATCAATCAGAAATATTACTTTTTTCTCCCAGACAAAATTGGGTTATAATTAGATTTTAATTAAACTTTTTAAGATGTTAATAACTGATAAACTTATGTACTTTTAAATTCTAAATTATGTTTTTTTAATACATTTAATAATAAATTAGGGATGAATTTAAAACCTTATAATAAAAATGTGGCATATAACCAAATGTGTATTATTCGATTTTGCTTTATTTTAAAAAAATAATCGATTGTGTTGAAATGGTAGATTTTTACTCTAAATAGTAAATATTTGCGACAATAGAAATAAACGTTAAAAAAATCGTCCTTGTCTCCCGTTTTTAACCAATAAGCGTCACGAAGCGAATTTTCTCGTCTCTCGTTTAACAAACAAGCTTCAATATATGGTACAATAAGCTGGAGAAAAATCTTATTGTAAGACAATGCCTCACATTGGATAAATATCCCAATATTTCAAACATTGATTTTAGTCGTACTAATACAACTATACATACAAATCTTTTACTTGCTACAATGTGTCACATCGCGTTTGATAAACGAGCATCTATCTATTTTTCTGTCTCAGCTTCTGTCTCTACAGAAAATCGTCTCATAACTCATCCTTCGAGGCTTTACCATTCTCCAAAATTTGCATACAATATGCAACGGTGGGTGCAGCATCCCGCGTGCAGAAAACGCATTCATAAATTATGTCGCCCCCGAGACAAAACGCTCCTTGCAAACTCTATTCCAGGGCCGCAATTTCGGGAGGCCGTAAAAAAATAACGACTGCGCGGAAAAAAAACCATACGAACTTTTACGGCCGAACCGAAACCGAAATTAAAACCGAGAACGTTTCGGAAGTCGGGCGGGCGGTATTGTATGCGCCAATTTGCCGAAATTGCAGCGGTTCAATTAAATTTTATTGTCGTCGGTCGCGAAGGGGTCAAAGTCGTTTTAATTGGGGAGAGAGAAAGAGTTGGACAAAAAATTCGAAATGCATTCCAGGGCGCAATTATAATTCTTTTAAGATCGCCGATGTTGTTTTTATTGAAATACTGTATAAATATGTGTTGAATTATTTGTACTACTTAAAAATTAATTAAAAGTATTGTGATAAACCAGAAGTATTAAGTCGATTAAAAAATCAAAGTAATGCAATTCCACATACAAAGTTTAACATCTAAAGTTGTCAATGAATATTGAATAGCCCCTATGAGAAAAAAATTGCGTCTAAAGATAGGCTAAAAAAATTTGGAAGGTTTGGAAATCTAGAATATGAGCAACACATGCTGTAAGCAATAATAACAAATGACGCGCATACGAATCGGAATTTTTATAAATACGTTTTTTTGTATTATATGGTAACTGGGGATGAAAAACGAATACTATATGACAACAAAAATGTAGGAACGATGGACAAAAAACATTATCAAAATGTATAAATTTTACTATAATTCGGTTTTTGTAAAAAAATTATATACGCTTTTTTAATACTGTAACGTTCCACAAAATTATTTTAAGCCCAAAAATAAATGTCCGTAACACGAGCTGTCACTGTACGTCACCATAATTGCTCTCTACGCGTCCTGTTCGCGTTTATACGCATACTCGTAGTAATGAACGAAACGATTATGACAGTTCCTATATTTACCCGCCCGTCGTTGAGGAGTGTCATGCCAAAATTCCAAACTACCCCCAGGGGAGCTTTCGAGACCACACAGGGGATGAAAAGGTCCTCGCGTGGGATGCTGCGTGCAGGTAGGCGAATAGAGCATCTAACCGCATACACACAGTTATATATAGCTATGTATCTATTCGAGGCTTATCTTTCACAGACGCTACATTCGCTCCAGCTATCCACTCGTAAAGTGCAACTCTAAGCACCCACCCTATATGTGACTTTATGACTTTTTGAGCGTTTTGGACGAGTCTCTGTCATAAATCGTAGAGACGCCATAAAGCCAGACGCAAACGAGCGATCTGCATTGAAAGTCGACAAAAATGTGGAAGCGTGACTTGCGAGATGGAAGATCGAAGGCAGCTAATGTGGTTTGAATCGCATGCATTTTTCATGACGGTGCGTTAACGGTTAAGGTGAAAGACTTTCTGGAATCTACTTTTTGCTCGTTTCGCTCTGACGTCCAAAGACGGAAGAGTGAGTTTTCCGATTCTGGGTATCTCAAACCAATTAAAAATTGACATTAAACTAATTAAGTAATTGGAAATGATAATGACTATAAACCACAAAATAATATCAAACATTAGCTTCGTTTGAGAAAAGTATTTTTTTATATATTTAAAAAAAATATTTTTACATAAAAACCCTAAGCTTTCATTTCAAAAATACCAATCAAACGGGTTGTAATAATAATATTTGGCCTTTCAAATGATAATAATCTGTTGAAAAGAGTGTCTTCAGCTCATCGGAATTTTGCTAGAGTCACTGATGCATTTAGCAGTTCAAAAAGATATTGAATATACTTAATTGGATAATAATAATATTGTTAATATTCCTAATATTAATATTTAAATGATAAATACGACTTTGACGTTTGTTTAGTATTTATATAAAAATATTAAGTATTTAAAATCGTATATTACAAAAATATGTATACTCTATATAAATGTCAAAAAGTTCAGTTACTATTATACAATATAACATTTTTGACCTTGCTACATTTTTTTGAGAATTTTTCCTAAAATATACTTGAATAACCAATTGTTTCAAATTAGAAATCAAACAATTAAAGGATTTTATAATTGCACAAAACAATCGGAAGTATTCAGAAAAAAAATCACAGAGACTGCATTATAAGCTAGTTAAAGATACGAACAAAATCACTGGATCAGTTTTCTTGGATTTCAAGAGGGCTCAAGGAACTTATATATGAAATACATCAGTATATAAGTACATCTCAAACAACTATAGCTTAGTTTATATAAATTTACTTTTTTTATAAATATATTCTTGTTATGATTTTTTCCAGAGTTGGATATTTAAGAATATGACAACATACATAAAAAAATAATGTCTATTAATATCATAGATGTCGATATGATTTAAATTTAAAAGTATAACGTTTCAATAATATTAGTATGATATTTTTATGTTTCTTAATACATACAAATTTTAACTTAAAAATAGAGAAGAATATAAATCGGTTGGAATTAAAAGTAAAATATATCTGACAATTAAACAATCATCTATTGCGCAATTTTCATTTGTGCAATAACCCTGTCGCATAATAACAGGTATTCAAAGGTTGTTGAAAAACATAACATTGCATCGCAAAAAAGGATAAAATACTATGAGGAAAATGATTAAACGATTTTTAAGAATAAAAAATTCAATTTAAAAATTGCAGATTGTAGTATGTGGAATAATAAATAAAAAATAGCATTAAAATTACTATCAAAAGTTTGAGAAACTTTAGAAAAAATGATTACTAAGTTAAATTATAAGATCGGAGATACATTTTAGAAATTTCAAATAAAATAAACAAATAAGAAAAGAAAGATATGTATTTAAAGCTGACTACAAAAATAAATAAACTAATTAGCCAAAATATTTTTGATTCCATCAAAGACATTATAATATAACTTACATTATATAAAAAATATTTTTTAATTAAAAAAATTACAGATCAATTAAATAAATCCATTTGAAACGACAATAAATTTACTACAAATATTGTTTTTGGTGGCAAATAGTTTTATAACTAAAAAAATAATTAGATGGTCTGTATCAAAAATGTTTTATTATGAAACATTTTTACCCTCTTAATTTTTTTTGTAAACTATTTTTAACGAAGTAATTATCAACCATTTTGAAACAAGAAGGCGGATCAGGCTAACTAATGAACTTAACGAGACGAGTATAGAAAAGTAACGAGATATTTACAAGGTATATTTAAAAAAAATGTAATCAAAAACTGCTATATCTTTTAATTTATTATATGACATTTATTCTCTCGTTTTTAACTAAATTACAATTTTTGTGTGAATTCTAAAACGTACTTTTTTAATTGAAAACATTTCTTTGAAGTATATTATATTAATAAGTGATTTTGGAGTAAATTTTGTATAAAATTGAATATGCATGTATACATAATTAAGTTCATACTAAAACAAGCATTCGAAAGATTGTTTAACCCTTTGAACGCGTTAATCAAAAATAATTTTTTTTTTTTTTTTTGAAAAATGCAAATTTTACCTTGATACTGTATTTAAATGTTCTGATTTTTTAATTTTTAGTCATTTAAAGTGATATTTTATGTTTATTCACAAAAAAAGTTTTTTCTTGAAAAGCATTTTTTTACTGATTTTTGCGTAAAGAGATAAAAAAATCAGTTGGCCAACTTTAGTCGCTTTCCGCGTTCAAAGGGTTAAGTAGATAAAATATATAAAAAAATACATATTCATAAATAGTGTATTACAAAAATATAATACATAAAAAAGTACTAAAAAAGTACCAATGATGTTTTTGAAACTAAATTTTGCACTGCTTTCCAATGTTTCTCAGAATTACTTAAAAACTTATTTTCGAGAAAGGTAATAAAGCATGGTCAAGCTTTTCTAAAAAATATGAAAATATTAAATAAATTATGACGATTGCTTCCGAGGAATTTCGTCAAGCGCCAAGGAGCCACGCCGGACTGTTGATCTTTGGTCGTCGACCAGAGCAGAGAAAACAGCGCACTTTCGTTTTCTTGGCTTGATGCTGAAGGCAAACACAGCAAAAATTCGCCAAGGTCTTGCCTTGATCGGACGCCCCCGTCAAAGTCTCCGCCGTAGATGATTTAATGTCGAACTTTTGACTCTGCCTGGTCCATACCAATTTATGGTATTTTGCTGAGAATGCCCATCTTTAAAAATTAGCCAGGAATATTTGCCACTAAATAACGCTTCAGTCTTTAAGCGGCGCGTCGCCGAGGGTCTGTGTCCCCGGATAATTTGTTCCGTTTAACCAGTACAATGCAAGATACCGTAAGGATTGCATTATGGAAAGATTAATCAAAATCACTGGAATGTTATAAGCAACATCAAAGAATGTTAGTATAACTATCGACTGTTTAAACATATTATAGTATATTTGGCACAGTTAGCTGCGGAAAAAGTACAGAATTTTTGGTTGGTTATTTAAAAAAGGTCTATAGAAAAATTAGTACTCTTTAGAAGCTGCTAAAATAATCTGTTGTTATTAAAAAAAGTGTCTCTTCAATTGTAACACAAAACTTTAAAAATTTAAAAGCTGGTGAAAAAATGATATTGAAAACGACTTACATAGATTGAGAGTCATGGGTTTAATCGACTTTTATGGTGGTAGATAACAACATTTAAGGCAACAACCGCCTTCGTTATATGGTTTTAATGCGTTTGCAGTGTTGAATTATTCAATGGCCTTTGAACACCCACCCTGTGTGAGCTGACCTTAGATCAAAGCTACATTTGAGATTATTAACTTTAAAAAGGTTTGATGCAGGATTAAAATAGCCCACCTGAGCTAATATAGAAAAACCTGTATATTTAAACAGCAATATAAACGTATCGCATGAAACAGGATTGTATCCAAATAAATTAATGGAATACTAGAACTGTGTTGTAAGAAATTCTCTAACTTTTTATATGAGCTAAAGTATAAGATATGTTATTTAAGTGCTTTACCTAGATTATCCCCAATTCCGAAAGCGTAATTGTATCAACTGTAATTTATCTTCGCGTTCAAATCGTTCAGTTAAACGCCGAATTAACCCCAATTCCCCCAAGATTGAAATCTCAACACCCAAATCTTGACGACTAGCTTTGTCCACAATATTAATAAATGTCAGAAATTATTACCCAAAACGCTCCGAGGTCAATCGTGACCCTCGGGATAGACCATCTCCATAATCGGATCTGCCGTTAATTTAATTTGGCTATGTTCGCTTAACCCCCCAAGTGCCGAAGGCGTCGCGTTCGGTAACTTTTTCGCTGACTCACATCTCAACTTTTCTCCGATGGATAGAACACGAATCGAAAAACAAGCCGAACGATCGCGTGACTTTGCAAAAGACACGCATTCAACAAATTCGAATCTTCAAAGGGTTCCGAAAGGAATTTCTTTTAAAAAAAAAGTAAGAACATCTTCCGAGAAGATTACGCGGCCCTATGATCGTTAACTGAGACTTGAATTATGCGTACCTCGGAAGGTTTGTAAGGAATGAAGTAATCTTTCGGAGTTAACGAACTTTAATTAACATAACGAACAACGAAAACAATCAAAGTAAGTATGTAGTTAGAGCCACTGATTGACTGTAATTATAACTTTTTAAAAATTAACGAATTTTGTTTTAACAAGTACCTGCTCTAACCCTTTTTATAAATTAGATTACTTCACTTGCATAATGAACCATTTATCGATCAATGAATAGTGCAAATTAATAAATTTTTTAATCAAAAAAAATATTTACAATAAATATTATATCACTGTGCACCACTAAAATATATTTTATTAGTTATTAATTAATATAGTGAAATTTCTTTATAACGAATTTTAAATTTGTCCCCGAAAAATTTTCATACAAAATGTTTTCATTGTAATGAAGACTGATCTCAGTGTAACGAAATATTTTGATCTGCATTTAAGAATGACGTTTCAACTAGACACAATATTTCTCCGAATTCATTTCGTCCTTGACTTGTCATGTGCCGGATGTGTTCAAGCAACATTAAAGGTATTTTGCCGACTCGCAAACTTTTTTTAACAAATTTTATGCCTGCACTACACTCTCTGGAAGTTGCCCATGGTTGGCCAAGGGCGGAGAATATAGTGGGTTACTTCGGTCGAGTTCAGTCTAATATTTCATGGAAGTTGTCCGAGGTAACCGAGAACGGGAGGTAAAGTGGGGGTAATTCAGTCGACTTGGCCAGCTTCGAGCGCTTCCGAACATTGTCGGCAAACGGACCGAAGTCATAACCGAAATAATGATATGGTTCAATTTTAGTATGCGCGTAGGCATCCTATGGTTAACACATATGTCGAGCGCTGCATCGTAGTCACGTGGTCAAGTTATAATACCACATGCTTATCGGGGACTTCAACAGACTCTTACTGACATCTTTGAATATTTTAGGACACCAAAAGGGATTAGTTATATTTTTGATAGTATATTCTTCTAACAGATATCGTTATAATTTTTTTTTCATATAAAATTAAATTAATAAAAAATAATTAGTGGTACTTGATTTTGTTAAAAAAAATCGTTTCGAATATCCTTATGTATTTTCCTAGATCGGCTTATATAAATGTCACACCATAACGAATTCTTATTTAGAATCGATGGCGACAAATTCTAGGATAGCCACAGATATGGTATTCGTATTCTGAAATATCATTTTTATGCCTTATGGCATTTTACAAAAGCCAACAAAGATTTTGCGTAAATTGAATATTTACGACCGAAAAGTTTTCATTGATATTGTATTGGTGAGTGCCCACAAAAACTTTTATAATTATCAGTAGCGTAATTTTAATAATATGACAATTTAAAAATTGCGATTATTTGACACATTTTTCGATCGCGCGAAAATATGCCAGAAACCGCCGTGCGTACGTCATTCACGCCCGCCGTTCGGACGGCATATGAAATTTGTGGCATTGTGGCCGCTACTCGGAAGTCAGCAACCTCGCCCGACTTCAGTTTGAACTTCGGTTCGGACAACTTCCGGAGAGTGTAATTCAAGCATTATTGTGTTCAAAAAACGATCTGTTAATCTTTTAAGAGGTTATTTTGATGCTGTAGTAATATGATAATTAAAAATACAATAAAAATATATCATCTTCCTTACATTCAATATAACGAAATTTTTTCTTTGGTTCTATATATTGATATTTCACTGTATTTTTATCCGTGAAATTATGAAAATCTATGATGATTAATCGGAATTAAAATTATATATAATTACTAATTACGATTCCCCAGACACGATAGAACTTTAAAAAAGGGGGTTAGAGCCCAGGTCTTTCAGGTATGAGTCATCTACTTGGTTTAACATACTTATATATTATACATAATGAGCAAAATAGTTAAGCTGTAATGGATACACAAAAAGATTTACTATGTATTTTTAAAGATAGTAATCAGTATTAAACGATTAAGTACAATTCTACACGCCGCTTTAAACAAGAGACATCTGCAAATTCGACAATTTATTACCCCATAAATCGAATACTAAGTGCTAGAATACGGTTTAAATTTGTTTTTTAGCAAAAAAAAACATCCAAAAATAAACTACTAATCTCGAAAAAATCCAGTACTTAACAAAGTAAGCAGCGTTAAAACAAGGGGTGCGCTATATTTGTACACAAACGTTTTTTCCTTCCGGAATACCGGGACCGGATTGGGGGAAGTGTCAATAAAAGGCTCATTCTTCGCACCTTTTCGTCCTGACGCGAAAGATTCCCATTTTAACGTGGCAGCGACGCCCAACACTTTTTAATTTGCGGCCGCGGCAAATTGCGTTCAATTTAGATAGACAGATGCTGAGAAAGAATCTGCTATAAATGAAAGAGAACGAAGAGAGTGGAGCTGTTAGCACGTTGTAAGAAGAATGCGAAAGCATCTTTTTGGGTAGAAGTAAAATATTTGATTCGAATGAAAATAATAATACGAAGCCAAAATTCGTTTTATTTTTCAAGACAAGTATATGTTAACTCGTAGTTTTTAGACAGTTAGTTATATTCTTATGTGTTATATGACATTAGTTGCTGCATGGAGTTTATGTGAATGTATGATTATTTTTTCGACCTTAGTGAAATATACTTTTAATATTACTATAAATTATCTAATAGATTCAAAAGCAATTGTGAAAAATATAATATCAAACTATACGTATGTATATTTCCAATATAAAACACCCGGAACTCGACAAAACATTGTGATTTATGCTCGAGTCTAGAGTGCCTCAAACTCGAATGTTTTTTCTTCCTAAGCCTCTTTTTAATACTGAAAACATGAGTGTGTACAAATCAAATTGACGTGAAAGCTCCGTGTGCACTTCCCACGAAACGAAACTTGCTTCGCTTGTTGACACAAAAGAACAAAGTTGTATCCACAATTCTACTCTTGTGCTGGTATGGTTGGGTGATTGAAGGCGTTCGACTTGCTTTTAACACCTTAACGCCCGTTGCTATACTCGGTGCGTCCATTATGACCCATTAGGCATTCTCGCGTCTAATTTAGACGCGTTTCGAATGCGACTCGTAAATCGTAAACTTTATTGAGCTTCCGTTTCGCCTGCGTGAGCTTTTTAAATCTGTAAAGTGGGCTTTTTATGTCAAGCTCAAATTATGTGCTCTATACAAATTCACACTACTTAGCTGAATTATGATACGTAAAAATAAATAAGAAACAGTGTGAAATGGTGCAAAATGTGGAAGTACATGCTTGAGAACAGAATCGCAATTTTTGTAATATCTTATAATTGTGTAAAAACTTCACCAGCAATTTATTCAGATATATACCTAAGATTCTGTAAGAGCTCTTTAATTGATAATAAGAAGAGCTAAAAATACATTTTGCATATATATTTTTACAAAGGTTAATCCTCAAAGTAAAAGTGAAAAAACTGAAACATTTATCGGGTTCAGTAATTGGATCACCATTTTTAGAGACATGAAAATCTCAATAATCATAAACACCAATGACAAAACTAGTTTCGGCATGTGTTATACATAGACGGATTTTAAATGTCTAAGACAAAAAAACGAGAACACCACCATGAGAAAAGCTTTTGCAGATTCAGGCAAAATATTCGCATTGAATCAGAAAAAAATATATATTAAAATAATTTGCTCTAATGGGCATCGCCAATCTGTTCCAAAACTCGCCATCTTTTTGTAATTGACCGTTCCACCGAAAGTGGCAGAAAACAAAATCTCATATGAAAAAGATCATAGAAGCGTAGACAACAAGCAATCACTTGAACATCCACTTCGTAGTTCAAGGCATCAGAAGTTTTTACGAACGTGCCGCCGCTTCTCCCTTCGCATACGTCCGGAATCTAGACGCCTGGAGTTTACAGACGCATCCACGGAAAACTTTCAATTGTTGCACAGAATTTTTACAAAAAAACAACCTCTGACACGAAGATAAATTAATTTTGATATTGCAACTTATTTGTTTATTAACATAGACTTTAAAGCCTTTGGTGATGCTGATCTTGATCCCAACGTCATAAAAATATTATTAATTCATTAATCGTGAAACACACATTAAAACAAATATTTTTTTGATTAAGAATATTTGTCATGAATGTCACAATTTTTTGCTTTAAATTAGTTATACTATTACCTCATTACAAGACACATATTTATACTTTCGCATTGAAAAACAAAAAGATTATGCATCTACACGGCCATTTTAGGCACACAAATTACAACCTAGCTGTGACTGCCATGTACAGTAGTGTGCAAAAAAACTTTGATAAATTAAAATGTGCCTTGTCGATAACATATTTAATTTATAACTCAAGCTAAATTTTATAGGATTTGGCATTTTAATTTTCATAAATATATTAAGCATGAAAGTTGACAATTTATTTTTTAGGTAACAACTTAAAAACAATATAAATAAGTCATAAAAAGTTCCAAAAATAACGCAATAAATAAAATCAGCTGATAATCAAAACAAAAGTAGAATGAAAATAAATGCTTTACAATAACAGTTGATAAAAGTTTAAAGCAATATAGTAACTTAAATTAAATAAAACATTGAGAGCCACTGGATTCATAGGTCAACTTGGGGAGCATGATTTATTCGAAACATTTGCCAATATATTCCAATACCAAGAACGAGGGTTGAGATGGAGGGTCGTCCAGATTCTTATTTATATTTTCATTCTCCACACGTGACACGCAATGTGGACATTTTTTCATACGGCATAATAACTTTTTAAGGTCAACATATCTTTCAATGTTTAAAAATATGCATGCGCGAGTCCATAAATATGGCCTTACGTAATCAATAATCCTTATCTGCTGTTCGAACAGGTATCGCCTTACAGTGGGTGTTTGTTGCGGTTGGATAACCGAGAAAATACGCTCCGATAAACCCAATTGGCATTGTTGTGAGGTTTTAAAATTATGTAGATAGAAATAAAAGTAAATAAGGAGTTGAGGTCGAAGACTGGTCAATTATATATTTTTTAACGTTTCTAGTTTAATTTTATTCTACACAAGTAAAATATGTAACGCGACAGATTTAATAAATAAAATTTATTTCCTCACGTCACAAATCAATTAAAACAATAGCTTGCCTTGGTACAATATTTAAAAGGATTAAAACAATATTATTTATATTCTTAAAATATATTATTTGGTATTTTGATCCTTAAAGTTTGTGGTTAACTACATATTTTATCTATTAACTTTATTGCTGTCTTAATACTAGAATAATATCTGTACAAAAAAATTGTGAATTAAAATGACAATTTAATATATACACATTGCTAGGGAGGGAGTACCGCGAAAGGCATTGGGTTATCAAAAGACTGCTGAAGAAGCTACATATTACACTATGTAAATATTATATAAGCAAAAAAATAAATCACCTGCAGCAATTAGCCTGTGTCTTCCTATCCTAACATTCAAGTATATATTATGTATATAAAATGTTATTCATATAGCAACAAAATTATTATAATTAAATAATGATCCAAATGTATATATTTTATAATATACACAAATATATCGTAAATCTAATATCTGACGAATTTATAAAGGAAATTAAACGCAAGGTAATCCCCAAACACTTTTTTTTTGTTAATGTGACAGCACCGTAAAATTTAATTACTACCATCGCTCGTTACTTTGAATCACGCTGGTTAATTACGATAATTAAAAATTAATCAACGCTTGATTGCTTTCAACGTCCAAATAATATCAAAGAAGCGGCGTCCATTTTATTATATTATTTATATAAAATGTAAAATATCAGTCAGTTTTCATTTAGAAGCTAATTTAAAATATGTCTTATATTTTAGATACCGAATAAAAAAATAATACTATTTATCATTCATAATACATTTCGAAGATTTAGGTTCTATGTTATAAGTATACAGAAATGAATTGATTGATTTATAACACATGTGTGAATACGGATCTCACTTTTTCCCCACGAACCTATGTGCAATAAAACTATATTATCTTAAAAACAGTTATTTGATTTTTTTTCAATACATATTTATATAATATAAAGCTTCTTAATAAAAGCTTTTTTTGATATGGCTTTTCTAATATTTTTTTAATAAATTTATATAAGCCCGAGTTTGAATTACAGAAAAGTAGCAATTTTTTTTGAGACGAATAACCGCTGGCTACTATGACAGGTCTGAAACTATCGTTTCTAAGACAATCACGACACATGTGTTATCTTTTCTCAATGCGACGGACATTAAATCTATTCTGTTTTATAGCGTGTACCTTGAGACTTGGGCTATAAAAAGGTTTTTCACGGTGGTGTCCCATTTTAATGAAAATTATTTTCCCTCAACGATTAAGACGCTTTATCACTAGTCAAAGTTGTTTTTTTATGCCTTAACATCATCACTTAATCCCTCCAATGGTAAATAGAGAAGAGGTTATATTGCTGAGCTTGTCAATTTTAAAATAGAAATTCTAATTAAAAATCATTTTTGATAGATTTAAAGTAATTTAAGGACACGATTAGTACCGCAGTTTGAATCATATCTACATGAAACTTGTTCTTAAATAGATTCTATAAAAATCTAGACTAAGTTCGTTGGTCAAACTGATTCGCAATATTGTTTTAAAATGGCGACTATTAAAAAATCGTAGCTCCGTTTAAATAAATCAAAAATAAAATTGTAAGAAACGTTGTAAAATAGAAGATAAACTTATATGAGCCCATAATTATGAAAGTTGTCTAAGTCAAGTAATCGAATAAAATGAACATCCCAGACCTTTCACCCAAAAGAGGAGGACCAAAATATACGAAAATATTTACTTATTTCGATTGTACTCTACCAGCAGATCAATAATAGAATTTTTTTTTAAAGATATGACAGATTTGCTATATTGTATTCTACGAATTTACAATGAATATTTAAAAAATCTTAAAACATAAAATCCTACTTCCAGAGAATAAAAAAAGATATGTTATAATCAAATACTTGAAGCATTATTAAAATTGTTAATTAAAAAGGCTTATTAAAAAAATATTTTAAATGAAAAAAAAACTTTTTTATTGTGTTAAGTCAATTTTAATACGTTTGGTTAATTTTGATAACGGTCTAAGTCATTTCAACTTTAAATTTTTATGTTTCCTTATAAGCTACATGCAGTGGCGTAGCTATGGTGGGCCGCCCCGTGCGGCACTTGCTTGGGGCGGCATATTCGCGATGGGATCGTCCAGTGTGGTTCTTAATCTTGAATGCAGTAAAACATATATAAATCCACAAATAACAAGAGCTTAATAATAACCAATTTATTATTTTAAGAAATGCTGATTTTATGATTCTGCAAAAAATATATGGGGAGGGGGGGGGCAATTTTAAGGATCGCCCTAGGCAACACATACCCTAGCTACGCCACTGGCTATATGCTAAATTTATATGGCAAAATAAATTATAAATCTAGCAGATTATTATAATTAAAAAAATTATGTTGCATAGTATAAAAATATTTTTTAATCAATTCCAACGCAAATCTTTAAATATATCGAAAGGAAAGAAACATGACTTAGTTCACTTTCATACTTATGGGCTCATATACCATTGCCAAATGGAATATATTGCTTCTAACTGCATTGATTAAAATTTATAAAAAAAATCGCTGGTGATATTATTTTTGCTTCTAACAACTCGAATGTGTTAATACTGATAATTTTACACTTAAATGTGGAAAGCGTTGATTATTTATTAACCATCCTCAATAATTTTATTATTTAATTAATTAATAATTATTTACAGCTCTGATAAGATTGATTTTTATGGGCAAACGAATGTCAAACGAGCAGTGTCGATTTTATAATATAATACATACAACGCTAATGAATTCATGCAATACTGCGATTGTTAATACTGTTTCATTTTTTTATTAGCAAAACCTGTTATGTTTCCGCTCCGGAGACCTACATACACACGTTTACGAGACATTTTATAATGTTGTTCTGCGGAATGATTAAAGAAATTAAAAAGGGAAGAATTTTGTACGTTTTCCGATGCGGAGAGAGGAGAATCCATCTTCTTTGGTTTGCGGTAATTGGAAACCGTCCGAGCGATGATTGAGCTGAATTCGTAGTATTGTCGACTGACGAGGATTTATGGCTAGGAGAGACGCTTTCGGGATTAGATTTGGAAAATGGACGCTGCATGCTCCGTTAATAGCCATAGGAGCGATTTGAATTCGAGCAGGTCAAGTGGAGTTCAGCACTCGGGATTTGATTCGACGTGAGACCGAAGCTTGATTCAATTAAATCAATATATCCCATAAAAAGCGAGTGCATTACTTCAAGTTGTTGTACAAATAATTACTGGGAATATAATTAAATACATTAAAATTTAAAAAATACACTAGATGAAAGTCTTCCAAACCTTCCAAAAATTCGAATTTATTTGAAAAGTTAAAAAAATTTGTCTCAATAATTAACTGTCTCATTCGCATACGTATAAACAATAATAGTTGATGAAATTCGATAATTTTACTTTCATTGAAATATATCCCTACGTTGTTTTATTTGCCAAATTACAAGTACGTATTTATTTGACTAATCTACTTTGAAATTCTACACTTCCCAGTCGGTACGAATTGCATAACTCGTTCACGGTCGATGACTTTATTCACCAATCGCCTATCAATCACAGCGTCGAAACCGTTAATGGGTTAAATATATCTAGTGTGTATGTTCTTGTAATTTTATATGTCTAATGTCTGGCCGCAAGACCGATGGTCCCCTCACTTCTTGCGAGATCATCTTACCAGAAATTTGACACCTTCGCAACCCACAAAGAAAAATGTGATCGCGTTACGGTCATAAATATCTTTAGTTCGAAGCAAGAGGCATTAATCATGCGATTACGGACCATTACATATGAATGGTCAACCTACAAATACTTGGAAAGAAGTGAATGATCTGTAACATATGCAGATTCAAGTCAATACAGCAAATAATATAAGACTCGATTGTTAAAAGAATTCGCATCCTTGATCTTTTCAACTCCATTGTAACGAATTCCAAACACGTTCTACTAAATTCTGTTTCAAATACATGCGTTACGTAACAACCTCTTTTTCTTCTGTATGTAGTATACATAACATCACAAAACAATATTTTTCCTGTCGCGCCATTAAAGCATAATCGACGTTTTGGCATCACAATGAACTGTTTGCTCGCTTTTTTATGAGCCAACTCATTTTTTACAAACCCGAGCCCATTTATCATAAATACCTAGTAATGTTCAAAGATCTCGATCGACGTTACTAATCCTATACGTGTAATGCAGAGTGTGATGAACTCGCGATTTCGTAGAAGGTCATTTTTTGTTCCAACATCGACGTTGAATCGAAACGTGTGTATATATGTAACTACACCGATTCTATAAACATTCGATGGTTTGATATTTCCGCCTTTTAAAACATTATTTTTAGCAATTATGCTGCTGTTACTTCTAGAAGTATGTATAGATTAGAAACAGCAACAATAGCCTGAAAAACGCATGGAACACACTAAGCATCTTTGCTCTACCCGACTTTAGTCATATCTTTATTTAGAATTGCTGTAATTACTACTGAATTGAGTGTGGAATATAAATCGTATTTCTATATCCTTGAGAGTAAAAGATTAGTTAAATCATACGCAAAAAGACTAGCACGATACTTATTTATAAATAAATAAAAAGAGCATAAATGCAAATCTTAACTATATGGCATTTCTACGCAATATAAAAATCAATTTCTTACGTTTGGTGAAGTGCTGTGAACGTTGAGAATGGAACGAATAATTTCTGCCTGAATTTTAAAACTTCAAAGTAAGACTAGTCTATAGATGACTATTATTGAATTGCATAGTAACCCTATAGTTTCTGAATAAACAGAAATGATTATTTTCATATTCTAGATTTTCCTAATCTGACGGATTTATATCGTGACAAATAATTTTAAAATGAGATCATGCTTGATTCTATTGATTGTGAGTTGTAATAATAGTTTATAATTTGTGTTTCACTACTTAATTGTATAAACAAAATACCCCATTGTAACACATTGGGCTAACAAAAAAAAACGCTTATCACAAAATATATGTATATGCATCATGTTTTATTGAATTAATTCAACACACTTTTTGTATTTTGAATTTTATTATGAGATCTATCAAGAATTATTTTGCGCTATGCGCTGATAATCTTACACGTCGCATTATTAAATATTATTTTGTTTTTGTTATTGTTCTACAATATATGGCGTTTTTATAACAGCGCGGTTCGGGAGTCATTTAAAACTCAGAACTCGTGCGGTATGCCATACCGTCGTCGTTTTTGGTACGACGTGGAATATTATTTTTAAATTCAGTTTTGAAAAGTGGTGAAAAAATGTTCATAATATTTTTTATCAAAGCTGATTTAATTGCTTATTAATAAAACATGTTTACCACTTCAAACCCTACAAACATCTGATCTAACTCAAGCAAAAATATTTTTAATATTTTTTAATAGTCCTATGAGTTACATTTAACTTATTACAAGAATCGAGTTGGAGTTAATGAATATTTACCTATAACGATTTTGTAGTGGTTCATAAGTCTAGGGCTAGAGTTTTGGATATTTAATTGATTTTTTAATCGTATTTATTAATTTTCATGATTTTTTAATTTAAGTATACATATATAATTGGCTTATGAACCTGTTAAAATTCAACTTGAAATTAGAATCACAATTGTCTTAAAAATATACCTATACTCTATTTGCGTTAACATAGTCAGTTCAAGAGCTATCCGTTTAATCATTATTCCTAATTGAGAAAGAGATGGCAAGTTTGGCTTTACGCCCCTACTATTTGCTCTAACTAAAGCCCATGATACCGATATACGTTCGATAAACTTATCATTAATCCGATTGATTGATTAATATAAAAATAAAAATAGTAATGATTTTAATTTCTATAAATTTGTTCAGAATATAAATAGGAGTGATCGGAATCTAATGTGCTAGCACTTCAAAATTGTATAAAAACAGCAATTAAGAATGGAAAAAAATAGCAAATAAATAGAACAAATATTTTGAGCTTATTAAAATAAAATGCTTTAGAATCGTTAATTGTAATTGTAAATTGTAACTGAACCGTCTGGGTTTTAAGAGTTTAGTTAAATTGTTGCAGAAATTTGTTGCTAGGTAGTTAGCTATATGCTTTAAATTGGTTTAGATCATATACAACTGATTCTAACTATGCTTCTATGGCACTTAAATTGTAAATAAACGTTTATTTTAGTTGGACGTTAATTAAATGCTGAAAATTTCTAGTTATTCATAGTCTAGGTAAATAATTGTATGCTTAAAAATGTTTAAAATTAAAAAAAACTACCACCTTAAATAAAAAAAAAATCCCCCAAGAATATTTACCGATTTAAGTCATGTGTTAGGTTTATGATAATTAAAACATTGTTTTAAGGGTTAAAAAATGTAGTGATTAAGATTGGTTAAATACGTTTAAATTGTAAATAAAAAGTATTTTTAACTTCACTCAAAAATTACTATGATTATCAAATTATTAGACACAGATTAAGAAAAAAAAAAGTATAAATGCATTATTTTAGTATTATTTTAAAATTCCCAGAATGTTGCAAGTCTCGAGTTCAATCTTGAGTGGAGTCGGTTTTCGTGTTTCTCCCATACAACGATAATGAAGGGTCTGACCATTGAACGAGAAGGGCTGCTCCCTCAGGTATGGGAACGAAAATGAACAACCAATCTTGCCAGGCCTCTTAAACCGCGGGCTCGCGGCAATAAAATCCGATCGTAAAAAGCCATCGACTTTGGATATTTTATGGTGGTTCGTTAGCGCGTGACGTGCATGACGCCATAAATATATGTATTTTGATTTAGAACGTTTTAAAAGCGCTGGAATGAGAAATAAATAATCTTAATTCCACACTTTAAGCGACACGCAGCTTAAGGTGTTTGGAGACGCATATATTATTGTTGCAAGCTATAATACATAATTTGCTAATGTAAGAATCTCTAGAAGTTTGAATAATGAGATTTTAACGATGGACTTGATTAACCCTTTCAATGCTATAATAATTTAAAATAAAGATGGACTTAGAGTAGTAATTTAGTAATCAACATTTAAACACCGTATTTTTAAAAGTAATTATAATTTAATAATAAGCGTAAGTATGGTGGGTCGATCGACTCATAACACTAACCGTGTTTTGGAAAAAAAAACTTTTTTTTTAATTTTTAATTTTTTTAAACGGTATCATATGTATATTCGAAAGCTCTATTTTGTACCAAAAATGTAAGTCTATATCCTTAAAAGGAACCAAATACTAACGTTAACTATATGTCAAGTCGCATAAAAGCTCGTATGGGGGGCCGGTCAATTTACCGTAAGACTTGTTTTTAAGAAATAAAAGAATAATTTTAATTTTTTTTTAAATGCAAATTAAGCTTTTGAACACTTTTTGCATACGACATTTTTCAGTAGGATTTGATTTTGGAAAGTTATGACACTTTTAATTTTTACATTGGCCGCCATTTTGTAAAAAAAAAAAAAATCATACAAAATTTATAGGAGGTACTCAGTAGTTCTATAATCTATACGATACTAAAAATTTAATTTTAAATCTGCAAGAAATTAAGAGCGTTAACTCTTCTGCAAGTCTCAAAATGACTCGTATGGGGGTCCGATCGAACTGATACATCGCTTGTTTTGAAGCAAAAAACTATTTTTTTTATATTTTATTTAGATGAAGTTTAGGCTTATAAATGTTTGACCTAAACGGCATGACCCAAAAAATTCAAAAGCATTTAAAAATGCTAATATTTCATGCATCGCTTAAAAAAAGGATCACAATTAAAACATGCTTCAAAGATATATCTAAAATCAAGCAACCACCAAGCAAAATCATTACAATATTTTTTTACTATGATGTATACCGAGTATACATTTCATATAAATATTTTGAATAACATATTCATATTTTATGTATTATCCCTAAATACACTTACAATAAATATTCGTGTATTCTAACACATTTAAAAGCACGAGTGTTGCTAATCAAATTAGATTTTTCAACTTAATATTTTAATATTATTTTCTTACAAACAATTTGGTACGTTCAATTTTTGCACTTTTTATTACTTATATTACAATAATTGTCACGTTTTTCAAATTATATTTTACATGTACACTGAGTTTACATCACCGGAGCGCGCGTTTTTTGCACCGAAAGAAAAAAGCACCAATATTACTTAAACTATAAATGGAACAAAAATAATAGAAATGAGAAAATATAATTTAACTAGTGAAATTATATGCTGCAATTATTTTTTATAAAACGCCATTTGTTTGAGAAAGTCTAGTTGGGTTTGATTAATTACTTTATGTTAGGGTTATGTTTGAGCTTTTTTACTTACAGGATAGCGCTCACCACTGTCAGTTCAATGGCCACTACTTTTTTAGACGTATTACGCTCCAAATGGAAGTTTAAAGCAGCATATAATTTCATTAGTACCAGTGAGATATTTTCACTAGTAGAAATTTATATCTACCGGTGAAAATGTATTTTAATATAATTTCACATATGCATTAGAATAAAACATTCAACAGCAAACGTAATTTAATTTTATTCTGCATAAACCCAATGCATTACAACGGGTAAATCTGTACCAACTGAGTAAGTCAATCAGACATAATGAATACCTACAAGTAAGTATTAACCATCAGACCGAAAGTCTGGGAATCAGTGACATATATATTAATAATTATAAATTATTTTTTTAATTATAGCGCATTTTTATGCCACTGCCGGGGCTCGAACCCGCAACCTTAGACGTTATGGACTACGCTATTCCGTCCTTAATGTAAAACGTAATAAACTATTTAATGTTAAACTAAAAGGATCATGGCATGAATTATAAATATTTATTCAACGTCTGTGTAAGAAATATATCAAGACAATAGTCATTGATTCGTGTTTTTTACTGCTAGTTTACATTCATAGTATTTCATTGACCACACAATGGCTTCAAGCCAATTTTAAAACACTAACCTCCCACAATTATATTGTTATAATATAGCTTAAATGGATACGATTAACACATTGCGGTTTGTTATATTATATAATGATTTTTTTATCGTAGATGAGATATTCTCTCAGTCTCGAGTATAAATATTTTTAAGAAATCCCCAACGATACGCATTCCTAAAAACCTCCACGTTCAGCAAACATCCGCGTTCACCAAATCAACGCAAAAAAGGCGGTATATAATTGATTGGGGCAAAAAGTTTAGAATTCATATCAAGTGACCCACAGACGTTCGAGTCTGAGCTCGACCAAAACTGGTCTCTTTGTGCACCGAGAGAGGTATACAAAACACTTTTTTTCTCTCCCTCTTCACTATCGATATATCAAGCATTGTTTCATACCTGTGGTTACCTGGGGAGTCCTTGGAGCATAAACGCGAACGAGGCCGAGCAAATCGCACATCTACCTGTCTCAGATGAAAAGTACCTTGCACTTACACGAAGAGCAATTTGGGCTTTTTTTGGTAAAGTCCTTTGGATTTGAATACGCGCTATATGAGAGATTTTTTTCTTCGAGTCACGACTGCGGCGCTACAATGGAACTCGTTTTTAGACTGGCGGCTATGCGATGGGAATCGGATTTCTTTTTTTCTTTTACTTTTCGGACACGATGGAATAGAGTTAAAAAATAACTAGCACCAAACAATGAAACTGTGGACTCAAAGAATGTTTCCATAACACGAATGACAATACCTAAAACATTTTACTTTTAACTTAAACTATTTACCTAAATGTAAAATTGGTTATATTAACGTTTTATAGTATGCTATCTGTATTTATAAAATTACTAGCTAACTAAAATGATTGTAGGATAGAGGTTACTCATTAATATTCATTCATTATTGGGGTGTGGCAGTAATCACTTCTTAAGTTCGACAAATAATAATTTATGAAATTAAAGCGACTGATTTAACTCTTTTGGTGCCGATTGTCCCGATCCCGAGTATTAAACAAGCTTTTCCTCGATTATGCGAAGGTGAACTTAAGTTACTCGGCGTATTTAATCTATCGTTAGATCTATAAACTATATTATTTACGTTATCCATTTAAGAACTAAGTATAGATGAAAACTAATTGTATGCAAAATTAAAATTAAAATATGAATTGGAAAAAAATACGAATTGAGCAAATGTAAAATGTAATAATTAAATCGTTTATTTGCTCAATTTTTCTATAAGGTTAGATCCTTTACTATATCAATAAGATGGAGAGAAATCAAGGATAGATGTAAGAGAAGGATGTTCGCTTTCTATCAAAGAAAAAATAAAGATGAAGATAATTCTCCAGTTTATTTATGTATTATATATTTATAAATATAAACAGAATATAAAAAAATACTGGAATTTATTTATGCACGGAGGTGCTTCATTGTTCCATTGAAAAAACCCGCTAAATTTTTATTTTTTCTAATTGTTCTAGGAATATTATTATACAAATTCACATCTCCGTACAATATTCCCCTGGCCGTACTCGTTTTCTTACACATAACTATCCTTAAATTATATTAAATCTATGTACATACGTACATCTTTATTTCTTATTAAATACTGCGATAACATACTATTTTCTAACATATATATAAATACTAAAACATTCATCTTTAATATTTCATAAATATCCAACCATTCCAATCTTTCAATCACATTCTAGAACTAGTGAATCTATTTATTTTTAAAACTACTCTAATTGTCCTATTTTGCAATTTTTGCTACATCGCCTTACCGAATTTATTAAGGTTATATAATATTGCTGCAGAATAATTTATGTAGGGCAATATAAATACTGTTGTAGATTTTTTTTCATTTATTTATTTATTATTTATTATTATTTATTTTATTAATTTATTTAGCTTAATAGCTAATCTTTACATCTAACAAATTTAGTAAACATATATAAAAATATATAAAAAATACATAACAGAAAGAAAAAATAAAAATATACAATAATAAAGACTTAATATTATAATTTATTTCTATATGTACAAAGGTGTTTTTTTATTCCATTTATGAAACCCGTTATATTTTTGCTGTTTCGGATTTCTCTTGGAAGACTATTATATAAATCAAAACCTCCGTACATAATTCCCCTAGCCGTACTCGTTTTCTTATACTTAATTATCTTTAAATTTTCTCTATTTCTAGTATTATATTTATGTACATCTTTATTTCTTATTAAATACTTATTAAAATATTCTGGTAACATATTATTTTCTAACTTATATATAAATACTAAAACATTCATACTCAATATTTCTTGAACATTCAACCATTCTAATCTATCAATCATACTTTTACAATTAGTTAATCTATTTTTATTTAAGATTACTCTCATTGCCCTATTTTGTAATTTTTGCAACATTTGTTTGTCTAATTTATTTAACATATTTAATAGTGTTGCACAATAATTAAAATGGGGCAATATTATACTATTGTAAATTATTTTTTTTGTATTTATACTTAATATATTTCTTAATCTAGATAATAAACCTATTTTTCTACTAATTTTTTTTAATATGTAATTACAATGTTCTTTAAAATTTAATTTTGTATCAACAATTACTCCTAAATATTTTATATTATCCACTATTTCTATACTAGAGTTATTTATTACTATTTTGGTACTATTATCTAACACATTTTTATAATTAATAAACATACATTTAGTTTTATTCTCATTTAATTTAAGTACATTATTCTTTAACCATATTTCTAATATACTTAATTCATTATTTAAATTATTTACAATTTCTTTAATGTTATCACCAATGCAATACATTAATGTGTCATCCGCAAATAGATGAATTTTACATTTTTTCACGTTATTAACTATATCATTAATATACAAAACAAATAACAATGGTCCCAATTTAGACCCTTGTGGTACTCCATAAGACACTAATTTCTCTTCAGAATATACATTATTTATTTTAACTTTTTGTTTTCTTTTATATAAGTAATTATTAAACCATCTTAAAACTATATCACTTATACCTATACTCTCCAATTTCTTTAACATTATTTTTCTGTCTATTGTTTCGAAGGCTCTCTTGAAATCCAAGAAAACTGCTTCAATGATTTTGTTTGTATCCTTAGCCAACAGCCAATCATTTATCACTACTTGTAATGCAGTATACCAAACATATTTCTCATCCTAGAAGATATACCTATTTTTTGTGATCAAGAAATTATCTAAAACTATTTTTATTTTATTATATATCTACCTAAATTATAAAATTACATTTAATTTAAGTACATTAAGTACACTACAACTTTTTTAACATTATCACCTATGCAATAAATTTAAGTGTCGTCTACAAACATATGTATTTTACATTTATCTATATCATTAATATATATTACAAACAGCAATCATCCTAATTTATTTTATTACATACTTTTTGCTTTCGCTTTTTTTAAATAATTATCAAACGATCTTAAAACTATTCCACTTATACTTCTAATCACTAAAGTAAGATGCGAGATGAAAGGAATGTAATTTCTTTGATCGTTAATGTAACAACTGGAAAGAGGAATATATCCAAATTAAAAAATAATCCGATGAACATAGGTATTAAATACGAGAACGCGGCCAACCAACGATTATCAGAGATTACATCAGACACTTCTACGGACACTCAGGGCTGCCAAGAGCGGTCCCATGGAAAACATTGATTCCGGGCCTCATAACAAAAATGGCACTTTATATATTTTTAACATTGTAAATAAATAATAATACGTACTAAATAAATAAATATAAAATATTACGCGAAATATTTTAATTAGGCATTAAAATATCTACTCATAATATTTATCTGATAATTACTCGTGTTTTCTTTGCTGCTCAGTGTTGCCATATAGTGATTTTTTAACGCTCGATTATCAAAAGCATTTATATTATTATTTTTTATAACAATATTACGGGTGAAAATCGAATATAGTGCATCTAAACCGAATTTTGACCAATAGGAGAGCACAAAAAACAATTATCCCTTCTCAGAAGTCAAAAATCCACGTCAAAAGCAATAAAATCGTGCCGGAGCCGTCGCAGTGGGAACGCTCGTTGCCGAGCGTTCCCACTGCGACGGCGCCGACACGATTTTATTGCTTTTGACGTGAATTTTTGCCTTCTGAGAAGTGATAATTGTTTTTGCGCCCTCCTATTGACCAAAATTCGGTTTGAATATACTTTGATCAGCCCTCTTATAGTAGAAGTCCATAGTAGTATCGGTAAGGATAGCTATCATATTTTTAAAACAATGTAATATCAAAATGCAGACAAACTATGGAGCAATATGTGAGATGCGATGCGTACTTATTCTTCCGCTTATTTTCCCCTGAGAGATGAGTTGGTTTAGTCTGTATTTTGTACTTGACCTACTATTATATTTTTAGAACTTTCATAAGGTTTGAACAGCAAATGGACTAATTAAAACAAATATTGATTAAATGTAAGCTTAGCTGCAATTATTTTTTTACAAATATAAACTGTATCAAAAATACCGATTTAACCAAGGATGAACTTATTGATAATAGGACAAAATTCTTACTATAATTAAAGTTTGGCTCAAAAACTCTAGGACACTACAATATCGCCAAGCATCGATCGATTGTCGACACCGCCCCTCAGTGATTTCAAACACTGCTTCATTGAATGCAAGCTACGTTAAAAATACAATGATTTGTATCACAACGTTTTTAGCAAAAAGGGACTAGGTTAAAAATACGAATACATCAACAAGAAGGAGTGCTTCGCTTTACTGAGATTTCAGACAATGGAGCAATATACGATCATATATAAAGTGAATCACTGAAAAACTGTTCCATGTATTTGCGATGCCTTATAACAAACTTTAGCGGCATACATAGTCCTCCACAAGAGTATTTCTGGTTAAAACGCTTCTACTTTAGCTATAAAACAATTCCCATGCGACATTGATAAAGATAAGAAAGAGCAGAGGACGTAAATTTCATCCTTGCGATACTCCAAATCAAGAGAAAAAGCAGACAAGACCGTTCGAGAAACTGATTTTGCTTAATTTAAGAAAAATTTAATGACGAACATTGTCAATTGCTTTTCGATTACGTCGACCTGCATTTTCGAATCGAGCCTTTTAGAGGCAAAAGTGAAACGACGCGGACGAAAACCGCGTTTTTATGTAACATATTGCTAAATTAGGAGTATAGAATTAGCTTTTATATTACAATTCTTAAATATAGCACACTAATTATTTAGTTATAGTTTGTATATATTAAAGGATGATGCCATTATTTATAAATAATGCCAACAATTGACTTCGTGGTAGACAGGTTTTCACTTAGTTCATTATAACGCGCCTTGCATGCTAATAGTCCATTTCGCGTGGTCGTACGACCATAAAAAAATACCTAAATTAAAAAAGACAACCATTATATCATGCATTAAAGCCCGATTCACATAATATAATAATGAAGTCAGGCAAACGTTGCATAAATTGAACCACAATAACCTTTTCTGTCGCGGATGCGTGCTATGCATTCACCTCGATGCATATCTCACCCGGCATGCTCCAAAGAGCACAGGTAAACCATAAACATTTACTTTTACATAACAGATTGCGTGTACCCACATACAAGCAGCCAGTGCTCAATCTTTCTAGAACACTTTGAGAGCTCACTATAAGGTAAATTGATACGTATCGTTCGCCTAGGGCAGGGGTCGGCAAAGTGCGGCTCCGGAGCCGCATGCGGCTCTTTGGCTCCTTGAGTGCGGCTCTGGCACAAATATCCACGGGCCCGGGCGCTAATTTTGGTTGAGTGTCCTTTCCATGCAACGTTGAATGTGTGCGTGAGCGTTGACGTAGTACCTGTTTCGTTCGGTAGGGGCGCAGCGCAGCGTAGTAGTATGACAGTTATCAATCTGCGTATTTGGCGGTTACAGACGGGACCAAAAGTATGACCGGCGTCAGAAAAGGGTTTGTTGCCATTTTGAAAGAATAAATGAATCACGAGATATTGGTTTATCATTGCATTATTCACCAAGAAGCGCTTTGTGCGCAGACATTACCGGAAGAAATTAGTAAAGTTATGGAATTAGTGATCACGATCATCAACTCCATTGTAGCTAAAGTTCTTAATCATCGTTAATTCAAAGAATTTTTAGTTGAAATGGAGAGTGAGTACGCTGATCTTCTGCTTCATAACAAGGTTCAATGGTTATCAAGAGGAAACGTTTTAAAACATTTCGCGTCCCTATTGCCAGAAATTGAAGCATTTCTCCTTGAGAAGGGTGATCACTATCCAGAACTTACAGACAATCTTCATTTCATGGTAGACGTTACGTCTCATCTAAATCAGTTTAACCGTAAACTACAAGGGAAAGGAAACCCAATTTTTTCGATGTTAGAAGAAGTCATTTCATTCGAAAACGAATTATGCCTTTTTGATCAAGATTTTGAAAGACCAACCTTGTTTCACTTTCCGAGCCTGCTGAAGCATCGCCAAGAAAATAATTTCTCTATTGACAAACACCATTTCAAAACAATAATTTTAAATATGAGGGAAGCATTTCTCAGCAGGTTTCATTCGTCAAAAATCCTCTTAATGCTACAATAACTGAGTTGAAATTTTCTCCTTTTGGCATTGACATTGGTAACTTTGAAATACAATTGCAGGATTTAAAAAACAAGGAAATATAGAGCTCCAAATTTCAACGTTTCTGTATTGATTTGGAAATATGGAGAAGAACGAATGTGATCTTAGTTCACAACACAAGTAGTCTGCTTTGAAAGACCTGAAGAATGAAGACATGATCATTTTCAACGTCTGGAATAGTATTCCTGACTCTTACGATCAGCTAAAAAAACTTGCGTTTGCTGTTCTTTCCCTTTTTAGTTCTACATATTCATGCGAATAATCCTTTTCAAGCATAAACTGTAAAGAGTAAACTGAGAAGTCGTCTTATTGATGAGAACCTGGAATCATGCCTAAAATTAAAAACAACAACATATAAACCTGACTTACTGAAACATTCCAAGGAGATGCAAGGACATTGTTCGCATTAAGTGTTTGTCAGTCATTGCCATGATTTAAATGTATGGATACCTTACTTTCATATATTTTTTTATCAACGAATAAATCTTTATTAAGTGTGAAATCAAGTTTTATTCAGTGTACCCGTAATTTAATGAAGGTCTAAAATTATATTACCGGTTTACTAAATTAAAAAACAGATTTGGCTCTCAGAATTATTTTGAGTCGTTGTAATGTACATATTTGGCTCTTCGGCCAATAAGTTTGCCGACCACTGGCCTAGGGCTACTCGAAAGGCTTCGATATAGTTTTGTACATATTGCATGACTAACATGCACTCTTGTGTGCTCAAGGATAGCTATCGATTTGTCTTTCAAAAAAATATTGAGCACCCCTGAGTACAACTCTAGAAATTATATGGTAAAAGACCGTAAAACAATAATTCCCACACGTTCTTTGTCACATGTCATGTGCTATTTTTTGACATGTCTGAATGGCACTGTTTATTGTTTCCTGTCACCGGTGAAACCAGGTGTCTTCTCATTGTGACTCCGCACATCCGGGCCGGTAATGTGCGACAAAAAAGGCAGATAACGAATGCGATTTTGCAGGGTATGCCGCCATTGTCGCGCGTAGCTACAGTTGTGCCCAACCTTAATCCTTTCTAGCGCAAACTCAACTACCTGCCTCTTCATATGAACAATAACAATTTTTGAACACCTCAGATATAGCGAACATCTAATCTCGTTGTTTGAAGCTAAGTACTCCGAAGCATTTTGTAAAAATACTACTTAAACTTTACGATTCATTTAGAACTAAAGTGGAAACTGTTAAAAATTAGTAATATCTAATCTTAATCCTCCTTGTATTAACCATCTCATTTTACAGACACAATAATAGAATTCTAAGAAAGAATATAAAAAACTAGATTTTTTAGCAGCTAGCGATTTAAGTGATTAGATTTTTGAGCATAATTATGGATTTTTTACGCTTTTACAAATACAATTACGTAAAATAAAATCACTAGATTTTGTAAAATTTTAAATTTCTAGTCAAAATTGTATAATTTTGAGTACAATTAACGATTCTAAAGCATTTTATTTTAATAAGCTCAAAATACAATTTTTCTAATATATTTCCATTCTTAATTTCTGATTTTATTATAACTTTGAAATGCTAACACATTACGTTCCGTTCACGCGTTTTCGCGTCTTGGCGCAATTTTACGATCAATCCGTTCACGCTTGTAAAAATATCGTGCGAACGTAAAAAATATCTAAACTTTTTTCTGAGATATCATAATAAATACAGATTTATAATTATTTTAATAAAAGTCACACTCGATCAAAACATTTTAAATTACGTAATGTGTTAATATGAATTCATCAAGTTTAAATTATATATTCACTATAATATATTTGCATTAACACAGTCAGTTCTAAATTATTCATAATTGAGAAAGATATGGCAAGTTTACGCCACTACTATTATCTCTAAAGCACACGATATGAATATACGTTCGATATGCTTATCATTAATCCTATTTATATTTTGAACAAATTTATAGAAATTAAAATCATTACTATATTTTTTTTATTTATCAATCAATCGAAGCAATGATAAGTATATTGAACATATATCCGTATCGTGTGCTTTAGAGCTAATATTAAGGGAATAAACTCATCTCTTTCTCAATTATGAATAATAATGAAACTGATCTTGAACTGACTGTGTTAACGCAAACATAGTACAGTTAAAATATGATTATATTAAGCATAGCAAATGATTCTAAAACATGTTATTAAGTTTTAGAACAAAACCGACTTCATATTTAGATCTTGCAAATACCTAATCCTATTAAGCACAACTGGTGATTTTGGGGCACTTTATTTAATTTGAAGTGATAGTTTTTTTTGTCTTAATCTATAACCTAGCAAAACATTTATATGAATGTACACCATCATAAAACGCAAAAATCAAAATTTGATATTCTTAGTTAAAATCGCAGTCAAGGTAAGTTAATTTTATTTATACAATTTCGAAATGCTAATAAGACCAAGATCTTAAAATTGTTTTTGTACACATTTGCAACTAAAGAATGGATTATTTATAAAGTGATATAAAGTTTTAAACTGTTCATGAAATTGACACTTTAGATCAGTGTTTCCCACGGTGGGGCGTACGCCCCACCGGTGGGGCACCACGCCTCAGAGGTGGGGCACCACGCTTCAGAGATGGGACACCACGCTTCAGAGATGGGACACGTCGGAAATTATCAAATATTCCACATATAAATATAATTTGCTCGTTCACGACTAAATATATCCACGTGCGTAGGATTTCTTAAAAATTGGATTTATACCTGCTGGGCATGATGAATGCCTAACTTTTTGTCTTCTGTGTGAGAAATCCTTTACCAATGAAACAATGAAACGAGGTCGTCTTGAAGCACATTTGAAGGCGAAACATAGTACTCATATTAATTCAGATATTATTTTCTTTCAAAATCTTAAAGAAAAATTTGGAAAACGAACAACATTAACAAATCTATTTTGTGCACAAACTGCAAGTATTGATCGTAGTCTTGAGGCTAGTTACCAAATTTCATTGCTCATCGCTAAATGTGGAAAAAACCATACTATAGGAGAGGATCTAATCAAGCCATCAATATCAGCATTTCTTAAAACAGTTCTACAACAAGATGACAAACTCGTGAAGGCTATGCTCCTCAGCAACACTACTGTTTGCAGAAGAATAGACGAATTGAGTGAAAACGTTGAAATCCAACTTGTTGAAAAGCTGAAAACAAGAAAATTTTCACTACAAATGGATGAATCAACTTTGAGAGACAGTGAAGCCGTGTTGCTAGCTTACGTAAGATATATTGATAAAAGAGAATTTGCAGAAGAAATGTTATTCTTCAAATCATTAGAAAGCACCACTACCTCCAAAGATATATTTAATAAGCTAAAAGAATATTTAGATGTTAAAAATATAATATCTTGTGCTGCTGATGGTGCCCCCAATATGATGGGAAAGAAAAATGGCTGCTTAAAATTAATGAAAGACGAGAATCCAGATATGACTGTGGTGCATTATGTTATTCACAGGGAAAACTTGGTGGCTAAATACATTTCACCTGTTCTAAATGAGGTACTAAATTTCGTTATAAAGTGTATCAATATGATTAAAACTAGTGCTAAATCTGAGCGTCTCTTCAAGTTATTTTGTGAAGAACAAAATGCGGAACACGTAAGACTGTTACTTCACACTGAAGTAAGATGGCTCTCAAAAGGAAATTCCTTAAAAAGATTAATGGAATTATTTGATACCCTTTGTGATTTTTTAAGCAACCGATCTGATATGAAGTTTTTGATGACGGTCGACGGTAAAGCATTTGTAAGCTATTTAACTGATATATTTGAAAAATTAAATATTTTAAATAGCCAACTTCAAGGATCGGAGAAAACACTTGTCGATGCAAAAGCAAAGATATTTGCATTTACCACTTTTATCGAATTATCTAAAAAAAATATTTTTAACAACAATTTTGAAAAATTTTACTGGCTCCAAAAATGTGATGTGACTGATAATGCTAAACGTGTTATTTTGGACCATCTGCAAACTTTATGAACTGATTTTAAAGAACGATTTGCTGATTTAAAAGAGATACATTTTTCAGCTTGGTTGACACAACCAATGCTGGTAGATATTTCAAATGAAAATTTGTATGAAGAAGAACTTTCGGAAATGAAAAATGATGATTCAATTACAAATTTAGTCAATATAAAAGCAATAATGGCATGGATGTGCGAAAAAACTAACACAAAATATCCTAATATTACTTTGCATGCTAGAAATTTATTATTACCCTTTCCATCATCTTATTTAGTGGAACGTGGTTTTAGCGCCATAAGCGATTTACTCATTAAAAAAAGAAATCGATTGAATATTACAAATAGAGGGGACTTAAGACTGAAATTAACCAAGTTAGATTCAGACATAAAATTTCTTTGTAGCAAGCGTAAGTGAATTTAATAATTTAATAATGGATTAGGCATTACCATTTTATTTTATTTTACTTACATTTTTAATTTGTATTTTGTAATTATTTCAATTATAATATACGTTTTGAAAATGTACCTACTGTTTTATTAAAAAAGATGCTGGTGGGGCATATGACTTTTGAAAAGACTACGGTGGGGCATGGCATAAAGAAGGCTGGGAAACACTGCTTTAGATTGTTTGCAAATAGCATTTTTTAGGCATTTAATTAAAGTGAAATATATAAACCATTTATCAGAAATTAAAGTAGTATCTTTGTATAACACGTTTCTCAGATTATTATTACTATCATAGCAATAAGGTCATAAAACCGACACATTAGTTGAAAATTATAAGTTGTAATGCAACATTTTTATTATTGAGCATAGTTAGCGATTCTTATACATTTTGTTAAGATGGAGTTCTGAATTGGCTAATAAAAGTATTTTTTTTATTTGCCTGTAAATATCTAACCTTATTGAGTGTAGCTAACATTTATTATGCATTTTAATCAGGTGTAACTCAAAATAAATGTCTTATTTAAAAAATATACATTTTTATATATATTTATCATAAGTTTGTGATAAGATCTATCACATGATAGATATTCTTGTAAATATCGTATCATATTGCATGTATCTAACTATTTTGAAACATTCATTTATGATAAGAGCCAAGAATTGTGTTTAATTTAGAATTTAAACTGAAAGGTACTCACGGACTGGTACTTTCTTCGGGTCGTACTGCTCCACTCTCTCCTCCACCCTGTTGATCTTGAGCTGCAGACTCTTGGAGCGCTCCCCCACTTCATCCAACCTCTTGGTGAGATCGTCGAAGATGTCGTTCGCCAGCAGCACCAGAGAAGCCAGCTGTTTGAGTGCGTTGCTCAACGTGCAGTTGGTCACCGCCAGCAGTTCGTCGTCCTTCACCTTCGGACTGCCGTCGGCGTCGTGCAGGCTCGTCCTGGACAGGTGCTTCGGCTGCACGACGCGCAACACGAACGGCATTTTGACAAATTTCTCTATACACGCACCACAATCATGACGATAGCACAAGAACAAACAAAACAGAACTCAGACGCGTATTTTACTCTATTTGAAAATACACGCGAATTCTGCATGATGCAGACACTGAAGCACCGGTTCACATGATATGTTTTAGCGGGATATTCAAATTACGTTTTGTTCGAAAAGTTTTTTTATAGAAACGAGCAAGTACACCACACACGTCCGAACCGGCCGGCGAACGGCCGCTTTGTGAGTAAACTGTTGCAGTTCACGTCAGATGTCGTCATGGCAACTGAACATGTGCTGCGTACAATTGGCGCAAAAAAGAAGAGACATCTAACGGCGTATAATGTAACTATTATATCTTATAAATAAGCGTTTCATGGTAAAGTAGAAGCAGTGTATTGGTTTAAGAATTTGCTTAATTTAAAATCATATTACTGTGGTTTGATACTAGAACAGTGGTTCTCATGTGCGGCCACCAAAGGATTTTGCTGAAGCCACCAACAAACATTCCACCAAAAAAAGTATCATAGTAAATATTGGAAGAGAGAACTGTTCAACAATTTCCATTTGAATTACTTTTAAATAAATAAAAATCAATATGCTTAAATGTTGTCTTTTATTGAATATATACTTAAGTTAATTCATTTTTATGTAAATACAACTGCTATTTTTACCACATCCCAAAATCCATATTTGGTACGGCCACAAGGCATTTCAATAGGACCGTTGATGTCTGTAATGCGACCACAGCCAAATTTTAAGTGAGAACCACTGTACTAGAACATTTTAGATCGGCTTAATAATTTGCTTAATTTAAAATTATATTTCTCTGGCTAGATTAGTAAAAGAGGTTCGGTGACCATCGCTTACATGGCAATTGATCACAGGAAGATTGTTCACGCAGAATATTGTTCACCACACGAATATTAGTCACAACAACAAGAAACATCACTCACACGGATTAAGTAAGATATGTTTTTTAAGGAGTTATTTAATTATTAATAGGACAGTGAAAAAAAAACAATTTTTCGAACAAATATTATTAAATACTCGTACACTATTTGTAAAATAATTTTATCCGGGCTTACAAGAAAAATCTCCAGGTTAAATATTAATGTGGCAATTAGGTATTTTTGATTTGAAAATCGAAATTATATGGATATTTTTAATTATAAAAACGTTTCGAAAGCTACCGATTTGTTAAACTAAATATGTCAATGATAAATAAATAAAAACAAATGAATGCAATGAATATAATTATTATTTTGAAATATGTTTTTTTAATCCTCGCCATAATAAATAATTCACAACTACTCTGAAATGTGTTTCAACACAATCTCTATATTTTTTACACGCATATCGTTCTTTCAACACAAACCGTGATGGACCTAGCCTAGATACCTGTAGGGCTAAATCAAATACCTTATTTTCACTTAAAAGTATTTTCTTTATATTCTACTTTTTATTTTATAATTTTTTAATAGTTTTTAAACCATTGTAATACAATACCTTTTAATCAATACTAAGGTGACTAGACGTTTTCTTCAAAAAATTTGTCTTCCTTAAAAAAAATGTCCGAGTTGACCTTTTTTTGCTCCCGCAGCATCTCTAAATGAACAAAAATTTCCAAAATAACCTTTGTTTTTAGTGTCCTATTTGCTATTTTTAAAATCTGGTCACTGTATCAATACATCAATACACATCTAAACCTTTTTAACAGTTGCAAATGCATTTTTAAAATCTAGAAACACCGCACCAGTTACTTTCCTTGTATCGTCCATATCTTCTTTTGACAGCTAACTACACATTTTCTATTATCGTTTTGATTTATGTAAACATTTTATTGATTGTCTTAGCAGTTTTTTCTTTATCTGCAATCTATCTCTAGCGAAGACAATAAGCAGACTTAATATTAAACTGAATTGATTTATGGAGGGAGAAGCTCACTAGCTATTTCAAGTAATCAACTAGCTACTAAAACTAGTGTGCTGCTTTTTAAATCTTATTGTAAGATCCATTTGTTGTACACGCTTCAAACTTTTAATATGCTTCCTAGATTTGGCAAGCATTGCAGATATCTGGTTAGGATAATTCTCCAGTTTATTGATATATACAAATTTCATTCTTTACCGAACATATGCTGAGGTCCCGTCGCATTATATCATTTGGAACATACTATGGTGCGTCTATATGGCCTGAAATTTTTCTATAATATTAATACTCGAGGTGCTGGCAGTTCTCCACAACTGTATACCTTAAGTCCAGTTAGGTTTCAGTATTACGCTATATATTAATAATTTGTTTTTTGTTGACAGCGGTGATCTGTGACCTATGAGCCAGTGCATCTTTATATGTATTTCCTTTTACTGAATATGTGTTTCTGCCAGAATAATGTTCAGTCCAAGTGCATGCCAAGATATTTCAAATGTTCTGCCTGTGGCAATTTGTTTTTATTGAGATACACTAGAGGACATGCTTTTCTTCTCATGGTGAATGTTGTATATACCGACTTGGATTAATTTGTCTAAACTGAGCCGTGACTGAATATTATTAAGACTTCTTGCATCATACTAGAAGCGATAGTTGGGTCGTCATGTTATGTTAATACAGCCGTGTCATCAGCAAAGGTGGCAACTATAATATTTTTCATCTTTGGGAGATCTGCAATGTACAGCAGGTACAACACAGCTCGAAGCACGCTTCCCTGAGCGACGCCTAAATTTATAGGAAAAAGTGATGTTCTTTCTTCACCATGCTTTACCAAAAAATATCAATTGTTGCTGTATGATTTCAGTACCATGAATAAATGATGAGGCAGGGTCATTTTTATTTTGTATAATGAACCCTCATGGCAAACCTTATCAAAAGCTTGTGAAAAGTAATGATTTTAGAACTTTCCAATACATTTTTTAATAATTCGTCTCAGTTTATCACATTATCTTGACAAAATCATAACTTCTTTCGAGTTAAAAATACAAGTCTGTGGAACCCAAGTTATTTAAATGTTTATAACGTTCACATTTCTGTAAATAATCTGTTATTATAAAATATTAAAAGAGTTGAGAAAATGTTACATTTCAATAACAGATATACAGTGAAGCCTAGTATTTTATAAGGTATTATTGTACTTTAAACAGTGACGTCACTTCAGCTTTTTCCAGGAGGGGAAGGTGGGAAAGTTAGCCAGTTAGGCCGGTTTCACACGTGCCGGATGGTTTCACTCGGCACCGGCCGGCGCCGTTTACAAACCTTCCACACGTGGCCGGCCTCTCTAATAAGATAATTAAAGGAGATTCTATTAATATAAATAAAATTTCTAAGTCTATTTCTTCCGCTATTGCCTAAGCACGTGGAATATATGTAATAGTTTTTTTACAAGATACCACAATCACTGTCAACGGCCCGGTTCATGTTCGACTTTTACCCCCATCACACTCAACCCGATACCCGGCGCCGGACAGTTGTAGTGAGCGCGGCCGGCGACAACCCGGCAGCCAGCGTTGGGCCAGCGCCGGATGGATTCGTCCAGCACGTCTGAAATGGTAGGTACTAGCCCATACAACACCATCCCTACTACACGGCGCCAGCCCGGTGCTGGGTGAATCCATCCGGCATGTGTGAAACCGGGCTTAGTGGTCGCTTTTCTCCGATTAGAATCCATGTCAAAAGCAAATTTTTTTTAATTTGACTAGACATATGAGCAAAAAAACGTTATTTTTAATATAAGTAGTATGTATTTTCCATTTTAATCGCCATTAATCCATTTCAATTTTCCCCATTGAAATAGATTAATGGCATTTCAACTAATTTCAATGGGAAAAATTGATTTGACATACGAGTAATTTGAGTTACGAGCTCCGTTAGCCGTTACAGAACGAATTAAACTCATAAGTCGAGGCACCTTTGTATATATAATATATGTAAGTATTTATTCTCGCTGCAGTCTGCGTTACGTCGTCTCTGAAGTTCGGGTTGGACTTTTGGATTCCGGACTGCTTAGCTATAGCAAGTCTGAATTGAAATGGAATGCAGCTGTTTTTTAGGTCACTCTTGCGTATTCCAAGTCGGAACTGAAGTAAAATTTTGAATGCCGTGTTTTTTTAATATTCTTTTAGAGTTAGGGAAATCCTTCGCTCTTTTAACTCTTGATTATCTGGCCAATACTAAAAATTGGTAACATTGGTATATCAATTAACATGAAATGTAGTAAAAGTTTCAATAGCGGCTTATAATCTTTGTGTGACTTACATTCTTTTTTAAACCACTTGCTTACAGTTTTTTAGATTAAACAAAACAATTGTCCTGATGATAAGATAAATGGTTTGCATCCATTGCAGTATGTAATTATTAAAACTAACCACAATCAATTTGCAGTCCTTCATCTGAGAGTCGAGAATTACCATTTGTTTCCTTCTGAAATAAAGATTCGTTAAAAAATACATGTCTTTATTATTAAAAGAAACGTCCAGAGATCAGACCTTTGTGTAACACTTGAGGTTAACCGCTAGTAAAATAAATGGTTTAAGACTTGGCTAAAATTATTTTATTTACTCATATATGTAAATAATAAAATAATTTAATATTAAATTCTCATACATAATAAGCAATGGTTTTTAAAAATATAGAATACAAAAATATTTGTGCAGTTCACTAACATCACCTTTTCACATACTAGATGATTTACTATGGAACAGTTGTTACACATTAAGCTTACTATGGAACGGATTATAAAGTAGTGATTTGCCAATTGCCTTCAACAAATGATCAGTAAATACTTTTTAAAGTACAGTGTATATATATTGAATAAATTAATTTTTTTCGTTATTTATCAATGGGTGCTATTTATCAGGGAATTATTTTGAGAGATATTTGCATTTAAATAAATACTTTGTTCTATAAAACGAATTTATTGTGCATTAATGTAAGGTAAATCTTCGGATTTGCTCTTCGGAAAAGGATTCATTGCATAGGGTTACTCATAAGGTAATCATTGTTTTGAGCAATGCTTACTCGCACTTCTGTCCAGCAGTAATGCACAAACAATTCGTTTTATGGAACAATTATTTTATGTATTGCTTATTTAAATTGTCCTCTTTTTAAGTAGGTGCGATACTGATTTATATTTGATGAAATATAAATACATTTTTTAACTCTATTTAACTCGCCGGGAACATCACAGTTGCATATGTGTGAATTATTGATTTATGTACAGATGTACAGATTTTTCTTCTTGGAATAGTTTTAGGTTGATATATTGAAAGATTGATAACAGCTTATTAAAACATGTATAAAGAAAATATCCACTAAGGCCGGTTTCACACGTGCCGGATGTATTCACCAGGCACCGGGCCGGCGCTGTGTAGTGGGGATGGTGTTGTATGGGCTAGTACCTACCATTTCAGACGTGCCGGACGAATCCATCCGGCACCGACCCGACGCTGGCTGCCGGGTTGTCGCCGGCCGCGATCACTACAACAGTCCGGCGCCGGGTACCGGGTTGAGTGTGGTGGGGGTAAAACTCAAACATGAACCGGGCCGTTGGCAGTGAATGTGGTATCTTGTAATAAAATTATTAAATATATTCCTCGTGTTTAGGCAATAGCGGAAGAAATAGACCTCGAAATTTTAATTATATTAATATAATCTCTTTTAATTATCTTAGTAGAATACATACAAAAATAAAATCCTAACGCGAAATGCGTGGAAGGACTTATGCGAAGCCGTTAATCCTAAATGACTGGCATCAGTTGACGGGTCGGGTTGGGAAGAAACCGGCCAGAAACCGGCTAGAGGCCGGCCACGTGTGAAAGGTTTGTAAACGGCGCCGGCCCGGTGCCGGGTGAATCCATCCGGCACGTGTGAAACCGGCCTAAGAGATGAAAAAACAAAAGTGGTCAGGATAGAGTAGCTAATTCATTTTAAATCTTCAACATTGTATTAATATTTATTAGCAAATCTGATGAGTGACAAATATATGTGAAAATATATAATATATGTATTTATATAAATACTTGAGAATCTTAAGTCCTTCTAACTTTACTAATGTGACTGCTTTCAATTCTTTACAAAAATGATTTCAGCGACAGTTACGAGGAACTACTGGAATGATAAATATATTTATATTATTACGATTAAGGCATTTTGTCAGATGTTATGGTCAAATATGGTAAATAAATTATCATGCAATTCCAAGTGATTTAGGTCAAGACTTTTCAGAATAATTAGTAACAGGAGATTCATCTTGGATCATATTTCTGAGCATTAAATTATTTTCCCTATGATGTTAATACGAATTATTGTATTAGCTATAGGAAGATTAAATGAAATGCGCAATTCCAATATGTATTTTATTTCAATTCAGTTAAGCCTTACATTTGTATAACATATTCTTGTTACGAAACATACATGAAACACCAATTTCACTATAGCAGGACATAAACACATATAGTAACATTTTATTTGTAGTCGACGATAATGAAAGCGTTTTCTTCTAACATTGATATAGTAAATTAAAATTCTTTCGGTCATCTCCCACACCGAACGACATACATTGAATACTTATTATAATTTTTTTTGATATAATTGATGTAGTAATTATGTATATATATAAGAATATTTGTTTCATATTCATTTATATATTATTTCCATTATAAAAAGCATTGGTGTTTTCTTGATTCTTAATTAGATGTTATAAAATTGATTCATGATATGGGACAAAAATATGTTATTAGTGATTATTTTTATAGTCATTGAACGAAGTATATTCACTCTTAACTCATATTCAATACACAAAACATTGACATTTAGCTACAAACACATATTCATTAGATGAAGAGATTTATATATGTCTAATAGGCGAAATATTATTATGAATTAACAATTATTAATAAAAGTTATGATCTACATAGGTATACATTTCAAAAATAATATTTTTTTGTCAACGCTTAAAAGGAATTGAAAGGCCCTGATATAAAAATAATGTCGCTCATTTGCTTTAACAATGACATAACGAAAAAGTAGGGATTAGTGTCAGTAATGCTTTATCACACTGTTAACATTGTGATCTGTCAAGATTTATAAGTCACAAAGAGCTATTAATAACTTAAATTAAATAAAAACTAATGATATTTATAATTTACTTCAATCAATAATGTCATAAGTCAATAATCAAATACATTGAATAAATATGTAATGATTCTACTATAAGCAAAATTGTTATGTCATTGTTGTAGTACAAGAGCGATGATTATATGAAATAATCAGTGATGCGATAACGTTGCATACTTTTGAACTCATAGTTCATAACTTACATCGTATATCATAAGTTCTGATTTTCAATATCAGTTCGATATTCATCGATTAAAATCAGAGCTTAAAAATTTAGTTTTTAATGCACAAAGCTTTTTATGGTATTATAAAATAGTTTGATGAAATATTAGTACGCAGTGAGATTGCTAATTTGCAATACGTTACAAGTATGCTAACAATAACATGTAAATAAAATTTATGCATTAATCAAACATCAATACATTAAGCTTTCACAAATATATATATTTTTATATAATATTTTTATTAATAACAGTTAATATATGAATAAATGATAACATTTATCACTTAAAATTACGTTTTTAATGATATTTTAATAATATATTTGGCACGCTGTCGCTAAACTACAAAGGCGTCAAAGCAGATGTGTTCTAATTACTAGCAAGGAACGCAAGTAGAACATAACATTTATGGTGTGCTCACATTAAACAAGTTATTAATGATGTTAGGTATTTTAGGTTAGTCCTTCCTCTGGTTGATCTGAGCTATGATTGTTATCTGGCATCTGACGGAGGGAAAGTGGTTCTCAGAATCAACACTTTTTTGAAATGGATGATTCACTAAGTCACCCCTATCTCACTTAGGTTGCTAGTTCATCAAAGGTTTGTCGAGCTACGAGCCAAGTTCCAGGATTTTTGCACTAAACTACTTAAACTCAATACAGTTAAATTCTTGATTCAATGTAAGCACATCAATTTAGTGAGTTAAGATAATAATATATAGTTATGACATGAATATATAGATAGTATTTGGCTAATACACAACAATATTCTTTAAAATATTTTAGATATACACTTTGATACTGAAGGTAACACTACATGCCTTTGATATATATAACACATATATTTTCATTACCAATATATTTAACATACATATTCATTATCGTATAAAGTTAGAAATGTGTTTGTGATAATAATGTTCCCTTTATATATTTTTTAAAGGATTAAAATCATACAAGACGTAAACTAAAAAATAGACAAACTGCTTTCAGCTTTAAAAGTATTAGAATACTATCATTTTCCATTGGATTGTTCAAAATCTCTTCTTTCTGGTCCCCAACTCAATTACTCTAACAATAAAGAGTACTTCATTTTCAAATCAACTTCAAACCCTTACTAATTTGATTAGTTTCTGTTATTAAAGTAATAATAATGTAATCTATATGATTTTTTAGCAAATCAAATCATTTAATAGAATCAGAGCAAATCAAATATATATATTATATGGGATCAAAAAATGATGTATCATATTTTTAATATTATTATAAGAGACACCGTAAACCTATCATTGAAATTGAGTCCCCGAAACTTAACTTATACAATAAACCAAAAATATATTATGATCTTGACGTCATTTTAAACGTTTTTTTTTCTTCTTTCATATATACCCTGGTGGTTTGTTTAATATGTGAAAGTTATAATAGATATGTATTAGTTTGTTTGATGGTCAAAGTTTTATAATTACATATACAATTAAAGGCAAATAAGCAGTAGTCGGATGTGCGATTAATAATTTTTCAACAATCAAACAGTAATTTATTTGTATATTTAAAGTTCACCTTATAAACAATAGATATGTAACAGATATAGAATGATATTGAATTAAGTGATTTTTATACAAAACATATAAAATATTTAGTTTAACTTTTGATATGGTTCATTATTAAACAAAACTCATATTGAATTTTTTTGTAATTTTAATTTTGTAATAAGTATTTTTGAAATATGATAATAAATCTAAGTCTTCTCACTTTAAATTCTTTTCCATTATACATATTTTAAAAACATGTATTTAATATTATATAATTAAAATTTAAGAAAATCAGTGAATTTAGATTTAGATACTCAATTCACTTACATTCTTAAAAAAACAAGATGTTTTTATGAAATTTTAATATATGTGTCGTTAGATATTTTTATTAAGAACAGTAAAACCTCTCACCTCAAGTTCTAATTATATTTAATGAAATAAGTATATTTCTTTATAATATATCAATGATTCACTTACTTTTGTACGAAGGATTATTTTGGAAATTAGTTTAAAAACAGGATATGAGTTTGATATCTAACGACACATTAATTCACATAACAAAAATATTATGTTAATTTTATTAATAGCTCCATTTAAAATAGATTCAGATATTTTTCAGATCTTAAATTCCTATTTTCATTAAAAGTTGAACACAGGATATATTATATCATTACACATGATACTTACAACGACGATGTATATTTATACATGACTTGAATAAACAAATCTATACAAAATATCTTCAATATTTTGATCTTACAAATACATTCCAAACAATGTCCCTCGTCGTTTAACAATCCGTTGAAAACGTTTGCTACAAATAAAACTGTTGTCCGTTACATACTTTTAGGTCTCGCTTACAAAATGGCAGCACGAAAGATTATTATATTTAGGACGTTTTCACATTACATGGTATCCAAAATGATTTGATAAAACGCATTTCATAAAACAGTGGAACTAAGAGCCGACCTCGTGACAGACTTCCATGTAATCCGGATCGTGTATTATATCCTTGATCATATCCTTCAGCATTGTGTAACGCGGAAACATTGGATACACTTTTGAGTTTACGTAGTCAGTCTGCAAGATATTAATAACATTAAATTATTTTATTTAATATATAATACATATTATTAAATTATAAAAAATAATTTACCTTTAGTTCACGAATTAGATTTCTTAGACCGGAGTACTTTTTCAATAAACGATACAAATCATTAGTCATTTGAGTATTTTCTGTTTCTATTTGTGCTGTTGTCATATCTGTAATTGTAAACAAGTTATTTAGTTAGATTAAGTGTTAATATAACATATATTTCGAGTCACATTATTTAACCTAACCTAACATAACTTATAATAAACTATATATACATATATTAAAGTGTAAGAGTAATAGGTTCAAGTGACCCAATAAAACTTTAGACTCATTAATAGCTCTGAATGGAGTAGTGAGTATTAGACTTGCTCTTGAACTAAGCAAGTCCTATTGGCAACCAATTTTGCCTGAGACCTGAAGAGAGTAATGGATTATAGACTTGCTCCTGTGTGAGCTTTGAAAGTCTGATCCATTCACGTTCTATATACGCAATACATGTTACAGTGAATATAAATCCACTAACACATACAATTGATTTATAATTTCACTGCTCAGTATCAGTAAAACTGTATTTGTTCACAAACATATGATCCGGTACGTGTATCCATATGATCTGAGACTTCCCATCATTTGATAAAATACTACAATAATTAAAATAAATTAAAACGAATTTACTATTTTTATTAAGTCAAGTTAAATTTGGTTAATTAGTATACATTTTAAAGCAGCATATAATTTCACTAGCGCCTATCAGCTAAATTATATTTTCGCTAGTAGATGCATATATCTACCAGTGAAAATGTATTTGAATATGATTTCACTGAAACGCCAGTGAAAATATACCTTCACCATTAATACATATTCACTGCAACATATACATAAAATTTGAGAAACATTAGCGAATGTTTTTCTTGGGAAGGGAATCAGTTCAAGTGAAAGGAATTGTATTTTACCACTAAGCCTCTCTATTCTATCCCTCTTCTCAGCTGCTTCTTCAGCGAGCTTGGTGGATGTTTTGACACCTTCTCCAGATTTTTGTGTTTTTTCCATGATTGCGCAGGCGCGCAAAACGAAAGCTGGCACCGTTTCCTGCTTCTCCTGTTTGGGAATGTCCACGAGCGTCCAGTACTGGGTCTCTAGACGGATCACGTCCTGAAATAAAACACACATTCTATTAATATTGAGTATGATTATTATAAATTTTATTTACAACTGTGGGGGGAAATCTATTTGGTTAGCTGGCGGGAGCATAACATTCAATTGGCGAACATGTCGGAAGTCGACGGCCGGCGGCGCCTCGTCCGCCGGTCTTATAACATTTGTAGCAAAAAATATTTATTTTATTGAGTATATAAGCAAAGAGTACAGTTTCATTGTTAGTGCTTATTGAAATGCATTATTCTTGACTGACTTGACCTAATAAAAGTTCTAAAACTATAATAAGTTTTAGAATTTTCATTAGGTCAAGTTGGGTTTGGTTAATTAGTGTAGGTTAGGTTTGGGTGTGAACAGCAAATGAACGTTTCGCAACTGTCAAATTGAGTTTCGTATACATTTTAGAGCACAATGTTATTTCACAGTTGAATTATATTTTTGCTAGTAGAAATATATATCTACTGGTTAAAATGTATTTGTACTTCACTAGTGAAATATATAACTTGACTGAAAAATACACATTCACTGTAACATTTATACATTTCGTGTAAATAAATAATGATAAGTATAAATGTATATATTACTATTTATTAACATCTGCTAGATAAATTATATTTTCACTGGTAAAAATATATACCTACCGATGATATGATTTTACTGAAATGACACAATAAATACTATTTTCGGGATAGATTCGAGACTGTTTCTTCTAGATTTTTTTTAGGAATAATGTATTATTTATTTATTTTTCTGCAATAAATCCAGCTGTCAAATTACCGATGATACAATATATAAATACATTACATTTATATAATTCAGCTGGTGCTATCCTTAAATTATAATATTCACTGTTTATCGCAATGCATTTTAGCATACCGATATACTCATAATCTTGCGCATCCATCAGTGGCGGATTCTTATTAAAAGTCAACGTAGATAAAAACTCAATTTTCGGTGTTAGAACCCATAACGAACATTCAAAACTCAATGGTAGCAATGGCATTGTAATTTTAATATACTAAAAGACTAAGTCATTTTGTTGTTTGTTATACTCCTACAGTTTATTATATTTGCAAAAAAAATGCTGTAAGTTGTCAAAGAGTGAGATGAAAATATTTTGTTAACGTATAACGGCAACTGTTTTTACACAATAACATCGTTTATCGCTGGATCTGCAATGAATGACACTCTTGTGCATACCGTCGCTCGTGGTCGTTGGACGACGATGATTATAAATTTTTTTAACTAAAATATCAAAACAAATTCTCTCTACTCTCGATGCGCGATCATTCTAAAAATAATTAATTTGTGATTAAATACGATAGTAATCGATTTTCACAGAAAAATCAGGACTCAATCCGTCCGCGTTTAGATGCCGATTTATTAATAGCTCTTGAGTTAACTTTTGTCAGACTTTTTAGGTTCTTTATTTCATTACTAATACTAATTACTATAATAGTAAAGAAACCCAATCAAGCTGTAATCATAATACTTAGTAACATAATTAATTAAAGACGAAATATTATATATATCGTACACAGTAAACGGATTAAAAAGCGTTTAACGGAAAATACATACATAATCAACTTGGAATATATGATATTAAATTGAGATTATATCATCTTAAGTTAATTGAAATTGACAATCCAAGTTCAAAATTAGCGAAAGTCTCGAGAAACAATTTTAATATGCAAATATATCGTAAATAAGACAATTTGAGATTTGCGAGTCTGAGGGATGAAATTCACAAGTGTACACGCTTCGGGTGATAGTAAAGTTTTTATTGGATTTAGACTTCGCTTCGCTCGCTTGTTTTGCGAGCAATTAATTTATGTTATGTATAGATTGTTGTAATATAATTTGGGAACCGAAGCGTATAGTCGATGATACCACATCACTTCGAGCTCATGTTTTGCGAGCCGAATCGTCACACATAAGATAGCGCGGTCATCGATCGATTTTATGTATCAATTTACAATTTATTATTATTTTTTCAATTGACTTATAATATTTTTAGTAATGATTAATAGTGAAGCTATTGTGATCGCTCGGTGTATTTCAAAAATTATTATTGATCAAGTATTTTAATTTGCAAATTAATTTTTGCTCGATTGTCACTTTCAACTTAGTAATTATTTAATACATCTAGATGATCCCTTTATTTATTGTTCAACATAGTGAGCCTATGAACGAGTTTCTGCATTTCAATGTCATGCCTGTTTTATCTGCACCTGATTGTCGGTGAAACATTTCAACATCAGTTTTTTATTTGGCACATAACAAACAGATAATAACCACACAGACAATAGAGCCAACTTGAAAATGAATAGATAAAATATTATTATACATTACCTTGATCATTATCTTGAGCAGATTGTAGCGCTGAAAGATATTCCTCTGAGCTTTGCTGTCTCCGTATCGTGCCATCAGATTGACCAAGGACTTCTTTGCCGTGTCGTAAGAGTCATCGAGGCGGATCCTAACAGCTCGAAGCCGTTCATTAGTTTCGATCACCTCTTCCTTGGTTTGACCACCTGTTTTTGCATAAAAGAGACAATGACAGGATGTTCAAAGTGACAAATTTCAAGGACTTAAATGACAAGTTTATTACGAATGTCAATTAAGAACGCTTCAATGATTGTGCAAATTATTATATAGCCGTAATGAAAAACTATAAAAAGGTTTATTATAATATAAAGTTATATCATATAAGAAACAATCAAGAGTTTATGAGTCTATAAAATATTTATTACTAAACTGAACTATCTGAGAGTCGCTATGTCAAAAGGGCGAATATTTAGGGTCAAATTATATACTAGGAATTAATTTTTTGTTTTATCAATATTTCTATATGTTTCAAAGTCACTATAACCTATCTTATATAGTATTTTTGACATATAAGAAAATGTAGTAAAGTTGAGATCTTTCTGAATGTGTTATGAGACCCAATAAACTGCAATACAATTTTGTAAAAATACACCTAGGAAATTCTGAAGTTACGCTTATTAAATTACGTTTTAAATGACCTTATAAATTATGAAATTAGGGATATATGAGCCGATGTTTTGGATCAACTCATATAGAATTATATTAAAGCAGTTCAATTATATTAAATTTGATGATGTTCTCTTCTTAAAATAATACGACTGGAAAACTAAACCTTGCTGGGAAGAAAAAATAGTTATGGCATCATGAGTGATGATATTTTACAGTTATCTACATAATAATTGCTATCAAAAACTGATCCTTCAAAACTGATATCAGCCATATCCACAAATGATCATAATGCATCTTCATACGGTTTCTAGTTTTTAATCACAGTTTCCTAAATAAAATATATATTTCTAATATGCAACATAATAAGGAATTAAGATGGGCATACTTCTTCAAAAAAAAAATATTATTTTTTTAGTTTATATTACTTATTAGCCAAGGCATTCCACAATCGCAAGACTTTTATAAGGATATCAATAAGCTTCGATCTGTTCTTTAACTTAAAAGATAATACTGATCTAAATCTGAGATATAGAAGCAAATTTTTTGCTTTTATGAAGATGAACATTGATAGAATATACAGAATATATGTTTTATGTATAAATAAAATATCTTTATGGATTATAAACGGTTATTTGAAAGACCGATATTCTAAAAGATAAAGTGACTTGGTGTAAAATTTAATAAGAACAATAAACGATACATTAAAATCAATATCTTTAGAACCTTTGATTTCATAAAATAGAACAAATATCATTTCGACCTTTTTATTGACATATAATTTGAAGGTCGTATCAAGATTTAAATGGGAATGGCATTCATTAAAGATAATTTAAAAAGTTGAAAAACTGCGTCATCTATTTTTTTTTATTATAAATGATTCGCTCGGAGCAATCTGTCACTTTGGAAACTATTATAATTTACATATAAATTGAAAAAGGATGAAACTTTATTTATATTATATGTTTTTTAATTTCTGTAGACATTGTAGCATATGCATATGTAGCATAGTTTATTTGTGTCAACTAATATGTCCTTTAAAATCAATAAGGTTAAATAAAATAATAAAGTGTGCGTTATTAAATTTTATTATTTCAATAAGGTAATTGAAATTAAACAAATTTATGTATATTATAATAATATTTTAAAATATTATTATCACTGGTAAGAAATATAAACAATAATTATATCAGAGATAAGAAAGTGAAAATGATTTACTGCTTTCTATTTTTATTTAATTTATATTAATTCGTTGCAGCGCAAATCTTAGAAAACTTATAATTTGTTGGCATTAACAAGAAGTAAATTTATTTTTAGATTTTAGTCAGCTGTCTTAATATTTTTTTTTAGAATTTTCATCGCGATACTGAAAGACAATAAAAAAGTAACAGCTGCAGATGTTTTGTAATTTTGGCTTTATGACTTTTTTAATAGAATCATTTCGCATCAGGGCAAAAATCAACTCAGAATTTATATGAAAACTTAGGAACTTTAAAACAGAAAATACATATTTTCAATAATAAGTCACTTAATCAAAAACAATAATAATTATTATAGATCCATATCAAGATTATATATTGGTATTTATTACCAGCCATAACCGTTGCGTTAAAATTAGTTTTTAAATCGTATCCAAACGAACATTAACAGTTCCGAAAAAAATGCACATAAAAACATACCCTACTTTAACAAAACAACAAGGGTCGGTGCTAAATATCTCCGCTGAGCAGGTTGTACGTCGTCCCCGAATTACACATTTCAGAATATGACGACGTTGCCAAATGTACCGATTTAAAATATACTGTTACGCTGGTATACTCATACACGCCAGATCTGTATTAGACAAAGAGCTTGGTTTAGCTCCGAATTATTGGATTGATGACCAAAAAGGACATAAAGCAAGATTCAGGATTCATGCCGAATGGTGTGACTATGCAGCCAGAAAGACGCAGGAAAAGTTATTTATTTAATATATTTAAAAGTCAAAGGTAAAGTCTTTGCCGACATCGCGTCACTTTATTTAGATGTAGCGATCCCTAGTGATTTTAGTGAGCTATGCTTGACTTATTGTCACATCTTTGATACAGATCCTTCAAAGAAACTTTGATAATTAAGAACCAATTGCATCATCGCCTGACTACAACGCTCTATAGTGAAAGCAGGCTAAAGATAACATATTGCAGTGTTACTCTATGCAGAAGAAATAATATACTTTATAGGCGTATCTCAAAAAGTACAAGGTTTGAATTTTTATGCTACAATATTTTATATTTATTAATGTTCTTTGAAAGTTTGAGTGGTTATTGTGCAATACTTGGTGCTCTCCACGATTTCTATATTCATTGTTGAAGTCATACTCTTTCGTACCTTTCAAATGAAGCTAAATATACGATAATCGGTGTCTATATAGACACAAAATAATACATTTTATCAAAAGTGCCGACAAAATCGGTGGATACGCATAATTATAAAAACCTATTGACAGTGTTGCAACTATTATGGCTGCAAAAAAATATAAAATAAGTAACAGACATCAACAAAGCATCACATTGGCCAAGAGTCAAGAGTACAAAAGTGCTCACAACACTTCCTTTCGGAATACACTTCCATCTGAAACTTTCACTAGAGACTTCTACTAGACATTTTCATCTGGTACTTTCACCTTATACTTCTACATGAAAGTTCAGATTTGAAACAAAAATGAGTATAGCCGAAAGACGACATTAATAAGAAAAAGGAAGCAGGCGCTTTCCACCTAACGTCAAGCCTTGTTCAACTACGATGGCGTATCCTAAAACTGTCAGTTAATTCTATGTGCATTAAGTACATACATTCACATAATTTATAAATACATATCATCACATTGAAAGTGATTATTCTTTTTCAAAAAGGCAAAAATATTAACCGCTCTCTGCTGCGTTATTAAATTTTCATATTAAGCTCTCGCTCAAGGGAGCTTTTCGAGCGTGACCGACAGACTTTTCTTTCACAAAGTCGAAAATATTTGCCAGAAATATTTAGGGAACGTCTCGAAATGTACACTGGACCTTTCCGGTGAGAGTTCTCGAGTGAAAATTTTTCGAGCCGGAACAAGATTGATTAGGGTTGATATAGGGATGAAAGTTTGCTAATTTGATTTTGCAGTATCCGCAGTCCCATCGAGCTTATTTAGGCCACGGACCGACGAATGCAACTTTATATATTTTACGTACATACTAAGTGAAAATGTATCGAATATATACAATCAATAAATATGTAGCAGTGGCGGTGCATAATTTTAAAATTGAGGATATAAATATAAAACGATTGAAAAATAAGTGTAATGAGCACACATGATACAAATGATAGTGGTAATTACATATTTTAATGTAAAAGTTTATTTACTAACTAACAATTGTTTGCTAAGAACATTAGAACACATGATACAGATAAAAAATAAATATGTTGTACTGCTTCAAAGCGCTTGGGTATAGGTCAAAAGTACATTATTAGTAATGTAGTGTTAATGTTATTTCTATGATAAGTCATTCTTAAAGGTAATTAAAATAACGTGTATGTTTAAGTTGGTAATAAAATTTGTAATAAGAATAACCATTAGCAAATTTGTTAAATGTTAATAATTAAATAAAATTTAATTTAAAGGCACTGTAAAAATATTTTAACAATAGTAGTATCTTAGGAAAATAAAAATGTATTTAAAAAATGAGAGATTGAGACTTTTAAAATATACTAATTACTGTTGTATAAAATGTAAAATGTTGCTTTAAAAATATATGTTTATCGCTCGAATCCCTCTTATACTAATATATATTGACGAAAGAGATAAGACCACTAGTTGTGATTTCTTAATTGAGTAATAATGACAATTACAAATATATGTTTTATGTTCATTAAAACCAATATATAAACTTAGTAAATAAAATATTTTTATTTGATATTTCACATAACGATACTTACTGGACGTTCCTTCGTCTTTGACATCTTGCACAATGCGTCTCACGCTCTGTGTGAATTTTCCCACAAGATTGGTGCTTGCTGAAACAAACAAAAAATAACATTAATAAACCCATTGGATTAGGCAAAAATAAAACGATGGATCAACACATTAAATCGTGTTGGACAAGTTAAGATTTAAGGTTAACGAGAGATCTGCTTAACGGCGGAGTTAATGGGTTATAAATATAGAATTGTAATCGCACAAGAATGGCATTTATATTAGCTGCGATTATTTCTTGAAAAGGTCGTTTATGATTGTCATCGAGTTTAAAAGCCTTTTTTTAATAACACTTACTTTGAATTAGTGTTACTCAGATTAATAAAATCTGGAAGTTAAACTGAAAAAATAATTTTAATTGGAATCTCTTGAATTTGCCAACTTTGTAGTTAGAAAAATCACTCTAGTATAAAAAAAACATTTAGTATTATATATGAATATTATACATTAAATCATCTTGAATTATTATACGTATTCTGATCATCTATTAATATGTTTAAAATTTACTAACCCCCGAGAAAAATCGTCATTAATTAGAAATCATCCCCAGACTTTTGAACACGTAAACAATAAACGTCCACGAGAACATGTTCAAGAAACAACCATCGTATAAATCAGTTTAGTCAAAATTTATTTTATTTTACACGCCAAAGAATGTAATGTATTAGTAAAAAACAAAGAGTCTGGTTCCAACCCAAATCATCGACATTGTTAAAGGATCACAGACTAGAATATACGTTTGATGATCCTCTATTTATTATGAGAAAATACGACATACTTAATGATACAGAACTGCCACTTCGCTTCCGAATTGGAATAACGAGAGTTCAGTCGAACTATCACCAAGCGGAGTTACGCACCGAATCGACCGAGATTTTTACTTCAGCTGCCGCTTTTTATATGCACTAGGTCCACAAAGAAGTCACCTAAATCGCATAAATTTTTAAATCACAACATTTTAAACTGTTGTGATTTAAAAATATAATATGTATTTTTTTTGAGTTTCGTTTAAGGCCTTTTTGTGACTTAGTTACGGCACTGATTAGACCAATCTCACGTATGTTTATTCTCTTCTTTATAATAAAATGTAATCCGCTTTTTGACAAAAAATGTCAAAGGCAAACATCCGTTGGGCAAGAATCGTTTGAAAGTCTGCACAAAGTTTACAAAGATAAACCCTCGAATTTCGCGAGTTGCAATTATGGAAATCGCTCGAAGGCCGTCGGGGTCACGTTTTGCGGCGCTCCAAATTAAATTCGAGGGTCAGAAAAGCTAGCTGGCTGCACAGGCAATTAATTGAATCGCTTAAGATCAATGGCGGCGATGAAAGTTTACGGCTGGGCCGTTCCTAGTAACTGCCGAAGGTTTTCGGACCTTAGCGCGAAAGGGTCTCGAGTTTCAAAATCGACTCGGCTCCTAATAAACGGCGGCTTTATGGTCCGAACCCACTTTTCACTTGGGCTTTTTGGTTTTTCGAGGGCCATGAATCCGTCACTGCTATTAAACGAAATGTGGAACGTCGCGTGTGTAAGAACAATCAAATCCATGCGGAATAGACTAGTTTAAAGAAATTGCTTAAATTTGATGGTGGACTGCCTTTTAATGGCGAAACGTAATAATATATTGTATTTGAAAACGATTCTTGAATTGAGGTTTATGAAAGTTCGTAAAATGACAAAAGGATATAACAATATCTATTAAAATACAATGCCATTTGTGTTTCTATTTCATGGCATTTTTATTTTACCAGACTCAAAGTTTAACACTCAATTTATCGAGAATGGTATAACAAAAGTGATAAACATAACTGTCCCATAAAAAGAAGTACCTTTATGCTAGCACTTCTTTCAATCCATCTGCTTGTATCGTCTAAATGTTCGCAAATCATTGTCCATTAAAAAAATCATAAGGGCACCTAGTAAATATATTTTTACTAATAAAGTCCAAATACATTTTCAACAATAGATATATATTTCTACTAACGAAATTTAATTTAACTGATATGCTACTCTAAAATGTCTACGAAATTCAATTTGACAGTTGTGAAACGTTCATTTGCTGTTCAAACCCAAACCTAACCCAAAAAAGTAATTATAGTTTTAGAACTTTCATTAGGTCAAGTCCAAAATACAAACTAACCCAACTCATCTCTCAGGTAATAAGTGGATGAATAAGTACAGACAGACATCGCATCTCACATATTGCCCCACAGCTGTTCTGCATTTCGATGTTACACTATGTTTTAAAAATATGATAGCTCTCCTTACCAATATTACTATGGACTTCTAATATAAAAGAGCTGATCAAAGTGTATTCAAACCGAATTTTGGTCAATAGGAGAGCGCAAAAACAATTATCTCTTCTCAGAAGGCAAAAATTCACGTCAAAAGCAATAAAATCGTGTCGGCGCCATCGTAGTGGGAACGCTCGGCAACGAGCGTTCCCACTGCGATGGCGACGGCACGATTTTATTGCTTTTGACGTGGATTTTTGACTTCTGAGAAGGGATAATTGTTTTTTGCGCTCTCCTATTGGGCAAAATTCGGTTTAGATGCATTTTATTCGATTTTCACTCGTAATATTGTTATAAAAAACGAATTTATTGCTTTTGACCTGTACTAGTAATTCACTATATGGCAACACTGAGCAGCAAAGAAAACACGAGTAAATATCAGATAAATATTATGAGTAAAAATTCATGTCAAAAGCAATAAAATCATGTCGTAACGAGCGTTCCCACTGCGATTAAGTGACCGTCGAAAGTTGCCACATTTACAGCTGTTTAAATTATGACTGTTACGCTAAATGCCATTCGTATAGGAAGAGTATTAAGACAACAGCATAGTCTGTTTCCATTTAAAATCTTTGCATATGCTCAAGGGTCGAGAGTTGGATGGAACAGAAGCACCTCTACTATATTAAAAATAGTAAATACACATGAACATAGCGTTACTGCTTTTTGTAATATACTTCCACCAGGCTTTCACTTAATATCCACGAAATTTAATCAAAACTCGCATCAAGCGAAGCTTCGTTGAGTATCGACCGAGACGTAGAAGACCGAGGAAGCAGCCGCTTTCCAGTTAAAAACTACAAAGTCCGAATTTCAAGAAATAAACCTGATTTTTGAAGAAGACCCGATTTAAAACTATTAATAACTTTATATTATGTCTATTTTATTAAGATAATACCTAACAATCATATGATTCTGTTCTTTTAAATCTTCTTATAGACTGTATAACTCAAGTCATTTACATCTCATTCACCCAGATTTCTTAGATTAGCAAGAAAAATAAATCGATACATTTACATTGTTCCAGTTTTTAAAACGGAAAGAAATCGTTCACGAATTCACCCAAGAGTCTTCATTCCATACCCTCTTTTATAATTTAACGTCGCAAAGATATTGCCTCAGCCCAAAGGATTAATAATGAGGCACTCGTCTGGAGCTCTCCTCGGAAACGGAGGATATCTCTCGTATTATGACGAGGACCCTTTACGTCTCGAGAGTGCCATGCTCTTCCACAACCAGAAAATACTCCAGAACTTAAATGGAAGTTGTCAGCTCGGAGATGACTCCCAAAGGTACCTCGTATTTTTCCACAAACGCGTGATTCCTTGCGGAAAAAGGTTTGGAAGGTATGATATAAAATATTTAAGCTATGGTTTGATTAAGTCCCTTCATCCAGAAAATATTATTCTCAAGCGTTTTTAAAGGCTAAATTAAAAATGATTTAATTTTTACTATTAATTTTATTAAATAATTCAATATAATTAAAAAAAATAAAAATTGCTTGTAGATGTCTACCTAGCTTCCAATAAAACACCATCTTACTCAAGATGATATAAAAACATCTCATCTCTATCCAATTTCCGGTCTACTAAGAGCTATAATATGTGTATAATTTAAATTTGCCGGGTTTAATTTTCAGCTTGATTAGAGCCTCGCTTTAACACATTAACGTCCGCGTGCTGTTAATTGAATTTGGTACAACCGTGACGCAGAGATGATGTAATTCCATCTGTTGCACGTACTCGTAATTCGCGGTTATGGGTATCAATTGTAATTAATGTAAAGATAATTTTATTAGAGAACATAATGTGTTAAGCATTAATATATAATGTTATATAACATATAGATTTACACTGATAAAACAGCACATTTAAAACTTTTTTATTACACCTTCGTTTCCTTATTGATGGATGATCATTTTGGTCACGGTAAATTAAAGCTAGTTTTGAGACAAAGATCCTTTCAAACTGTCTGTGGTCACCAAAAGTGCACTTTATAAATGTTTCTTGGAATGGAAGAATATATACTTTTTAATGAAAATGAATATAGTCGTTTGTATTGGCATTCCACGAAATATTTTAAGAGCAATGCAAATGATATTTTTATTAGAATCATAAGCCATAAGGAAAATTAAATATAAAAATACAGTGCACTGCAATGCACATAAAGCTCGATTGTGAGCTTTTCGCCACAAGAGCAAAGTAAACTTGCCAAGCAGTTAATTTCGTTTTCGTTCTCCAATTTTCCGAGCGGTCGAATAATATACACTTTTCAATGAGGTAAAAGTTTTCCGGGGTGAGGAAAAGCATGAAAAATTCATTTCGGTGTCGCAGACTAATTATGGCCGGGGAAAATTTACTGGGGCCGCATTGTCATGATGAAATATTAAAAACGTTAACGCCCTTGTATGCGCGCGTGATTAGCATTAGTTAGTAATTCAAATTAACTAGGGTAGAAAAAGCTAATCAATCACCGACGAGTGAACAACATTTTCATATTTAATAGTTACCATGTTTCAGATTGAGCTGGAGCAATCCGTAACATTAAATACAAATTAAAAAATCTAATCGTTTTTGACAAAGACAAAGAGTTGTAATACTCATTAAAAAAATCATTAAGTAATAAATAGATAGCCCAAGTTTAACAATCAACTATCATACATCTTCGAGTTAAAGATAGTTCATACTTTTTTCTCGAGAGATTTAAATTTAATTAAATAATATACATACGAGCGATATTGATAGTCATTTCCAAAATAAAATGGATTAGAAATATTTACACTTTACAACAACGTATAGGTACACCTAGTATGTCACAGTTTAGTCTGGAACTGACGTCATCGAAATTTAATTGGAAGTTTGACCCATTTTCCTGCTATGGACTATTTTCTCGTCCAACAAAGTAGCAATATAACATTAATAGCAGCAACATAATTGACATTTATTTTATAAGAAAGTTTTTCTATTTATTTTATATGGAAGTCATTGAGCACGAAATAAAAATATTACTAGCGCTACATTTTTAGATTTAAAAAAACCTTTGATATAATATAAAAAAAATATTATTTTTAATAATAATAAATATATTAAATAATGTGCTAGAAATTATTTTTATAAAAAATAATATATTATAGTTAAAAACATTTTCTTGGGATTAAAAATTGAACCAACATTATTTATATAAATGTTTTATTTATATATATTTTCAATTATGTATGAGTAATAATAAATATTAATATTAATTTAATAGTAGTATACTAAATTAAATTGTATTTAGATGCAGTTATTAAAGTAAAATTTTAGGGTTGATATTTTTAACATACTGCTTTAATTTAATTATGAAAATATAAACATATACGTATGTGTAAAAATGATCAAGATAAGATGTACTTAAAAATATGAATAGCACAATATCAATAAAGCACACCGTCCTACATAAATTGATCCAAATCCTCAAAGCTATCACTGAAAACATTATTGTGCTAGTTGCGCTTATTTTGCGCTTATGAGCGCTGACGTTCTGTCCGCAACGGATAAGAATAAGGGGCGCAATCGCGACTCTGTACGGCATACTAAAGCCTATAGTTGAACATCTTATTTAAAAGTCAATTCTATCCCAATAAAAGCTATAACCATAAATCTGCAGTCCTTTTATTTTTTATATAAATGTCAATAGTGCAATGAATTGTATCATGAGTTTCCAAATATACGTTATTTTTAAAAAATATATATACGGATTAAGTAATTTTTACATTTATTTTAATTTAAAAAATAGAACATCAGATAAATATACATGCTGCCAAAAAACAACAACAACTCCAGTATATTATTAAAGATATATTTATATTATTAATGAGCAGAGAACTGAATGGTCCTTGAAAGGAACAAACTATAATAGGATGATAATTTGTTATAATCAATCAGACCAGAACGGATCGATCTTCTTTGATTGATCGAGTTATAAAACAATTTCGGGTTCCCGAATCGTAGAAAATTGTCAATAAAAACTGTTGCTACTTTACATTTTCATTATTTTCAAGAAGATAAAGATAAAATAAATTTATTGGATTGTTGAAAAACGAGATTTAAGTATTCCGATAAGCAATTTTTATGGCGTAACTCTGAAAAGTCCCCATATATTTTTGCAATCTGATTATTCCCACGCGGAGCAGTTTCTTATTGACCATCCTTTTTTACGCAGTGGTTGTAAAACCTTTTGAAATATACGTTTAAATTCTTAATTCGGTATTTTTATCGAAAAAAAAAACAATCATTACACTATAGTAAAAAATAAATATTTTTGTCGAACTATACGGTCTATAAGAAACCAAATGTTCTAAATCAATCAGAAAATTAATAGCGTTAGAAATATTTTTTATTTTAATAATTCCTTATATTTATTATTATAATATAATAAATGTTGGTTTAATTTATTTTTAACGATATATTATTATTTAATAATAAAAAATAACTATTGCATATTTTACATGTGCTATACAAAGAAAGTGTTTTTAATATAGAAGATAAACATTGATTCATTCAATATGCTTAAAAAAATATTACACATACTTTATACTTTTATTTTGATTGATTTAAAAGGGATAATAAAATTATTACCAGTCACTGAGAAAATCCACAGCTGCACAATAATAACTCAGATATATGAGTAATTTATGGAACTTTGACCTTTGGCGTTTTTTCTTCATTGTTTGTTTGTTTGTTGGGTAATAGTTGTTATGGCGATGACTGTTATAAAGTTTTTTTAGAGAGCTTTTGAAACAATTGAATAATAATGTTAAAGAAATTAAAGTATATCGTTTTAAGATTTAAAAAGAAAGAAGGCAAAAAGTTAAAATAAACTATGCGTATTCCAAAGAGAAATTAATATCTCACGGTGTAACACAGAGGTTTAAATTAAAACTAATGTTATTTATATTATATATTATTGATATAGTTAATAATGTAAAAAAGTGTTAAATACATCTGTTTGCGGAGGACACATTAATTAATGTATTGCTGATAATATTAAAGAAGATGTGGATAATTTAAATAATGAATTAACCCTAATAAAAATATGTACTTAAACTAAAATAGAATAAAACTAAATGTATGTTTATTAATAATAAAAATATGTTAGATAATAATATAAAAATAGTTATAGATAACTCTAATATAGAAATTGTTAATAATATAAATAGTCCAGTCAAATAAGGCGAAATAAAGGCTAAATCTCGGAATGAAAGATAACAAGCTGAAATTTTGCACAGACCTTTGTTTTGGTGTTCTAAGAACAGGGTGAAAAGTCTCATAAAATATCGTGTCTGCTAATCAAGATATCACAGGTCAAAGGTCACAAAATTTGTTTTTTTGCAAATATCTCGCGTTTTATGCGTCGCTCGTCATTAGATGCTTTACAAAACTTGTAAAGCATAAAATTTTGTACAAGTTTTGTTAAAATATTTGTTTTGTATCATTAACCGTTTTTGAGATATAGCGCGAAGAGTGGGAGGCGTACATCCGTTTATAGAATCCAGCGAGTATTTCTACCTGCTTAACTTGGTATAAGCTTTGAAAAAGTAAACAATCGTGAAAAAAGTGGTCTCGGCAAGTCGTTCGAACCATAATTTTATTACTTTCTTCATTGTATTATTAGGAATTAAGAATGAAATATTGCTCGACAAGAAATTTGTGCGAAAAAATTGAAAGAGTTGAGAGATGTCCTTACGGAGTATGTACCAGATGATAAGAAGATCATTTCCAAATTAAGAGAAAAATATTTAACTGATATTATAATTACAACGAAGATTGGATCATTCCCTATTTTTTCTTTTCGCGATGCTCAAGCTTAAATTTTATCCATAGTTTGGTATGAAAATAAAAAAAGGCACTTCGGAAGAAGAACACTTGCGCGTAGTGGAAGCTGCTGCGGCGATTATTAGAGAAGATATTCGATCTTCTGTTGTTGAGACCAAGTCCTATCCGCCCCCGAGTAAAATATTAATGAAGAAATTCCGAAAACTTTATTACATTTTTTGCAAGAAGTTATTATAAAGAACAGAAAAGGAAAGACGGGGCATTTTAAAACGAAATACACAGCTATAAGTCATGCTATAATGACTTCCATACAAAAACGGTCCTTTTCTTCGCAGTTATTAATAGGCCTATCTATATTTCTTCATCATCCAAAAAGACTTTTGAATGTTTTGTCAAGTTTTTTCGCTTCATATAGTGATACTGTAAAATGTAAAATTTCAGCTGTTTATCACCCACAGCCTCGTAATCAACCATCAGAGTCAAGTGCCTTAGTACAGTATGCAGCGGATAATGCAGAAAAATATTTATACTCTTGATGGCTATAATACTGTTCATATAATGGGAATGATAAAAATAATAACTCCAAAATCTGAAGTTATATCCGATGACCGCACAAAGAAATTTACAACAAAACCAAGTGCAAAGGAGTTAGCAGCACTATCACATATACCCCTTCTAGTGTATGAAAATCATGTCGTACCCAGATTGAGCAAGAGATTCAAGCTCAAAATTTTAATGATGTAGAAGAACTAACCGAACAAATATATAATGTAGTTGATTTGTTGTGGATGTACGAAAAGTGGAAAAATATCTCACCGTTGCCAGGGTGGAATGGATTTATTGAACAACTTTCAAAAAACAATGAGAACTTTGTAACTTCTCGGATTCTGTTTCTACTTTTATTCATCATCCTGTGAGTAATATGGACACAATTTACACTACATTACAGTGTGCTATAAACACTGCCAAGAAACATGAACAAAGAACATGCTTAATAACTTTTGATCAGCCGTTGTACATAAAAGCACGTGAAATCGTAGCAGCTTCAGATGCTAGCTCAGACTTGTCCAGAGTAGTTGTGAAACTAGGAGGCTTTCATATGCTTATGTCTTTTATTGGATGCATAGGGTATATAATGAATGGAAGCAGAATCAAGGAAGCTCTCAATACAATTTATGCTTCGAATTCTGTCGACAAAATGTTGGATGGTCACGCTTTTGCAAGAAGTATCAGAGGCCATACGCTATTACTTTTTGCATTATCGATGATGATTTTTGAAGATATGGTGATTGAAAGTTATAATGCTTTAGATGGGTTCATTCAGCAGATAACAATTTGCAATGTTTCCTATGAAACTGTGGAAGAATGTGCAGGTAACTCTGGCTCCGTAGTTTACATAACGTTATCCTATAAACGAATGCGCGCTTCCCACTCCCCGCGCTATATCTCGAAAACCATTAACCATACGAAGAAATAAACTATAACAAACTTGTAGAAAATTTTATTTTCTATAAGTTTTGTGAAACATCTAATGACATGCGACGCAAAGGAGGCGAGATATTTTCAAAAAAACGATTTTTATGACCTTTGACCTTTAATATCTTAATTAACAGACACGATATCTTATAAGACTTTTCACCCTATCTTCAGAATGTTAAAACAAAGGTCTGTGCAAAATTTCAGCTTGTTATCTTTCATTCCGAGGTTAAACCCTTATTTGACTGGACTAAAAATAATTAGAAGTAATTGTAGATACAAAAATAAATTTAAAGAGACGTTGTAATTACATATTAAAAAAATTAGTAAAAAATAGGAAAATTATCCAGAATCAAGAATATGTATAAACACTAAACAATAGTATCATATTGCCAAAATTTACTTATTGTTCAAAAATATTAAATATGTTTAATAAATTCGATAAACAATTGTTGCAAAAATTACAAAATAGGGCAATGAGAGTAGTCTTAAATAAAAATTAATAATCTTAAATTCCATCGAAGTATCTATTTCGCAGTATAAAAATATGTGAAATAAATTAACGAATTTTAATAATAGAAAAGTGTTTAAATAAATTATTTTAACATATGTACTAATACAAAAATAGTAAAATAAATCAAATCAATAATATTGAGAATCACTTTTACATAATTTACAATAAATTCAGTATAAAATAATAAATAAATAACAACAGTAATAATTATGGAAAATTAACTCATACCCAGGTGTATACTAACAAATTAACAAATGAGTATAAAATAACTCACTATTCAAAGGGCTAAAATTATTTATTATTCAATGCTGAAAAGTAGTCGTATGTTCATCCATGTATTTTTGTCAATACAACGAATCCGCATTTGTGATAATACTATAAAGTGAATTCTCTTATATTATACTTTCATAATTTTGTACAATTATTTTATGTGAAACCAACACGATTTTTGTGTTACCTAAAAATGTAAAAGTTCTTGAAATATTTTTCAATATTTTTAAACATTGCCATATCTAAAATCTACACGTGTAGTACCTTTGATCTATAAAACACATTTTATCTTATAAACAAAGCACGATAGTTATTCGGTGACTGGAAGCAACTATTTTTCATACCCTTCCTAGATCAGTTAAGGTAGATTTATCGTTCTTATCGTTGTACCGAGTTAACAAATCGCTTTACCTAATGCGATTTTTTTGCGTCGACAACCATTCTATTTAATCCCACTCGATTAATTCCAGTCTATCAACAACATATCCTGATTAATTTAGCGCATCAACTCTGGCAAAACCCAACAGGGTCTCAAAAATATGCATGAGTAACCATTTAACCATGTTGTTTTTATCGCTCGTTAGGTGCTCTTCAGTCGAATGAGAATTGGACTCGATGCTAATGTACAGAATGTGTAAGAAGAGATATATAATTATTTTATCGTTTATATGAAAATTAATAAACAATTTGAATAAATACATTTACAACAATTACGCTATGTTACAAACAGACATTGGACTTTTATTATATTTCCATTCAATGCTGTTGGCAACTCCATAGTTTCTAACTGTGCAGTTGCAGTTTGGAATATTAAGCTGAATGGAAATGTTGAGCAGAATCTCATTACACCAATTTCGACGCCTAAATTGCGTTCTACGCTGTTTCATTCAATCTGCCTCAATGTTCGTTCTATATATATTATGCAGTCAGTTTTCATTTACAGATGCACCAGAGCTTTTATTGGTCAAGGCAAAAGAAAAAATCCATCCGAGTGATTGCATTTTCCACCGGTGCAAGACGTGCTTTGAATTCAATTACGAAACATAATTCTACCACGTCTGGTCTATAAATGTATACATTGTGACTACAAATTGTATATATAGTACATATATTTATTTATTCTGCGTTTTGTTATAGTAAAGTGTTAGGTGATATACAAAGCTAACGAGTCACGGTTTAGTTTTAAAGGTTATTTATGTTTATGCTTTGGATATTGCAATAAACAGTTTATTCAAAAACGTGCGTACGAATTTATAAATAATGTTTTGATAGCCTTGATATAAATTTAGTAAAAAATATATAAGCGCATCTGTTCGTCAGATTTAGTATAAATTTAAATAAGAAAATTAATGTAAACCGATATGATCTTATGTATAAGAAAAATAATTTGTGAGAAAAATGAAATACATACTTTAGATATCAGATCAACACAAGAAACAATTATTAACAATGGTATTATTTTTTAGCCTTATGTATAATATATACATGTATGTTGTTTTTACATATATTATAATATTTGATATTCAATTGACAGTCATTTTACATTTTATTATACACTGATTAATAAATAAAATTGATTAAAGTATTCATATACAAATTTTTTGCCATTAATATAACATAAAACTATTAAAATAGATAATTTTAAAGAAATTTTAGCTTATTATGATTGATAGTAGAGTGTGTCCCAAAAGTTATTAGATCATTTAAAATAAGAAATAGCCGCTTGATTTTTTGATTTTTTATATATGCTTATTTGATTATGATTGAAATTGGCCTAAAAAACTAGAAGACCTTTTTTGCTTCAGATTATTATAATGCAATTTTTAGAAACATTAACAAAATTTACATTTACGAAATCATTTACAAAAAATATTATATAATTATAATGTTTTTTATTTATTATTTTTTCATTTATATATGTAAATATATAACTATCTGTGGTACCTCAAAACAGTGAAAGATCGACCGCCGTACATGTACGGCGATACTCCTCAAAGGGTTAAGCGCTCTTAGATTAAGTGATTATTTAACATGCACTCTGTTTAGCAACCAAAATAATGAGACCGATCAATAACAAGCAATACATAAAATTCACGTTGGTTTCAACACAAGCTGAACAATATCATACAAACATAAAAATAAATTAGTATACTTTCGAATGTGTACTCAGGACCATGGTAACGAGCGAAAAGATACACTTACGGATACTGTTAATAAATAAAAAATACTTTGCTTTGCTAAACAAAATATAATCGAATGTATACATAATCAGAAAGTTACATATGGCGCTGTAAAATATCAAAATAAACTCATCCGAAGGAAGAGTATCCTCACCTTTAATAAAGAAATAGAAGACTTCAATTGATGCCGTACAACCACCAAGAACTGAAAATCGACCAATAGACCAATACTTCGGTGGGTGGATGATTAACAAAATAACTCAAGATCCAATTTATATTGACGGAACAAAATTTATTAGCCAGTTAATAAATATATAAAACTTATGGTTAATGTTCTCTCCGTGGATTTATCAACGGATACGCTTCTTTTAAATTTCTGTAAAACTTATGTGCGTGAGTGACGCAATCAAAATTTCGTTGTTTTCCAAAATGAAAAGCATAATCTTAGTGCTGCTATATATACGAGCGTTAGCACTTGTACCTAGGTATTATTGTGTGTACTCTCTACACAATTTCCCGCTTTTCTTCGTCGCAAATTTTCCCGACAATGCTCGCGGAATGCAATTAGTGGATTTGCCGGGAGCGTCGCGACGCTGCCATTGAACCGAACACAAATCAAACCCGCACAGATAGTTTAATACAGGCGATAACCGCGAACTTGTAATCTACGACCATGTAGTGAAATATTGTGAAAAAGTATATATATATATAGATATATAAAATTGGTTTTAAAATCCAAGCGAAATTGTGATATTATATTATAATTAAAATACTAGACAAGCGACACAACTTTTTTTTCAAACGATAAACATTTTCTGAGGGCGTAGTTAAGATTTCTATGCCATTGTTACTTCTCACAATATAATCTTCACACTTGAAACATAGACCATTGTACTCATTCATACGCGTGGATGGATCGTAAAGACCAGTAGATAATTATGTATGATATGCACTTCGGGGAATATTTGAACAGGTGTGAGTTTTTCTTGTCGACATGAGTGTGAACCTGCTTTAACATTAGACAAAACATATATAATAAATAAAATGATATTAAAGGATTGTTTCACATAAACGACGCGGCAGTTAATTGCTAGCGTATAATTGCTGGCGGTGAAATGCGGGATATAAATTTTCCAGAAAATATCACTTCGATTCAATCTGATTTTTTTATATAAAAAAACGTGTATTTAACATACTATATACAACACATATCCACGAGGCGACACTGGCTAACAACGTCACACTAATTCGGTCTTAAAACTCGAAGAGCACCTAAATAAAAAATAAGTTTCCGACGCTTTCCACGAAACTTCATCGTTTTATGTTGTTCTTTACTTACATTTTATGACTTGGGGCAAATTACTCTGAATATGCAACATTTTTTTTGGATTAAAAAAGTAACCCACAATTAATGAATCTATAAATAAAATGAAATACAATTTTACACTGAAGAAAAAAATAGTGAAATATAATATATTATATAAAGCAAATTAAACCTTAATAAAAAAATACACATACAAAAAATCATATTGTGAGGTCAGCTAAATTTCTATAATATAAGCAAAATATTATTGTATTATCCTTTATATTTTTTAGAAAAATATGTGGTGCGTTATCGTGGTGCAAAATTAAAAAAAAATTTCTTCGCAATAATGGTCGTTTTCTTTACGCAAATATCATAAAACTACAAGACAATATTGCTTATTGATCAAACTTGCAGTGAACTGTATCGTTATAATAAAAAAAAGATTAAACTTGACGTGCTTTTTTATATTTTCTCTATTTAGACGGTTAAATATAAGTTTTTATGTTATAACCATCTACAATTGATGCATTTCTAGACCGTTTGGAGACCTAAATATTCAATATTTTTAACTACTTTAATATCGAATAGTAAACGAAAAATTATTAAAATATATTTGCAACGTTAACTATCTAAAAAAAATTTAAATTATCTAAAAATACGATTTAAATAAATAAAAAAATTAATTTATTTTTGAAAATAATAAAGTGTTTCAATCTCAAAATCAATACAAAGTTTGATTTTAATTATATGTACTTGCTGCTAGATAATTCATAATGCGCAAAAATATTACATTATTAAATAAATTTAGACTAAAAATATAACATTATTCGTATTGATTTAAAAAAGGTAAAATATTTAATACCAGCCATTGAGCTACTATACTAATAATAATAACTTTATGTGTATTATAAAATTACCTTTTAATAATACCTTACATTTTTATAAACATATATTTCCAATTATCCAATATATCCATATGCATCCACATATAAATTCAAAGTTGGGATTGATTTTAGCAGCTAAAGAGGAAACCGAGCAAACTTGCAGCCGACCATTGCAGTTGAGCCTTCGTCACGTGGAAGCTTCCACTTGTGGCTGTGACACGATTTTCCAATTGTCCGAGCAGAAAACTAACGCCGGCTATCTCGACGCCTGGACACTGCGCATAGTAGATGACTATATAGTAGACATAGTATAAAAGACCGGAAAGTAATGTGTCATCCTGTCAAAGGCACCCGCGTGCACACACTGCGCGATGATAAAGCGACGTTGAGTTTTTCAGAAAAAAATGTCTGCGTACGTACTCGTAGACAATGCAGATTCTGAATTTTCAATGTGCTCTTATTTCAGAATTAAATTGCTGTCGTGAAAATTTTAGATTGAGATTTCCAAACGTCCAGTTTATCCAGACTTCTGATATCACCAGACATGACATTGAATGACCATTCCATTTATAAGTGGAGAGATTAAATCATAATAATGCATGGGATGGGATATACATTAGATGAGCTTTAACCGTCCAAGACAAAACATAGGTTTTTTAGTTAAAATGGGATACCGGCGTGGGAAACCTTTTAACAGATTAAGTCATAAAGAAGAAAGTTTAAATAATTTGTTGTTGTTTTTTTACCTTTCTAAGGCTTAACTTAATGTTTTAGTATAGTCTCAGATAAATGTGATGGTAAATTAAATTTAAAACTCCGTAATATATGTAATAAAGGGCAAATCTAGCCTTTAGTTTTTATTTTAAAGTTTTTTTACTGACTCATTTCATTGACTTTTTAATCAATCAACATTCGCAACTGCTCGAATCTTTGAGGCTACTTCAGAATGAACTCCTAAATATTTGAATAAAATTAATAAAGTTTTAAAAATCCTAAGGACTTGTGAGCCGCGTGTTTGACACCACTGGTGTACAGCATATATGTAACAAACAGTGTATTATAAATCAATATCAATATAAAATACTTTTGAAATATTTATAGATACAAAGTGAATAAGAATGAAGTTGAGCACCTTAAAAAATATTTGGAAGAGATAACCCAAAGTGTCCCTATTTATTAAGCAACCCTCGTATGCTGATATATAAAACACATAAAAGCATACATACACAAAACACACACATTCACATAGCTGCGATAAAAGCTTTCAAACTTTCGGTAAACTATTTGCGCCGGGCGTACTATTTGTTTTGCGAGTCGGAAGCTCCCGGGCATTATCGCTGCGAAAGTCGAACATGCATTTCGTTCCATTTTTTTTTATTTTTCAGTCCAGAACTTTTTAAAAAAAATAAATAAAAAAAGTCTACATACATATATCTTAGGATTGAAATAAAATATAAATGTAAAGAAGATTACAAAAATAGCTTAAGCATAATTTCTTTTGAATAAGTAGATGGCTTATTAGCTTCGAATGAATCACCCCAGACCATGAATCAAATCTGTGCCATAATCAAACTTGCAAATACGAATCTGGTCTTTGTTTGCAGTGGACTCAACAGGTCGGCCTGAAAAAAGCTTTTAAATGGTTTAGTCAATGTATTTTTGTTCTTCTCGTTTTGACGTAACTGTAAAAGGCTTTCAGACTTTAATATTCATATGAAATATGGTAATGAGATCGGTGACACAAAAGTACACGAGTGGTTATTGTGGTGCTACATTTAATAATGTTTCAAACGTGAGTTGTATATGTATATGAGAAAAATATGTATTTAGATACAGCACATTTAAATATTATAGGGTAGACTATTTCACCCTAATCATATATCATACACATAATTTATAAAGTATCAGATGATAAAAGAGAATATTTCTCTTCTGAAAACATTTTGGCGAGTTAAGTGAGGCAGATCGCTTCACCCGAACCTTTCGCAAAAGTAGGCGAATAGCTCAAAGGGACGACCTTTACCTCCGCAAAAATTCAAACGCTTATATAAGCATAGCCAAGAGTCACCAAGGCCCAATATTTTCCTTACTCATTAGTTTAAGGCACGAATTGTTGATGTATTCCGTTGCTTTATAAGCTAACTGACGAGTATTGCTCTTGCGAGTATCAAAGAACAGTAACGCCATCTAGTATCTTTTTTTGTAAGCACAATAAATACATATTATAATTTAATATTTTTTATAGTTTCAAATAATTGTAAATAATTACGTAATAATAATAAAAAAAATAATAAAAATATTGGGCTACTTTTAAATGCGCCACTTTTATAAAAATAATAAAATAATACTAAGACGCAAAATGATTTTAAAAATTAGGCACTTATATATGTGTGAGGGAAATTATACACGTATGTTAATAGTATTTTGTCAAAAGTGCATACGCATAATATTAAATATGAAAAGTTTTAATGTTAATTAAAAATATTTTACATATAACAAAATCGTTTTGATCTAAAAGAGCCGTGTAGCGTAAAATTTTCGTAATAAAATTTCTATGTTACTCAGGAATATTGTACATAATTATTGATAATTGAATTTTTGTTATAAATCATATTATTTTCTTGAAAGTTGAAGGCGAAAATTACGTGTTAAATTAGTTGCGAATATTACGAATATTTTTTGTGTTATTTAGAACTTGAAACACAGTAGGTAGTTTTTGAATATTTTTCTTAAAAAATTCTAATAAAGCAAAATAAATTAAGGGTTCAATAGAACGCTCAATAAGAATATTTTTTAAATTGACTAATTGTGGCAAAAGTAATGTGAATATTTTTAATTAAAAAAATACTCCACGCCACGTCGTAAAAAATGTTATTATATTTTAAAGCCCTTTTTATACATACAAGAAATAAAAGGAGAGGAACATTGCCTTCAAAGGCACGATTTTATTGCTGGACCTGGACTGGAAATTCACTATATGGCAACACTGAGCAGCAAAGAAAACATGACTAATTATCAAGTTAAGATTAGGAAAAGATTTTTTATACCTAATTAAAATATTTCGCATAAAATATTACTTAAGAATATATGTCGCAACGGTGGTTAATTTTATATTTATTTATAACATAGAATGGGTTAACTCTCACATAGTATTATTTATTGAAGAAATTATATAACGATGTTAAAAAATATATAAAGTGCCATTTTTGTCATGAGGTTCAGAATTATTGTTTTCCCAGGGTCCGGGTTCGCTCTCGGCCGCCCTGCATGCATAATATATAGTATATTTTATTAAAATATAAATATAACCAGATTTATTGACTATTATATTTTTTTAGATATATTTGTTGAAGACCCAAAATAAAATTTCGATGTCGCAAATTTTTTTTTATCTTTATATTCTTCATATACTACGGATTTATATCAATGATTTATTTATGATTTGTTTTTTTATTGTTTCGAGTGATTGTGTAAATATGATGTGACTAAATTAAGAGATCGAATTAATAATATTTGCAAAATTTTAAATATAAAATATATTGATATCAATCTCCAAGATTTGTATTTTGATTTTAATTATTTTTTATGATTTGTTTTTGATTGATTATATCACTGTTGTATTCTAAGAGAATAAAGTAAAAATATCTGCAATACTTGAAATATAATATGTATTTACTATATCAATTTCCAAAATTTGTATGTTTCTTATGATTTGTTTTTGATTGATTGGTTGTGGCAATATTATATTTGATTAAGAGATTGGATAAGCAATCTCTGAATTTTTGAATATAATAATATACATGTATGGGTTTTTATAAAATTTAAAATAAGATGTTTTTTATGATTTGTTTACCTATTGCTTTTCACATTTTATTGACAAATTTTTACGTCATCTATACAGCACAGATATTTGTAACAAAATTACTGGCATGTTCTACTTTTTTATCTTAAACAATTGATTTTACTCGGTTTTTCTGTTAATTTTTACTATTTAATTTATTTTAAATATGACATTTATACAGAGTGTATATGTCATATTTTTATGATATTTTAATATTTCTATAAAACGTTGATATTTTAGGCATTATTCCATAATACAATTACAAGAATGTATCAAGTTTCAATTATTTGCATACTTAAATTTAATTTTAAAAATACACATTCGAGGATTTAAAACCCCTGATTGCTGCCCTCGGTACAATGAGCGTATCATGGTAAATTATTTGGGATTACTTTTTAGGGCGTACATACAAAATAATCACAATATCCCATACAATTACTCTATCAGCAGTTATATTAAAATAATCATTACTTTTTGACTTTGTCTATAATTGTAATGATTGTTTCAATGTAATATTAATATTTTATATCATCATTTTTAACGCGTTTTAACATGTACACTGAGTGTACATCACCGGAACCAGCGGATTTTTTAATATTAGTTTGTGTTTTTAACGAAACTGTTTTATAATTAAATTGTTTTTATTTTACTATTCCAAATAAGTCAGAGTTATTGCATTATATACTTTCACACAAATAATTGATTAAAAAATCCTGTTATTTGTTAATTAAAATTCCAATGTGCAATTCATATTGTTTGCATTGTGTTATATTTTATAATTATTATATGTGTATAAATTATTAAATACATATTACTCCCAATGAGTATTTTTACAGCATTTTATTTTGCGATTGTCTAATAATAAATATCTTTAGAGAACACTTCTATATTTTAATGCCTAATGATTTATGATAATCTGAAGAACTAAACACATTTTAAATGCCAATAAACGCATTTTTTTGTGTTCTTAATACCAACGGATATATATATGTATATATTTACCATGCACAAAAATATTGAAATGAATTTTAGCAACATTTTATTCAATATCACAGAAGAACTTAGTATGATTATGAATTAACACAGCCATTTTAAGCATATAATTAAAGACTACATTGCTGCGGCTGAGATTTTATAAACTAAACCAAATCATTTGCACACGTTCTTCAGGCGTTGCATTCTCAAATCAACTTTACACAATCATCACAGATTATGCGATTTATAAATCAGGTTTTAAAAAGCAATGATACCACTAATATTAATCTGACTGAATATTTAAATGTGTTTTCAGTGTAGTAATAAACGCAATTAGGAACATTGATTGAATTTCAGGCTTTTCGTGTTTTTTTAATCCGAGGTTCGGAATCGCTTTTTGCGGTGCGGAAAATGAATTTTCACCTCAGAGGTGAATTGCAGCGGAAAATTCGCAATTTATCGTATATGCGCGTAACATTGCATTTAATTTTATGCCAGTCTAGTTGAAAATGGCGTCAGGCAGAAATAAACGTATGTAGGGGAGAATAGGCTATATAAAGTACGGATAATATCAAATATTATTTCAATAATTATAAATCTACAATATATCGGAAAATGTTAAGAAACATTTACTTTATAAGAGTGAAAATGTAAATTCTCGTTAAATAAAAAGCCATATATTACATAGAATTTTTCTGAAGTAAAAATAATATATTATACAGAACTCTACTATAATCTTTAAGTAAACTCACAGAATCATCATGTAATAAATAACAAATTATCAAAGATTCTTCAAATAAAATCTCTACAATAAATTCTGTATATATTTAAAAAAAAAAGTATTATATTTAAAAACATTATAATACATAATTATTCTATAAAAAAAATAATTGTGATGGTTTAAAAAGACTTTGCCTAATCATTTCTGTTAAATAAAGAACCTACACAAAGCGCACAATGGCACCGAGCTACTCAACTAAACTTACTGTTGATTTTCAAATTAGCTAAAAACTCTTTTAATGAACATTTGCATAATATATTATGGTTATGTAACACAAAATGTGTATATATCTTAATAATGATGTCGTAATTTGGAGATGAGCATCACTCGTTCTTTGTTGTTGCGTAATGTTCAACCGCGGACAAAGGAGCTTTCGGGAGAGCTTTAGAATTTTCTCCTCCATCATCAATCACATCGCCAGATGTCTGAGTAAATAAAAACGGCGTCTAAAATACGCTATTTTATGTAAATATAAATTTTACGCATTCAAAATTCATTGCTGTTTAAACTTTTGATCGAATTTTCCAATAAGGCGAATTGTTCGGCTTTATACCGATCGTAAAAAATATGTGTATGTTCAATATACAGGTATCGCACGCGTAAAATTTTACAAGGGATATAAACCCCATTTTCGGGACATGCTGTATTTGCCTTCGGTTGTTACATGGGAAGAATGAGTGAGCAGGTAAACAAATTGTATAGCCCATTTGAGAACCACCGAATGCGCCACTGGGCGAACACACACATAAATTAAGAAAAAATTGTGAGCGAGTTTCATAAGATTAGTAATGTTACATAACAGTTATATATAAGGATATAGATTATATACAATATAACAGTAATGGTTACTGTTTTTGTCAATGTAAGGACATCGAGCTTTCGTTTCTGGTTCGAGAAAATTCCATGTGTAACAATTTGAGAACAATCCAGAAACTTTGCCGCATACATATTAAAGTTAAAATACATCGTTGTGGTACTTTATAGAATATATGATTCTATATAATAATCCAGAAATAACACTGGATGTTAACAGGATAGTGAAATATACGTCGGAGCTAGTACCATAGTTCACATAGTGACCACTTAACTCAAGAAAAAGGTAATGAAAAAAATTGCTACTTTATTTAAACCATCTGAAGAACATCTTCAGCATGGATCTGGGCTTTCTTAAAAAAAAATATGAAGAAAATTGTACAAATTAAATAGATAACGGATATAATAGTCTATTGACATATGTATGTTATCTTAGAAATCGATTAAAACATTAACACAATAAAAACGCCTAAAAGCACTTTCTTTTTATCTTTATAATATTTAATTATAGCCATAGCTGCTAATAGCCGACAAATAAAATAATGATGAAAAAGTACTTGTAATGGCCGAAATTCTAGAAATCATTCATATTTTTGAGTTATCAATATGCAGCTGTGAATTTTCTAAATGCCTTATATTGTTAATATATATATATATATATTTAAAATTATTAAAAATAACAATAAATTTTAATTTGGTATAGAAATATTTGTTGACAATAATGTCCACATAACAACAATTAAATGAGTTTTTTCGGCAACAGGAAATATTAAAACGAAACTTTGTACTAATTTAAAGTTTAATTATTTAAAAATAAAAATAAATAATGTTTATATTGTAAACATGTTTAAACTTGTATTTTAAAATTATTTTTATCTTTACGAATACATAAAAATATTTATTCATTTGTTATTCGATATTCGAAACGTTGAAATCAAAAAATATATGTAAACTATATATAATGATACAACAATAACTAAAACCATTTATTATCATAAGGCGATTATCCCCGTATCAGTATTAAAATATAAACATCTAGTAAACACCCAGTAGCATCAACTTTTCTTTGTTGTCGACGCAATACTTAATACTTAAATTATGCGAAGCAAGTTTATTCTTCCCCTTTCGCCGCTACGTTAGTACGACTGTGTTTATATTACACACACACAGCGCATATATTTTTTCATCATATTCTCTTAGCAAATATTCATTTCGCTGAGATGTAATTTATTGGAAGTTTGCGTTTACACCACCTAGGCGGCTGTGTAATATATATCATTCGTATTCGTGCGGTTGTTATTTTTTGTGTTTGCCCGCTTTCAGTGTTGCCAATTCGAAAATTAAAGTGCGCTCGCAAACACACGCGCGCTCGGCCCTTCGATGAAGAATTGCTTTTATTTATGGCGTGTGCGCTTCCCTAAAATGTGTTTGTGTAATATACGATTTATACGCGATAACAGATGATGTTTTATGGCATACCGCCATTTTGATTGCTTTGAATATATAAGTTATGAACACACTTTTTTTTAGATAACTTAAAAGGGGGGAGTGTGTGTTACATTACAAACATAACCTAACATCAATATGTTATAATATAACCAATATAATAAATTAGATTTCTTGGAAAATAATTTAATAATATAGGAAAGGAAATGGACATGGCTTAGAGAAATGGGTGTATGCAATCGTATACCTAGCAAAAAACCGTTATTGACCAAATAAATGCTCCTACCATGGGCGAAATGGGCCAATTGATACAAAAGCTGTGCTGTTTTGGATTGAGAAAGAGTGACACTCTTTGATAAGAGTACATTTGATTTATAAAGGTCAGATGGAGTGCAATTCGTTTGTCGTTAATAAGGTGAAAAATACAGCGAAAAATGGCTGGAAAAAAAGAACTGCGAAATACATAGAAGGGGTGCTCCTTATTATCCGGAATGGAAGGTATTCACCACATCGATTCTACAATTGTCTTGAAGTTTTGTTTTAAATCTTTAATGGAAAAGCACATGGCACATGGGTGATATTTTTTTATATCAATATCTTTTTATTATGTAATTGCAATAGAGATGAAATAAAATTTGTAATAAAATGAATAATTATTTAAAATTTTCAAAAAATAAGAAAAATGTATAAATAATACAAGATCTTTGTGGCAAAGCTAAGAAAAAAAATCGACTGTACAACTCGAAATAAGTGATCGAAATAAATTTCTATGATATTTTCGACCACAAATTCTTTTAATCATTTATCACTTTTATGATTTTATGTGTTTTAGCAGTATTTAATGCTAAAGGGAAAGAACAGTTTAGTAATAACATAATTAGTGTATATTAGTAATAATATACGATTTTCAAATATTTTAAAATTTATTAATATAAGTATTTGTTGAGTTTGGATTTTATTTTATTTTTTTATCTATAATAGTGAAAGTGTAAGAAAAAAATTAAATAATATATATTGAAATTATTATATTTTATATATAATGTAAAACATATATTTAAGGACGGAATAGCGTAGTCCGTAATGTATCAGACTAGTAACTCTGAGGTTATGGGTTCGAGCCCCGACAGTGGCACTCAAATTTTTATTTATAAAAATGTGCTATTGTTAAAAAAAAACACCCTCAACTGACATCTATTGTTTAAACATAAAATAGCACATACTAATTTATAATTAATAATATAGATGTCACTAATTCCCAGACTTTCAGTCTGGTGGTTAATACTTATTTGTTATTCATTATGTCTGATTGACTTAATCAGTTGGTATAGATTTGCTTGTTGTAACGCATTGGGCTTACGCCTGTCAGGTCACAACGGAAAATTTAATAAAAATAAATAAATATAATGATATTGAAATAGGTGCGTTTTTATTGCACCAAATTTTAATATTTAATTTGTTTCTCTTATGAGTTGATCTCTATATTTTTTTTTGTTAATACTATGATATTTTTGCACTTCGCAACACAGTCCAAAAATATCATTATATTAACAAAATCATTATTATATTAATCAAACCGTCGTGCCATACTATGTCAAAAGCATTTTCTATATCTAACATTTAAATACCCGTATTTTTTTCATATAAAAATTAGCGCACACTGTTAAATTGCTATGATTTTTATGGAAACCAAACTGTTCGTTAATAATTATATCTCCCAAAGATTTTTTTAAATGCCTAAGGATGATTTTTTTTAAATATATTACTAAATGGCAGCAATAAACCGTTGGGGTGATAAATAATCGGAATCGTAGGATCCTTATCGGGGTTTTTTATCAGATGAATTTTAGCGGGTTTTTTTTTATTTCTGTAGATATAACCTGTAGCTGTTTTCTTATTAAATAAATATTAGGCAGTGAAGGATGCCAGAGAGCACAGCTAGATATTGCTTAAATGACGTACGAGATAAGCTGCGAGTGAAAAATGAAATATTACCCAATGTTCTTCAATAGTGCGCGAAAATAGATAAGAAGGAGGAAAAGCGTTTAACCGCACGACCAGATGGTTTCAGCTACCCTTAAAAATTACCCCTTTCACGCCGAATTAGGCCCAGAAGGGAAGCACTTGGAAACTTGGTGAGGAAAAGAAAATTACGAAGGGCAATTAAAGAGTTTCCTTCTGCCGGGGCTGCTTGGAGCGTGAAAAAAAACTAATTATAAAGTTATGATTTTAATCAAGAGCGGCAGGTAACAGGTTAATTCAGCTCTGTTGCTACTGTGATGATTAATTAATATGTGTGCAATGCGACCGCGATAATGATTAGGTTGACAAATTTAAGTAATTAATTTTGTTCAATTACTAAAAAATGTTTTATAAGTATATGTTTGTCCCACATTTTAGCTACATAACCACCACGGTAGATAAGTGTTATAAATAATTGTTTAACAATCAAAAAAAATAATTAATGTGTGGCCATGGAAAAACAGTTGGTGGTTGAAGGTTGATTTATTATCTGAAGATTGTGACAATGATAGGCGTTACAGTCAGGAGACAATTGGCGTGACTTCATCTCAAAATGCGAGATTAAAGTAGCGCCTGTGTCACCTTGCAGGCAAAATATATTTTAAAATGTATGTAATTGATGGCGCAGCATTTTTAATGTACTTTTAACTATTATTGGTAACGCATACAAATTGTCATTATTTTTTATCACACAGATTATAAGCCAACTTGTATTCTATACCAAAGGATCATACTTGTGTATAGTATCGCTTTTTTTGTTTACCGAGTAGCAAAATGGCTGCCGGTGCAAGTTTCATTTGACAATCATTGCTACGGGGAAGACTCCGTATTAAAGTTTAATTAAGAGTCGCCGAGGCAAAGTAGCCCCAAGAATTGATGGTAACGAGTCTGCCCGGAGCCTGCCTCCTAGTTGCAATTTGCATTTTCTTTCCCCCTGGAAAAGCTGGAAAGCTCGGTCGGCGGCTTTCCCACTTCCGGCCGCGTCGCTAACGAGCCAAGGAAAATATTTGCCAGACATTATGCAAATCGACACGTGCCGCACCTCGATTAACGAGATCGGTTTTGACTCATTTTTTATCTCCCTCACAGGAAAAAAACGGCCTGTGTCCATGTGTGTTTGTGTGCGAGCTTCAAAGGTTGGCTGCTGATCGATACGTCTGGTTTTTGTCGAATTTTGCTAGTGAAAGACCTTGAAAACGTAGCTAAATGAACACATACCAATTTTGGCAATGTTCGTAGGGAAGCTCAAGTTACTTCTGTATAATATCAAGTCAGTCCATAAATGCTTACATATTTACATCATATATTAAAGATAACAGATTTCATAGAACAACGCGCTACCATAAAAATGCTATGATGTATAATACAACGTATCCGTCTAACGTGTTTACTTTTATTATTAAAAAGTTTTTATAAATATTTTAGTGGCTGTATAGTATGTGTAAAATTAAATATATGCATACGTTTGATCTCGTCGTAGTACTGCGTCATGTAGTTTCCAAGTCGTTTTAATTATAGGGGTTTAGATAGCTATTCATTCATACTCCCGCCCGTTTCACTGTTGCTAACCTTCTGTTTTTCACCAAAACGGTGATAAAATCGCTCGATGCGGGAATTCAAGTAGACGTCGTATATACAGATTTTGAGAAGGCCTTCGACAAGGTTTGTCATGGGTTATTGTTAAAAAAAAATGTCGAACCTCGGTTGCTCGTATGATTTAATTCAGTTATTCTCAAGTTATTTGAGCGATCGTAGACAGTTTGTAGCCTATGACGGCTGATTGTCAAAATAACATTTCATTCCTTCAAGGGTCCCTCAAGGGTCCAACCTGGGCCCTCTGCTCTTTATATTATTTTTTAATGACATAAATGCGGCAGTTACAAATTCAAGTTTTCTTCTGTATCAGATGATTTAAAATTATATAAATGCATTCGATCTGTTGCGGACTCCTCTCTACAGAGTGATTAAGACTCTCTATGGAGATGGGCTTTCGTTAACCGTCTGCCATTTAGTGTCGGAAAGTGCCAAACTGTGTCATTTTCACGATCCATCAGTTTATTTTTTGACTAGAGAAACTTCCACTAAAAATCTCGGAATCACTTTTGAGAGCAAGTGGAGGTTCTCTCTACACATACACGACGTCTGTAGTAAATCTTCTAAGATGCTCGGCTTTGTTATGAGGAACGTCTTTCACTTTGCCGATCCGTCAGTTATTCGCGTCCTCTATGACACATTAGCTCGTAGCATTCTTGAATCGGGATCTATAATTTGGAATCCCCGAATGACCAAATATTCCCTTTTAATAGAAAAAATTCAAAAAAAGTTTTTAAGATACCTTTATCAAAGGACATATGGTTATTATCCGTTCTTATATCCCAGCGCCTTTCTTTCAGAAGCGTTAGGAAACAATTCGCTGAGTTCTCGCAGAAAGTTGTAATTCGCTAAGCACTTCTACAAATTACTGAAGGGGGCTGTCAATCCAGCTGTTCTCGAGGAATTCCAGTGTTCTGTTCCAAAACGTCTTCGAGAATCATGATCACGTCCTCTTTTGATGCACGTTGGGCTAGACTCGCCTATAGCTGTGGCCATCCGACTCCTTAATACGCTGGCATTGCACAGTCCGGTGCGTATCATTTAATTTTGATATTTTATGTTTTTATTTGTATCATTTTTTGTGTATTATTTTAATTATATATATATATTTTGTGTATTGAAATAATACAATTATTGTTTTTCGACCATCATGATGCATTGGGTTAACTTATAACATTGGGGTCACGATCGTCTTAATTTAATTTAAATAAATAAATTAATTAAAATAAATAAGGTTTCAGAAAACCAGATGTTTTTATTAGCAACGTCTCGGTTAATTCGGCGTAGCTCAGTTTTGTGTGAGATTGACTGTTTATTTTAAGTCGTCAAGTCAAAAAAAATATTCTGGATTATGGGTCTGGAAGCAAGTTCCTGACTAAAGTGCTTAAAGAAATGAGTCAGTGCTGCAGCGTTCTGACTTACATGCCCTTAAGAATTGAAAGGAAGTATTTCGTTCCTTTAAGTTCTCGATCTTCTAACCAATATCGATGGTTTTGGGTGAAACCAGACTGTTTTTAATATCTAATACATAACAAACTAGACGGTATAACTGCATAACTAAAATAAAATAAAATTTGCAACGTCGTCATTCTATAAAATGCATAATCCTTAGATGATGTGTTTCGATTCATGTTTCTACCGTATTTCTTTGCATCTAACACTGATTTAGTGTATTTATTCTGTGGCTTATTTTGCATTGAATATTTATTTTGTTCAAGTATGGTCCACGGTTTTTATATTTTCTTTATGAATTTTAATAAACGAATATTCGAGTACGCAATATATTTATTTATGCCAACGAGAAGAAAAATCTTATAGGGACTCTTTTAGTGAGACTTTAAGTCACTAATTGAGTTGCAGCAATTATATATAGTATTAACATAGAATTATGAAGGTTTAATGCAGATAAAAAAGTAAAAGCTTTATAAAAATAAACTTAAGCCCTTGCTACTAATAATAACATGTTTTTTCCAGAGCTATTGTAAGCTACACAATTTTAATCGTATCTCCAGCGCTATCGCTTTTTTTAAAAGTATTTTGCCATAATTTGCTTACTATATACAAAGTATTGTCTTAAAGCAAATATTGCCTTGTCTTATACATTTGCTTTTATATCCCTTATCTACACATAACATGCATACAGCTTAAGAACCCAAAAAAAAATACGATTTTATTTACAAAAAAATAAAATAACTTGACTTATATATAAAATTTTACGAATTGAGTTAACTATATATTCTTGTTTTATATTTATAATTTTACTTATATTTAATTTACAAAAATACTACAGCATGAACTAATCCTCAGACCTATTATGCTACTCGGGAATTGAATCCCCAAAGGTTGGTTGTGAATACATATGTGATTTAGATCAATAATTCGAGTAATTCCCAGCGAATTGCTTTTTCATTTCAATGCATTATCGTGGATATTAACTACTTTCCCACTATACTTATCTAAGATACAAATATTTAAAAAATATATAGCTTAGGTTCGAGTGTTAAAGAATGCGATATATGTAACTGATAACAAAACACAAAGCCAAGCCGGATACGAAAGCTAGTAATATACAACTATATTTTATTACAAGCGTATATATTTTTATATCCTTTATTGGTCCAACCTGTATGCTGATAACAATAGCTAAATAATTCAAAATTTAGAACAACAGCGTTCATCCAGTCCCCAAACGTTCATCATAATAAATTCGCCTTTATATCGACACTAAACCACTCTCGCAGAGGACAAAGAATTTATATCTACGAGCAAAAACTCACAATGGCTATTGTTTGTATCGAATGAAACGTTACCAAAGCTGGACAAACAAACAAATTGTATACGTTCACATTTTCAATATACACTTTATTTCTGTAAAGTTAATTAAATTATTTGCACTCAAATTTCACTCGAGGTTTCGTCATGAATGGCATTGATCCGTTCTCGCGAACGTCACGATTTGTTGATTGTAATATGGAGAAGCATAGTTTTAGAGCGTCTTTCATGCCATTCGCTCTTAAAAGGTTGTACGGATATTGCGCCGAATATTAAATGATACCAATGAATGAGATCATTGTCTGAAAATAAATAATTTATTAACAGGATTTGTATAGATTATAGCAGAAGCAGCAAACTATTTTTGTTTTTAAAAAGTCTGTTATATTTATAGATTGATTATATATAATTTATTTTGCAATATTCATGCTATGAAGCAAATATCATTTTATACAAAGAGATGAATAGGCTTTTAGTGCATGACCTTTTTATTTTTTTCTCTATGATTTTTATAACGAAGTAATGAAATTTTTTTATTATTCGCCATTTTTAGTCAAAATGACATAAGATTTAATTTGTAACTTTTTGCATTTTTCATTCTTAAAATTTATAGATAGCAAATTTTAAATTTGATTTTAATTAATAAATTAAATTAATTTTTTTTGAAATCTTATCAAAATTTATTTTTATACTTATTGTAAAATCATGCAACTTTAATTCTAAGTCAGTTTTTCTAGAATCTGGCTGGCAAAAGTCGCAAGAATTTTAAATTTCTGTGTAAAACTAAAAAGTTTTGCCATTTATAGAACATTTACTTTTTTCTCAAAGATATTTTAAAATTTAGCCGAGATATTACCAAGATCTATTTTGATATGTATATGAATAATACAACTGCAGTTATCATGTCTTAAAAACCCATTTACATGGCAAAAATTATAAAAAAAAAACATTTTTAAACTTGTCGCATTTTTTCTAAGATTATTTTCACAGAAGTTACGAATTTATATTTATTTATAGTAGCCTTTTAAAACAAGAAACAAGGATTTGTAGAAAATGTTTTATGTCGATATGATAAAAGTACGGCGGGTAATGTACCAAAAACCGTTATATCCCATATAACCTTCAATAACAAAAAACATTTTTTCACCTAATATTCAATTTTAATTTTAATTACACATTTAACTTAATTGTTTTCTCTAGGACACGAAGTTTTAGACAGAAGATTATAAATCAAATTTGATAAAAATCTTGACAATATTTTTAAATTAAGTTTTTGGTGATACGCTTAAAATTATGGCCGTTATTTTTATTTAATATGAGAATAAAAGAAGTAAAAAGTTTTATACATATCTTAAAAACATTCAGTTAAAATGTAAAATTATTGCTATTTTATAAAGATGACTTAAAATTTTTACTGTCTCGTAGCTAAATGATGAGCGTTAAAATTTAAGCTAATTGGAGCTGCACTGATAACCAGATCAGGTTCGAAAGTGGGAATTGATACATTATTTAATAATATATACATATAATTCCGAGCATCAATTCCAAATTAAAATAAAATCGAGCTGCATCGTTACATATATAATGGTTACCCCATTGTAACGCATTGGGCTAACGCCTGTCATATTACAACGGAAGATTTACTATAAAATTATGAGCTACTACTAGAAAAATCACCTCTAAAACAAATGAGCTGTACTGTCAAAACGGCGCCAGTCGACCACACGCTGGGAGAGTGAAGGACTCTTTTGAGCTTGAAAAACCCCAGGCTCTTAAGAGGAAGCAAACTCTGTGAGCACCCAACCGAGGTAGCGTCTTTTGGACTATCAATGACGAGCAAAGCACTACATTTCAAACCAGCAGGCTAATAAGGGCCCGGCCCTTAGGGACCGGGAGTCGGAACTGGAACTGAGGCATCACGAAAGTGATGTTCAAGGATGAAGCATAGAAATGCAGGAGCATGCAACGCTAATGCTATGCAAAAGCTAAGCAACAGATTTGCAGGTGATCAGGAGAGCGTTTCCCAACGACACTCGGGAGAAACACTACTGAGACTCTTACAAATAACGTAGTACTACGGGGGGTGGATCCCGCTCATCTGGCCATAAAAAGCTGGATGCCCCCCATTGGGTTGGACTCGTAGGGCCGTTACCGGTGGTTTAAGCAATGGATCATGTAGTAACATTCTCTGTACTGTAAAAAATTAAGCTATCGTTTGAAAAAAAGGCTAGCACAAACATTTTTCTGCACGATAACGTCAGGCTTCATATCGATACACGGTCCAAAAAACAAGCAGTTTTATATATGAAATTATGACATATATTTTCCTGACGTAACACTATAATAATCTTTTCGCAATCTCCAATCTCATAATATTCAGAAAACATTTTAATACGAAGGACGATTTTCGATGAAAGCTTGATTTATTATGAAGCTCAAAACCAATGGAATATTTTTGCCCTTAGTGCAAGAGCAAAAGAAATCGTTAAAAAAATAGGAGATATTCATATATATTAGATTGCCCAAGATGAATATATAAATAATAATTATTGTTATTCGATTCAGTATATTTAGGATTTCAATAAATACATTTTCTCTGGAATTCTCGAGAAATACGACGTAATAGTAATTTTCTAATAAAGAGAATAATATAAAATTAGAAACACTATAATGCTCTTTGTCTTTTGTTCCCATTACGATCCCATTTCTCACAAGTGTCAATATGACAATTAACTACTTCAGATAAATGCACCCAAAATCGATCATTCAACCACACACGCCCAGCTAACATACGAGCTTTCGATAGTTCCGGCACTTGAGCGCTAACTGGCATACGTCACTCCAAAGCTTGGCGTGTTTGAGCATTCCCGTGCCCATATTTGAGCTTTGCCCCAGTCGCGATATTAGTTTCGTAGAACGTCTAATAATATTCAAAGCAAACACTGAATCGATTCGGCGCCAGATTATTTGTTCAGGCCGCGGGGCAAAGATCGATAACTCCTCCGGGATGCTACTGTTCCGGGGGTATTTTAGTACCACTGGGGGTAATTTTGACTCCAGCGACAATTACGGTTAATGTGTAGTGCGGTGTAAGATTTCACGAGCTGGTGTTTGCGAGGTACTTTTCAAAGTTTTAGTTGGGTAAACAAAGACTACAAACAAGTCACGACGTAGACGCTGGTCTAACCTTCGAGTGGTTATAAGGATGTACATATTTTTTTAGAGCAGCGTTTCTTACAATTATTGAACGTCATTTAGACTCGATTTAGGAAAATACGTTTAATATTTTTTTATGGATATGTCTATTTTGACATGTTGTAAAGTTTTATGTTATGAATAACATGTATGAAAAAAAAAAATATAAAATAAAACCTAGAAATATCCAAGTGATTTTAAGACCTGTATATAAACTTGTTTATATTTATAGCAATGAGGTTATAAATAAATAATTATTTTTTATAATGTAATAATTCTACTAATTAATTTAAAAAAAGTTTTGATAGATTAGTGAGGATTGAGTTTTGCAAAAAATACCGATATTACCGAAAGAAAAAACAGTCAATAACGGTATTAGCTGTTTTCATATTATTTTACCTAATTGACCGAAAATTATTTTTCGAGTACCGCTCGCTCAATAAAGCGAAGCTCACGGAAGCAATGAATAAATTTTAATTATCATATTACTACAGCATTAAAATAACCTCTTATAAGGTTGACAGATCGTGTTTGTCCATTTTTAAGAATACTGTATGAAACAATACAATTTGTAAAAAAATTGTTTTATAAAAAAAGTTTGAGAGTCAACAAAACAACTGTAATGTCGGTTTTGAATGCATCTGGCACACGCCAAGTCAAGGATGAACTGAATTCGGTAAAATATTGTGGCAAGATGTAACGTCATTCTTAAAGTCGGATCAAAATATTTCGTTATACTGAGATCAGTCTTCGTTAGAATGAAAACATTTTGTATGAAAGTTTTTCAGGAACAAATTAAAGATTCGTTATGCTGGGAATTTCGTTATTTCGGAATTCGTTACAAAGAGATTTAACTATAAAATGGGCAACTCAACTAAATATTAATAAAGCAAAAAATACCAAAATGTTCTCAACATAAAATATAACAATAAAACGTAACATTTTGTATCATTTAAAAGTAGGTTTACAGTTTATATAAATATTAATAATAAATAGCATCGGTTACACATCCGTTCAAAAATATGACTGATATTAAAAAATATTTTGTTACACCCTACTAACGCTACAACACAATCGCTCACCTATAGTTGATGCAATGTAAGGGGTTATAAGTCATTGATTGTGTTTTAGTGTATTTCAGGTATTTGGTTTTAACATAATTTTAATATAAATTTTAATTTTAGTAATAAGAAAGTTTTTTAGTTACACCATAAAAATATACGTTTTATTAGAATTTATACGGTTTGATAGACATTAACCTCAATCTTCATACGTACTAAGTATGTATATATTATATGTTCACGTTTAAAACGTACCTAGGTATGTTTTAAACATCCAGTCAAATCTAACGTATATGTGCATTAAATCGGAAGCAATGATAATATTTATGTATATTATTATATAAAGAAAAACTCACTTTTCGGCCTCAGAGCCCATCGCAGGGAATTCAAAATTTGAAGATTTCGTTACGAAGATTGTTTTATGATTGTTTATCTAGTTTAATCAATGTATTCTTCTAATCCTCAACACATTATGTGTATATTTAATTTTCATAGCTATAACACACCTAGTTAATTTGCAATCCGATTATTTATATTCAGTCAAATGACGAATTAATGAAAATTATTGTCGCGTAGCAAAATTTTATTATTAAATAACAGTTATTTAAAACTGTTGTCATGGTACTGTCGGCCATCTTGTATTATATTTAAATGCTTATTTTTCATTGGTCGAAACAACAGAACGCATTATCGGCGGCTCGAAAATCAATCGGAGCAAATTCAAATTTATTTTTATTATTATATTTGAATATAATTCTTTTGTTATTAATTAATTTTCATTAATACACCGTTCATACAAAGCTATACGATTTACAGAGTAGAATATTGAGCATACAATGTTTTATTTTAAAGCGACAGTCCCAGACAATTTGGCCTAAAATATGCATTTTTTAAATAAATATTGCAATAATCAATATTAAAATGTAATTAATTTACTTAAATGAATCGGATTTGTAAAAATATATTTATAAAATAAGACCTAAATCGCTTTTAAATATACAGCAAAATTTTGAAATAAATTTTAAAGTCAATTTTAGTTAACACGAAAAATTGACTTGCGTTGCAATTAAGCTAAATTACGTCACTGACAATTTCGCCAGCGACTTGGACGTTGAAGAGGTTAATTTATTAGCGCTTTCTGAAATTTAGATTCGCCGGAACGAATGCCTATTCATTCGGTTATGGAAAATTTGAATATTCGAGACGTCGCGAAAAGCGTGTAACTTTGTTAGCGTTACACAAATTATAATTCGTGCGATTATTCACGTCAATAACGTGAAAGCGATTTGTCGTTCGTGACGTTACGTAATTGGGCGTTTTGAGCGAAAAAATCCTTTTTAGGGATGACAGTTTTCAGTGAAATTATTGATAAGCATTGGTGATCTGGACAGTAAATTATATAGTTTGCTACTTCATAATTTTGCCATCACAATAATTATAAAAGGGTAACACAAATACACTGAGAGCAGCATGAAAATATTTTAGGCAGAGAAATATATTGCTGTAAAATGTATTTAAGATATTAATTAGTTTTAAGCGGAAATTGTAAAATAAATATCTTCATTTCTTCAATACATTCTTGCGGTCAACCTTTACGTGTGACACGTACTTAGTGATAAATTATCAAAGTCAACATTCGTGCGGTGGGTGGCTGCTGTGCGAACTAGCAAAGGGAAAATTAAGAACCCATTCACATAATGACACCGCCGGAGGACAAGGGTCGTCTGAGAACAATGTCTGTTGGGACGACGTGAGCTTTCGCCAAAGCTCCCGTGGTTAAAAATGGAGAGCACGTATTAATTCTTGGCCGGATAGAGGAAAAGCTATATATGGAAAAAGAAAATAAAGCAGAAAAATCCAGACCATGGTCTATTCGATTTAACTTGAACATCTGCCAAATTATCGGAACTCGTTTACACTCTATAAAACATTGTAACCAGGTCCGGCTCCAGACACAGCTGCTGTCGGAGCTTTGCGATGTGAGAACGAAAATAATGGTCGACGAGAGATGAATGAATTCAGTATGGACTTCTTCTGTAAATATTAGTTCTAATTTATAAGGAAGGCTAAAATATGTGAGGTGAATATCATGTTCCAGGAATTCTATTTTATACTCAAGGCTGATTGAATATTTAAGAAACTAATTTAAGACATTGGATCGATTAAGTTGAATCTTATTACGCAATAGTTAATTTTACAACTAAACTACGTGTCGTACTTATTGAATTGAAGAAATAATAAAGTTTTCGAGATTTATTTGTACAAACAAAATGGTAATTTTTTGTGCTTTTAATTAACATTTGATTTCTTATCGTAGTGATTGAAGGATTAATTAATATTTATATTTAAGAATAAATTCTTAACTTAAATATATACAAATTAAATAACACAACATTATTCTTATAAGTTATATTCGATTATATGTATTCTGGAAATATAATGTTATTTTTAAATACCTCAATAATTATTGTCAAATAGCTAAAAAATATGTTTAGAACTGTGAATTTTCATTATTGTGTGATTTTAGGACTAATAAATAACTATAATATCTAAAAAACATTAAGTACTAAGAGATTTTGGAAAATATTTATATTATTTTTAAATTTCCTAAAAAGTCAAAAAAACCTCATGAACGCACAAAAAAATGCGATATTTTACTAATAAATAAACATTTTCCTTAAAGTAAATGCTGACAATTAATTGATTATATTACTAAAGTACAACGCAATTTTTAATATTTTTTTATTACCAACTTAAAGTTAAATTAGTCACTTAATTAATAAATATATAAATATTATTTAACCATTTGGTTGCTGAGCCTATTTATTACTCTTCAAAAATCATTGGATTATATAACAATATAAATATTTTTTGCCCTTAATACAGTTTCATTGATGTTTATCAGCGAAAGTATAAATAAATCGCTTCACACATTTTAACTTGCCTAGCTAATAATATTATATTTAAACTAGGGAAAATATAACATTACTAAAAAATACATATTTACTCCAACGTATACCAATATATCGAACGTTAATACACACGCACCTAAAATTCTAGTTCTTAAAGCGATATTTTTAATTTTAATTTTAATTATACATTTTAGTTTATTGAGCTTAAGATTAATATTTCAAACGTGTATTACAGTGTGTAAATAAAAGTTGTACATCTAGTTTTATTGTATTCATTTCACGAGCGAAAAGGGTTAACCACAAACACATAGTTTATTCATGTATGCGAAATTGAAGTTCTATTTGATGTGAACCGATCCGATATTTCAATACTGTACCTTTGTGCCTTTTCTTTTCGCGTGCATCTGCTGCAGAATTTTACTCAAATTTATGTATTTTCATTTTAAGAAAGCGACTTTGGAGTCATGAAATTCGTCTTTCCATTGGAAAAAGTAGATGTTCAGCACAGAAAGCTGAATTTTAAAAATGTAGATTTGCAATAGTGCATTTTTATACAATCGTTGACATAACATTTTGTGTAATAGTAATAAATATATATTGTAGTAAAAACTATTGATTAACAAAAAATCGCAAAAAATAATGGTGTCATTTTCACGATGAAATCTATACGATGAAACATGTTTTTAATGAATTTAAAAAAAAATACCTAAAAATAACATTGTATAAGGGTAGTTATAAATTATATATTTTAATTTCTCAACTGAAACGTAATCCGCCCGGCGATCCGGTTCGTTAGTCCTACTAATTGTATTTGGGTATTTTTTTCCAGCGACCCCACGGACCTCGTTTGGGTCACGTTCCTTTTTTTACGCGAGGTCATAAGGTCTGGTTTTTTTCAAGAATTCGATCTACTTGTTACTTCAGACCTAGTAACCCAAACGCAAGCAGATAAAACATTATTTTTACAACTGGTTTAAAAGTTTACAACCGTCCGAGATCCGTTAACCGACGAAAAACACGTTTTCTTTTGTGGGCTTCTGGAGCTTTTTCTGAACGCTTTTTTGTTTGTGTGAAAAACGTGAGATATGTTACATTTTTAAACCGTAGTAAAGCGAAATATTTATGTGGGCCATACTATGGTAGAGTTTATACAAGTGGAAAATTCGCAGCATAGTTTTAGAAAGTTTAATCGCTCAAGATAAAAGAATGACTAAATGTTTGGACTAAGTTTTAAAAGTGTCTTAAAATATACATAATATGCAAAATATGTTCACATAAAGTAATAAAAAAATTTTGTTACAAGTGTGTAGCTAGTTTAAAAAAAATATGTATCGTTTAAAATATAATCTTTTTGTTTATTATAATAACTATGTTGTAATATATGTACTTTGTATCTATGTAACAAGTTTGATACTGCATGTTTGACTTTTTATGTATAAATAAAAAACAACAATTCAAAACAAACATTTCCTCCTTCTAGAAAATCTTTACATTTTAATAAATATATAAAAGTGGGCGATATGTATAAAAAGGTTGAGAACACCTGATATATATTATTAAAAAAAATTGGGACATCTTTCCCACAACAAAAATTACGTGTGATGTTTCATCAAAACATAAAAATTCGTTTTCAAAGCAGATTCAGCACATTCCGGACATCGAGCCGGAAGGGGGAAGCGGTGGCATTTTCGATATTCGTTGGGCCTGTCTCCTCTTGAGTCGATATCCGTACAAATTTAGTCCAAATTGGAGTGCTCTTGAATTTCTGATGTTTTCCATGGTACCTCCATAAAGACGTTTTTTACGCCTTTTTGGTGCAACATCTAATAAAAAGGCTCGGGGCGTTCTTATGCTTGTTATGATTCGTTCACTTTATAATGAGAAGTTTTAGGGTCATTAAATATTTTTAACGAGTGGTGAAATATTTAAGTTGTTTTTTATTAATAACATTTATGAAAAGCAGCCGATTTGTATAGAACGCTAAGCTTTTTTTTATGTGTGGTACCCGCCGACATTTATGACTTAATAGCGTAATTTTTAGACTTTCACGTCTGAGAGTTTAAAATCTGCTGATTTATTCTCTAGATTATATGTAAAATTTACCTGCAATTTTTAAATGTAAGTAAATGTAAGCGATCAAAATTATTTTTATATTATTAATTACTATTATACAAGTCCATAAAAATTACCCCTCTTATATGTAGATACATATATCATGCTACAAAGTAAAGCATGTGATATATTCATACGTCCATATTTTTCTGTCTCACCTTAACAGATTTATCTTTTGAAAATGAGTGAACGTATCCATTAGCAAACCTCAGGTTTTATTTATAGGCACCTTGCTTCGAAACAAGGTGACCCAAAAGTTACGCACTTAGCGAGGGACGTGAGATCGAGTCTTTTTGCGGAATTAGCTAAAGGCTTTTACAAACAATCGATCGGAGAATGTCAACGAAACGTTACCAATGCGATTAAGCCTCCTATATTTCTTGTCCCTTTGTCAAAAAAGATTCTAAAAAAATAGATTGGATAAGCCCTAAAATGACAGGTCTTCGAATGAATGACAGAAAATTTTATTATATTTCCCCTTCAGATTTATGACGATCATTTGATGGATATTAATAATCGTTTATATATGTTTTTTAATATTATTGTAAGCTAGTTGGATTTGATAAAATATTATTTTCTCATAACAATAAAAATATATATATTAGAAAATTTTTGGATACTGATAGATTAAAGCGATTTTTTAAAAATTATTTATGAATATTATAATGCTTAACATTAGTAATTGTTATAGTTAAAGAATCTTTATTTTCCACTATTAAGTTGAAAACTGAAAATGATTAACAATTTTTAATGTATAGTTTGGTTGTTAATTAAATATTTATTTGAGAATACATTAAATGTTATTCAGAAAATCCAACATAATTTCATTTCTGTACATTTAATCTTAGTTAATACCAGAGGCCGAGGATTGCAAAGATGGGATTAAAACCAGTGGTGTAGTGTAAATAAAAAGTCCCGAGCGTTGATTAATTTAATTAGTCTTAATTAAAATTCACTTACAAATAAAATGGTATATAAAATTCAATTTTATGATAAAAAGTAACGTAAATTTTTATGTTTATTAAAAGGTATTTATTTAGTTTATAATATCCTTCAAAATAGTTATCAAATAAAATAAATTTATTCCATAGTTTCACGTTTAACAAAAAAGGATCGGAAACATATCCATAAAAATGTGCCTTCACAATAAAAATGGACTTTTAAAGTGAAATGTCAAAAATTGAGATTCTTAAACTAAAGCACTTAAGAACTTAGACATTTCGTACTTAATAACTTGAAGGCATTGTGCATCAACCTTTAGATGACAGTTTAATATTCCAGTATTTTTTATAAATATACAATCTGATATTGACTTTCTAAACTCAAAAAGCTTTTAAAATATTCAGTTTTGGCATGTGATACACAAAAAGATAGGGTCTAAAACAAAACGGTGCTTCTTTGTTAAGACGGAACACCACCGTGAGAATACCTTTTTTGTAGATTAAGACAAAGTACACGCCATAAATAAGAAAGATTAAAAGTATCCGTTGCAAATTTCTTGAGAAAAGATAACACGTGCATTCGGGATTGCCATCTAAACAGCCGTTTGTAATTTTTTCTAGAAACTAACAGCATTTTTCTTAAAACTCGCTACTCTTTTGTAATTGCCCATTTCACCAAAAGGGACGTAAATTGATATAGTTTTACTGACATTCAAACTTTAACATTTACTTCGGAGTTCAATGCATTAAAACTTCAATTTGGACCAGCCACGTTCGTACGAACTTTAACTAAGAGTAGGATTTAGACTATAGACTTTCAAATTTAATTGACTCATCACCCAGCGACACAATTTACATCGCCAGCCTTTAGAAACCCCTATTTTTATCACATTTAATATTAAATTGTAATTGTAGTAATGTAATGTGCCTATATATTTTAGAATTTCAAATAGCAAATTTAGATATAAAACAACTTTAAATAAAAATTATAAAATTATTTAATAAAATAAAATGAAAAGATTCACATTAGATTTTTATTAATATTATTGACAAATATCAAAGAGAGAGATTTTTTTTTTATTTAAATAATTTATTTTTGCTATTTATATTAAATATTATATATTTTGCTACTTATAAAAATAAGATTTGCTATTTATAAAAATATAATTCACAATCCAAAAAAATCAAATTAAGTTCGGTTTTAACCCATATGTACCTGAAAAAATCGATTACACCGGCCACTGTAAAAATATTCTTTAAAACATTATATTTTATGCAAAATGTATTTACTTTATTAAAAATATAAATTGCTTAAAATATTTTCGCACAACATTATTTTTTGAACAATAAACTTTTTGCCCACTTCTCTGTCGCCCTCCATGGCTCCTCCATCGTCCACCGATGGGCAATATTGCTCACTTTGCGAATCATTGAAGATCGAAAAAACCGCCGCTTCTCTCTTCGCATCATCTGGTCCAGCTCGACGTCCGGAATTCAGAATTGAACCAACATCTTGTGGATGCAGACATAGAGCAAACTTTGCGTATAACTAGCATTTATAAACTGTACGTAATAAACAAAAAAACTTTGCATTAAAAATAAAAATAAGCACCTCTGAGAAGAAATTTAGACTACTATCACTAGATCAAAACTGTATAAAAAATGAAAATGTGTTTAAATATTAATATAATAGTTACTCATATTTTTGGAGAATTTTTTATAAATATAATAAAAATAATATAAAAGTTATGCATACATATATTATATTTATAATATAATAAATTTATGGCGAAGTATACACCAAAATTCGCAATTTAAATTTTTGTAATAAAACTTTCTAGAAACATTTTATTAATGCATATTTTAATAATTAATTCCTTGCTCGAGTGGGATAACCAATTTATAAGTTACTCTGAATTGTTAATCGTAAGGAACATTAAATTTAAGATGGATTACTTAATCGAAAGACTTTTTCGTTATTTTTTATTTTATTTATCAATATATAAAATATAATACAATATAATTTATTGCTGAGAAGTTGACAACTTGATATTATAATTGCTGGTAAAACCCATACAAACAGAAATCACTACTTGTTATTCAAAAATGATTATTAATTAATATTAATATATTGATACTACATTATATTTTATCACGTAAGACTGTTTACCACAACCGGATACTTTTATATTAATTTATTAATTGAACTACACCTCTAAGTAATATCTAATTAGTTATAGTATAATATGTACACAATGTATATATTTTAATGTAAAATTGCTGTCGACCCCTGCATATCCGTCTCCGCTAACAAGTCTTCCCTAATGATAAATCGATAAGATCGGCTTAATTGCGTAATTACATTCCATGGTAGTAAGCGTTTGGTAGACGCTTGGTAGAAAACGGGATGATGCCTGTATGAGTACAGTTAGCACAATCAATCGAAGAGACGAAGCGATTCATTCCTACCGAGCGCTCTTTTAAGTGCTCAATAAAATTCGACGCTCGGGTTAAATTCGCGGAATTCCCAGTAATTATTCATGTGTATACATTATAAGTACAATAAAATATGTACAGGGTGTTTCGTATATATCAAGAATATTAAATTCGATTTTAAAATTAATTAATCTATTTCGAATTTAATTTAAAAAAATGTATATCTATAAATAAAAAAAAGCTTTATCAAATGCATTAATAAAATATTATTAAAAAGGAATAAGTTTTTTGTTATATATAATACTACATATACTAAGTGTATACAATAGACCCCCCAATAACACGGTAAATTGGGGGACTAAAACACTCATACAATTTTTTGCAATACGTACATATGTGAGATATCCATACATTAAGTAACTGGCACCCAAATAGCACGTCCCCAATTTATCGTGTTATTGGGGGGGTCTACTGCATATTAATATATATCGATATGGATATTAAATATCGTCAATATAATCCTTATTAGATAAAAATATATTTTACCTTTTAATATTTTAAAATAATTAAGCACATACCATTTACATTTGTATTAATTCGTTATCTATATATGTTAGTTTATTTTTGTCACATGCTGTATCAAAATAGATTTACCATATTCAAAGTCGAAATAATACAGAGCGATTTATGTTTAATGGCGATGACATGTGATGTAAACTACAATGACATGTACTAAACTAAAATGGTTTTATAATAGATAGACATACTAGTAACTTTCTGACCTATGACTACTTATGTCACCAATTGGCAGTGACAACTTAAATTAGTAATTTTTGTGTCAGTCATAATAACACATATGTACATATAAAATATCACATAAAGATGCTTTTAGAATGTGGATCTATTAATAAACTGCATTATATCTTTTTTTACAAAAAATCATAAAATTGTCACGTAAGTTATGTCATCAGATAAAAATGCAACACTATACTACAATATAACAGGTGCTTAATACTAACGCTTATGATTTACATAGAATAATAATAAGTTTCGAAATTTTTAAACGGTTATTGCTCTTACAAGGTTATTGTCGAATATTTTATTATGAATAGTAATTTTTATTTAATTTTCCAGGGGAAAGTACATACTTATGTAGTTTGATAAAACTTGATCCTTAGGAAATAGCTTAAAATATACACTTTTATTAGTTTACTAGATATACAGCTTGATACTTTAATTAAAAGTAGTAAAATTGAAAAATTAAATTTCTTCCTTTCAGGGGTAATAACAACTCTTGTTTATAAACATTTTAACTAATTAAATATAGTGGGAGTTTAATAATCAATCTAGAGATTTAAAATATGACAATGAAATAAAGATCTTTAAAATGACAATGATTTGTTGTCGATAATGAATTTAGAATTTACGCAAACCATAATAAGTGACTTTTAACAACGGAAGAAAGATCTCGAAGACACTAAAATTATGTTAGTACATAATGAATATAGTGATTACGTAATCGACTTATAAATATCTATCTTACGAAAAAAAATTTAGCATCAACAGTGTATACATAAAAATCGTGTAAGAAACCAATATTGCACTATAGCCACAAATATTCAAAAGACATTAATTATCATCCATTACTACAGCAATAAAAACACGATCCTTATAAGGATCGTGAATTCTATATTGATTTAGCTTAAGCTTCACTAATTTCAAGCAAACGAAGGCGAAGTAGAAATTTTCAGTATAAGTTAATGTGATTTTTTTATGGCAGCGGTTTTTATGAGATTAACGGGCAAACTCTTCATTGATCCCCTACCAAGATAAATGATTTTGGATTGATCTAAGAACTTTGTTTTTATCAGATAAATATTTAATTATAATATTTCAACTGTCTATGTACATTTGATTTAGGTTGCGTAAGTCCGGCAACAATGGAACCTGTTTCACTATCTAACATCGCTTAGAGAACGGATATATTTTACAGTTACGAAATGTATCTAGATGTCATAGACAAATACAAATGGGTACCGCACGAAATGACCGAAATGCAAAAACAATACTTTTTAAAGTATGTTCATTAGATGGCAGAAATAATAGGGAAGCATTATTAAAGGAAATTCATATATGTGATGAAAAATCGATTTTCTATGATAACCAGAAGAGATCAGGACAATGGCTAGAAAGTAAAGAAGCTCCAAAACTGGTTAATAATTGTAGTATTATGTGGGAATTATTACTCTATCATTTCTTAAGCCAGGTAAGATTATTATAGCGGAATCATATTGTAGGAAAATTAAATCTGTGCATATATACATAAATGAGTATGTTACTTTTTATCACTTATAACATTTAAATGATATACTATTATTATTTACTTTGCTTGCATATAACATATTAGATAATAATTGGTGTTATGTAATTAAAATAAGTAGTAAAACATCAGTGACGTTTAATAACTGTAAATAATATTTCTGAAAAGTCACTAGTCATCATTTGTATATACATGTTACATAATTTTTAGTACACAACCTTGATATATCATATCAATAAAAAGTGTAATATGTATACATTTAGTACTGTGTCATGTTTAATTTGTTTTAAGTGTGTTTACTACTCTTTGTTCTTGAAAGAATAAAAAAAACACAATAGCTATAATGCTAATACATAAAAAAAGTTTACTATCACTGCATAAACATAATCTAGCCATTCAAACGATCCAATATACAATAACACTTATTTTCATGGAGAGGTTTCTGATTCTGAAACGTAAATATTTATTTTTGTTCATCGTATCATTTATAGATATATGTATTTGTGTTGTGTTACATTATAATAAAACATATCAAATCAAACACCTTGTTATAGGGTGACAAATCTAAAAAAAAACAGTACATTTTAAATATAAATTCATTAGAATCAATTATTTCTTTAACTGAATATCTTTATAAATTGCAAACTTAATGATATAAATATAATTGGAAATATTATACAATACAACTTATCGTCGGCTATAGTTTTAACTAATAAATTTCTATTGTCAATACATTATTATGATAAAAATTTAAATTAAAATTCACAAACTGCTTTAAGATCGAATAAAAATATGTAACTATATATATATATAAGATACATATAGAGATATCCTTAAGTAGAGTTTAAATTTAAATATTCAAAAAGTTTTATATTCCAGAATTGCAATCATTCATCCTTAGGAAATTAATGCATTTTTAAAGCAAATCGCGAGATTATTTTTCACATTAATACCCTCACTCCTATGTCAGAATGGGTTATGGCCGGATTACGTTTTGAGTGCTAATTTTGGCCAAAAAGTGACACTAAGAGTGATAAATGCTTTCCGAGCATTAAAAACAATGTTTAATGCTACAATAAATTAACCATAAAATTGCGAGATGGTACTGCAATATTTTAAAATAAATTTGTGTGTATTTATTTTAATTTAAGACAGTTTGAGAAACGGCGGTTAATTTCCATCACGGATGGATGAGCATGATTCTTGCAGATTCACATAGTGATTCTCAACAAGTAACAACATATATTAATTATAAAAAAATAATTGGAAATAAATAATAAATAGGGATTGTTGACCAATTGAGAGATTGTGTTTTTAAGGCGCATTTTTTTATAAACATAGTTTATTTTTCAATTATAGTTTTTATTTCCTGATTATAATTTACCAAAAAAAATGTATATAATACAATCCAAATATCTGGCTAGACGTGTATTTATGTTGTCGCATTTAAACAAAGCTAACAGGTACTCTCAATCACTAAGTATAATATTTTTTTTTTAAATCTTCTATTGCAAAATTACTTATTATTGAAACATAAAACAATACATAAATATCATAGATAATACAAGTAAAAAATAAACAATAATTCTATTAATTTTCTGGAGAGCTTTAAAGCTCATAAAGTCCAATAATATATTATTTAGATAAACTAATAAAATTCTCAATAGGTTTAATTGATTTTCCTTATTGATTAAAATAGTTCTTATGAAGTAAGCCATATTGGTAATATAATATAAATAGTCATAGCAAATGCGTCAATGGATCTTCCATACACTAGCGAATAAATTTAAAATTATGCTATTTCCTGCTCAGTGATTATGTGGTTTTAAAAGAATAAATATACATGAAAGGGAATATAATTTAGGAATTGAAAAAAATAATATATTGTTTATTTAGTAAGATTTATTTTAAATTTGGTATTTTAGACGTATATTTATACTATCATGTCAAGATCAATAAGAAAATTTCTCACACTAAAAAATAGGCATTTTATTTTCGTAACAAAAATTCACAAAATGTTTGTTTTATTTTAGTAATATAGTGTCTTTGAAATTAAAAAAGGTAGGAAACCCCTTATTTGATATGAATAATCAGAATTATGATTATAATGCTAACTAAAATTGTATATAAGATTTCTTTTTTATATACTAGTATTGTGTGTGATTAAAATTTTTAACTTTTAATTTATTGATAAATAATAATATACAGCAACATTTATTTATAGATACAATTTTTAAATTAATAATAGATATCAATTAAAATATAAAGTTAAATACGCTTGCAAGTTAATAATCATAAAGCTTTCAAATCTTGAATCTAAAAATTTGTATATTTAACTATACATATATGTAATATTTTGTATTATTTATTTTCAGCATTGGCTAAAAAATATTATTTTATGTATGTTTAGTTCAGTTTATTTAAAACATAACAATCAATAACGCTTAATAAATATAAATAACTATTTATAATGAAAAAACAGATCCTTTAATAAATACTGACCATCAAATATAATTTTAAGTCTGTATTTAAGTGACTGAGCATTTATTAACACTACTGACTTAAATCTAACACTTTTAATTAAAATTTCACTATTCTTATTAAATCTAAAAAAGGAAAAATACAATTTAAAATAAATCAGATAATAAATATCATATATAATTGTTGAAATGTAAAAAAATCGGCATCAACAAACAATATTGCGTATCCGAACAGACGTCAATTAAACGGTGTCCATTAACAGTCGCAAAGCACCTGAACAAATAAATGGGTATGTGCTCAAATATCTTTGCCAAAAATGGTCGGTGGCAAATATGAAGGAATGGGGTACCGAGCAAGTAACCAAGCATATTCTCTACGAATTATTTCTGATCTGATTCTTTCTAAGTAATTGATATTGTTCAGAAGACCATAGATTGGAAGGAACGTAAGGTATTAAAAATAAAATCTTGATAATTTCAGCTTCTACATTTATTAATAAACTTTATAGAAACGGCTTAATTTTATTTAACTAGATGATTAGTGAGAGAGCTTAGTGAGAGATTAGTGAGAGAGCATTTCTCTTTAAATTCCTATGCAGCGTTTGTTGCTGCGCAAAATTTCTTTGCTAAGCGAATGACCTTTGCTCAAGCTCATATTTAATGGTGAAAAGATGGATGAAATATTATTGTAATAAACTTTACTTTTGACTCTTTTTGCGTAGGTAATATAATTTCCATATAATATAATAAATATTATTATGAATTATAATTCACTAAAGATATAATATATTTTTTAATAGGATACGACGCTGTTATTTCATATTTTTTCAGGTACAAACCTAACGTATATGATCATTATAAATAGCTATCAATTTATTTACATTTTGAATTATCTATTGAATAGCTTTTTATATTATTTTTTTAAAGTAACTAAATTTAACAATAGTCATGCGTCCATATGAATTATATATAATACTCCACACGCCTAGGTGTGTTCTTACGACTTAACAAATTATATTGTTTATTACCATTTGACCTTGAATTGCGTAACGATTTTAGGTACATTCGTTACTACTATAATAATAAATTGTGTACATAGTTCACCGTAGACACATTTGGGAACAATGGGTTATTGAAGTATCTCAAAAAAGTATATTACATAACCCATTGTTACATTGTTTGATGTGACTTTTGAGAGGGTCTATTCATTTTTTGCATCTCATCTCGATTTGTGCGGCAAAAACTGGTGTAAATTCTAATCGGATAAAAAATATGTTTAGTAACGGCTCAGTGAACTAATTGTAACAAAATGATTGCATTTTTTGTGAATCAAATTCCAACGTAAGTGCTTTAGCGGTCAAAAGTTGCTATTAAGAATGCATATATTTAACTGTTTAAAATGTATTTTTGTAATATATAATACAACAGCTATAAGTGCCAAGGTTTTTAAATAAGTTGGTACATTAATAATAAGGACTTTTTCAAAACTCTAAATTAAGATAAAAATATAAAATATTTTTTTTAGTTAATACGTTATTTATATCAAAATAATATCCATTTAATTAAATAAAACATATTTTATCGTATTTATATCCTTCCAAGAATCGTGTTTGAGTTTTACCAAATCCTTCTTGGAAACGAGGAAAATCAAACAAATGCACTTGAAACACGGTGTCAGGTTAAAGACCTCAGGTGACCGGCATTGATAATGTTATAAACATTACCATTGTTTTCTTGTCGAATAATCAAAATGGCGAAATTGCAGAATGCTGAACCTCTCTCTCAAAGACCATTAAGATAAAAACATTATTTTTCGAAGGAGACGCGAAGCGAATTTGGAATTTGTTCCTTTGTCCTCGATAATGGTCAGGTTTGGTATAATATATCCACTTTGAAAAGGTATAATGCTCTTTTGAATTTTGTGAGAATATTGTGTAGAGAAAATCGTAAGCCCAAGTGCCAAATACATGGTAATTCTGACGAATAACATACATATTATCTCGTTACATAATTTAGTTGATGTTGAAGTCACGATTTATTACGAATTTAATATTTTCTAAGAAAATAGTTTTGATTACAAAACATTATGTCATTTAAACAATAATATACTTCAAAAAAACCGCTAATGTAAAAATATTTAAAGTTATAGTATTTTATAATTTAAGGAAAATAATAACAGATGTGTAGTTTATTGACGTCAAAGGAAATTGTGATACATTACCATTTATGGGCATGTTTTATTTCATTTTTAATATAATGCGTATTCTAATATTATATAATAATTTTCATTATACTTAAAAATGAAATAAAAATATTTATTTAGTAATAACCACAACTTTTTCATAACAAAAACTTCAACAATATGTTTTCATATATATTTTTTTACCTGTGTTTAAATATTTTTAGCTTCAATGTAAATTAAAACATAATATGTGTAGGATTTAAAAAGGTATTTCCATGACACTTCACATATACTTTAATGTCGATGCTTATCAATAAATTTTATCATTTTTCTATAACGTTATCCCTAAGGTTTTGTATTTTTTATCAATTATTCTATTGTCACGGGAGTATTTTTTTTATTACTTGCGGTTAACGTTTTTAATGAATCATTTCCCACCGTCATGTTTTTATTTATTTAAGAAAAATCATGGCTCATTTAATAATATTAATTCTATTGATTAAATAAATTATATTTTTATATATAAATATGTAAATGTCAGTTAATTTTTAAATTCCTATACATTTCAGTAAAACTGTAAATATATACATTATATATTTTGTCATTAATATATAGCTTTCAATTTAATTATCCACAATGTTTTTTTAAAATCAATTTAAATACTTGAAAAAATGTTTAAAAGTTCTCATATTCCATTATTTTAATTAGCATTTATTTTATGTTATCATGAACAACGATGTATCGTTGTTAATCAGTCAAAGGGTTAAATAAAGATAGTCTTTATGTGATATTTAATGTTCAGATCCGCAAAGAGGTTTTTGTCAACTTTTCCTCTATAAATAATTATTTTATCTAATTTTAAGAAACTGATAATTTTGTAGATTAAAGTAAAAACTTATGTAAGATACCTAATATTATAAATAAATAATGTATCACATATACAAATTTAAAAAATTATTTACAAATAAAAAAATTGTTAACAATTAAAAACAAAAAAAAAATATGTGACATAATTTTTTATATTATATGTACTTGTAAATCAAAATCGTAATTACACACAAAATTCGCTCAAATAATTTTTTGAAGAAACATAATATTAGTGATTTTGTGAATAAAAATGGTGCCGGAACTCACAACTTGTTTTTATTTTATTAGAAAATAATATATTCAGTTTTCATAGTAAATCCCAAAGTTCATATTATATCCCAAAGTTTTGTCCAATTCCCGTAGTACAAAAAATTTAAAAAAAAAGAAATGTAAAAAAAATCGGTTTTGCAGATATTTAATTTTGTAATACCTGTATAAACGCATGTAGATATTGATTTATTAATATTAAGTGAGATTTTAATAATGGATTGAACTATTTTTTTTTACAACAGTATTCCTCATGATTAATAATAGCGCGTCGCCAAGGAGCTGCGCCCCCTGCTACCGTGACCCCAGTAGCGTCAAATATCAGTTTTTTTTAGTGCTTTTTGTTTGTAATATTTAATTTAATAAATGTGTTATTTAAAAAAAATATAAAAATGTTTTTTTTTGTATTTTTAAAAAATAACACAATACCCATCAACCTCGTATATATATATATTTTAATTTATTCATAAAAAAACTTAGGTATAAATATCGTATTGGATAAAACTTAAATATTATATAATATTATTCATAATACTAATAGCAAACATTTTCATAACATATTTTAATTAATTTTTGCCTCAAAAGATGGCAATTTGTTTTTATAAACATATTCTATTATTTATTTACAACATAATATTACAAGATCCTATTAAGCTTCCAAGGCTTATGATATTAAAATATACACATGAATAGAGCAAAGGAATACGCACACGCTCCAAATGAGCTTAATATCATTAAAATTAAAGGCTCTTTTTTATTTTTCCGAGACTCTTATCTTGCGCTCGTGGTATGCTCGGTTATATAGGCTAAAGGAAAATTTTCATTACGGCTCTACAAAGCCGGATTTCGCGAAATTGCTAATTAAACGTAATTTAATTCACGTGAGAGATTCCCAAGTTACCGAAACACAGCAGATAATACCTATTTAGTTTTTGCACTTAGCGTTGCGAAAGCATACCGCTAAAATAATAATAGTTCTATATTTAATATAAAAATAATAAAGCATGTGCCATTATCTTTCAAATTAGATCAGATGGATCCATACTGCGGGTTACTATTTTTTTATTTTGCCAGCAATGAACAGAATTGCAGTAAATGCTTGATTGCGAATTAGTAATATAAAATAAAAATAAAATGTCTGTGTGTTATTTAAATAAAACGACATTTTATTTGCGTTAAGTAAATATTTTTATTTTATCGTTAATGTTAAAAAAACAATCATTTACTTTTTATTGTCAATTAAAAGAATCCTTGTTCCTATTGACCTTTGGACGTACAAAAATTAGCAAAGTAAACGAACGATGCGGGTCGCTTGACCTCAAAACACATAAAATGCGCAATTACGTCTAATTTGGACAATTGCTAAATTTTCATCATAGTACAGAGTTTTAATTGCATCGTTAATTTAAGTAACTGAAAACTTTGTGCCGTCATTTCAATTTAAGAAAATCTACATATTTTTTGTATTGGTTTAATTGTAAGTATAAAATAAAAAAAGATGAATATGTGTTATAATCAACACAAGCTTTAGAAAAGTAAATAAAAAAAATATTTTTTTTAGGTTGTTTTGCTTTCAAACCGATATTTTCCTACAAAAATATTTAAGTTTATTAGGCCGCTTAGTACATTTATTTGAGATGATTTTTTAACCCCCTGTAATCTTAAAAAAGATTTATGGCGATTGAAAAAAAACTTACTAAGAATTGCTTTTAAAGTCGATAAATGAAAGCATCTTTGCATTTAAAACAGTTATTTCAATTTTTTACATCAATTAAAAATGTTTTTACGAACCGGAAATAAATTAAATGTTACCGGATGGTTCACAAAAAACATTAAGTGCTTTTGCTTTTTAGCATTGAAGAACGTTATTGATTGATTTTTTATTTTAATGAAGACTATAACATGGCAGAGGTCATCTTCAACTATATTGGTACCACTTTACCACCCTATTGTGAAGCTTTTTCCGGTCTTAAATATTCTCTTTGGTGGTTGACATTGGAATTTTTTTCTCCTACTTTAATGTTTAATTAGTTCATTCAGTTATTCTGAGATCAGCTGCCTCTCATTTTTTTTATTATCTTTACATATCTTATTTTTCACAGATCTTTGTACTGCCACAATATACTTGGCTTTATTATATAGTATATTTTCTTGTTTTTTCAGGCAGAGTTTGTGTGACTAGTTGCCACTTAACATGCACAATGCTAAATTAATAAAGGTTTTAACTACCTGCACGATTTTTTTAAAATTTAAAGGTCATTTAAACGACCATTTCGAACAAACGAAAAAAGAAAAAAATAGTTTCGAAAGTTAGGCCTCATACAGCATCACACAACAGTGGTGGAGAGATTTTGTGAGCAATAATAATAATCGAAAATATTGCACGGATTACTTATACTACAATTATCGCTAAAAAAGCTACTCTTTCTTTGGAAAGGATGCTAGCTAGACGATACATTTTACCTTGCGCGTAATACTATTGTTAATATACCATTTAGTTACCGATCACCGGAAGGCATTTAAAGCATGAACACAAGTTATTTTACAATTTACAAACACTAAAAGTATTTGGAGTCATATTAGATATGGTTACTTGAATTTCCGGTTTAATCAAAACATTTCAGTCTACTAGAAAAATGTAGAAATGATTAAAATAAATATAATTTTAAATGATTTAAAAACCATTTTTTTTTTGAAAAACAAAAGGATAACAATAAAATTTAGTAATATTAATGAGAAATTAATTGTTTTAAGTATTTCGTAAGTGTAGAATTGATTGTTGTGATATTAGTCGAAAACAATTTAAATTTTCTTATCGTATCTTATCAATCATCATTAAGTTTATCAGTTTTTAAGTTTCATTAACTATGTACACATGTATTAAGCATAATAGCTCTAGATCAAAATTTGATATGAAGACTTGTTTAAATTTACAGGCGTTGAAACTCTAATTTTTTATATTAGATACATTTGTGCAACCTTCAATATATTGTTTTGGTAAATTGTGAGTATATAATAATATTTTAAAAAGACCCCCATCGGATTACGGCGTATTTTCGCAATTGTTTGAGTGTTTTCTGGGAGAAAATATCTCTAGTGGCCTTAAATGTCACTTGACCTTACTCCTCTTGATTATTTCTTATGAACACATTCAAGAGCAATATGTACGAACCACAAAACCATATACATGGGTTAATAGACAAAATTATTACAGAGATGAACAAAATCACAAATGAAACTTTTTGATTATAATATGATTATACACCGAAATTGATTTGGTTTGTAACATATAAAATCCGTAATAAATGTATATAAATTAAATCATTTATACCTATTTTCGATAATTTTTTAAGAGCTTGCAATTTATTTTAAAACACCTTATAGATCAACTATCGTACAAATAAAATAAAACAAGAGATCTTAAGAAGAATTCCAGTAAATAATCCAGTGAAATGCCTACAAACTAGTTTAATTCTAAACCAGTTCCAATATGCTTGCAGAGTATACAAAGCCAATATTATATATACGTTTTTAAATTAATGCATAATCACCATAAAATTCACATCCATTAATACGGTATCGTAAAAAGTCTCTGCCGGAATATTAATTACGCTAATTTCGTTTTCGATAATACCTCTGGGAGTGTGTCCCTGCGGGCTGTAAAATTAGCATTTTTTTTCGCTTTCCACCCAAGTGACTCTACGCCCTTATCCAGAGCCCCATATTTGAATAAACCCACAGGTGTCAACGTTGGAACAATGGACTTTCAGGAGACGAAATTGCTTTCGTCGCCGCTATTTAACGGCGCTCTCTTTGAAACGACAAAATGGTGACAAATCCAATAAATTATCCAATTAAAAAACTTCAAAGATAAAAGTATACGTGTGTTCATAAATACACTACATTCGTTAAGTATTTTATGAGGCGTAGAAGGCCGACCGTTTTTGTGACAACCATTGACAAGTGTCGATTAATTTATGAGAATTTATTAGATTCCACAGACTTTAAAAGGCAGAAAAAATAATTAGCCATCTAATTATTTATGACACTTATACTACAACATTAAATTTAATAAACTTGTGTTTGCTACTCGATTAGTAAAAAGTTCAAGTAATTTATATAAATTACTAGGTATATGGCAAAACCACAAAAGCCGAATAATATATAAAAAAATATGTAAAATAAATTAATAAAATTAAATAATAGAAAATTGTTAAAAGGAATTATTAAGACATACTAATTCAAAAAAAAGTAGTAATATAAATCAAAGCAATAAAACGTTGAAAACTACTGTTTTTTTCGTAAAAATACGTAAAATGTATACTAACAAAATAACAAGTGTGTATAAATTACAGCTCATTACTTAAACGGTTATTAAACTTAGAAGTTATCAAGAACCAATAATTTTAATTAATAAAGAAAACCTTTAAAATCAACTTGAATTCGTAAGCTGAAAAATAAAAGCAAGTCTTAGACCCGCTAAAAATATTTTTATGTACTTTTTAAATATTTATCTAAAAACATATAGCTTTAAATAATATAAATTCTCACACATTAATAATTTGAAAGTCGACGAAATTAATTTATGTATCAAAGAGATAATGCCAGTTGTAGTACGTTCATTTTATCAAATTAATATCAGTTATCCAATTGAGTGCTAAGATTATTTTACTTCAAGTAGATTATTTTTTGAAAGATTCTGGCTGTAAAAGCATTGATGAACGGAGTATCATAAACAATTTCATGAACTCGCAGACGATAATTTTAAATATAAACCATTAAATAAGATAAGCAGCATCTTGACAGGTTTGAGAATATTTTATAAACAAACTCTCCATTAACATTTACTCATATGAGACATGAAGCTAGATAGGAGAATAATATATAAGTGGAAACTAAACTCTAGCAGACCATTAAGAAGACCGTATAACAGACACTGCTCATGCAGATTGAGCGATAAGAAGATGCTAAATCTTCTCTCGCTGTCTATGGACCTGACGAAAGCTTAACTCTTTGCTTATACTGATAAATATAAATACCAAAAGGTTAATACACCAAGGAGTTAAGAGTAAGTAAGTAAGAAATAAAAAACATATTTTAATATTCAATGAAGAGGTAATTGCGTTGCACGACAAGGTCACTTTGTAGATTCCTAAAGACACTTGTTTTAAAACATCTTCAACTTTATGACATGCATGAGGCTAAAGAAGAGTGTCTTAAAAAAATGGCAAAGTTTTTTTTATTAAAAATAGTATATATCTATGTTTTAAAGAAAAGACAATGACAAAAAAATCATATTTGATAAAATATATTTCAAAAAGGTCCAACATATTTGTATCGCTTTGATGATTAAATTTAACTCTTGTTATATGTTTATTATTATTTTAGTAGACAATAAGAATAAATACATTTTTGTTCCGTTTTAAAATTTCACGTTGGTACTAATGTCTCTGTTGTAAGTCATTTTAAACGCGTAGTTTGTATTTTACTTTTTTTTTTAAATTGCGCGTTTAAATATAATTAAATTGCAGTAAATTGGTAAAATTATTGAAGAAGGTTTTTATCGAAATTATATGACAATACGAGAGAAAGTATGAAAAAAAATATGACATTGTGTTTAGTAATAGCTGAAATACTATTGAAGAAATTGGTATAAAAATGTGTATATAATAGAATTCTATATGGGTCATACAAAGCAATTCTGACTGAAGTTTTTGATACACGAATATGTATAAAGTAGCAACTAAATTTGTTTTAAAGCTATTGAATTTGTAACAAAAACAGTATTGTAAAGAAATTGCTGAATAATTGTTGAAAGAAATCGCTTTTATATTATACATAATCACATAATATTTATTTACAATTACATCACGTCAATAAAAACATACTATTATAGTACCGCAATTATAAATGCATATTATAATTATGTCGATTACTAATTTTCCTAAACATGATATAATCATTTACGCAGGCGATAAACACGTTTTTTTTATCGTTTTGTACAATTGAAATTCCTTCAAATGTCCATGAATAAACCAAGAGTAATTATTGTGATTACAAAACAATGCTAATTAACGCAGTTACAAAAACCACTCGAAAGCAAAGTCATGTCGTTCGAACAAACCATTTCGTCACAGTTGCATTTCCTTTGCATTCGCATTGCACTTTGAATTGTTCTTGGTGAACGACCATGTTTATCTTTAAGCAGTAGTGTCAAGTTCACTATGAGACACCCACTCGTTCGATTAGTCAGTGAATCATATAGCAATTGAGATATTAATAGAATCTATTCAGACGCGTTTGGTCATCCCATCGGTTCTATTATGCGTCTACTATGTATAAGACAATCGGTTTGTAAATTCCAAACGCTTAATGACATTCACCATTAATAGCAGACATTTATTTTTTTATAAAAATATAAACATTAATGTGTCAGCAGATCATCAATCATTTAACCGCCTTTTGTGCGGTCAAATTTTATGACAGAGTTCAAACCGTGAGTTGCTGCGACATAAATTCGCTATAAAATATCGGTTTATCTATCAGACTGTTTTTATTTTAAAAGCCACAGATATTTTAATAATAAATATATATGCATGTATATATTATTGAAAAAGATGCAAAGCTATGGACGCAGATAATGTATATATTTATTATTTTAAAACACAAAAGATGTATGAAACAGTAGGTGGCACTTTTAAAAGTAACTTGAAGATATGTTATATGTATGTATTCTTAAACAATATATGTGCTTCGTTTCATGTATAAATAATAAAGCCTTAATCAAAATAAATGTTGTGAAACCCTCGAGAGAGAGAGTAATTTAATTTAGGTAGATAATCAAATATTTAATGGATGTTTTTGTCTTTATTTTCAAGCGAAACAGATAATGAGTTTTATAGAAAATATTATTATGTTCTTATCAAAGAACATTTTTTTAATCATAGTTATTTGTAACCTTTAATTTATTGTTTAATTAAAAATACAATTAATCAAGATGGATACATAGTTTTTGCCATATTTATAATTGTGGTACTTGCTTTTATAAAAAATTGTTTTTTACAGTGCAAGTAATATTTTATATAATTAATTCTACCTTATTTTTGTAAACATATATTAGAATTAGATTAAAATATAAAAATATGAATAATCATACAATTTTATCACATCCAAAAATATACCATTTTATTTTATAAAATATGTGTTTAGATACATAATAATATATATTAGGTAATCCCGAAAAAAGTGTCGATTTTTTAACGAAACAAAAATTATTTTATTTATTTCAGTTTTGGAGCTAATATAATATCCCTAAGGGGATGTGACTTTGTAGTCAGTGAGACGCTTAGTGGAATCCAATAAGTTTTATTACATTATTTACATATGTTGTGACAGACGATAGATGACGAGATGTTTTCTCTGAGTGGTGGTGGAGAAGCTGGCAAATAAATGATGTCAGTGGACGATCCTCAGAGTTCTGATTGGTGTGGCAGCAACAGTATATTCTCCCAGCGGTGGTGGAGAAGCAGGCAGCGCTCATCATGGGCACTCACATCCCAAGAGGAAATCCTCCATACCGTAGCAGAGAGGGATCTACTTCCACTGTACACTCGATGCCACGCCACCTACTAGACCTCCGAGGACCTCCCATGGACATCATCCCTGCGCCAGAATCTCGACCACCGCTCGGAAAAACAGCTCGCCATTTATCAACAAGCGTCTCACCCTCTAGGGTTCTCAAACCTTAAAAATGTGTGGCCTAATTGCGTTGATCGGCTTGCTCATGAATAGTAGCCAGCAATTGTTGATGAAATTGTGTCCTTTAGGGAAATAAACATGGGACTGAATGTGAATAAGGATGTATTCAAGAGTTGGTAATGTAACATGGCTAATAGATCTGCATCGCAAGTAACAGCTCAGAGGGGATCTCGTCTGAGGAGAAGGAGAAAGAGGCTGAAAACCCCTTCACTTCATATGAGATTAGGAATATCTGTAAAATGTGGAACATAGTCAAAATGTACGTGGAGAAGCACTACTAGAGTAAGATAGCAGTGCGTGTCATTGATCTATTCAATGACTAAGCAATGTCACATTTTCACCAAATCCGCAAATATTTAAAATTTCTAGTGAAAGTTTTACAAAAATTAAAATGTCTATTATAATAAACTGAAATATAAAAAATATACATATAATTTGTATTAATAATTTTAATATAAATATTTTTGCGTATTAAAACGAGTCAACTTAAGTTCCATTATTTATCATGAAGAAATTAAAATATGTTACTGTATTAAAAGCCTACGATATTATTGTGACATTAAGTTACGAATGAAATAAACGGTCTAATTAAATACATATATCGTATAAATCTAGTGCTTTATATTGAACTTCAAATAAAACAGGGAAAAAACTACTTGATCATATAAATAAAGAGAGTTCAGGGGAGTTCAAAGCAGAAAACACTCATGTTATAAACAAATGATGGATCAAAGCACAGTGTTTACACAATTTAGCAGTGTATGTTTAGTATCTTTATTATAATATAATCAAACGTTAATAATCTACGATTAACTAGTATAATATTTATAATAAAATGAATGATTGCTACACTTATTTAATTTAAGATATTCTGGTTATCTGTTGTTCAACAAGAAAATAACACTGTGCCAAAAGATTTGATGATCGCACTCATTCACTATTGAGAACACAACTAAAATAAAACTAAGAGTACTCGATTTGCATTATATCACAATCAAGAATTTAACATTTTGTATAACTTTTTATATAGTGTGATGATATTCAAATTCAATCACGTCGATTCGTAAGTATTCACAACCAATTCGAGGTCGATCGAAAAATAAACACTACGCTAAAAATCCGTATAGATTGAACATGATGATACTATGAACACTATGTGTGTTAAAAAAATAATGCATAAATTGTAGCTTAAAGACTTACTTTGGGAATTTCGCAAAAATGGAAAGATTTGCATGTGAATAAAAATGAGTTCACCAAACTCTCAAACGCTATTTGCAGTTCTAGACTAGAATGCTAATCGAGTTTTTCTTCAGAGCGGAACAATCGGAATTGTATTACGATATACAGAATCCACAAAAAAATGAAAGTGAAACTGTCGAAAAATATAGTCGCAATCTATGTAAATGTCATTGTGTTAAGTAATATTTAACAATTTTTGCTTTGTGTGCGAAAAGCGTAGTAGATTTTATTTAAATAAAAATTTAACTGGAAATGCATACTTATACACAGACAGATTGTAAATATTAAACCCAATACGTAATTAAATTGTTATCTTGGATATAAACAATTAAATAAATATAGTTATAGTTAAAGTAGTTATTAATCAAAAAATATTATTTGCCGTTAAATACTGCTTTTATGTTATTTTTTCCACCACATATAATATATACATATATATCAGTGGCGTGCGGTCCATACATGCGGTAGATGCGGCGCATGCCTTGGGATTATAAAACGATTCTAAAAATGAAATATTTTAATGATTTATTCAATTTTTAATTTACGTAATTATGAAACGTAATCGCTCAGAAAATCGGCTGCAGACAATCATAATGAGGGAGCGGCTAAAGCCGACTGCAGCGCGGGCGGGCTGGCTGGTCAACTATATTGCGCAGTCAATACGCGTGCGCCGTGAATTGCTTATTATGAATTGAATGTGTCGCGCATGCGTACTATAACTTCAGTCGTTACTCGTACTCGTGTTTACAGTCGCCCATCTACAACCGTTCATGCGATTGACATATATCATATTTTAGCGGAAGTATTTTAGCATACCGGTGCTTCTGTAGAAAGATCATTTACTACAATAAAAAGAATAAATATATTCAAATTAATGAAAGACAATATAATATATGATGAATTTTGTAGGGGGTCGAATAAAATTCATTTTCAAAAAATAAATACATAATGTTTATCAAATAAAGAAAATTAATTTAAAAATACAGGTTTTGTTCCTCCCCCCTGACCAAAAGTCACCGCACTCCATTGTTATACATACATTAAAAACAGGTTTCAACGTCGTCGGTCATTTATGCCGGACGTTTCGGTAGAGATTTTATTGCCATGATCAGAATCAAAAATATATATACATGTGTATATACACACCCTTAGCCTTTTATTTGCATTATTTACTTTAATTTTTTATCATTTGAAATTGCCACTTTTAAATATTTATTTTTAGTAGTCGTTCTTCAAATTTTTATTTGCACGAACTTACCATTAAATAAATCGAAAGCCATAAATTATGCAATGTTATGTTGTATAAATAAAATTAATATGATCTATCTCAGGGGCTTGTATTTTTTTATTACTATATTAAAATATTATTCAGCATTTTTTTTATTAGTATTATTAGTGTATTACAAGTGAGCAAATTAATTTTATTGCCTAAATAATGCACAATAGTTTTCCATTGCTTTATACATTTGTTATACAATTTTTGAATAGACAAGGTGTTGCAGGATGTACAGGGATTATATAAATACAATTTATATTTTTTATATACATATAATTTTAAAAAAAATAAAAATGTATACACTTTTTGCGTTTGAAGTTAAACATACGTATGTGAATTACCGTATTTTTTCAATAATAAATATTTTCAATAGCACATTAACTAAACATATATGTATTTTTAATAGCATATTATACATTTACGTTTGCGGAAACAGGATAACAGAATGAATACGTGCTATATTGAACTATTAATATTTTTTTTCAAACGCATACATCAAGAAATATTATTTTCTCTAAATATAAACTTTGCTATTTAAACAATAGGTATTAAACCTAAATCTAATAATACAAAAAAATTATGTTAAAATAAATATAGATATTTTTCAGTATTTTGCTAGTACACCGTGTCAAAACAGATATGAGGAAATAGCTCTATTGTGGCATTGGAGTATGAATAAATTGAGTGACGAAATTGAAGGTTGTCGGCTGGTGACAGAAAATGTGTGAGAGCGTAGTGCAGCATATAAATTATGTATTTCAGTTCGTGAGATAATCGAACAAAGCTACTAATGACCAAGTAATTTGACCTAATTACCCACATTGGATTGCGTTTGTGCGTATAATGAGTGAGGGGCTACTTATAGGTGCGCCACCAGTCATAGTACTTATTCAATGTCGAGTGGTGCTTTTATTGCCGTTATGTCATCGCTATTTTTTTATAACTCTTGACATTGATTGAACTGTGAAGTAAAGGTAAAATAAAGTCTAAAATTATGTAAGAAGTCGCTAATTTGTTGTCGTTCATAAATATTGATTAAAGAAATAAAATAATTGTAGAAAATGTTTTATCAACATAAAAGAGTATATTTTTTTTAAATTTGTAAAACTACTATTTTTTAAATATAAAACGCATTTGAGCTAAAATTAATATTCTCACTTATTATTTATTTATGTGCATTATTTAAATTATATTTTTTTTCTGAATTGCAATAATACAATGTATTGCTTTATACCGTTGTAACGCATTGGTCTATTCCATGGTTTCCCAAACTATGTTCCGCGGAACACTGGTGTTCCGCGGATCCAAAATAGGTGTTCCGCGGAGCCTAAATAGATATTTCACAAAAATTTAGAGTAGATTAAAAAAATTGTTAGTCTTGCTAATACATAAAAATTGTTCATAAATCTGATAAAAAAGCTTACAAATATGTGTTAAATATTCAACATTGATGTGTATAAAATCTGGAGGGAAAAGTTTCATAAGTCGGTGTTGTTTTTTTAACTTTAAAATTTTATCCTATTTAAACAATATTTTTTTTGCTAATTAATCACACGATATTAGTGCTTGTTATACGAATTTTATTTATGTGACTAGATATGCTACTAGCAGTCACTGTATTTTGCATAGGCATGCACTGTTGACTAAAAAAAATTCCACAAATTTAAAAAATGTTATGAAGTAGCCGTGAAAATGATAAACTATGTAAAATCTAGACCACTTCAATCCAGATTATTTAAAATTTTGTGCGATGAAATGGGTAGTGAACATGAAGCACTTTTATTACATACTGAAGTGAGATGGCTATCTAGAGGAAAAGTACTATTAAGACTATATGAACTTCGAAATGAATTATTAGTCTTCTTGAAAGCACAAAATAATTTGCAACATCATTTTATAAATTTTTTAACAAATCCTTCCTGGTTGATACATCTGCATATCTGGAGGATATTTTTACAAAGTGAAATGATGTTAACTCATAATTACAAGAAAAAAGTATTACAATTTTTAATATGAGAGATAAAATTGAATCTTTTGATAAAAAATTACAATTTCAGATTTTATCGGTTGACTCTAATAATTTTGATTGTTTTCCTGTCTTGGAGATGAATGTTTAAATGAATTGAATTTTCAAGTAGATAAAAAAGTTTCACAAGTATTTTTAGTACACCTATATTACTTGAAAATAACTCTTTCAAAATATTTTCCGAAAACTAGTAAGGACGATTCCTGGGTTCGGAATCCATTTTCCGTGACAGTAAAAGCAGTGGGCTTAAGGGATTATGAGAATTTAGTTAATGACTCTGATTTGAAACAAAAATATCAGCCATTAAATGATTTCTGGGCGAGTCTGACTGAAGAGTTCCCCAAGGTGTCAAAACAAGCTCTGGTTTGTTTACTTCCGTTTTCCACGACGTATTTATGCGAAGTGGGATTTTTTAAGTATATTGCAACAAAAACAAAATACAGAAATAGACTCCACGCCACGGCAGATATGAAAATACAACTAACCAAAATTGTGCGTGATATAAAAAAAAATTGTTATTTAAGAACCCAAAATCTTTAGTCATTAGTAGTTTTATTTATTTGTATTTTTATGTTTATTAAATAGATTTAATAACATTTCTTTAATAACATGTTTTATTTTATTATGAATTACCCAGCCTAAAAAATAAGTTAAGTGTTCCGCCAACATTTTCGGATTTGCCAAGTGTTCCGTCGCTGAAAAAGTTTGGGAAACCCTGGTCTATTCTATTAGATCACGATTGTCTTAATTTAATTGACATAAATAAATTTAATAAATTCACAGATATGATATTTCTATAAATATAACTAAAAACTATGTAATAATTCAATAATTTGTAAGTATAACTCTTTCACTGATTTTTCTAAACCACATAATAGCTCAAAAGTAATTAATGGTGAAATATATTTTTATTAATTTAATATATTAGTATTTCTCATTACAGAATTTTTTTTGTAACTGAAAAAAAGAATTTTTAAACAAAAATAACTCTTTCCATAAAAACCATTTATTCCATTAAATGGTTTTTAAAGTTAATAAGAGATTTTTTAGACAAAATATGTAGAGATAATATTTAATAGCACTATAGAAAATCAATTGTATGATCAATCGCTAATTTTTGCGATTCATTTAAATTAATATAATAAAAGCAAATGTATTTTTTCATTGATGATTAAAGTATTTTTGTAGCTATTTTGCATTATGAATGCTTAATAAATCTACAATTAGATTTTATTTTTTTATTTAATGTGTTTTATCCAAAAAAGGTAATATTTTCCTACTAAAATCACTAAAAAGTAATTGTAAATCTATCTTGTAAATAATTTTCTGTACAAAAATTACGTAATTAAATGTATTTTTTATCAATAATATTTATTACTTGCTAACTGCAACTAATCCATTATTTTTTTATAAAAATATGCTAAGCTAATATACTCTTCATTTTTTTACCTACATCTTTAATGAAGTGTTTTTATATCATTAACATTTAATAATGATGCCATATTTTTAAGCAGCGTAAAATTTGGTAAGGTTATGGAATATAATTTAAACACAGTAAAATAATGCTTAAATGAAGAATATATCACTTTAAAAGAAAGTATTAAGAAAGTATAAGTTAGCTCCAAATTTTAGTATAGTAATTTCTATTAAAAATTGAATACATAATACTCATTTTATATAAAAAAATTACCGAGCATTTTACTATCAAAATATATGTCAAAAAATCATCAAAGATTCTATATATATATTTTTAGAAAACAAATTTGATATCACATTTAGTTATCGGTACTAAAAGTGCAAGGCTGTTGTACTGTATAATTTTTTTTGTTATCAAAACGATATTTGAATACACTTTATACCACAAAAGTCTTCATTTTTGAATGACACAATAGATCGAGGTTCTTCATCTCACGATTTATTCTTCAATCCAAATGTCAAATTGTCACGTTTTTTTTTAAAACACGACCACGTGACTCCGATTTCTATGATACAAACATAAACAAGGAAAACTATGCGACCAAATCAAAACAATACAAATTACAACCTACCGCAACACAGTGACTCTAAACTTTGTTTGCCAATGGTAAATGTATTATTTAGAATACTGTCGCTTTGGAGCATCTGCCAAAATTACACATACTATCAAGTCAAGAGCGTTGCCAAATCTTTCTGAAGGTGTACTGGTGCTCCCAGAATGCCACGAGGCATCTGAAGAACCAAAGCGAACCAGTCGTCAGCAGTCAGCGACCGTGAGCCGTTGTGTGCTCTGTGACCGGTTAGGCCAACAGACCACGCACGAGAATCGATAATTGTGACCAGTCAGTGCACCCGAGCCAACGGTTAATCTTCTTCAAGTCTACAAGCGGTAGCATAAAAAACGCACAGGTACATATGGACTGATTGACGCTTTGCTTTTGGAATTCTTAGTAGTATTATCTGATAGAAATACTATGAACATCAACCAGAACGCATGTGTGCTAAATATTATGATAGCCGAAGATGCTTCGCGACGATTCGCTTTCGCAATCGTGTTGGTAGTTTGCGGATTTTACGTAATGTGTATGGATTAATTTACCAGTTACAGAGCAATGTGTCGTTAAATGTAAAACTCTACTAAGGTCACCGCGATATTTATCGATTCTATTTGAATAATAAATTCTATTTCATTCTTGAAATCTATGCGTCGAAATGAAATCGTACATATCCGCTTCAGATATATTTGTGACATTAGCGAGTTTGATATATAATGACACAAGTTTTCTTATTCCATCACAAAACTAGAAACGGAAATATAAGAAAAGCTAACCTAACCGATTATTAACAATATATGTTAAAGTAATACACCACTAATCGGCCATATACTTATAATAAAACAATTATATATAAGATATATTAAATATACCCTTCCGGGTGTTGACAGTGACATCACACTCGACTTTGAACTTGAAACACCGGTAATAATAAAGCATTGGAATAGTTTTAATTTTTTTTATAAACTTAGAACGTGTTTTCAATCCTGCATTTTATTAGCGTACAAACTAATTACAATTTAGATAATTGTATTAATTAATTTTAAATTTAAAAATATAAAAAAAATATTATATTACAAACAGATTATGTGCCAGTATTAAAACGACTCATACTAGCTAAGAATTAAAAAAACTTTATAATTGACTAAACTAATAATAAAATAAATAAATTTTAATGTTACAGTCTGAGCAACTGGCCAACGCGCTAGCTCTGCCGCAATATGTTATAATTTATGTGAGCGAAACAACCCTTGCCTGCACCCATTAAAAGTGAACAAGGGCATAACATTGAATGGAGAGCGAGCGTTAAATATCTGGGTATACACCTGGACTCCAGACTAAAATTCAATAAACATATAACTGAACTCCGGTCGAAAGGGCTCGGCGCCATTGCGGCTCTAAAATCAATATTTAATAGAAAAAGTGCGCTTACAATAAAAAATAAAATTCTAGTCTATAGACAATTAATCAGACCTGTTTTAACTTACGCTTGTTCAGTGTGGAGTAACGCGAGTAATAGTAATTTTAATAAACTTCAAGTAATTCAAAATAAAGCCATAAAAATAATTTATAATACACCGTTTTATACTAACCTTAAAAAACTCCACACCAAACATTTAATTCCTACCATTAAAGAATACTGTTATTATCAAACCGAAAAATACTATAAAAAAATCTCGCGAGACCACGCAAACCCACTAATTTCAAGAATCGGTGATTACGACAAAGCAAAACTTAAATTTAAATACAAACATAAAATGCCTAAGCACATATTGCTTTGATGCAGTTAAGCTCATCACAGTGTCATCAGTTTCAGGTCTACAGGGCTAGGTTTATTTACCTTTGTATGTGTTTTATTTTGTATATTATGTATTTTGTATAATTTGTTTTTCTCATCTGCTTCATTCTTTTCCAAAATTTTTTTTTTTTTTTTTTGGAGTTTCTTTAAATTTGTAAAAGGTTTTATGTATTTTTCCTTTAATTTAGTATATTCTCGTATAATTTATTATTCTTTTTATGTTATTGTATAACTTAACAATTTGTAAACAATGTAAATGGTTATGAACCAGTATTGTGCATTTAATATATCTGTATGCTATTTTACCTATGTCTATTTAAGAAATAAACTTTTATAAAAAAAAAAAATGTGAGCGAAACACCGTGCTGTAATGAAAAAAATACTATGTTTATTATAAAAATCGTCTCAATTTAAAATAATAAAATTAATTAAATGCAAGTATAAAATAGCCAGTTACTGATATCTGAAAGACCTAGGTTCAAACCCCATATACATATATCATTGTGTACCTAGGAGATCAAAATTATTGACTTTTTTATATTTTAATTTAAAGATTAGGTTTTCATAGATTTTTCGAATCTCACGGATTCGTACGTAATGTATTGATTGAAAGCCGTAATACTAGTTTACAATTATTTAAATCCATGTAACTGATTTACAAATTTAAATTTCAGTCTAGTGTCTCACTATTTACTTATTGAATGTTTTTACACCATTGTAACGCATTGGGATAACACTATTTTGCTTCAAAAGAACAATTATTTTTTTTAAATATATATAAAACTTACTCTAATTTTAAAATAAATAAAGTACTACATTAAAACAGATTTATAAGCAAACAAAAGCGTGGCTTTGGCGCAATATGGTTGAATTGATTAAAATAAATCTGAATATCCACATTCATAACCATATAGGCAAATATAGGTAATATTAATATTAATCAGTGACAAGCTTACCTAATAGTCATTAAACCATATATAAAAGGTCGGAATAGCATAGTCCGTAAATCTAGACTAGTAATCCAAAAGTCGCGGGCTCGAACCACAGGCTCGAACTTTTATGTAAAAAAGTGCTATTTATTACGGAAATGTTTTAAGATAATGTGCATTTAAATACATACATTGTTCTATAAAATTGTTTGTTTATTCATGTAAGGTATATCTTCGGATTTTTTTCGGAAAAAGTTTTGTTGCATTCACGGTTCTGATCAATGCTCACTCGCTACCGCTCGCTCACACCTAATCTGTCCGACAGTAATGCACAAACAATTCGTTTTATGAATCAATTATTTTTTATATTGTTCAATTAAATTATCATCTTTATAAAAATACACTATTATTAAAAACCAGCCTCGGCTATCCATCTATTGATTATAAATTATAAATCACATTCCGATACTACAGATTTACCCCGTTGTAACACATTGGGCTTACGCCTTTCAGATTATATAAAAAAATATAACTGATGAAAAGTAATATAATATGAGGCGTTTAGAATGTTGAAGGCGAACATTTAAATTTTATTTCATAATATATTATAAATTCTCATAGTTTTCTTTTAATTTATTTTTGCAAATTATGTAAGGCTTTTATTGACCTTATAATCAAAGAAAATAGTAAAGAAAACCTTGACATTTGATTGAGCTTGATGGGCTAGATCTGACCTCTATTTCGATGTTATATACCTTACACTCATGATTCGTCATATGTTATAGCACGTTTGAATAATTATGTGTAGTCGGCAACTTCATTCATCAGTTGCTTAACATTTTTTTTACGATGCTCGTTTCATACCTAATCAATTTTTTTTAGTAATCTACCTAATAATAATTATCATGTAAAAACATTTCGGTTGTATCTATATTTAACGCAATTTATAATGCAATTTTTGTTCTGTCATTTTTAAAATAAATGCGTCGACAATTCTTTACTATGAAGCGCAAACTACGCGTCAAATATGACCGACAATAATTAAATGCGCATTATAAAGCTTAATCGATCTAGGAGTAAGCATTATTTTTTATCACACCTTATTCATTACCGTATAGACAAATATAGCTATTATTTATTTTACTAATTTATTTAGCAAATATAGTTAATTTTTTATACACTAAACAAATTTAATCAAAACATACATATAAAACATAATATAAAAAAATACTTGCTATTATAATTTATAGTACCGCTACAATTTTATTTTTGCGGATTGTCTTAGGAATATTAATATACAAATTCACACCTCCGTACATTTTTCCCTGGCCTCGTTTTCTTATACCTAATCATTAAATTGTGGGTATTTCTAGTATTAAATCTATGTACGTATATATCTATTATTAAATACTTATTAAAATTCTCTGCTAGCATATTATTTTCTAGCTTATATAGAAATACTGAAACATTCATCTACAATATTTCTTGATCATCTATCAATCATATTTCTACAACTAGTAAATCTATTTTTATGTAAAACTATTCTCATTGCCCTAAAATTAATTAAACCTTTAAAAAGTAATGTGAAGGCCACCTATCGGATAAATAACGCTATATTTACCAGTACTTAAAATTAACTCAACTAAAAATATAGTTCTAATATAAAAAGTTATGAAATATAAAAAATCAAAATATTAACCCTTTTAGTGCCAAGCGAATGTATGCTAAAATGCCAAGCATTTTTTTCTGTCATATATTGATGTTTTTATAACTAAGTATAAGTACTAAAAAAGTGTCGAAAAAAAATATTAAATAATTTTACAAAAAAAAAATATAAAACTAGGAACGGACCACCCGCGTCCGTTAGTGGACACCGATGTCCTTACGGCATTCAAACGGTTAAGGGAGAACTCAACAAGGTTTTTTTAATATATTATAATATTATTTAAGCTTTAAAGAGTGTCCTAGTAAAATATCAACTTTTATTATGACTTATATTCAATAAAAATATTATTGCAAAGTGAAAAATTTCAATCTCGACACAAAATTAATAATGTTCCAAATAAATATTTGTTGCTATGGGAAAAAATTCAAACGACACAAAATTAGTAATTTTTCATATTACAATTCGATTGTTGTTTAGTATGTCTCAATATACAGTATGTCCTTAATATTATTAGCGTTTCATATAAAATTTGAAGTAATGTAATAATATTACATTCACACAGTTAGAGAAAATAGCAAACGCGTTGGCTTTGACGCAATAGTTTTAATGATTAAAAAATATCTCAGAGTACAAAAAAAGGGTAAGCGTAATAATATTTTTTAAACCATGAGTAACATAGATTTGATTCTGACATATAAAAAATAATACTGCAATTTAAAAATGCAAATAAGTCAATTTTCTAATCCAATAATTATACAGATACAAAGTATACATTGAAACAGCATTTATTGTGTTCGCCCATAATATTCTCAGTGCTTCACACAGTTTGAGAAAATAGCGAACGCGTCGGCTCTGACGCAATATGTTTTGATTGATTGAAAAACGTCGCACAGTGAGGGAAAAAGAGCAAGTGGCGTGTCTTATATTTATTAATGTTTTTAAAACATGTTTATTATGATTGCCTTCTCACGAGCGCGTCGTAACAAATTGCGAGTTTGTGTGCCTTAACACGAGCTTATGAGTAATACGCCACATTTTACTCAATTCTGAGTTAAATACAAAAGTAAACTATTTGCCAATAAATATTTTTTTGTAATATATATAGTAATATATGCCATATATTATACATACATATACATATATATTGCTTTGATGAAAAATATTTAAAAAAAAAATTATAACTTATGTAGGTACATATTATAATAAATATAAAAATTAAGCTTTCATTAAATTTTGATTAAACATTTCCTGAAAAAAGTGTCAGATACAAAAATAATTAAAAAATGCTTATTTGCCATATGTATTAAATATAACATGTTTGGTATTAATTCTGTACGTCACACATATTTATTTTAACTTTCTCTTATGTATTTAGAGAAAAGAGGATATTTCTAGAATAACATCGCTATATATAAGTTTTATATAGAGAGAAGAGAAGATATTATCATAATAATTTCGCTTGACAAACGATGAAATATATTTGTATATAACATATATACCCACATAGCATATATCTAGATTCATACTACACAAATTTACTACGTTAGGCTTTTATATGGGTTGTGGTTGTATTATATATAATACATATCACATACTACACTCGTGTGTGTATTGCTCTGTAAAAATCACGGCTTACCCAAAGCCAAAGTGGGCTTCTCGAAAAATCGAAAGCCGAGATTGAAAGGTAAAAATGTTCGCCATCTTTCAAATAGGGTGAGAAATGCAAAGTGCGTTATCTCAGCGTCTGAATCTTTGGGTCACAAAGATGCCGTTTCCAGATGCTGGTCCGTAATCTGCCAGGAAATTCGATTTTTATACGTGAGTGGATCGGCTAGTGATGAATAACGGTATGCTACATATGTGTGTCAATGAGTATGTGTGATAAAACATACATATGCATAATACTCTGACGCTGTCCTGCAGGAATTTGCGATGCAAAAAAATTTAAACCTACTTTGAGATCATTGGCTTCGAGATTGAAAAACAAGTTTTTTTTTAAATCGTTTTTTACATATTTCTCTATAATAATGGTTCTCAAGCTTTTCATGGAACCCGTGGGTGCAATGAAAAATAAATTCAATAGTGCGTGGTTGGTGATACATTCTTAATACAACCAGATATCGATATACAGTAATCTCAGATAATTCAAAACAATCCAAAGTTTGACTTTAAGAAATGACTAGGTATATGCGACAAGTGCCTTCTCATGGTTAATGCGTATTTCTACCTGATAATGTATATCAAAAACGTGGCTATATATGATGCTTTAATTCTTTGAACATAAAATAAAGTTGTTTATTTTTAACTTTATTTTATTTTTATTTTTAATCAATTGCGTGACGGTATGACAGGCGTGAACCTAATGCGTTACAATGGGGTTAATCTGTAACGACGAAATTTATATTTATATAATTAATTATAAATTATTTTGTGTATGCTAATAATAAATAAAATTCGAGCTACCAATATAACGATCATATAAATCAGAAGAGATATAACGCAAACAAAGAATACGTAATATTATAGTTTAGGTACATATAAATTTAGAATAGTATAATCTGGGCTACTTTTAAGTGCACCCCAACCGCAAACCACAACACGGCTTCTCTCTCACATTCGTCCAAATCCAATTATAAGATTATTATCCTAGACGGGATTTTTTCACACAAACGGCTATAGCTATATATACCCTTGGCGCTTCTCAAATGTTTGCATTGTGAATTCATATCGCTAGCGATTATTTGCCGACGGTTAAAACTCTGTTTACACTTTGCTCGTGAGATTAATTAAGAATGACTCATTCATACGAAGTGCTCTTGTGAATCGAGTGAAATTATTGTACTAACGTGGCAACCGTTATGTAAACGTTGACCTTGAGGTTGAGTGTGAGTTTAGCCAATATTTAGTTAAAATTTAACTAGTTTGTCTATATTGAAAACATATTACTTTTACACATTTTTCATCATGGAAATCATTTGTAAATGTGTATTAATTTGCATTATTTTTTATATCATAAATAATTTATTTTAAATGCTAATAGACCAAATTAGTGAAAATTTTCATTTCAATAATAATAATTACTATGAAAGCTTAACATAATATTAACGATATATTTGTATTAAATATGTTATGAATATGAACGAAAAATTACGTAAATACACGAGTAAAATAACAAAGTAGCATACATACTTTAGATTTGGTTTCAGATTTTTATAATTAGAAGCATGCAAATATTGAATCATAATAACTATTTGGCATACTAAGCGTATTTGCATAATATATTATTTACACAGTTGATTTATGATGCTTGATCGTAAAACAATGACATGTTTCTAAATTTGTGTTAAAATATTAACTACGCTCTAAGACCGTTAGTCTAAATTAAAACGATAGAAATTTTGTAACAGTATTTTTAAACGTTTATATATTGAACGTTTTTCACTAAGCTAAATTTATTTTATTTATTATATAAAAGGTCAGATGTGACCTTTGACTTTGGCCCCATAACGATTCAATGCATCCTTGGGCTTTTAGTTATTTACACAGTTCATGATGCGGAAGCATTCCACTAAATTTACTGATGCTTTTGTACTAGCAATTATATTCACATATTCTAAATCAGCGTTTCTCAATTTTTTTATATTTTTATGCGTCTCAATTGCTACAAATTAAAACAATTGCGTTATTCTAACTGGATTAATTAAAATATGGCTTATTTAAATTCTTACTTATAGGTGCTAATAAAAAAATTAGTTTAATTAATGGATAAGTAAAATCAAGGACGGAGTAGCGTAGTCCGTAACATCTCAGATGTAGCGGGTTCGAGCCCCGGCAGTGGTACTCGAATTTTTATTTATATGAAAAAACATGACATCTATTGATTATAAATTGTACAGCACATAGTAATTTATAATTAATAATATAGATATCATCGATTCCCAGACTTTTAGTAGGTATTCATTATGCCTGATTTACTCAGTTGGTACAGATTTGGGCTTACGCCTGTCAGTCAGGTTACAACGGAAGATTTAATAATAAAAAATAAATAATAAATAAAATAAGACCATTCCTAATGCATTTTTGTTGTTAATAATACCATTATAAGTGTAATATTTCAACTAGTGATTTTTTAATAAAATTATGTGCTCTTTCTAAAAAATAATAAAAATTTAATACCAAACTATTTCTATTGAACAACATAGTAATAGTTAATCTATATAATAATTCCATACTAGCAGTTTTAAAAAAAGTTTTTACTAGTAGAATTTTATATCCATATAAATTTAATTTTTTGTAATACAAAAATTAAATTTTGCGCTTGTAATAAATTACAATTTTTTAACCGGTACAAAATAAAAAAAACAATGAACATTCGACCACGAAAAAATATTTGTTATGCTGACGCACGTGACGATCGGAGGTTCAAACGAAACACCTCGGACCTAAATCAAAGGCAAGAAACCTTTTTTTTGTCCTCGTCAGATTCAATTGTTTTTAGCCAAACATTTAATTAACACATATCTTTTTGTGAACATCTAATTTTTGTAAGGCTCCTTATGATAGCTGGCATTGATAATAATGCTTTGGCAGGATCAGATTAAATTATTTCCTAATGCTTATATGACCTGACATGACCTGCTGGCTGCGTATTTCTAAACATTCACCAGATATTTTCGATATGGGACAGACGAGAGTCCTTCCTTACTTAAACATAGTGGATCTATGCTTAGACCGAAACATAAAAGAGCGAGAAAGCAGCCGCTTCCCTCTTTAACTCGAACTTCAGAAATGACTGGACTAAAAAAAGAATAATAAATTTTATCAATAACATTTTTTTTAAAATGTCTATATTGATTTTACAAATATACTATTTTTATACCCAGACCAAAAAAAATGTCAGGAATAAATACAACCATTTGCTAAGAACTTATATATTCCTATTCTATATATATTATAAAGATATAAAAATATGATTCTTCCTAAACTTAATATTGAAATGTTTTTTTTCTTAAAATTATTAAAGAGTATCTATTTTTTACACAAGTGTCACGAAACATAAAAACCAGAATTTTTGACCAAATATTGACGTTTATGACAATTTACTTTAATGCTTCAAAATAGTTTTTCTTTGCAGCTGTTTCAATTATATTTAATAATAGTACTAGCAATTTGGTTGACAACAATTGAATGACAATTTTTAAAAGCCAGAACTCTACACTTTATTTAAAATTATATTTTATATACTAAATCTCCCCATAAAAAACTAAAAACCTAAAAACAACATTGTTTACGTTTTTATTTTTACGACTTTTTCGCAAGATCCGACTCCAGCTCCGACTCCGAATTTAAAAATGTCAATAAGCTAATCTTAAAATTTAATTTATTTTTAATTATTTTATTTATTTATTTTCGTGTAAATAACAACAAAGTAGAAAGAACAAAAAATAATTATAATAATATTTTCTGAGGATTAGTGCCGTGCCATTTTATGCGTCTACGTGTGACCACCCAGCCGGTGACGGGTCGATTCTAGTTGGGTATTTGATTAAGTGACCGAATTAAAACGCAAAGCGCACGACGAACAATTAAAAAAAATATTGGTCGGTTTGTAAAGGTTTAAAAAGGAATCAGAGTCGGTCGATTTTTTACAAATTTAATTTTTAATCACTTAATTATTGCAAACTAGCCATCTTAAAATAAATATTAGGTCACATAAAAACCAATTTTTTTTAACAACCTCGTCTATATACTGTTTTGCGATTACTGACTTAACAATATCAAAAATGCACGGCATAACTCAAGCCACTAGATTTTGTTATGCTTTCTCTGTATTAAAAAAAATATTTCATTAAAAACCGGTATAAAATTATTTCTTATTTCGGGACACAGTTAAACCGGGACAAGTACGGTAAAATCGAGTTATATAAACCTACTCTTATTTTTTCTCCGTAGATTTTTCAACAAAGAAGACGATTAAGTATTTCAGTGCCTCAAGGCAATATCTAAGTTTGAATGATAGGATCTATCAATAAATAAATAACAAAGATAGGAATACTTATGATCCATAATTGTTTAATCATCTATTGTATAAGGATAAATAGCTAGAGTATCTAAATCTATAGATTTTTTTAATTATATTTAGCGCTTCAATAAAATATTCTTTTTTAATATTTTTTTAATAGCATTATTGTATTTTCGTATTTTTTACAATCATCAATATTCACCTGCGACATATTTAAAATCAAGAAAAACCGGTTTTAATTAGTTGCACTTAAAAAAATATTTTTTAGTATCTGAAAAAATCATATAAAATATGTTATATTCAAATAATTAAAATTTCATTACGCTCGTGGTACGTAACGATCTAGGGGCCTTCATTAGCGCAGTTAAACGACCTTCGTTTAATTTTTTAACCGCACCGTGTAGTCCAGAGATTAGAGGTCAAGGGCAAACATTTTTGTAGATTAATCATCATCATATTTTCACAAGCTTATGTAAAAATATAACAATTTTTAAAACGCTTACAAACATAAAATATCTGCTCACTCGATCACCTTGGCAAATGCTAACCAGAATCGACTATCACGTAATTGTCGAATACAACTTTTATAAACTGTATATAAAACGTACTCATCTTCATTCTGAGAATTTCTGAGTGCTGGGAAAGCAATTTAAGAATAGCTTTCAATGTGTTTAAAAAAACACCTGTGTCGCCTTTCAAAGGCCGTATAAGTTCGTTGAGCTTTTTTATATATCATATGGTAAACATTTAAGAAGCAAAATATATAACCACTGAGAGTTAATTGGGTTATTTGTAAAAAACATCCTTGAAAATATAAAAAATAATACAAAGGGTCAGACATTATGCGATTTAATCTCATTGCATGCTTAAATACTGTATGTATTATTTTGCAGATTTTCATTGCCATTGATGCTTTTTTTATAGTTTATTTTATTTATTCGCTTTTAATAAACGATGTTGAATCGCCATTAAAGAAAGCTGTTTGCATATTTTGTATACACTAACAAGTGATAGTTCAAAGTTCAAGATTTTTGTAAATATTGAACGATGATGTGCATTTTATAAATGTACCAGGATATTATTTTTTACAAGTAGAGATAAATTAAAATTAATTAATGATTACACTACTTAATTTAAAACATTTAAGAAGTATTTTAATTGCATCACTGTTTAATATTTAATACATCTTTTAATAATCTCTTGCTAATGCATTTGCCTAAAAATCATATGATATGTCTATATAAACATTCCACTAAATCATATGCTTAAAATATTATTGATAACAGAATATCATTAATATATTTGTCACAATCTAGTTTCTTGTTACGATAAAATTAGAAATATGATTTTTGCAATAGCGAAAGTATCTATTAATATTCTTATTCAGAAGCGACAAATCCTTGACATTTCGTATCATATTCTAAATTTTTCAATATGTCTATACAAATTTATACTTAGTATAAGTTATCTTCAATGCTTTGATAAGAATGATCGGAGAATTTTTCGTTTAGATTTATTTTTAGACAGAAAAGAAAAATAGAACGAGAAGCGTTTCCATTCTGAGAGAAGATTGATGGACACCCCAGAATATTGGTTTAGTCCTTCATCCTGCCAAAGGTTTATTTTCGATTTCTCTCCATACACTATACAGTGTATAATATATTGGCATCACTCGGAGCGTTTTTCATTTAAGCAATTTTGCAACGACAAGTTTTGCTGAAAACCGTGGATCGATATGTTCAAATATTTATAATATATTTTATAATAGAAAAAAAAGTATATTGTATCATATCCTCAAACCATAGACTTGTAATTTTAATTAGTGGTAATAATCAAGAAGTTGATGTACGTATATGTATGTAAATTTATTTGCAACAAACAAAACCAGTTTTTCAACATCATCAATTAATAATTTATTACAATTTCTTAAATAAACTATTATCATATCGTATACAGGAAAATTGTAAATTTGATGTAGAAATGAGACCACATATTAAAAAAATATGCTGTATCATGATAGAAAATCCTTTCTAAGGAAAGCTGTCATTTTATAATCGTCATGAGTAATAGGTCATCAAACTTATGTTTAATAATTATTCTGAAGATAATAATTAGGTATAGAATTTTATACGTTATACTTTTTAGATATAGGTTACGTATAATAACTAAAAATGTATTTTGAAAGCTTAGCTTAAAACCACTCGTAATATAGATATTTACTTTAACTCTTAATAAATGTATACCAACATAAAATAAAGCTAAGTATCAAAAATAGTTATATATACATATTTTAATAATCACTGAAATATTTACTCTTTAAATATTGCAATGTTTATATTTTAAATAGAATTCAGGTGACAAATATACATAAATAAGTTCACTTTTCAACCTTATAAAATTAAAAAAGTTTCATATGAGCGTTGAAGTGTTATAAAAAGCAAATGTAAAGTGTATGAGAGATTTCATACTTGTCCGATTATTGGAATGGGAAGCCGGCAGCTCCCACTACGAGACATGAAGGCCGAAAGAAATATACAGATTCAAAACGTCAACCGCATGAACGGTTGATGACGGGCGACTCTAAACACGAGCACGATTAACGGCTGAAGTTCTAGTGCGCATGCGCGTGCAATTCAATTCCCGATAAGCAATTCATGGCGCAAGCGTATCGACTGCGCAAGACAGCTGGCCAGTCAACCCGCCCGCGCTGCAGTCGGCTTTAGCCGCTCCATCGGAATGGTTGTCTGTAGCCGATTTTCTGGGCGATTTCGTTTCATAATTACGTAAATTAAAAATGAATAAATGATAAAAATATTTAATATTTAGAATCATTTTATAATTCGGCATGCGCCGCATTTACCGCATGTATGGACCGCACGCCACTGATGTGTAGTGCTATCTATATTAATATATTTTTTTTTAGAAAATGATATATTTTTTTGCCCTTATTTTGAATTTATGCTTTAGTTAAACAAGCTATTTACAATATATAGTCTACGAAATAAACTTCATGGGATCTTCCTACTGTACAATTGTGCCTAGAAATATTTTGGTGGATCAAATTATTTTAAGCAATGTTATAATTAAATATTTAAAGATTTTTATAAAATAAAATATATGTAATATCTTAGAATCAGGTGTTTGAGTTCTTATGTTTTAAAACTAAAGATACATATTTTTTACAACGTGCTCTTGACTGGATAAATTGACCTCTATTGGATCACCCACAAGCCAAGAAACCGGTTAATACATTTTTTGCAATTCCTTATGCGTTTCTGAAACATTTATTTCAATTTGTTCAAGGATAGCCTTACTAATAAACTGATATATAATTCAGTTCCTGTTTCCTACACAGGTTTTTGAACTCATGTATACATTTTAGCATCTCTCAATCATGAAATTAAGATTTTATCATATATATCACTGAAATATGTAACACTTTCACTTTATTAAAAGTCATAATTTAAGTAAAATGTTGTAGAATGTCATGACATTTTCATTACATATATGCAATATAATCTAATATATGAACACTAGTTTTTTACTGTCATGTCATACAATTTTATTGTGCACATTAAAAAAATATATTAAGCTATTGTGATCTTTATCGTGATCATAATCACGTTTCATTTTATATGTTCACATTTAACAATTGATAAGCCAAAATGTGGTTTTTATTATCAAAAATTTGCGGTTAATTCTTCGATTGAAGGGATATTTTTTATTTTAGTTGGATATTTAATAGAAAACTATCTTTTTTTTCTGCAGAAAATCAAATGATCTAGATAATAAGACCGCATTCTTTTATTATTGTTTCTAATATAATTTTACCTTAATTAACATATTAAATAATAATGAATTGTGTGGTTATTATTATTAATATTGAAAAGGCATCTAAAAATTTCCTTAATATTTCATAAATGCATTAAATGCATATTCTGCATTATAATTAAAGTTGCGGTAGTCAAATGCTATCGTTTTGCGGTTCTTAATATTAAATTTAAATCAAATTGATAAATAAATAACGAACTCAAACGTCATACGTAAATTTAAACCATTTAATTGAACCACACTTGAAAACCCTTAAAATCAAAGATAAGCAAATTTGAATACTATCCGGTCGTATGTTGGTCAAGTAATAACATGATAATTAATATTTTATTAATTATTTTTTTGATACAAATCTCATTATACATTATTAATGAGATTTCATTAAGCTTTGATTAATGAGTAATAATAATAAAACGACAGCTGTTAAATTTCAGATCTATCCTAAACCTTCTCATTGATACTTATTGTATTAAAAATAATTAAAGCAATCATAAATACCACAAAAAAGTATTATATTATATATTTTTTTTTTTATATAACATCAAGCATTCATAAAATATTTTTAAATAAATAGTTTTTGCGCTCATTAAAATAGTGCTATGAGTACAACACAGTTAATAAAATATTTTTTTCTTTTTATAATAACTAGAAATTAGGATCATAAGTGTATATGATAAATCATCGCCACAGTTTTCTCTAGTATTATAATTTTATTGCTACGCAGTCGTTCAAACAACTATACGACAAGATAGCACTGGGTTGAACAAATGTCATCATTATCACTCTTCAGTATGCAAATATTTATTTTTATTGCAAAAACATGTTAAAATGGTTCTCCAAACAATCACAATCGGACATCCTGTCGTTGAACGAAAATAATAAGTTACGCTCCACAAACTTGCCGGAACAGTTATTATGGGTGCGACTGTATCAAAAATATATACATATAGTATATCTATACATCTTACAACAGTGGTCGAAAATCATTTTTTATTAAACACAATTAAGTTAAATATTATATATAGCTGCAAACAGTTGCTTAAAAGAAGGGAATTAAAGCTATTTAATTTTGATAATTGATAATGCAAATAACTTTCGTTACAACCAGGTAAACACAATCAATAACCACCAAACAAATAATGTGAAATAAATTACATCTATTTTAATAATTATATACAAATTTTATGTGCAACATTTGGAAACAATGCTGCTTGCAATATTAAATACGCTTCTTAATCCTCAATAGCATTTCATCATCGGAATTATTTACATGACCCACGGGTCAAAGGTTTCTCAACACTGTCGTACGCAATTTAAGTACACTTATGGCTATCTACTTGCACATATCTCATTTATAATATAGGTGACATTCGGGCGTCAGAACCACCATTGAGCCATATCTGAGCCTCGTCTGCTAACTTTGGGCCGCATTATCTAAATATCCACATACTATACACGCATGCAAATAATTTCGGCTCTGCTTTGTCAACCTTATAAATAATTCAGAGCGCTTTCCATTATTTGGCCGGAATGTATTCATAAGTTGAACTCGACTACCGGTCTATCCTCCATAGTATACAGGTTGCGCTGACTAATATATCTCTGAATCAGAATATCGCTCTGAAGAAAAGAGAGAATTTCGTTTTGTTGAGTTTAGAATTGTGCCATGTGTGCGAATTTTATTTATCATTACGAATAATTGATATTCGTTATATTATAATTGTCTATACTAATTCTTTGCTGCTGTATGTTGTGACACATGGCGCCACACGCATAGCTGACTTCACTGCTGTATGTTGTGTGACACTTACATCATAACTGGCGATATGTGTGGCCATTTAGAATTTCCGGAAGACATCATCCGGAAGTGAGTTAAGTAACGAGAGTGAGTGAGAAGAAGTGGGCGTGCGGAACGCGTGTAACGCACGCCCTTATCTCTCACTCACTCTCGTCACTTTACACGTCACTTTACGATAAATCTACATAATTTGTAAAATTACGTCCGGTGGAATATTTTCAAATCTATAGCCTTCCCAGAGATAGATTTTCTTATAAATGTAATATCTGTTAAGATTTAAATAGACATTTACAATTTTCGGAAGCGATTTACTTAGTGTGAATTTCTCCATTGAATATTCATTAATTAAGATGGACTACTACACTTTAAAACCAATATTTCATAACTATATTTGTCCTTATCAAATCTCTTAAAATGTTTTTTAATTCTTGTAGTGGATTTTTTTATATCTTTTACTATGTAATATTTATATTCTTTTTGGCACATTTTTTATAATGTTGCCTGGCTTGAAAGTGATTTTTTATAAAGGTTACAATACTCGATTCATTATAATACTTGAAACTGCTTACTCTCAAAAATATGCCAAAGAAAAAAGAAACGTCAAAACCGAGATAATAAATGACACAAAATTTAAATTATCCCTACAAGTTGAAATTAGTTCAATTTTTTGAGTTTCATAGACATATTAAGAGCACAATGTAATTTCACTAGCTTCTATCAGAATTATATTAAGTCATATTAAGTCCAAAATAGAAAGCTAAGCAAACTCAACTTTCAGGGAGAAATAAGTGGAAGAAGATGTTCAGACAGATAGTGCATCTCGCATATTGCTCTATAGTTAGTCTGCACTTGAATATTACACTTGTTTTAAAAATATGATAGCTATCTTTACCGATATTACTATAGACTTATAATATAAGAGGGCTTATCGAAGTATATTCAAGTCAAATTTGAGTCAATACGAGAGCGCAAAAAACAATTATCACCTCTGAGAAATAAAAAATTCACGTCAAAAGCAATAAAATCGTGTTGGCGCCGATGCAGTGGGACGGCGACGGCACTATTTTATAAAATAAAATTGAGCTAGATAGTTGCTATAATTTTGTGGTGTAAATTAAAAAATAATGAAAATAAATTTTCAGAATTTTATTTTAGTGTATTTATTTTGTTGACCCCGTTTTCACACATTGGGCTGACGCCTGTCATGTTTCAACAAAAGATTTTTAATAAATCAAACAAAAGTTTTCATTGACACGATTGTTGATTATGAGAAATAATAAACACAGTTTGGAGAAACTGGTAAATATGCTAGATATGACGTAATGTTTTAATTGAGCACGACATGGAGAAAAATGCCAGAATAATACAGCATGCATAAAATAGTACCATCATTCATTATTATCAAGTTCTACTACTTAGCATATGTACATTAAATATATTTTCTTCGTGGCAAACTATGTTTCATGATTACATAAAAATTAGTCATGACCTCATGAAACTTTATATATGATATATGTATGTAGTTTTATTTTTAACATACATAGCTGTATTATATGTTGTTGTAAATTATCAGTGAGTATTTTTAAGCCTTACGTGACTATATAGAAAGCTACAACCTGTAAGCTTTTTTAACAATAACGATGTTTGTAATATTAATATTTGACTTACAAATTATAAAAATATTTTTTTTTGCTGCACATATATCGTCATTATAACATACATATATAAACTATTATTACCAACAAGCGACTCACCGGTGAGTCACTTGTTGGTATTTTTTTAAGCAAAATATTTTTTAAAAGAAGTTAACGAATTATTTACAATTTTTTTCTAATTATTTAAGATTATTGTTGCTTCATTTATCAGTAAAACAAATATTTTATATTTTTTTAAGACACTGACGCGTGAAGAGAAATAATAGGTGACTCATTATAAAGTCGCTGGCGTTAAAAGGGTTAAGCAATAAATTATATAACTGCCAATAAAACATAAAAGTGTCACTAGAGGTATAATACTAAATGTACGGTAAAAAAATATATATTAATTTATAACATGAAGCTAGTTTTAAAACTATGATTTATAACACATCTGTTTAATTTGTCTAAATAAATATTTACAATAATTTGAACACGATTTTATTGCTGAAACACGTACTGTGTATATATTTATATATATATATTATTTCAAGGCTTAGAAACAGATCACAAATACGCAATCTTTGAAAGGTATACCGAAATCTAAACGTTTACATTGAATATAAATAAGCTTTTGATGTTTACGTTAACTGATAGATTTGCGAAAAAATATTGCATATCGATTCGCAGTGTGTGTTTATTTGCACTTGAATAAATTTTCACTGAAGTTCTTGTGAGTAAAATTTGCTTATTTACCTCGGTATGAGTTGAAGTCTAAAATAAATTTCAAAGGATTGCCAAACTACAAATAGATCTTGTGAAATATACGATTATTATCGTATTGAGTATAGAATATTATATTGGACTACATTTCTAAATAAAATATCTTTTATATATTCTTACAAAACCATATTACTATTGAGCAGGAAAAAAGGTAATCTTCGATTTTATTGATTATTATAAGGAAGATCTATTGACGCATTTAAAATGACGTAAATAATAAAAATGTATTACCTCTATGGTTTAGTTCAATAGAACTGTTTCATACAATTGGGAAACAGTATTGTATAAAAAAATATATTTCTAGAACGCTTTGATATAATTATTGTATTATCTAATACAATATTAAACTTATTGAGCTTTAAAAGTTTCACAGAAAGCTCTTAAGCGTATTTAAATATAAATGCAATGATTAATAATTAACAAGCATTTATTTTATATAATTAACAATATAATTATTTACTCCAAGTTTTTTTCTGTACAGATAATTATTTACGCTTTATAATTTTGTAAAATAAATAAGACAATTCTGATTCTTTTGAGAAAATACAAAGTGATTTTCACTATATTAATAGTATTTCTTTTAACAAGATATTACTTTTTAGATTTCGTATACAAAATATTAAAAATTATATTTAACTTGTACTATGAAATTATACTAATCATTTTATAGTAGGCCATAAATTAGTTTAAAGTTGAGTTTTGAGCTTTAAATTATAATATAGTAAATATTATTTATTATTTAATTTTAATTTATACCATAAAATAAACCATACTATTATCTAGAGAACACTACTAAATTATATATTAATTCATTATCATTGTTCACTATAATAAAAATAATGAAATTAAATTGAAGAATTTTAGCAGAGCATAAAAAAAATAAAAAATACACATCTGCAATAATTTTGCAATTATACATACATATTTTTTAAATTATTTTATCTTTACATCAAAAATAATTCTGTATGTGTACTTTATTTAATCTATATATCTTATTTAATCAGCCTTAAATTATCATTATTTGATCAACATGAGATAACTGCAACGCAATTATTTAAAAAAAAATACAATCAAGATATAATATTGGAATCTACTATAAGATACTATGTAATTTTGCTGTTTAAAATCCAATGCCTTTCATATTTGTGTGATGTACTTTAAGAACGGAATTTAATGAATAATATTATGCTATGCTAAATATGTTTCTCTAATTATTTTTCTTTATTGTTTCAGGTAAATACTCCGGATTTTAGCTAAGTATACTAATTAAGTTTTTCTTAATATTTGAGTGAGTGATGAAGATAGTTTTACAATGAAGACACAGTCTACTTCAACGGATCATATAGGTACGACAATTTATGATCAAAATATATATGGTTGCATTTTTGAATAGCATGACAACTTAGTCATTTCCTATACTATCGAACTTTAAACTAACCACTTCAGTTAAACTATACGATTATTCGCAGAACAAATGACCTGATAAAAGTAAACACAAATACCGATATGTGTGATCATCACATACCTATACTATGCATTATTTTAAATAGCGACTTAGTCATTTCCAATAAAAGCAATCATTAAACTAACTTTAGTAAAGTTCTGCGTAATTTCTTAGAACTAAAGATCAAATATTATCGATAACAGTAAAGGGAAACATGATTTTCCGATATTGTTAACGTGTGTTGCTGACTAATTCAAAACTTTGTGACGTAATCACTTGAACAATATTAACAATGGATTATGGGTCACGATCCTTTTCTATCTATTGTGCGTTTGTTCTTTATACGTTCGTTGAAAATATACAGTATTTCTTTGTTAGAATGATATAAATGTTTTTTACATATTATATTATTACTGTTTCTTTATGATTTTTATCAAAAAATATATTACAACCATATTTTTATGATAGATTGCAATCTTAACAAATGGCGGATTATAATGGAAAACATAATTAGCTTTGCAACGATCGGATGTTTATCTATCGAACTAATAATTTTGGATGTTGTAATTTTGTTGTAACCCTTCACTTTTTGTTGTTCTATTTATTTTCATTGGCAATATTTCGTAATAAATAGACTTATTGCTTTTATAAATGTTACCGTTTAAAATATACATTAATTACCCAGTGCAATAAATTTTCTACAAAGATAGAATCACTTGATATATATGTAAAAATATGCGTTGATTTTAGATATGTCATCATTATTGTATGTATTTCTATTAATTTATTTTGCATTGACAAATTATTTTAAACATACATTGAAATTATTTTATTGATTCAATATTAATTTATTTAGATTAAGTTTTGAGCTCTATTTTCTGTAGGTTTTATGGTAGTAATAATTTTATTTATAAATAAAATTTATAGTGCTGTTTAATTTATAACATAACCAAAACAAAGAAGATTTTTATGATAACATCTTCTGTGAAAAAGAGCAATAAAATTAATCATATTGCAGACATAAAAATATTAAAAATTAAATTTCAGCAACAAAAAAATAATTATTGTATCACTAGATCAACAAAATATAAGGAAAATAAATTAGAATTTTTTTGTAGGGGTGTTAATAATATTTTTCATAAATATGATTATGAATCTAAAATATCCTATTATTTTTTTCGTACCACTAATAAAAGGTAGATTATTTTAAATTATAAGTATGTAATATAAAAGTATTTTTAAACAACAATGGCAAAAAACGATTATTTATCTAAAAAAATCAAAAAATAAAACGGCGACACATTCTATTTTTTAAATATTCAGATATCTTATAAAAATTATCAAGATAAATCAAGACATATTATAATAAAAAATCCTAGCATTGTTTCAGTGATTTTTATATTTATACCAAATTATTCTAACATTATAGATTAAAAATATCTTATTTCTAACTTAAAGCTCAAAGCTCAATTTTAATTCATAAAGATGTTTAATCAATTTTAATTGCGAAAAACTTTTTTATTTAAAAAAACTACAATATAATAGCAAATAATTACCTCTGGCATAAAACACATTAATTTAGTTAAGAATATACTTCGCAACATGGTATAATGTAATATGTTTTAGAAAATAATTTTAAATTAAATTAATTATAGTATTTATATAAGTATTGAAAATACGCCACTTTTTAGGAAAAATCCCGAAAATACATTATAAATAAAATTAATAAATCTATAAATTTGATAGACTGATCTTATCATATCAAATCTGAAAAATGATGTCGATCATATCTAAAATATATAATGTCATATAAAGTATTTTTAAGCGATTATTTTTAATTCATATTGTTTATTAAATTTTTTTTAAATACATTGAAAATGTAATTAAAAGTAATAATTAAATATTTTTATTGCATTAAAATTTGTAAAAAAATTTCAAAAATAAAATTTGTAAAAAAATTTCAAAAATAAAAATTGTAAAAAAATTTCAAAAATAAAATTTGTTAAAAAATTTCAAAATTAAAATTTGTAAAAAAAATTAAATTATAAAATTGGCGACATTTCCTTCAAACACAATCTAGATAAATCTAGAATAACCTATATAGTAGACAAATTGATCACATATCAAGTTTTGGTCATATAAAGTATATGAGCGATTATTTTTATTTCATATTATTTAATAAGAAACTCAAATTTAAAAATATATATGTACATATATAAATATACTACGCAACAATTTTTGTACTGCAATGAAATTTATGGAAAAATTTTTAAAATAAAATCGGCGGTGCAAAAAACGAAACTTCACTGGAAAAATAAAATGCTAAGTTTAAATTGTTAAATTAATTTTTAAAATAGAATTATCTTCAAACATAATCTAACTAAATCTAAAATAACTTATAATTTTGAAATTTCTTTGGTAAAAGTACGATTTTGGTAAAAATGAAAAGTTGACAAGCTTAAAAAAAATAATTTTTAAATTAAATAATTTATGTATTTTTTTAACTTTAAAAATATCATATTTATAACTTAAATGTTTATAGCGACTTCCGGTTGTAATATTTTAAATTTTATTTTTTATAAAAAAATCATTATTGTATCTCAAAGTTTAAGTTTCAGCTTCAAGTTAAATTATACTACACATCATTTTAGTTTTGTATTTTTAATTAAAAATGTTTTTTTATAGCAAAAAATGCATTTTTAGTATAAATTTTTATAATATTTTTTTAAATTTTTTTAACTATATAATTCAATCTATATATTTGAGCTTAGAACTTATAAATTTAAAATTATTTAAAAAAAAAACTTATTGTGTTATATAATATAAACACTGTTATATAATGATTTTTTAGACAATTAAAAAAAATTACTGGTATTTTAAAAATATTTATAATTTATTGTATGGTGTTATTTTGAAAGTATATAATTAGCATGTGCAGCAAATATCAAACAAACCATTACAATTTATACATCGATAAAACTCCCCTTTTTGGTTAATAATGCCACTTTTTTCTCACAATTATAATTTACGCGCAATGAAAATTCCACACCTCTAACTTAGCAAATAATCATAAAGAAGCACCTCAAGAAAAGTTTTTTTATTGTTACGGAAACCAACAGTAAAAAAATATACAAAGCCACTTAAGCGGATCTGATAAAAATGTACGTGAATAAAGTTACTTATTAAAAAATATAAAATCTATAATATCCCGTGAAGTTGATAATTATATATTGTATTTTATACAATATATCATATTCTTCAATCTAAAAATATGCCTATCGAATTTCTATACATTAAGAATAGAACCATATGCTATCATTCTCTTAGTTACCGAAATCCAATAAAAAGGGTCACACTTCAACGAATCTATTCTGAGCAAATCTAATCAACGTTATTAATATCGTCTATACGCACTGTGATTACATTTCCATTTTTCTTCAGAGCCGACTCATTTGCTCTGAGCTGGCACACCCACACGACCGCCTAAACGATCCAAATCTGACATCACGTACCGAACAAACGATCATCACTAATATGATACCGTTTTATTTTTCCTAGTCTTGAGTGATGCAGCAGCCTTCGCACGACATTCAATGTTAACGAAGTGACTCGACACGGTCCATGAATTATTCATGGGGTGAGATCAACCCCCTGGTATGACCTAACATGCGAGACGGTGGATGATTGATGTTCATATGTATGACCAACTTGTCGACAAGATTCATAAGTCACAGACTTGACAAATTTTATCTTTGTCTCTTAATATGAACAATAATAGTTGTCTACAATACTTATTTGTATTAAAAAATTAAAAAAAGATAAATCTAATAAAAGCAGAAAGTAAAAAGTCAAAGCTTAAAATATAAAGCTCTGCTTCATTAATTGAAATGATATGCTTTTGATGCATAGTATAGTGTGAATTGTATAGCATAGATATAAAGAAGAAACGGCTAATCTTCACATATATATATTATTATTTAGTGATTAGTAAAAGTACCTCAGAATGCCTCAAAGACCGAGAGTTATCCGTCACAGGGGCAAATCCACACATGACTGCCCTTATCTGATCCCACTAGAGATGAATTCCAAACGCGTTCGTCGTACATAATGCCGCCCACATTTCACCGTGTCATCCCTTGTATTATAATTTAAACCCTTGAAATGTGCAGAGAATTAATTATTATTCAAAATTATATTTTTGCTCTTAGTGTTTTCGGACCGCAATGATTAATTAACCATGAATTTTAAAAGTAAAAAATTAGTAGGGCATAGTTAGTTTAAACAAAAACTGTCACTTAAGCTTTAACACGAAAAGTTGTTTATTTTTTATTAAATTTTACTTAAACAAATCTATGGGGTTAATTGGGTAGCATAGCACGAAGTTTTTTGACATATTCTATAAAATTATAAATTTACTCAAAAAACATATCAAGATACTATCTGTATTAAAAACAGATTATAATGTAAATTGTTGATAGTAAACTATTCATTAGGGATTTAAATATTATTCTATTGCCATTGATGAAAGCCGCTGTTAACTGTGACGACTGTTTTGTGCTTAGGTCCATTTAAAAGTAGCCCTAATATGCCCAAATAAATTATCGTCACGATCAAGCTCAGCCCCGATACAGTATTTCATATAGCAAATAAGTATAAGTTGTGTACATTGATAACACATGTTACCAGATTTAGTTATAATCGAATATAATGCATCTTTAATCAAATGGAATAAATAGGACTATACTCAACATTGACCTAAATAATCCCCGTATTAACCATTGAACACATGGCACTCAAACGATTTAAAGTGCGCTGCTAAATGCACTTTTGGTATTTGGTATTTCGCACAATGGGATTTTGCGGTAACGTGCAATTCGAAACTGAGATGAAATCTTCACGTTGCATTAGTTTCGGTGGTTAGTTTAGCTCGTCGCCAGATGGACGTAACCATCCGGACGAGTCAAAGCCTCTTTGTATTCAGAGATAATCGGAGCTAGTGTTCAAATGCCATTTTTAAACGAGATGGAAAAGGGTTGATTAGCTACTTAAGGATCAAAATTAAATTAATTAATGTCAGTTCATTTAAATTTTTCAATCGACAGTTTTAAATACTTAAATCACTGACACAAAACATGTGTGAAGCTTTTTAACTGCGGAAGATTTATATTTTGTCCTTTTATTAACTTGTTTTATATGTGGTAACATGAAACACTGAAATAAATAATCTAAAATTAGAAATGAAACTGTTCTCGTGAGTCATTCTCATCCAGAGGTCTCGAGAGTCGATAAATTTTCTCAATGAGAATCTAGAAATACGGAACAACTCAATATAGTCGAAGAAACTGACGCAATACAATGCAAAGCGTGGCTAACAATCACGTAGAACGTGTACGAAAATTCCGATTTATTACAAATGAGAATTATCTATATTTTTTACCATAATAAGCATGATCGCTAGCAAGTTTCATTGTTTGCTCTTTTTTGTTTAGCTTGATATTTTATAAAAAGCATCACGACCACACGAAGGGCAAACCCATTAGATCATATTTAATGACGGATACTAGGGCTTTTAATTAAAAGCTAATTAACATTATAGTTTTCTTTGATGTAATTTAATGATATTCAATTAATGTATTGATTATCTATTATTCTTATTATTTTGAATTTTTACTATAAATAAACGATTACTTGATTTCTAGTAAAGTATCGTTCATAAAATATAAAGTTTTTCAACACTGCTTTAAAAATATCTATATTTAACTTTTTGATTAATACAAATGTAATTTATTTTAAGCTGAGTTCTAGACTATATATTTTATTAAAAGATGTTTAAATTTGATAAAAAGCTCAAAAGGTGACATAAAAGATAAAAACCACAAAAATTAATTCGTAAAATGAAATGATATAATTGAACTATGGCAATATTTAATTTAATAAAATTTTGAATACTTTGACTTGAATAAAATATCATATAGACATTAATACTAGTCATAAATTAACTATTAATCTAAGCAATACGATTTTTTAATATTATGCTATATTATTAAAGATATTAGTTACTATTTAAAATATTGTTTTAGGTACAGTGCCTAATATTTTTTTAGTTATTTGCTTTAAAACTATTATACTGAGTATGAAATTTAATTACATTATATATTTTTTCGAAAGAAAAATTATACGAGAAAAAAATATTTTTTATTTATAGGTATTTTATTTAATTGAAAGATTATATTATTTACTATGCGATCTACTGACTTTTTATTAACTATAAATAAAATAATAGCACATATATTTTTTATTGCTATAGTAAATTGTAATATTGATAAAAATATGTGATAATTAAAATTGTATTACATATTAAATTCATAGACGACAAAAAGTAACATAATAATAAAAGCTACAAAGCAAGTTTTTATTGCATTTTTTATTATAAAAAATTAAACTTATAATTAATCACTTGAACTTTGCTTTAAATATTTTTTAATAAAATATAGTGAGTTATAGTAATTAAAATAGCAATATATTACAGTTATAAATAATTTAATTTAAAATCGATTGAAATATCGTAGGTTTAGTTAAAAAATAATTAAGAGGTTATTAAACTATAATATGTATATGCTATACAAAATCTATTTGGTTTATATTATATTTAACTATTATTTAAGCAAAAGCCAATAATTTCATAGTTTTGTTCTACTAGTTAAATTCAGTATAGAAGAATTTAATTAATGTAAAATAATTTACGAATTTAATCAAATATTTAAAAAATATTTTAGATATTGTTACAAACAATATGTTAGGTTAAAACCTATTTGAAGAGTATCGCCGTACATGTACGGTGGTAAATCTTTTACTGTTTCGAAGCATCCCAGATTTACATATATAACTAAAGAAATAATAAATAAAATACAATATAATTATATGATATATTTTTTAAATTTAATTCAAAGTAAATGATTTCTATAGAAATATTATTAATAAATTAAGGAGTACCATAATAAAAATATTTAATTAAAAATATTGAAAGCCTCAGTATTGATAAAAAAATGACAAATCCAGTAAAATTATTTATTGGCAAATTTTTTTATTTCTCGAAAATTTTCATTGAACCTGTAGGAATATTTTTTAATGATTTTTTGTTTACCGCTGCATAAGATTTTATTACAAATTTTCCACAGCCAAAATATCTTGGGAATAATGTATGATAATATTACTACTAATATTTTTTAATAAATGATAAATGTTTTACAATTTTTCTTATAATTACAACACTAATGAATAATATAAGTTATATGCTTAAATATTGTTAAAAATCATTATAAAAACAATAATATACAGTAGTATTATAATTACATAATACATATTATATATGCCAAAATTTTTCGAGAAATAAAAAAACATCGAAAAAGCAGAATGTCTACGACGATTGAATTAAAATGCGAGTTGGATTTTATATTAGTATATATTTTTACATTAGTTTTATTTTCAATTACCTTTAACAAATAACTGAGATGAGCTTCAAAATAATGTGTTTATATCAGGAACCGGTTTTTAAATGCGATTAATAGTTGTATATGCACAAATATAATGAAATTAAAGTTCAATTCAAACATTATTTCCTTAATAGAATATTCTCCAATTTGTAATAATATTTATTTGTACATACATGTTTAATATAAGTTACAGGAAATATATTATTGTATAAAAAAAAAACCTACACTGATGTTCTAGATAAAGTTGTGGTTCTATTATTCGATTATTGAAACAAACTCACAACTTCAAGGAAAAATATTTTTGATTATATTTTTACACACTGTGGCTTACTTAAAAGTAGACCAGTTTCAAACATTATTAAACATATTTTAATATGTTCTGTTAAATATTTAAAAAAATATATAATTGTGTGCTATAAATAGTCTTTGAGAAATCTTGTTAAATATTCTATATTATGAGATCAAAAACATTTCATTCAATACCGACAGTAGTTTCAACCTTTTTTTATCAGTTAGATTTTTGACGGAAGGACGCGATTTGGTGGGCAGAAAAGGAAAAAAGGCAAACAGGAATATATTGTAGATAGGCGAGAGATAACTTCCTGTTCGAGCGTAATTCCGACAGACAACTCAATTTCCTGCAAGAAAAACCAAGTTGGTGTGTGACGTCACATCAACGGAAAGCTCCAATTGCTAACGGAGCTTTATTTCGTGCTTTTTATTCGCTGTCATGTAAATTATGAATCATACATTTTATGTGCACGTATATGAGTTGTAATTTACATGACAAAAATTCTGAGGAATCAGAAAACAAATACAGATAAAAAAATCAAATAATAAACTAAAACTCATGTTTATTTTTAACTGTATTTTAAAATATTGCCTATACCTATAAATTTATTAAGCACTGACCTAATTTATAAATGCATACTTGAGAGACTATGACATAAGCTTTAGTTTTTTTTAAGCAAAATATAATATAATAGTACGTATTATACACATATTAACCCGTTTCAAAATTTTCTAAATATAAAAATGGGTCGTGTCAAAATCTCTTTCTTTTGATTAATTAACAAACTTATTGGCACGTTACCAAACAGTAAAAAAAATACATCAAATTCCCTCCCACGACTGACTTTGAATAGTCGTGCATAATTGGATACGCAATGTCAATCCATTTTAGATCTCAAGATAATATTAAGCTTGGAAAGCATTATTTTACTTTACGAGTAAATAGTATTGCATTTAATTGGCGATTCGCTCATCTTTGCTTACTTAGATTTGACCCAATTGATCACAGTTTGAGAGGCATAGCACATCACGCTTTACCGTGACATCTCCACTGAAGGATGCTGCGTTTCGATTCGAATGTGTAATCGGCCGTTTCTCTCACGAATGGCAAAGTTCCATTAAAATTTTATGCAGCAATTGCACAAACGATCTTTTGTGCTATTTTTTGTTGCATTGGCGTTAATTAACGTTGCATTAAAAAAAAACATTGTTTCAACACAGCATGGGAATTTTTTTATGTAAAAATCAGTGTTTTTTTTTTTGGGAAGATGCAATCTTATAATGACTTTCTTAAGAAATTAATACAATTGAAATGGATTACAATAAATATTTTTATTAGCACAAATAGAGTTGAAAATCATCATGAATATCCTAGCGCAGGCTCTCGGGTTCGTGTCCTGGTACAATCGACCGAGCAAAACGAGGTCACTAGTTTTGTGCCTCCGCACATATATGCATACACCGACCTTATATTAAAAACATTTCGATAGCATTTTCCCCACTTTGACAAACGATCCGGAAAATCCTTTTCCCGATTCCATCGCACTCACATACCTATCCAAGTTTCCGACTTTCGCGTTTCCGCTTTTTTTTTGTACCGACAGTCAGTAGCGGTAATTGTTAGCGAACGTGTCATTTTCAATTTTGCACCCCACACACATCCTTATTATTGTACATTTGGAATTAATTGGATTCAGGCAATGAAAGCGAAGAGGTCGGTTCAATTTCGTTTATGAGAAACAAACGATGTGCCTTTCATACATCGTGTCAATCAATCTTAATATATATTGTAATACTATAATCATTATTACCTTTGAAACATCTAAACCTAATACTTAAGCATATTTGGCACATTGAATGTATTGCCGTTATTCTGACCAAAATAATAATATTGGACAAAAAAATCAGAATTTAATCTTAGTGTTAAACAGAAAGGTTGTTTTAAAAATCTATTTTATTAGAAAAAAATATGCTTAGCTAATAAAATGGTCATATCAGATTTAAAATCTTGAATTAAAAAACTCGATTGATTTATAAAATCACATGTCATTTTTTCAACAAAACTTCGTTTCTTAAATTATTGATAAATTATGTTGATTATTGTATGGTTTATCAATATTTTTAGTTTAAGCAGTCTATTATAAATTTGTTTAAAACTGAGTTTTAAATTATATTTATAAGTATTTAAATGTGCTTAATTACACCTTTCAGTTAATGATCAAGTGACTTGTACTTAGTTAATCAAAGAATTGTACAAAAAAATCTGTTCCTATCTATCAATAGATAGAAATAATAAATCTGTCACTGTCTATCAGTAAACAGGTGAACTGTACATATTTATTAGTTACGCGTTACATTTTTTATTTCTTTGCTGTACATTTATTTCCACCCATTATTCAAGATAAAAAAGGATATACACTGTTAAATGTCAATGTAGATAAAAACTCGACTTTTGCTTTCAAAGACCATAACGAAATAACAAAATTCGAAGATTGTATTTTTTTATTTGTATAAATGATAATGCACGACCTACTTTTAGTACGATTTTAGATTAGTATCACGATATGAATCTGTAAGATTAGGAAATATAAAAACATAATTTTTGAAGGTCTATCAAAATTATGATTATATAATAATCACTAAATCTGATTTCTCAGATACAGTAGCAATTAAAAAAATTTAATTCATATAAGATTTAAACCCAACATAGTAATTGACCAGCACCACTCATTTTAAATAATCATCATGATATACATCCATGAGATTTAAAAAAGCTTACATCATTGCATTTCTGATAGTCAAGTTTTAATGAATCAAACTCATACAATACAACGAGAAACAACAATCAAATTAAATGAAAAACTTTCGCGTATGTTGACTGTAATTTACCGACAGTTATTTTATTTAAATTTAATAAAAAAACTATTTAGAAATAAATTTTTATATTCGCGACTAAAATTGTCAGTGTTTTTTGCTTAGGTATTCAACAGATTTTTGTCAAAATCAAATGCGTTCCGCTTATCGCCGTTGTCGTTAATCTATGTGTTTAATAATTGTTAGATAATAAATTTAAATTTGCAATTTGATTAGATTTTATATTATGTATGGTAAAATTGTACTTAAGATATATTTTAGCGAAATAATTAATAATTGATAAAACGTTTCAAGTTATACACGCTCCTAATCTCACGCTTTGCGCTCGACTTTTTTTTTTTGTTATGTAACTCATTATTGAAATTAATGTATTTTTAGAACTCATCAAATTCATACTAAAATAAAAATATGGATAAAATAAGAAAATACTAATACTGTTTCGTATATTTATGAATATTTATAACATAAAACTATGCTATGAGAAACATCTAAAAAAAAGTGATTTGATACAATTTTTTTTTCTACTATATTATGATAATAAAACTTAAAGTTCAGTTTGTACATCTCTACAAAAATCAATGTCAATTTATAAAAAATCAAGTAGATATAAAAAAAAATATAGATAATTCTAAAGTAAATATACTTATTATAAATGTATGGTATGCATCTGTAAGGTTGTTAATAAAATAGTTAATGTTAAAGTTGCTATAGATCGTAAAAGAAAATGTCAGCATTGATAAAGTTAAGGGCATGAACACCGATGACTCATCCCGTTACTTCTTAGAACATCATTAAAAGTTTCAATAACTATTCCATGACTTACGATTATAATAAATTTTAATTTGACACGTACACCATGTAATTATGATATGCATACTTCAATGAGTCCTTTTTCTATTGTCATACATACTATAATTAACTGCAATAGCACACCTTCATAAATTATTTTATGATCTAAATTCTACGACACGTACTACAACGATTATTTTATTCTTTGACCTAAAATTCATTCAAATGATATTTATTATTCACACCTTAATTATTATGACACACCGTATGTTTTCCCTTCGAGTTTGATTTATTAAAATTATTTTATACCATAAAACGAAAATTGTTTTCCTTTGAAATGATATATACAATATAAGTTGTATAATGCGAACAAATGTTAACTTATTTACAAATTTCATCAAACAGAGGCGAGTCAAATAAATACCTTAAATATTTTTATTTACCTAACTCATTGAACAAAAGTGGCACATAACTGCGTATTTTTGTACATAGTCAACATTGCGATTAAAATGTAATAATTCATAATAAAAATGAAAAAAATATTATTATAAGATAAGAATGTTGAAAAATTTAGCTCTCAATGTTGTCGTGTAAAATTAGTAACATATATGACAATACATTTAATTAAAAGTAACTCTGATTAAGGAACAAACTCATATATGATTTTACAATCAAAATACAATAAAATAAGAATCAACTGTGATTATTTTTATTACTCATATCGTCATAGATATTATTTTGCGTGCCGCATATCGTCGTTATGTAATATTTTCATTACATAAAATATTTTAAAAATGTATGGTTGATAGTTTTCAGATCGAAAACTTTCGTACGATAATGGAACTCTTCGCGCTCTACAGCGCAGAAATATCTTCTATTCTATCAAAGTTATATTAAAATCTGTCGTTGCGATTGTTATATAGTATTTGTATATGTGAATTTATATCGCACATCTAGATATATAATAGTATGCCTTTTATATCGTTTCGTATCTGGCGACGAAATCGATTCGGCAGACGTAAAAAGGTGCCCAAAGTCCTAAAGGGCGCAAGGGCCACAGTGAAGGTCTTTAATGACAAAATTAAAATTCATATTTGTCCAGGACGAGCTTTTGTTGTACACATAATATTTTAACAATGTACATTTTTCAGCGTATCACTCTGTCGAGTTGATGCTGTTTGCGCAGCGAAAGCAAGTCTCTTCTTTATATTTGCACAATCGGCAATTTAAAATTTCTCAACTCAGCTGAAAGCTCAAAACATAATAGATGTTTGTATACATATATAGCCAAGTTATAACTACAATATGAGATTATATATTATTATAAAAAGTGTGCTTATTCGTGTAAACATCAAATAAATAACCTTTTGAGACAGTGTCAATAAAAATAAAATAAAATTGATATTTCATTCAAATATACATCTATAGAAATTTAAATGACATGTTATTAAAATATTTCTATTGTGCTTGTATTACATCATATTGCTCTTAAATGTTTACATACATAAATGGCCGTTCTATTATTTATAAGTACCATAACAAACAGTTGCCATTATCTATAATTTAATAACAAAAAAATACTGTATTTTTTGTACTTTAAACACTATAATACTATGTATTATATTTCAATTTAATTTAATTAAAATACATGTATAATAGATTCTGTCCTAAAATTCTTAAATTCCGAGAATAATTAAAAAAATCTCTCAAGAATAAATATCTGATATAAAATAATAAATATTTTTTATTATTGCGTTATTCGGTCATTATATATTTATTTCAGGAAGATATGCAAAGATATATTTACTTATACACAAGTGATAATTTCAATATTTTTGGTATATGTATGTATAGAAGTATTTATTGTTATGGATGAACATGTCTATATTATTGTACTAGCCCGTATGTAAAGCTATATATGACCACACAGGTCTCCAGGTTGCAAATAGGGGAAACATCTAAAGAGTCTGTTGCGACGCGATAGCGCCGAAATCAAAGTAGTAACGGGTAAGCTCGTTGCAAAGCTTTTTTTATAAAATCTTGTGTCGCTATGACGATTTTGAAATAGCGGTAAATTAGTGCCGCCGCTCTAAAATAAGCACAGCTCGACCTAAAGAGAGTTGGGATTCTTTCTCGGATGGAAAGAACTCAGTATTGGTACACCACCTTTATAGGAGAATACAACTCTGAAATTAAATCTGGGGAGATAGGATAGAGATAGTATTGGCGGTCAACTTATCTAAAAGAAGATTGCTCTAAAAATATGGGGAAAATAGTCTCATAAGTTTTGATAAATAATTTGTCCAGGAAAAGGTAACTCCGAGATCAAATCGAGGTAATATTATTAAAAATAGTGAATAAAATTTTTAACTGTTAGAACAAAACCATGGAAATGAAAAAGAATAAGCTTAAATGTTTAGTGCTACGACAAATTACAGTACCTATACCCAATATGAGTTATTTTTAAGAACGATAAAGACCAAAATTATTTGTTGCAAAAATATTTTTATATTAAACCTTATATTTATGAAAATTCTTGATTTATAATTATTGACAATAATTATATTACACAACTAAGCCAAATGTAAAGAACTATAAATTTTATATAAAATAAAATCCATATTAAAAAAATCTAATAAATACGATACACGATGCCCGACATTGATTATTATTTATTAATTTTAATTTCTTATATTATCATGATTACTTTCTAGTAAAAACTTATTATTTTTAATTTAGGTATATAATGCCCTGTAAGTTACACTAACAAAAATACTATGTTTCTATGCGGTTTCTAGGTAAAACTAAGTTTATTTAAAATAAATCGCATGCTTCTGAAATATATATTTAGTAATATATTTAGTTAAATGTATTTAATTAAACAAAACAAATTTTTCACTGCAAAATTACTACTAAAAACTTTTTGAGAGTTAATGCCTTAAAATTGACACATTGCTATCTTAATCATAAATTAAATTTAACAACTTAATATCTCACTGTTATTTATGGTCTGAAAATAGCACATGTTATTTAGGGTCTGAAAAATCTTGCACAGATTTGAATTTTTTGTGTGTTTCAACTGCTGGCAAACACTATTTAGCAATTATCAAATATATTAAAGTAAAACAAATATACTCAATATATAATAAACAGATAATAATGATACTAATATCATCATTTTCAAATGCTATTGAGACAATAATTCGCAGAAATAAAAAGTTTATTATTCCAAATTTACTACCAGTAGAAATTGTTATAAAAAGTAAATAATACCGAAAAATAAAAAAAATGAGTGGCGAAAGAAATTAAAATGTATTTTTTTAATAAAATGTATAGAAAGTTATGCAATTATTACTTTAACAATTAGTTTTTATTAAAATATATATTAATCAGGCGTGTATGGTGAGAAACATTCCCTTGCGTGTTACGTGACGAGAGTGAGTGAGAGATATGGGCGTGCGTAACATGTGTTCCGCACGCTCACTTCTTCTCTTTCACTCTAGTCACTTAACACGCGAGGGAGCGAAAAGGAATGTATCTCACCGTACGCGCCTGATATATTTACCAAAAGAATAACTACAAGTTAATCACATTCAACTAAGCAAGTCAATTTTTTTGCAGTCACTGCAAAAATGTACATATTGTCAATAAATTAATTTTATTATAAATTAATTTGTTAGCCTATATTTCACTGTTATTTATTGTCTGAAAATAACACAGCACATTTTTTAATGGGGTAACATCTTGCGCAGATTTATATTTTTTTATATGGCTAAGTTGCCGGCAAACAATAATAAGCAATTAGAAAATACCTTGAAGTGGAACAAATAGCATTTCTCAAATATAAAATAAATATTCCAAATACTATCATAATAATTTTAAAAATCTATATAAGCAATATTTCGCAGAAAATTATTTAAAAAAGAATCATGTTAATCTTAAATTAACTGTCTGAAAAGGTAAGCACAAAATAAAATTAAATAATACTTAGATGCTCAGAAAAAAGTAATTTTAAATGGTGAAGGAATTAAAATGCGACTTTTTCAAAGTTTCTTTAGATATAAATTTGTATAATCTGATGATATATTATATTCATTCATATAACAGCATTTTTTTTAGTTAGCCAAAGAGTTCTAGAGTATAAATATAAGTACATGTACTTTTTACATATTTTTTTCTGCAAACTTTTTAATAATTGTATAGTTCACTAATAACTAAATCATAATATAATAACAATAAGTTAAATATTTATAAGTGTAGTAATATATAATCACAAAAAATTTTAAAGCTTGTTAAGACAGATATCAAATAATTATTATGATTAAGTACATGATTATTATGCACGACCAACCAATCGTTTTTTCAAGTTAAAAGTTTTGATTACCGTAATTCGATCTTGAACTTAGGCCCAAGTTCAACAGGTTTAATAAAACTTGAGTGAAATAGTATCCACAAGGTCTCAGACCAAGTACATATTTGCAACCGGATAAACAAATAAAATATATGTAATATACTACAATAAAATCAATTACCTTAATAACAATTTTCATATTGGATAAACTAAAATGGATTTAACCCACATTTAAAATTTTCTATATAAAATATATAGGTCTCGTGACAAATACCGCAAACAATATATAATTAAACAACGGATATTTGTGAATCAACATGGGATACGGAAATATAAAGATAGGTAATGGATTTTCAAGGTCGCATTCTACTTTTATTTATGACGTATATGGAAAATTAGAATTGTATTGAATTTAATTAGGATATACCTACGATTGAGGGACTTTCCCTGGTTTGACCCACTTCGGGAATATAAAAATTAATAATATTTTTTAAGGATTTTTAAAGTAACATAAAACTTTGAAATTACTATTTTAAAAAGCTTAAATACTATGTGATTTTTAAAATATTAATGATATAAATCACATATGTATATAACACATCAAAAATCAAACCAAGTAGTTAAATATTTTACTCACAGATACGTCACTGTTTGAGAATTTCACGCAGCTTACCTGAAAGTGCAAATAAAAACAAAGCATTAATTAAATTCCGTTGAAAATTTTGCAATGGGAAATTTCAATCTAAAATTTTTCCTCATTTACAAAAATATCTTATGCATAAAAAAATCTATTCCCCTATGGTATTTTTTATTTGGAATGTTCTACGCAAAATACATTATCGTATAATTAAACGGAAGTAACGATTATCTCATTACCTAATTCGCATTCTAGCGAGAAACACCGCTAATACGTCACGTGTGATTCGGTGAAATTCGCACCTGATGGTAAAATCCAACCATTAACTGGTTAACTTCAACCGACAAGTTTAATCAAATTAAACTTTTAAACAGAACGTCGTGCGTTAAATGTTTTAATTTATTGTTATTAAAACGAATGTTTTATAACATAAACTATTAAATATAATACTTTGATAAATCATAGTGATGAGACTAAAATGTAATACTGATATATTTTTTATATAATGAGGAAGCAATTAATTTACAATTAAGAAGCTAGTAGTTAAAAATAAAGCAAATATTATTTTTATGATTTTAATTATTTATTAGTAAGTACATCTAAAAAAAGTATTGCTTTTAAAATTAATCATTATTATTTTTACTAGTTTAAATCAAAGTTTTTAGTGAATTAACTAATATTTGTATAATCAGATCTACAATTCAATATTAGTACATCTTATACGAATGCCTTTTTTTCTTAAATTATTTAAAATACTCTCTGTTGATAATATATTTGAATTAGTACAATATGATTGATTTATGTTACCGCATAAATAAATAAAATTTTATTCGTTTACATATTTGCTCAAAACAACATTATTTAGAAGAATAGCCATGCGTTTCTAAACTTAGGTAATACAAGAAAGTGTCTTTGACCTAAAATTTGTAAATGTACGTCGACTGTTTATTTTTAAAGCCTCATATTTCAAAATAAAGGACGAGTTAGGACATTAGTTATATAATATACAGAAATCAAGAAACGAAAAATTTTAAATAGGACTATCTGTAAAAATATTTTCGCAAAGTTTCCTTTTTAAAAAGACTAGAAAATTAGTTTGATATTATGTATATGTATTTGTATATATCAAAGAAGAATTTTTATCAACTACCAAAACTCATCAACTCCATAATAATTGGTACAAACACCTGACCTGCCGGTCATGATCGATTCAATCCATCAGCCAGCATCCCTTTGTCCTGTGGACGAATCCAATTTTTCCATCAATATACTCGACATCGAACCATCGCTCTATATATTTTTATCAACCACAATTCTACGTATATCGTTCTCTAGTTCTATTTTTATAGACATGCTATTGTGATATATAAATAGTAACAGTTTAGAAACATTATGTTACTCTGTTTTAGAAACATTATGTTAACTTAATATTTTTATCCCTACCTCTCGAAATTTTCGATAGTATCAAGATAAGATAAAAGTGAGTATGAATTATGTGATTTTCAATCAGTTACATATATACTTGAGTATGATTAGATAATTATTTTAATCAGTTATATAATTTAGATTGATTAGATAAACGTTTAACCTATTCCTACATTTATATAGTGTATCTACTTGTTTTAAAAATAAATCGCTAAACATATGTGAAAAGTTCTGACTATATAGTGGATGCCATAAAACATCCCATGAGGTCTGGCATTGTCGTGATGAAACATAATGCCCTTTTCATTGACAAACTTTAGCATTTGTTTATATCAGTTTCATTGCTTATTATTAATAATTAGATTTTGAGACGTATCTGGAGGTTACATATGTACTATATATTCATCTTATATGTTGCAATGATTCATTTAAAAAAATCACTCAAAAATGTAATTTTTACAGAAAAGTGAGTGCCAATTTTTTTTTTTAATTCAAGCAAAAATATGTGAAAAATAAATTTAAAAATACAAATTATCACTTTTAAAAGATCATAGCGGCTCTTTCACACTATTTTCCTCGTGGCGTTTTCTCGCCGCTTTATAATACTTGGAATCCGATGCTAAAACCGGATTGTGGAATTACCCACAAGGATGTAACATCCTGGGACGTTAAAGGTTTTAAAAAAAAAAAATTGAATATAGATTTTATATGAAAATATCAATTTAAAACGATTCTGTTTGACGAATTGTTATGTAATAGCAGTTTTTAAGCACTGTGCATATAGACATTTTATGATATGTCAGACTGTGCAAATATTTGAAGTTTGTTTGCTTGTAACGATATTCTATGGAAATAAGCCAAAACTGTGATTCATTCCATTGTTTGACGCATTTAAACCGCAATTAGATAATGGTGATGTAATTGGGACACTTGCGAGTGTCCACAATATGGATGATACAAAGTCCTGTGATGTATACAATAACAAAGAATGATACAGATAGTAAATTATGCAATATTAAATAACACAAATGCAGTTAAATGAAAAAATCACTTTTATGTATGTACATCATATCTATTGTAATAATAAATATTTTCTGAACATTTATTGCTAGATTGTAGATATTTTTAAGCACCCATCATCAAGCTTAAAATGCGCTTTATTAAATAAAATAAAACATTTTTAATTATATTGTATAACTTTGCGCTCTCTTCCCCAGATTAAAAGTTAAAATATTTAAATTACAAATATCGAACTTTTACTTAAACTTGAAGGCACGCCATCTGCTCGATAAAAATACATTATGCATACAAAAATACTCACATATGTATAATATATTATATCAATAGATCCTTAATAAAATATAAATATAAACATATAAGACTTTTCTTATTTTTCTAAACATCATTATATCATATGCCTGTATTAAAAATATCGATACAATTTAAATTCTGATTAAAACCATTGGGATAATGTTTTTACGCTTTCTTACAAGTAGATCTTATAAAATATATCATTATAAAATCGTTGAAAATACACATTGTATTTATATTTTTATATAGCAGAATGCATGAGTAATAAAATAAACAATAATGCACTAAGATAACAGTAATCTAATGATATGATAAGACAATACGAACGTGACTAGAAAATTAAATTGAAAAAAAATGAAATAAACCGTACCCGATTAGAAAACCGCAAAATACGCACAAACGCGCAAAATTGCTTTATTGAATTTTCTCATAAAGTGGTACGTGTACATATGTGCGTGGGAATTTTCTAAGCGACCGATTTAGTACCGAGTTAAAATCGTTCTTTGACTTTGGAATTGTTATGGCTAAAAGCTCTCCGCCGATTGCGAGTTCCATGCCAAAGCTCCGAAAAGCTCTAAAGATGCCTGACCAGGATTTTAGACAACGGAAAAAAGGTGGGAAACCATAAAAGGAAAGCTCCAACGGGGGAGCTTTAAGACGAAATTTGCATACAGACGGAACATGCAAATGAGCTTTCGAAAAAGCTCCGATTGCGGCTTGTGTGAGCGCTTTCATTTAATGTATGTGTATGCTTGTTTCTTGACAACTTTGATACAGAATATCTTGAGAAGATATTAAAATCATATAATTTGGTAAATATATCTCATATGAGATTTATGAGAAAACTTTTTTAAACATCTTGATATTTTTAGAACAACCAGAAACACATAATAAAAAGAACTGCTTAAAAATTATAATATTGCTATTAAACACATAAAAATGTATACAATAATGTGCACTTCATTCCAAAACCTTTACAAGCAAATCTAAATTATAATAAGAACAGCAATCTTTTTTTATACTTAAAATTATAAAATTGCACTTTTAAGATTTTTAAGAAATTATTCATGCTACATAAATAAAAAGTTTGATAAGCAAAAATAAATATAACATAAAAACTGATTAAAATTTGTTTTTATATATTATCAAATTTATTTTAAAATTATTTTGTACACACTTTACTTTCATATATTTTATTGCGTTTTCATAAAACGTATCAAATATTAATATAATACAACAGTTAAATTAACTATCGTTATAAGTGTATTAGTTTATTTGTGTTCCTATTTAAAATATAGTTCACATTTTCAGATTTTATGAAAGTTGTTAAAAGTAATTTTAGATGAACAATTTTAGAAACCCTTTAAAGTAATATTATAAGCTTAAAAGCTCACATATATAAAATATATTCTATTAAAATAGAAAAAAAAGTTTTTACTGTAATATATTACTACATTTCAGTTTTTATATTTTTTTAAATAAGTATATGCTATAAAAATCTATAACTAGGATTTTTATGGCTTTTATTAGTATACAAAACGATTAGTTTTACTATTTTGGATAATTCAAATATTTATTAAGGGCTCAATTTTATTTTCTAAAGCTTTTATTTGAGACGTTAATAAACTACTTCACACAAGGATTTAATTGTTCTATTGTAATAAAAAGTTTCTGTTTATTGGATAAATATATTTAAATAAAACATATGTTCTTAAACATTTATTTATTTTTAGTAACTCTGTTAAGTTTAAGTTTAGCTTTTGCTCTGGTAAATTTTGCCCTTTCAAATTAATAAAATTATTATGTATATATATGTAGCATAGAAGAAATTGTGAATTCAATACCAAGGATTAGTAATTTAGTACAATATAATAATAAAGCAATAATTGTAAAATTTAGTAAATTTAAATCAGTATCATTAGATGAAATTCATAACATATTATGTAAATTTAAAAAAGGAACTAGTACTGATGAACTAGATATAAGTATAATTAAAGAAACATGGGAAATAATAGGAACTAAATTAAATTATTTAATAAATAAAGCACTCTCCTTAGGAGAAATGCCTGAAAATTTAAAGATTGCTACTATTGTACCTATACCTAAAATAAAAAATAGTAAAAAAGTTGAAGAAATGAGACCAATCAACATGCTACCGTGTATAGAAAAAATAATAGAAGAAGTAGTAATCAAACAATTAAAGGAATTTATTACTTCTCAAAACATAATATGTGAACAACAATCGGGATTCAGAGAAAAGCATTCGACTGAAACTGCATTACAAGTAGTGATAAATGATTGGCTGTTGGCTAAGGATACAAACAAAATCATTGGAGCAGTTTTCTTGGATTTCAAGAGAGCCTTCGAAACAATAGACAGAAAAATAATGTTAAAGAAATTGGGGAGTATAGGTATAAGTGATATAGTTTTAAGATGGTTTAATAATTACTTATATAAAAGAAAACAAAAAGTTAAAATAAATAATGTATATTCTGAAGAGAAATTAGTGTCTTATGGAGTACCACAAGGGTCTAAATTGGGACCATTGTTATTTGTTTTGTATATTAATGATATAGTTAATAACGTGAAAAAATGTAAAATTCATCTATTTGCGGATGACACATTAATGTATTGCATAGGTGATAACATTAAAGAAATTGTAAATAATTTAAATAATGAATTAAGTATATTAGAAATATGGTTAAAGAATAATGTACTTAAATTAAATGAGAATAAAACTAAATGTATGTTTATTAATTATAAAAATGTGTTAGATAATAGTACCAAAATAGTAATAAATAACTCTAGTATAGAAATAGTGGATAATATAAAATATTTAGGAGTAATTGTTGATACAAAATTAAATTTTAAAGAACATTGTAATTACATTTAAAAAAAAATTAGTAGAAAAATAGGTTTATTATCTAGATTAAGAAATATATTAAGTTTAAATACAAAGAAAATAATTTACAATAGTATAATATTGCCCCATTTTAATTATTGTGCAACACTATTAAATATGTTAAATAAATTAGATAAACAAATGTTGCAAAAATTACAAAATAGGGCAATGAGAGTAATCTTAAATAAAAATAGATTAACTAATTGTAAAAGTATGATTGATAGATTAGAATGGTTGAATGTTCAAGAAATATTGAGTATGAATGTTTTAGTATTTATATATAAGTTAGAAAATAATATGTTACCAAAATATTTTAATAAGTATTTAATAAGAAATAAAGATGTACATAAATATAATACTAGAAATAAAGAAAATTTAAAGATAATAAAGTATAAGAAAACGAGTACGGCTAGGGGAATTATGTACGGAGGTTTTGATTTATATAATAGTCTTCCAAGAGAAATCCGAAACAGCAAAAATATAACGGGTTTCATAAATGGAATAAAAAAACACCTTCGTACATATAGAAATAAATTATAATATTAAGACTTTATTATTGTATATTCTTATTTTTTCTTTCTGTTATGTATTTTTTATATATGTTTACTAAATTTGTTAGATGTAAAGATTAGCTATTAAGCTAAATAAATTAATAAAATAAAAAAAATAAAATAATAATAATAAAATTCTTAGTTCTACCTTTTTAGATAAAATTACAAATTTTTATAACTATATTGATGCATAATAAGAAAAGTATTACCAATGTCAAAAATTTTATACAGGTTTCAAAATATTTTGTTATATAAAACTTAAATAAATCACATTTTTATAGTCATTTAACATATATGTCTTGGGTCTTAAGGTTGGCAAGTAAATTTTAATTAAAATCACTTCAGGTAGTTCAAGATAGAGCTATAAACAAATTATTAAATTTGCCTCACACAAAAGACCTATATGAAATCTAAATTTGTTTATAACTATTCCTACAAAATATAAATTAATAATAATAAAAAATAGGTGTATATAATTTGGTGTTTTTTAGCAAATTATATCAATATTAGCGAATCGAAATATGTGTACCACATTCTGGTTTTCATATTAATTAATTTTTTTTTTAATATTTTCATTTAATTTAAAGATTATTCAACTTTACATAAATTTATTTTGATACTATGTCAAAAACTGGTGTACTAAAATTTCACAACCATCCCATAAATTTATAGTATTAATTAATTCATTTTTAATAGGATTTATTATAGTTTTACATATAATTTATTATAAAAATAGATTAAATGTTTTTAATCCATTTTTAAATTATATATAAAAATTGTATTAATTTTTGTATTGACAAAAACACTTTTATTTACAGAATTATAATACGTTCAGTTTAATAATAACTCTAGACTAAGATCATCAGATTATATAAATATAATATAAATAATATAATTAGCGATGCCTCATATCCTTTATTTTGACACTGCACAAAAATTAAATTTGAGGTCATTGTTTGGTCGAAAATTTTTTGTGTGGATGTTTATGAATCATCGTTTAAATAATGCCCTTTGGTCGTCTCATATCCTTCCTCGATCGTCATCCAGTCCACATCAATGACTCTTTATACAAAACAAGAATATAAGTATTGACTTTCAATACTGTATTTTAACATTAAGATAATGAAAAGATATCTTCAAATGCGATAAGATAATAAAAATACATTACTCATATATCAAAATATTTTTATTATTCGAATCCAGTGAATAAAAATAATTTTAAAGTGGAACAAAGACTAATAAACAACCCTAAACATTTAGATCAAAACACGCGTTAAATACATATGTTTAGTGAGCACACAGGGCCGCATTAGTCGTTCACACGGCCGTGGGCGATTATGTTACGCCCCTCATTACGCGTTATGTTAGCACATTCGAGCCAAACAATTTATGCAAACATACCAATTCCACGATACTCAAATAATGATAGTATCATGTAAGTGCGATAATGACACTGTTAGAATGCTCGACGGTGTCATTACAGCATTCAAAGGTCGTTTCAGGGTTAATGGAGCGAGACGCAAGAACGTCTGTGCTAGTAGTATACGTTTAAATCTGAGAATTTCGACTCAAATACCGAGAAATATGACATTTAATAACAATATTTTAGTATGTTAGGCTTTATAAATATTTCTTAGTAAATAGAACAATGTAGAAACTCATAATCGTACAAATAAAAGATAATATATCCACAGCGTAATAAGATACCACATACACTTTCGATCACTTATTCTTACAAAAGGAGTAAATTCTATTGATTTTTTGAGCAGCTTGTTTTTGTTGATGTTTTACATTTAAAACAGGCTCAAATTCCGTTTTAAATAAAATAAAGAAAAGCCATAAAAAATATTAGTGTTTATGAAAAACGATCGCAAAAAAAAACCTTGAACTATTTAATAGTTAATATAGTTTAATCATTGCTGTTTCATGAAAACTAAATACATTATAAGTCAATCCAAAAATAAGATACTTTTCGAATATTTATCATATAGTAAATATTATATATCTTATTATAAATATATGTAAACAGAGTGGTTACTCGAACGACTTTACATACAAGCTTTTTTAAACACATTTTAATAAATAAACAAAAACAGTAACATACAAAAGCCTAATACAAAATGTCTCATTCATTAATTTCTTTGTAAGTTAAAATCTACCATTAAATTGAATAAAACTTGACTTGTTAAAAATAACGAGTATTTCAGTATTAAGAGACAAACATACATAAATCGTTTTTAATTTGCTTAGTCTTTTTCTTTTATGGGATTTAAATGTTATATAAACGAATTTATTTTATCTAGTTACATAATCAATTACAGTATTGAATATATCATATATTTAAGTACATCAAAAAATTTTATATTATATCAAAATTGTTAAGAAACACTTTTGTGTTTCTTAACAATTTTGATATAATATAAAATTTTTCACAAACAACATCATAGTCATTTTTATAGTATATTACAAGAATTAAAGATATAAACAGCTGATTAGCCGAATTCTTTATCTAGTGAATTCCACATAAAAATTTAAGCGCCAGATGTTTTAGCATGAGTAATGTTTTTTTAACTGGAATTATTTGTATAATAGATTTAAATTGTTGTTCAATGAATCTAAGAAATATAAAACTTTATCTTATCTTGTAGTAAATAAACATATTTAACAATTACTCATTCATTTTAAATTAAGTTGATAATAGAAATATGCAAAATTATCTTATCAATGTAAAAATGTACTTTGAAATATATCGTCATTTAACCGATAGTAAAAATATTTAAAATTGTCTAATCAATGCCATAATATAACTATCATATAAAAGTATCAAAAATAAATATCAGCTACTTTTTGCTTTGATATTATCGATTTTTAGTAATATAAAATACAGCAACTTAAAAAACTCAAATACGACTATAATTATATTTTAATATCAAATAGCTTTAATTAAAATCGTGATTACATTTTTTACAATACATATTATAAGACACGCCCATTAATTTTTCGGCGCAACATGCATATAATATTATGCTTCTTAATCTAAATTAAATTTTATAAGATCAACAAAAAAACTAAAAGGCACTTACAGACTGGTTTATAAAGTTATTATTTATTAGTGCACCTTATCATGTTTTGGAATCTCAGTGCGCCTTTACAAAGTAAATAATTCATACCACTCTGTTTGTATCAAGCTTATAGAACTCTTCATTAGCCACTTGAGCTTTGAAAGCTTTCGTTGGATATATGAAATTTGCATATACGTTACACGTAAAGCGCATCCTTCCACTTCCGTGAATTTCTTGTATAAAACCCTTGTTCCGAATTTACGTCATTAGAATGAATATTCCAAGATAGCAGATCTAAGTTCAACGGTTCAACTACTTTTTTCCTGGATACAAAGTGTTATACTGATGCATGCGGAAATATCTGATATTGAATATAGAATGATTCATTGAATGAACAGTCATTGTGCGATTACTTTTTTAAGAATCATTACATATTTTAATGTTATTATATATGACAAAGTGACTGATCTGCGATAATTTATTGTCATCAGATTTATAAATAGCTTGTATAAATTATATTAAAAAAAATAAAAAGCGATTGTTAGATTTTTTAATTATTTAAATAAATGGATATATGGCTCCAAAACTATTTTTTTTTCTCAATTTGAATAAGAAAAATAAAGTAGACAATAATTATAAATATTATATAAATAATTATTTATATATAGAATACGTTAATAATTAAAATCAATTATTATATTCATCTTGTAATTAAATTTAATCAAAAAAATACTGAATATTTTTTCGACTGAACAGTATCTTGGGTTATTTTTAATGGAACTTTTTGGTATTTCATAAAATTATATTTTTACATTATACTTCAGAAAATAAACTTATTACTGAAATGTTGTAGTATTTAATTACAAAAATACTAAATAACGAAACAATATTGTTTATTTATCTATGTATATTTCAACGATTTTATTTATATATGATATAATAGCCTTCATAAATTTTACTTTATTATTGTTTAACATCACAAACATATGACACAAAAAAAATACCACCACATAATTAAACCACTAACTCTAAATATATATACTTTGAATTTATTGTATTTTAAAAACAATCTAGAAGACATTTGCTGTATTAAAATAAAAATTTCATTTAATAAAAAAAATATACTGAAGAACATTAAGTTAATCTTTAGATAGAAAAAACCGGTTATATTAAAAACTAACTTGACCTTATTATTAATGCATTATATAGTTATTTTTTTAAGCTATATAATATATTTTAAGACAACTTTAAAGCGATCATTTAGATATATTATATATATTTAATTATATCTGTAACCAATGATTTTTTTCTTCTTCCTAATTAATGCAAATACAAAGTCACGAAGAGTGAGATTTGTTTTATTATTTAGTCAACATCTCTCAAAATGGATTACTATGTATCTTGTCATGTCAGATAGGCAATCTTACGTCTTGTCATGACCATGCCATTTCACGATCGTTCCAGACACGAATCTTTAATCATTGCATTTATTTTTTCAATACTATTTTATCTAACGCGACAGCAGTCAATTCTAAATTTAAAACATTGTCATCTGCACTTGCATATATGTCTCAAATGATGTCAGAGTACTTAAGTGCTGCCATTAATAATACTATACAAAGAGATCGTTTGCATATTTAAAATATGCATGAAATATCAATCGATCTATTGTTTTATGAGCAATGCGTTGACAGAATTGTTCACATTTAGTGTTACTAATACTTAAATATTATTAATAAAATATGCAAGGAAAAACCCGAGTTCCTCAAACAAATTGTTTTATCAACATATCGCTTGTACAAACGAAAAAATAATCTTATATTCTATGTATTTAGTGCGATAACTAAAATTTTTTTTTAAGCCATTTAAATATAATTATCGTCAAAGTATACTGATAAATATTGTTTTTAAATTATATGTTAATTATTATATTGTAATTAAAATATGTATATCAAAATCAATTGAATTTAAAATCATTATTACTTCTTTAAAGTAATTATTAAAAAAAACTAATATTTATATCTTAGTTTGAGTCCAGCTACTTTAAATTACGCCACTCACTTGCACTTAAACTTTAATTCAGCATCTTTTCAATGAAAATATTTTTGTTAAATAAAATATACTGAATTTTATAGCTTATTAAAAGTAGTCATTCAGACCACTTTTAATGAGCTTTTTTAAATCTTGATTAAATACTATTTTTTATATCTGAATTTTAATATTGGTTGGGCTATTTTTAATTGCACCACCAATTAAATTAATTTGTGTATTCACACTATTCGCAACACATATAAAGTAAAAATATACCAAAATTATATTTTTATCGACTGAATGGTTTAATAATATTATTGATATATATTTTTGAAATAAAACATTTGGATGAACAATAAAAGTGGGCTACTTTTAATTGTACCACTAATTGAAATAAATACAAATAAAAACATTGATAGTGTAAATTTAGGTTTGAATTAGGCTACATTTAAATTTATTTATTTTTTTACGATAGAACATACTAAAATTATTAAAAAAATTATAGTTTGATTTTCAAACTCTTAAATATATATCAATAAATTGTAAAAATAGTGCAATTTAAGCATAAAACAAATATACAAAAATTGCTATATTTTTACGATAGAAAATACTGAAATTTTTAATAAATTTTTATAGTTTTATTTGCCTAATTTATATTTTTTTCATGAATACACCAATAAAGCAATTTTCATATAAAAAAAAATAAATATTGTAATTAAAACATAAAAAAAGGAAGATATTTAGTATTCGATTGAATGGTTATTGAAAAAATAATTAGTAAAAAATCAATCAGACGGGCCACGTAATAAATTATATATACACAATGCATATAAAATAAAATCTTCTATAGTGAATATTATAATTTACATTAAGTTTCTTTTATACAAAAGTATATTTTAATGTTAGTATAACTATTGTATTTTTAATAATTTTATTTAATATTAACAGTAACAATTCAATACAATATCAATGGAAAATTACAAAAATATTTAAATTAAATTTTAAAAAAATCTGTTTGAGTTGGATGACTTTCAATTGTGCCACCCCTTAAAATAATAATACATACAAAATTAATATATATTTTTACAATATGATTTTGTTTCAAAAATTGAATACAAATAAAATTTATATCTTAGAAAATAAAATAATTTCAGCTAACTATTTTAATGAACATAAAAAATATCATAATAAGAAAAACAACATCAAAGTTGCTAATTAATAGAAACAGTAATGTAAATACATTATATAAAATTAAGGCATTAAATTTTATGAATTAGTATTAATAATGAACGCAATGTGTACTACTTAAAGGCTGTTAAAAATTAAAAATAATTTTAAATAAATTAAAAATATTTTTAAATAAGGTTTTTTTTTTATACACCAAAAATAATTTTATCGAAACACCATCAAATGTTGGTATGCAATTATATCCTTAAAAAATGTAAATCGGGCTATTTTTAAATGCACAACATGTCCTAAATCTAATAATTATTTTTCCTCTTAAAATTTGCAGGTAAATAAATTTTTAATTCTTAAAATCCCATGTACGTGCTATACGTACAATATACAATGCAAATACATCATTCGATTTTACTACGCAAGTAGTAAAGTGACTCATTCAAGATAAAACCCGTATAAATATACTGTGTTTTCCACTGTTCATTCATCAAAGTATTCGAGTCGGTCGAACGATACAGACGTGCTCGCAACGAGAGTTATAATATTATAAGTGCAAGTGATACTAAATCAATAAATATTATTCTAAAAAGTAAGTAATTTCTATGATAAGAGTTAGTTAACATACATTATTGTGTAAACAATATGAAAATTGGTGTCAATGTCAATGTAAAACAGTGATATGGACAAGTGTTATGTTTTTTTGCTTTTCATTGTGGAAGCAGAAAAAAAATACAATCTGATGTTCAACAGTGACATTGTGACAGGATTTCAATTGTTTAACGTCCGTTTGAACGATTTGTGTCTGTGATTCGACTGTGACGTATTGTAATAATATGTTATTTATTGTTATTGCATCGTAATGACAAATTATATTTTATTTTCTTAATTTGTCGTAAATCTAAACTAGTATGTGAAATCATAAATATTGCATTATTTGCTCCCTTAAACAACATACTCAAAATCATTTTGCTTATTGATTATAATATATGTACAATGTAACGTTGTATAAATTGAATTCACTTAAAACTGATTTTTTCGCTATAGATCATGATTATGATTTTTTACAGAAGAAAATTAATATTTTCATTAGTGGCACAAGGCAAGAATATTCAATGTTATTTTATATTTTTTCTTCAGAGTCATAATAACGATTGTCGTCATATTTATTTATTAATTATTTTTTTATATTTCTAAGTATATCTATGTATATGTTATATATACATATGTATATACGTTCTGAAGGGAGAATACGGTGGCTTTTAAAGCAAAATGGTCTTTGCTATAATTAAGGCTTTAGCGGCAAAGACCAGCCAGTCGATGTTCCGTCGTCTACCACCGGTTACAATTTAGCTATACCTCTAGCTATTTCAAGCCATACCTCCACTAATTCCAGCCTGATTAAATTATTATCGTGGCTCTTTTGTGCTACCCATTACAATGCACAATTCCTCTAATAGCACTTATGAAAGTCCAAGGCGAGAGATGAAAAAGTATATATTGTGTTTTTATTACTATTTCGACTGCAAAAAATTCTATTATAATATAGAGGCCAATGTGTTTTGTTGAAATAATGTGCCAGTTGAAACCACACGTTTACCGCAAAACTGAGTTATCTCCTTTATAAGATATGGATCGACAAATATTTATTTAATTTAGGAATTTCATAATATGTTATTGCTTGTAGCACAGCAATGTTTTAACAGCGTGAACCACAAGTGATTACATATTTGATAATTAATTGCTATAAATATTGCTAATTATATTATTTAAATATGTTTATTGGTTATGTGATATATTAAAGGAATAGATTACTAGATTTTTTTAGGCAGAATTTATTTTGCAAAAAATGTTATTCTCAAAGTAAAATATCAACATTTAAATTGCTTTATCACTATTATTTTTTATTGCATTTTGTGATTGATTATGATATTCTACGTTAGATTAAACATATGATTTTATAAAATTGATAAAAAATATGTATTTTTTATCGAATGGTTATAACATATTATAATAGTTTTTGACTTGGTTTTATAATTATGAAAAATACAAAAATAAAGTATTTTATATATTTTTTATTTGATTAAAAATTCTACGTATAATACGTATATTTATGCTTGATTTCACTGAGATTCATGGTTTGTTATATGCTTCAAATTATAAAAGTAAAATTACACGCAGATTTATGTTATCAATAATTTTATGTACTAACTAATGACGTGAATAATATTGTATTTATTCAACACATTCTACAAACGCGTTAGAAAAATTTGGGTTATTCCAAAACATTGTATAGTATATAATATATAACAGTTACCGCAAACAATTCTAAACGTGATAATTGACTTTGTTTACCAACAAGAAAATATTTGTTTTCTTAGCCAATCAATCAATTTACATGATCCAAAACCTTACTTATGCCAATACAATATTTTTATTATTAAGCCTTTTTCATATATTTATCAAAGCAACCTATTTTGTGAATATGTTTGAGCATGATTGCATCTAAAAAACTAATAATAGCATATTTGTGTGAGCTTGATTACTAATATATAACTTTTTTTTCTTTTCCAGAATGTCTACTTCATACAAGATGATTATATTCCTGATGGTGCTAGTTCTTAATCTAGCGTTCGCTTTTAACAGCGATCGATTGGAACACAAAGAAGAACATGAACACGAACACAACCGACACCATGTCAAACGACATGCTCAAGACGCGAACGAAATAAGAATAAAACGAAGACACTTAAGACCCAGACAAGTGTCTGAAGAAGTGGTAGATGAAGATATATTGAAAATCTTTGGATTGCCCGAAAGTCAGAAGCAAAAGCGTCAAGTTCCTTTTTATTCAGCGCCTTATCCTCAATACAGCCAAAGCACGGTAGTTCCAAATGGAAATCAAATAAATAACTTCTACCCCCAGTTCTTGCCTTTTTCGACTGGAGGTGTGCCTTTTCCCATATTCGTACCCATTCTTATCTGCTTAAATCCGCAGAATCAAGGGCCAAACATCACTGACAGATTCAGCTTCCCAGACGACCCAGAGGTCATTGCGAATAATGCTGCAAACGCCGCAAATCAAAACAACAACAATAATAACAACAACAATAACGTGCCGATTAGAAGACCAGTTTATAATCCGATTATAATTGACACTCCAACTGGCATATCTTTGGAACCGGTGAGACCTTCGAGACCAAACTCAAGACCGCCACCACCGTTGGTTCATTCGTCCAACACACAAGGGTCAAGTTCTTCTAATGTACCATCGAATCAATTGAGACCTTTGAACAGACCATCAACGCCTGCTCAGAATCGACCATCACCACCTGTTCAAAGCCAACAATATCCTCAATCGATCAACAATATAGACTCCAGTCTTCAAGGACAAGCTTCTCAAAGACCCGACGTAACGCCTTGCTTATACGCCACTATAATGTGCTGCACTCAAAACTTCGACACAAACAGACTGGCAACTTGCTTCAGAGAAAATAGATGCCCTGGACCATTCTGGGATGTGCATCCTTGCGACACAGATTTTGGTAGAATCGCAACTAGAACTGCTACCAGAAACAGCTTCGTCTAATTTTATATATAATTAAAATCATACACAGAATGTGATATTCATCAAATCGAATAATTTTGGCATCAAATATTATTATATACAGTTTTTTTGCATATTAAACTTGCCATAAAAAAATTCATTGCATTTATGTAATACGACTTTAGAATATTATTTACTCCACTTTTTATATAAAATAAAAAGTGTCAGAGTTACTATTATTTTATTTGCATAGTTTAAGTTAGCTTTTATGAAATTTACGATATTATAGTGTTTAGTGGTATACCCAAAGTTATTTATTTTGTATGTGTTCAGAGCGTTATCCACGCATTGTGGCATATTTCGAAATATATGGCAACTTACTGCTTATGAGTTACTTTTATATGATATTTATTTTGTATTTGTAATAATATTGATTAATAAATTAATAAGAAAGACAGGTTTATATTCATTTGTAACAAAACAGTCAGCCAAGTTTAGAGGAAAGACAAAAAATCTATGGATTGATCTGAAGTTTTAATATACCGATCTTTTAACAGACAAAATTGTACCTACGTAAATTTAGTATTTATCAAGTCTGTAAAATCAATTTTAAGAATTTGTTAATGTTTTCCAAATGTGGGATATTTGTAGCACACGGATTTTTACTGAAAAATTATATGAAATATTTACATATTAAGTGAAAATCTTAAAATGCTATGAATACAAATTAAGAAAAAATAAATTAATACAAATTAAGATATAAAAATACATTTTTATGATTTATTAATAAGATTACTATAATATTAAATTACTAAAATATTTTAATATTGAGATACAATTATAATATTATTATACAATTATTATAATATTATAATATGAAAATCCGCATGCTATAAAAACAATTATTATTATCAGATATCAAATTACTGACTATCACATATCATAATGCATTTTTCATCAATGCATTAAGTTTTTATAAAGTATTTTAAAGTTTAAATATTAAAAAAATAATGTAAAATATATTTTCTTCTTTACAAAATTTAAATTTATATTATAAAAATGTATTTTTTTTTCTTAATTTGTATTTTATATTTATTTAATTCATAAAAAGTTTATATTATAAAAATGTATTTTTTTTTCTTAATTTGAATTTTATATTTATTTAATTCATAAAAAGTATTAAATTTTCTACTTAAAAAATCATGATTGATATCTTGTGATTAAAACTCTGGTAAAAATAATTTAATAATGCAATATCATCATTAATTATTAAAATTTAATTAAATATATATTTTCAGTAAAACAACATATTATATGAATATGTTTTTTTATTTCTAAATCATTTACCTATTATTATTATTTACATATTTTTTTGTAAGGAATTAGGGCTTAATTTGATATTACTATCTATGTACTATTACTTGATGTTCAAAAAATAAATCGCACATATGTTCAGAAATAAAATATTTCGCCCTGACCAAATTTTTTATAATCCATAAAAATGGATCATATTCTTTCTTCAATTATGACGTAAAGAATCAAAAGCCGAATTATCATATTTTGGCAACCAAAGAGTTCAAAACACAAAAAAATTATATTAATATATTGACGCTGTTTTTTGTCATTTACCAGCACGAGATATAGTCGGTGTTTAAAACCCACACCACCTGGGTTCAAATCCCACATGAACTCTTTGTTTTTTATAATTTTATCGTGTCTATAAGATCGGAATTAGTGCTATAAAAACAATCTTGTTGTAACTATCTATTGCCAGTGGCGTAGCTAGTGTATTTGACGCCCAGGGCGATCCTTAAAATTGCCGCCCCCCCCCTCCATACATTTTTTTCAGGATCATAAAATCAGCATTTCTTAAAATAATAAATTGGTTATTATTAAGATATTGTTATTCGTGGATTTATATATGATTTAGTGCATTCAGGTTTAAGAAACATGCCGCCCCCAAGCAAGTGCCGCCCGGGGCGGCCCGCCCTCTCCGCCCCACCATAGCTACGCCACTGTCTATTGCTAGCATATTTTTCAATCGAACCTCTCTTTATTTTTAAGTCGTCCCCAAAAAAATTTCCCCAAAAGATGTTCCATACTTAAATCAGTGCCTCCAATTGATAGTATTATACCAATCATGAATATAAAATTTAGCTGCATATAAATAAATCTCATGGCACTTTAAGAAATCTGCCATACAGTGTTTAATCAAACCCTAAGCCCTCATTGATTTTGCTGAACTCGAAAGTTCATCATGATTCTGTTTATATAAAAATTAAACTATTACAGGTTAAATAAAATGTTTCACTATATTATAGAAAGTTTGTATAGTATTTAATTTTATTTTCAGAAACCATGTATTACATCATATACTACTCTTTCAAAATCAAGCTCACGATCATAACATCATACAAAAACTTACACCAAACCATTTTCTTCTTGTTTCAGAATGCATCCCTCGCTAAGAATCATCTTCATCTTTATTTTCACCATTCATCTTGCCTTGATGGTCAACTGTACGAGCCCAATACCGTACAATCAACAGCAAATAATTCCAACAGACTATAGTCTAAACCAAAACACCATTCCTTATCAAAACACTATTCCTGTTTCAAACACCATGCCGTATCAATCCAATTTTCCAATCGTAGGATCCAGCACTCCTTTCATCGGATCTAACACTCCGTTCATGGGAACCTCTTTTCCTTCAACATCATACTTGCCAGGTTCAACATCATACATGTCACCTGAAACGTCATATATGCCAACTTCTACATCATACATGCCACCTACGACGTCATACATGCCATCTACTACGTCATACATGCCACCTACGACATCATACATGCCATCTACGACATCATACATGCCACCTACTACGTCATATATGCCATCTACGACGTCATATATGCCACCTACAACATCATTCATGCCACCTACGTCGTCATACATGCCACCTTCAACTTCATTCATGCCTTCTTCTTACATGCCAACTACATCATACGCGCCATCTTCATCATCTTCATATTTACCACTCAGTACAGAAATGCAACCCAGTTTTAACATTCAACCCGCTACGAGCATAATGCCCGATCAATCTAACTACTTTCAACAAATGATAGATTGCTACAGGCAACCAGGATTTTCTGGAGCTTCATCGTATCCATTCTATAATTATCAACAGCCTCTCTTAAGATCAAGATTTATTGGTGGCGATAATCCGACTGCTGGCTACAATATGTTTAAACGTTCAATGCCAATTATGCCGACTGCTGCTGTAGGAACTGGCAATTTCTATCCAAATTACTACCAAATACAAGGCCCAGAAACCATCAAGACCCAAGGACGAATGGACATTAAGACTCTTGGGCAGCCACCCATCGTGAAACACGAGGTTTCGACTTGCATGAACGCTATTGTCACATGCTGTCCAAAGTATCTAACCGGAGGCAAAGATCGCGATATTTGCTTGGGGCAAAATGGTTGCAGGGGTCCTTGGGGAGTACACCCATGTGCCAGTGATTTGGCCAAACAAGTCACGGGATACATTAAGCAACAGACTCCAGTTACCCAGAAATAAGTAAAGGATTACTTATAACTAGCATTGTAAGTAAGAGGTTAAAAGCCGAATTCTTTTATAACCTCAAATAATACTGTATTGTATATAATATAACCACCAAAATGGTATGATGTTAGTGATTATATACTAATAACCTAACATTATTAATGACAAGTACTACGCTTGTATTATGTAGCACTTGGCATGTTATTGTTACTTTAAAATACCCTACTTAACAAGAATACTATCAGCTTAGATTAAAATCGATCGAACGATTTTACGCCTGCGCCACTTCTTCCTTTAAAACGGAATAAATATAAAAGTCATGAAATTTACTTTAGACTTTAATAAAAGTACCTAAAAAACATACCATTCTAACCATTTCATTGACTTATTTCACAATAACTTCAGGGAGAAAAAGACCATTCCATTCTCAACGTTTGCAGCATAATACATAAATGTGTTTCTACTTAGTAGTAATATCACAATTTTAGGTGCAAAACAGTATGGTTACTAGTATTATTATTTACAGCTTATATTCAATAGATGTCACTATGTACGATTTTATTTTAATTAATTATCTGTACCATTAAGAAAATATGGGAATACTTAATCTGTGATTTTCAATCAGAATTAAAATTTCTAATTTCAATGTCCCAGAAACATAAAAAATTGAAAAACACTAGTGTTCATATAAGATTCTAATTAATCTCTTTCTAGTCTATCGTGCTAGTTAAACATATGTAAAAATATACGTTTATATCACTTTTATAAAAGGCTAACTTGTTTTTTTGAAAAAATTTTGAAGCTCCCATATTTTTTATTATCCTAATAATCTCTTTTCCCGACGTTTAGCACCTTTTTCAACACAGATTTTTTGGATGATATAAAAGTGCTATTTATAAAGACGCGGAATGTATGTAACTCCATGTGAATATTGATACTTTTTCATCCCCGGTTTTTGAAACACTGTATTAAAACCACGAATCGTATTAGCATGGTGCCTATGACATATCAAGGCATTCCGTTTCATCAAGAAAGAAAGAGTACGCTACAACAAAAGCAATGAACCACTCATTTCATTCAATACCTGAAGAAGCCCTCCACATCGCAAATGAAATCTTGGGCAAACATACATAAATATATTTTTTACAGATTTTTTTCAATGCACCAAAAAAGAATTTGATGTCACTGTCAAAAATTAAAAAAAAAAATTTGTTAGGTACGTTGTTTGCAAAATCCAAATATGGTTATTTAGGAAAAAGTCAAAATCAAAATTACACTCTAAAAAGATATTTTTTTTAATTTTTCAATGAGTTAAAAATTTTGTGAGTTTACAACGTTTTATCCAGAATCTTTTTATGCATTTTCAAGTTAATATTTTGCCAATCCGTGTATCTAAATAAATTATACAAACAGCATTTTTGGTCTTTATAAGAGAATAAATCGCTTTTTGCATTTAAAGTTTATAAATTTACCGTATAAATAAGAGTTCTCTCTTCATTCATACATACTTTAAATTTCTAAGCAATTTAATATAATAAAATATATTTAATTTAATAATAAAATGTTTTAATATTATTTTAATAGCCACCCAAGAAATCGATTAATAAAAAATAGATAAAAGCTACATATATATTCGGATTGTATTTCTTAGATATTAAATAATCTGTATTTTTATTACTTCTTTTTTTGGATCGGTATTTTAGAATATGGAAAATATCAAAATAGTGAAAACAATTTTAATTTCCAAGTAAACTAAATCAATGCTTATTTATAAGCTAATTACAAAAAACAAACTGGGGAAATTTAAAGGTTTCCGAACATTTAAAAAAAAACTGTTCCTTGAAAAAATTATATCCTTAAATTTGTGGGTTTTTTTTCAAATATTAATAATATAATCTGAATTTTAAAATGAACATACAAATTTAAGGATATCTTCAGATTTGTATTTATTAATCAAACGTTTGAGTTTAGAAAAAGGTTGGAAACGTAAGTTGGATCATCTTTTAATAACATAATAACTAAGGGTTGAACTGTAATTTCTTTTTCTAAGATCGCTTAGATTTATAATGAATTAACGCTCAATAATAATGCGTTACGTATTTTATTTCTCAACATACATAACATACATGTATTTAACTCAAATTTCACAATTTATGGCACAAGATTGTTGATTAATATCCATATATTTACATCGGAACATTGTATATTTTAATCTCGTTAATTAACTAATTTTTGGTATTAAAATATAATAAGGCAAGGTATTCAATTTTAGAACTTCAGATGGCACAAAAACCCATATTTGTTTGTTTTTGTTTCAGAATGCATCCTTTGATCAAATTCGTCTTCATCTTCATTTTCGTCATCCAGTTTGCACGGGCGGCCCAAATACGATATGAAAAACAAGAACAGGAACAACAAACTACGAACGAACAAGCGTCTGATGTGACTGAAGATATTCTTAACCTTTTCAAAAAACCAGAGCAAACAGATCAAATAGCTGATGAATATTATTTCGAAAATTCTATGCAATATCCCTCCCAAAATTATATGCAATACCCCTACCCTTCATTTCCACAATATTCTTACCCAACATTCCCACAATTTTCATACACGCCTTACAACACAATGATGCAACAGCCTAACTACATCCAACCAGAGCAATTGGTATCATATATTCAGACTCTCCTACCATACCTCAATCAGTTATGTAAATCGCTTAAATCGAATAATGATGATGCAGCAATAGAATCAAGATTTGGTTCTACCACAGGTATCACTTTAGATATCGTTCGACCTACCAGACCAAATTTTAGACCACCTCCTTCAATCAATCATGCTTTGGAAAGTCAACCTCCTCTTGTCTATCCAATGAGACCTCAACCAACACCGCGCCCACAAAGTCTAGCTATTTCAGATTGCATGTACGCTATAGTTGAGTGCTGTCCCAAGTATCCGAATGGAGGTAGAGATCGCGAGGTTTGCTTAGCTCTGAAAAACTGTAGAGGACCCTTCTGGGGTACTCATCCTTGTACTACAGATTTGGCTAATGCAGTCATAGAATTTGTTAAGAATCAGGCGCCTGTCTAAATAAAAAAATATACCAAAGAGTGGATACACAATGGTTTATAAGTCATTGGTCTAGTCTAGAGCCTTGTGGATCCATACAAAAATTATAACTAACATAGTATGTAAGATGTTGCAAACTAGATCATTCTAAACATTCGTACTAGCTGTAGCGAAACGGCTAAGACCAAATATGTGTTGAATATGTTTTGTAACGATTTTTAATAATAAAATGTTCGCATATATACTGTGTTTTATTTGTATATAATAGAGAAAAATAATGAATAAATAATTTTTAGAAATTTATTCATATATTTTGCAATAACCACACAATGAAGTTACATCCATTACCAGCAACTTTAAATAAAATATAAGTAATCAAAAATATAAATGAGATGTTGTTATATATTAAAATTATTTTAATGTTTAATTAATATTGTTTCAGAATGTATTCATCGATTAAAGTAATCTTGCTTCTGATATTCGTCATTCAACTTACATCGGCGGACAAACCAAGATTGCCAAGATCTACAGATCAAAACACAAAGAAACGGGGAGAGCCAGGTGCTAATACTTCAGGAAAACCACTATTAGATAATAAAAATTCTGTTAAACCTGGTCAAGCATTAAATGAAAAAATGCTATTCTATCCTCAAACCAACCTTCAATATCCCTTTCCGATTAATGCGCAATATCCCGTTTCGTACAATATGCCATATCCTTATTATTTAAATCCACAATATCCATCTCAATACAATTTGGCATATCCATATCCTAATATGCCATATCCGTACTTGAATTATCCTTCTAATACATATTTAAATCCAGCTCCATTTAATACTATGCGTAATGGATATCCAATAAATTACCCAAATTTTAACTATTAATGTACCAGTCTGAAGAAACCAAAGAGTTTCTGTCGTACAAATAATCCTAATCGAGCTAGTGTTTTACGTGTAAGACAACTTATCTTACGTTAAAGACAACTAGCTCTTTTAATTGACCATGGCGTGAAAATATTTTTTGGTATTCTCGAGATAAAATTCTCAATATTTAAATCACTAACGTACAATATAAAATGTGAAGAACTTGCCAAAACTAATATGCATTTGTAAAGAGAAGCTATATTTTTTCTTTTAATTTTGCTGGCTTATTTTTCTTTTTAATACTTACAATATTATGTTAATGTAATTTTTTTTAAATAATGAATAATAATAAAATTATATCTAAAATAATGCTTTTTATTTTTACATTGTCATACTATTAAGGTATTTTGTAGGTACTTTAATCTACATAAGATTCTGTTTTTAAATATGAAAGATATTTAAAAAGCCAATCATGAAAAGACTTTCCGAATACCATTTGTGTACATAGATACATGTTAATAAATACTAATACTGAATGTCTGGAAAAGAGCGGAATATTTAAATTTAAAATAAAACACAATTTTAATTGAGAAAATAGCAAATTTTTGATTTAATTATAAAGTAGATAAATGGGAATTATGTATGGAACAACACATCTGGTAAATGCCCTCCTCGGGTTTGCTGGCACATTTGCGTTCTTTTGACGAAATTGTTAATTACGTTTTGGCATAATTTTGACTAGATTTCAATGATACAGTTTTTGATTGGATGTTCATATAAACTTTTGACTCCAAAAAACCCAAAGGCGTTAAATCGCACGATCTAGACGGTCAATTCTGGACGCCCTAACGGGAGATCCATACCATACATTTGAGACGCAAAAAACTGGAAGAAGGGACAGTTCTCCTCGAGGGGCCTGACTTTGAAAAAAATCATTGCAAGAATATGCGTATAAAAAACAGTAAAAACCGACCTCAAATAATGAATCCGAACTAAACTACAGTTGTTTGAGATGTATGTACTGGTGTATTTCAGGTATAAGTTCCTTCAACTCTTTTTATACATACAAAAAATAAAAGGAGCGGAACATTTCCCTCAAAGGCACCCACTTTCAAGGTAGTACTTTCACAATAAACATTATTACTTAAAGGGACAGATTGTAGCTTTTTGACGCGGCTCCGTTTGTATTAAAATTTGCTTACAAATTATTATTTACTTACATGAGTGAAAATATTTTTAAAAAAAATGTAAATTAGTAGCAGTTAATTTAGGTATTCAATCTGAAAATTCAGATCTAATACCTAAGGAATAAGCAAAAAATAACGAGTAATCAACAAAAGCACAAGCTAATTTATATATATTTAATGTTTTTATTGATTGTATTATCAGTAATTTGACAACTGGATTTGATCCAGTAGAATAAATAAATATTACATTCAGTTTCAGTGGTTATTCTTAAAAAAAAAATTTAAAAAAGCAGTCTCGAATCTATCGCGAAAATATTTTTTAAAATGTAATATTTCAATAAATTCATATTAAAATACATTTTCACCAGTAAATATATATTTTTAACAGTAATTATTTGGCAGGTGCTAAAACAATTACATGATTTCAACTTTCTATGTGTAGTAATATATATTTACATACTTATCATTATTTATTTACAATGTTACAGTGAATGTGTATTTTCTGGTAAAGTTATATTTTCACTAGTAAAGTCCAAACACATTTTCACCAATATATTTCTACTAGCGAAAATATAATTTAATTGATTAGTGCTAATATGCTGCTCTAAAATGTTTATGAATCTCAATGTAACAGTTGCGAAACGTCCATTTTGTGTTGAAACCCAAACCTAACATAATAAAAGTTCTAAAACTAATTATAGTTTTAGAACTTCTATTATGTCAAGTCCAAAATATAAACTAGGCCAACTCATCTCTTAGGGAAAAATAATCGGAAGAATAAGTTCAGACATACTTCGCTTCTCACATATTGCTCCATAGTTTATCTGCATTTCGATATTACACAATGTTTTAAGAATATGATACCTATTCTATTTGATATTTCTATGGACATCTAATATAAGAGGGCTGATCAAAGTATATTCAAACCAAATTTTGATCAATAGGAGGGCGCAAAAACAAACAGAATCGAATTAAGTACATCTAAACCGAATTTAGCCCAATAAGAGAAAGCAAAAAACAATTATCACTTCTCAGAAGTCAAAAATCCACGTCAAAAGCAATAAAATCGTCTCGGCGCCGTCGCAGTGGGAACGCTCATTACCGAGCATTCCCACTGCGATTTTATTGCTTTTAACGTGAATTTTTGCCTTCTGAGAAGTGCTAATTGTTTTTTTGCTTTCTCTTATTGGGCTAAATTCGGTTTAGATGTACTTAATTCGATTCTCACTCATAGAATAACCAATTATAAAAGAGTAGCGAGTTTTTTAAGTCAGTTCAAGATTAGTCCAGGATATTCAATAGTTCCTTTTATGTAAAGTAAATAAGTGCTTGCCATTAAGCCTCAACCAGATACATTCGCGGATTTGTGCCACATACAAACGTTTAACAGTCATAATAGGAATACAGAAAATAAGATGAGAAGTAACACATGTTATTGCTAATTGTACGAATCGCGGTTTATATAGAAACATAAATTTCCTAAGCACATTTTAAAAGAGAAACGATTCGAGTTGAATGATCTGCGCCCATGTTATTACTGCAATGACACCTGTCAGATTCCAGAAAAAGTAGGGTTACTAAATACTCAGTTTTAAATTCCCATAAGATTCACTTGCCATTTTCTCATGCACCCGCTCCTTTTATAATTTTTCTATATCGTTTCTTTTTTTGATGACTCATCCAAACAGTTGGAAATGAAATAAATGGCAATTTTATTTATATTAAAATTTCAAGAGCTATCCGAGCATGCGTTAAGAGCCGCAAGTTTTTGTATGTCACATTACAACTATGAAACAGTTAAAATAATAATAATAATAATATTTAACTATCAGTATGTAAGTTCTAGTATTAAAATTTCGTTGTACCATTTCCATTGTACAATTTCAAGTTTAACGCGACTTTTTTTTAATACGCAGTAAATTATTAATTTTGCAACTTTGCTCTCACAAAAGGTACACTGTAACAAATTTATAATTTTAAATTTAATTTTTTTTTATTACGACACTTAATTTTTACGCTGCAAATTCAGGGGGATTTTATAGCGGAAAACATGCAAATATCGCTATTTTCGCACAATGTAAACGTGTGAGATCGTTTCGAACTATAATGGACCATTATCACATCCTCTCGCTCTCGCCTCCAGTCGTTAATAAAATAAAAATTTAAAAGAAAATCAACAAATACCACCTACGTAATGTACTTTTTAGTAGTATCTATATGTATACAAATGTCAACATTAATTTCGTATCTTGACGCAGTCGTGCGGGCCCGGAACCGGAAACAATTATACGTAACATCTGTTGCAGGAGTGTTTTGACATGTTCGTTATTGGCTCGGTTCCAACATCCGGAAGTGAGAGTTCTTCCACTGGCACAGCTTCCGGAAAAGTTTGTATGAACGAACGTCTTCATTACCATATATACTTTTCAAAAAAGAAATATGTGAAATATTTTTGCGAAAAAGTGAGGTAGAAGGAGTAAATTGGATTTTAATTCAGAACATTCAGAGATTCAGAGATGACATTGAGATTTTAACCAAAAACAACCTTTTACATTGAAAATAAATATATCTAATATATCCTCGAATGGTTAAGCTTAGACAATTTTTGATATTTTCAATCCTCTCTTTGTTTTCACATTAAACTAAAAGGTTTTGTTTATTGTTTTCATTTTTTTATAAAAAGTATGGTTTAAACTATGACATAATAAATAGTATTCCCAGAGTTTTAATAAAAATATTAAAAAACGATTAGCGAAGCGAATTTAAAAAAGTTCGGGTACGGCAAGGTGTAAGAGAAGCAGGTCGTGCTGTCAAAGGAAGAGCTGACGCAACACAGAAGAGACAAATATCATCCTACCACACTGCAACCATCCTATGTAATCAGACCTTACATCCAAGACTACTTTATAACAAAAATAGCAGCCCTGAGACTTAAGCTACGTTCCTAACATTTCGGCGACCGTTTTATTGTACGTAGCTTATGATATATTTTAAAATCAAAAACACAATATGCAGTTGCAAATTTTAAATGACAACGAAAAAACTAACACAGGTTAAAAACTGTCGTTTTAAGGATTGACCCAAATGCATTGGCATCTTTTCTCAAGGTGGCGATTTTTTTTTATTTATGGCGCGTACCTTGTGACTTAATCGAGTTGTTGTCCCATTTTAATAATTTAACAATCAAAACGATTTATCACAAGTCGAACTTTATTGTAATTAATAATATATTGTACGTTATTAAATTCAACTATGAATAAAGAAGAGGTTCAATTGATGAGTCCGACAAGTTTAAAAAGATTTTTATTAGACAATTACAAATATTCTATTTACGCCCTGATAAATCAAGATTGGCTAAAAGGGACAAGGACCTCTCCTAATTATCAAGTTGTATATAAGCTCAAGCACAGCCATACTAAATTCACTAATTTTGTGATAAAATATAAAATAAATTAAAAAACATTTACACAACACGCGCGTTAGAAATCCTCCAAATAATACTCGCGACAATAGTAACCGTCGAGAAATGCAACGCGAACTTATTATCTCTACCAAAGTACGTGGTGGGGATTCAGTGTACCAGCATTCCGTCTATATCTATCGTATCTGTACTGCTCATCGACGCTCAGAGCACTAATTGGCTTCAAGGACTTTGTTTTCACAGTCCTTGAAACCAATTAGTGGTCTGTATTACTAATAAGTAATAATATATAAATATAAATATAAGATGTTCATTAGTAAATGAAAACCAACTAATTAAATTTGACATGTTTTTATATTAATCTGATATATATATATTTTTTACAAGCACTGCAATTGTAAAAATTACGTTTTGTTTAAGTCAATTAGGATTGTTAATCTGCTAGGATTTCTATGGAACTATACCTATTATTATGCAGCTGTACCCATTAGTGAAAGTAATTATGTTTGTAAATCCATGGTTCAACGAAAAAATATTAAGATTATTGTTCTTTTATTATTTTATTATTTTGCTGCTGTAATAAAATAAATTTTTTTACGAAAAAGCAACTAAAGTGTAGATCACTCTACAAAAACGCAATATTGTTGTGAGAAGTGCGAATTGCACAAGAGACCTTAAAACCATAATATTTCAATGGAAGAGTCCGAAAAGTGCATATCAAACGTTACAAAATCGTGCCGTTGCCGTTGTAGTGTGAACGGTCGGGTATTTTTCATATATAATAAGGATACCGGACGAAAATGTCGCTGTTTTTTATAGTCCTTTTTGATTATTAGTTGTACTTCGGCTGTTAAGTTGTAGCACGACTTTTGTATTTAACCGGTTAACGCACACCTTTAGAATGGCAATTAAATAACTAATTTTTTCTTCTTTTCATTTTAAATGAAAACAATTTTGCAAAGTTGCATATTGTACAATTATCACAAAAAAACTGCTGTGAAACACATTTGCGATGCTTACGGTAGTGCCACAGGTAGCTTAAGAAATTTCAAATTGGAACCTTTAATTTAAAAAATCAACGAGTTGTGATAAAAATAGACCAGTGTTTCTCAACGTAGGATGCACGCCTTACTGGGGGGAGGGGGAATTTAGATGTTTTGGGGAGCTGTGTTTTTAGCGGTTTATTTTTCGAATTCGCAACACTTTATCCAGCGACAGCGAGTTTGCTAGCTGACACCTGATTTGTGCTCAGTTTGCTTTGCCATTTCACCATGAATAGACTTACGTCAAAATAACACTTGCAAAACTACTGCTATTGATATACACAATAAGCTAAAATATATTAGATAAAACTCAGACAGCAATGAAAAATATAACACACTGTTTTTTTTATGACGGGCAAGAAAGATAGTTGTTTAAAATTAATAAAGATTGACAACCCATACATGTTGCTTGTAAATATTGTTATTTACAGAGAAAATTTAGTAAAAGCTTTCACTCGACCTAAATGTATTAACTTTATCAAAGTAAATGACAAATGTGAATTTGTCTCTTTAAACAACTTTTTGAGGATAAAAATGTTGCAAACAATGTCCATAATAATATGGTTTTTGCAGGGATTGCCTAAAGATATTCAAGAAACTACATGATATAATATTTTTTTTTAGTATTTGCTATTTTTCGTGAGTTTATAAATGACACTTATAAATGATTAAACAGATATCTTCATAAGATTAAATTTGTTAAATAAACAACCGAAAGTAGCAAATAAGGTCCCTATTGATTCAAAGTCCTACCTATTTGGCTTTATTTTAACGTATGCAATTATATAAAAAAAATGTTTCAGATAAAATATTTAAGCAATATTATTACCTTAATAAGCATTTGAGTAAAATGACTTGTGACTTGTGACTGAAATTGTCTTCTCATCTTGAATGATGAAACCGATATTGGTAGATATAACTGATGTAGCCGTGCAATGTAGTCAAGAAGAACTCTTAGAATTGTCGAATCTTTTAAAACACTATTCAACATAAAAAATACAATGGCGTTGATTTGTGTCGGATAGACAGAAACAAAATACCCAAAAAAATATTGTTACCATTTCCATCGTTATATTTCGTTATATGCAGCTTTTTTTAGAGTTGTACGTATAATATTCCATATATTTACTTACACGTAAACCATCTCAGAACAGTTTATCATTTTTTTCTCTTTTGTATTAAAATATTATTTATTAATTTTAAGTTATTTCCTCTTTATGATTTTCGAGATTGGTCTAAAAATAAATATATATTACCAGTTAAATTAATAATATAAATATAAAAATAAAAATAAAGTACTAGTAAAAAGGTTTATGTCAAATTTTCCTCTATAAATAAACATATTAACTTCATTACTAAATAGCGGAAATAAATAATTAAAATTATCATATGTATATGAAGATAATAAAGTAGATTAGATACTTAATAAATTAATAGTTACCTGTAATAAAACAATTGTTAAATATTATATTAATAAACAACTTGTAAAATGTATTTTTTATGTATATTTACTTACGAAAGTTAGATTAAAAATATATTTGACTTATATATGAAGCGTTGAAATGGAAGCTTACTTATTAATGAAAAAAACAAAATATTGTATAATACAAATATAATTTAAACAAAAATATATTATATATTCTATGAAATTTAATACTGGCTGGTCGACACCGAAAATTTTATAACTATGATTTTATGTTTTTTTTTTTTTTTTAAATAATAGATTTTGTAGTTAAAAGATTAAATGTGTATGCATGTATAATTATTTGAACGAAACTTTGAAATCTTCTATAATAGAAATCAGACGGAATTATTTACAATACTTTTATTTTAATGTTGACAACAACAAAAAATATATTATTTAAAAATACATATTTTTATATTATATTATTTCTTAATTCCTGATTTAACTGCATTTTATTTAAAGAATAAAGATAAATTTATAACATCAGTTGCGAAACAAAAAGAAGAGGTTCAATAAAAATATAGTTAAGAAGAAGGAAAGACTTCAAACGTATAAATAAAATTTTGATTAAATTCAGTACTTCAAAATTAATTAAGACGGCGGCTAAATTAATTGTTTTTTACAAAGCTATTTTGGTTGAAATTAACGGATAAACAATCTGAGAACTAATATCACACTGCAGATAAAACTAAGTTAATTTTAAAAAAGTTATGCCTAAAAAAAATTTAATTTCAGTCATAATATATACTAAGTCAAAATTTAATTGATGAAACCAAATTAATATAGAAAAAATATCAAATTAATATTTCAAAACCACTATTGTTTAGCCTTTTGTTCGTGAGCGTGGGACAATTTCAATATACAAATATATTAAAAACACGTGAAACGGCTCACTCGTCCCAACATATTGTTGCCACCAAAAATGTGTTTCTACTATGAACTAAAGGATTTACAGAAACCTCATGAAGTGCTGACCATTGTCAACTTTCCTGGATTATAAACTTGAAAGCATCATAAAATTTTGAATGAAAATTTTATAATCTTCTATTTATGAATCACCTAATTGTACATACAGATTTTTCTCTTTTCATTTTTGTTAAAATAAAGAATAAATATCAACCGATAGATAACGAACGAGTAAGACTCTAATGAGCCTAAATCACTGACGGTAAATAATATTAATTTTTTGTGTACAACCGTCCCCCGAGTATGCCGTGTGTATTTTTTGCAAATATTCGCATTTTTATTTTTTCATCAAACGGCAAATATTTGAGGATGCCGAAACGAAATGTGTAATAAAACTTACATTGTGAAACAATACTTTCGGACTGTTAAATAAAGATTTTCTGTTTCTTTTCGGTACACCGCTCTCACTACCCACTTAATCTCTAAATAGGTTTTGCGAAATAGAATTTTGCATTTCGTGAATTGTGTGAGATATGTATGAGGTGTGATTAAAAAGCACGGTGAATAATTTTATTACAAACAAAGTAATAAGCTTACATAAAATTTTGTTAATCCTTATACAGGACTAACAAAAACTACTTATTTCAAGGGTCATGGAAGCTTCATAAAATGGTCGTGAATTGAATATCAAATACTATATAATGTCCTACAATTTCTAAATCATAATTATAGTTAGCATAGGTCGATTTTAAATTAATACATATTAATGCGCAAATACAATATTGCCACTCGGGAACGTGTAAGGTTATCACAGCTCCGCTCTGACCCTGCAAGATAAAGATGAGAGACAAATACTAATGGATTCTAACAAAAATGTAATATTACACACATTCCTTTCGTTCGGGTCTTCTCTGCGAACCTAACCAATAAAGTCTTGGGTATACGCAGGTAGACGATCGACCCGATTTTATTGTGTGAACGTTCAGCATACGCACATACAAGTTAGAAAATTGTAATATCAGATATTTTATACCACAAAGTTCCATTCTCGAGCAAAGCCCGCCCATCGCACAATGTTCACCACGACAAAAGGCTGGGGGTGCACAAAGCCCCATCCCGGCTTCCAAGGTTCCGAAGGCGTGCTCCATGACTTGGTGTCGCAATATGCGTCGTCACCGCCGGAAGGCGCCCCCGTCCTGACTTATGGCCGCCGAAGAGCGGTCTCCGGGACAATGAGACTGGAGCTTTTATTGCACGCCGAAACACACTTTACGGCCGTCCACTATTATTTTCGCCGGGGACATCGTAAACGTCGATGCAGCCGTTATTTCCTACGGCCCACTTTTCATTCTCGGGTATTATGATTAATACGCGGCAGCTAGGGCTTAACAAAGTCGTTACTCTTTTCAATCTAATCTGGCGTAATGGACGGGCGCTGATGAAAATTATTACTTCCAAGCGCCGTTGGAGAGCTTTCTCTATTTATTAGTATTGACGACTCTAAATGAATGCTACGAACCCATTCAGAAATGCATGTGCATCTCGGTCTATTATTTAATGTGAACTCGCCGATATAAAATTTTATGACAAATCGTTTTAATCACTAAATGTTTCTATTCTATTTAAATTTTATATTTTGAGCTTATAAAATATGCCATCAGATTATCTAAACTATTTTGATTTATTTATGGTTTTAAACTTGGCTTAATTTATTTCTCAATTATTTTATTATTGTTTTGATCACAGATGTCTACTTACATATATATATAAAAATATAAAAATATTAATATGTAGTAACATACTAAAATCCAAAATTAAATAAATACATATTACGTTATAAACTTTGTTTGTATATTGAAGAGACATTTGTAAATCGAACAGAATAACAAAATTTTATAGTGAAAATTGTTGTTAACCCATTTCCTGCCAGATTTTTTACGTTCTTTTTACAATATGTAATATTTTTTGAAAAAGGAGAAAACTAAAAAACAATACAATTTAAAAGATACAATAATAACAAAAATGTTAAGTCATATAAAAAATCAAAGATCAGACTATAAATACCTTCGTGAATCGTGGTGATAACAATCTCTACAAATCTTCGGTAGTTTCGATAGATTTATCGCTTTAGTTAAGTTGACGCGAGATAAAAAAAAATATTCACAACACAACACAACATAAATAATAATAATTATATTTTAAATTAAAATAAAAAATAAACAAAGCGGACGGCGAAGGGTTATGCTTAAATAAAGACCACAGCAATATAGCACACAAAAGAAGGGCAACATTTACATACTGCACATTATCATTCATGACTTGGGGCGAACAGTTAAAATTAAAACTGTGAAACAAAAACGGGTCACTAAGACAATGTAGACTGTATGCAATGAAAATATAATATATAACTATTATTATTTTGTATTTACTTACTTTTAATTAGTAATCAGACTTACTTAAAAGTAAAGAAAAAAAGTTGATTAAGCGTCGCACTTAACTAGGCGCATAAATCACAGCTTTAATTTAATAATTTCAAGCGAGATACTTCCTATTTTAACTATCGCAGAATTTATATTTGTCACTCGTGAAAATTAGTCGAGGATTAAATTTTCCCAGAGGAAAATTCGCTGCCGAGAAAATTGAGCGTGAAACGCGATCAACGTGCATAACAGCTTCGGTATTATTCAAATTATAGATCATATAACAAATACTGCCTAAATTCTCTTACTAATACCTAAGAAGACTTATATTGATTAAATATATATTGACTGTTTAAATCTCGAATATGGTATAAATAAGAAATAATCAGAAGAAAGAAATACAAAGATAGTAAAAATAGAATAACACTGTTTTTTCTCACTTTTGTCAATCACAAAAGTGTGTGATTTATATAATAAATAAATCAATAAATAGCATTGTTTCTGTTTAGCCACAGTAAATGCGAGAAAAGATAAACTGCTGCTCAAGTATTTTGTTATCTATAAACATGAAAAATATGAGTGTGTTTAACGATCGGTGAACAGTAAAAACAACGTATAAACGTGTACTTTATAAAACGTTTACCGATAAATCAGACTCTTAAAAATTATATACATACATGCAAAAAAAAATAAGCGCTCTTGTATATTTGGAGTAAATAAACTTTCAGGTACACTGAATATGTTGAAAATATTCTGAAATATTTTTTTGACTTAATCTTTACATTTATAGTATCCCTCATACAATAAGTACATATAAGATTCAGTGACTGTGTTAGTTTATTTGGAGGAGAATCTGACAATATGTTACAAATGAATTCCTCTAAAGTGAACTGAAAATTCAGTTGACATGATGTTTTCTTGGAAAGCTTTCTCGGTTTTAAAAGACGTCCTGAACACACATGCGCAGCAAGGACAGTCAAGTTAAAGTGGAACTTATTCGTTGTTTGCTTAAGTATTTTGGGTTAAATATTTCGGGACCTTAAGGGGTCGACGGGCAAATGTAACGATGTTTTATTAGGCTCGAATATTCTGAATATTTTACATGAACGTGAAAGTGGTTGCGTAACGTAGTAGTGTAATATAAAATTCGTTTTTCCTTTATTAGGAAAAATAAACATATGTATGAAATATCTAACGAATGTATAAAGAAAATATCTTCGATACTTGATTGCATAATATACAGCATTTTTATATAAAAGTATATCTTACTTGTAAGATATAGTTAATTTATATTAAATAAAACAGAATTGTTTTTAGGCTACTAAATAAAATTATGTACTGTTGATATTTATTTTTAATATTATTAGTAAATATTAAAAATATGAATTAATTCAAAATAACTGTTTTATATAGACAAATTATATTGCATTAAATATTTTGATAAAGTACTACTAAATAATTATAACTTTTAAAGCTTTAAAATCTTCACTGAAAGCTCTCGCTAAAGCTCGCATATTTAAAATTTCAGTTAAATTAATATTATCTTACAAACATTATTAAATTATTAACGTATTCGAGAAATATATTTTTTCGATATTAATTTACTGAGTTGTATTTATGATTCTAAATTAATGCTACAAGTCATTACTTAACCATTAAAAGGTTTTAAATTCAATCTCCATCCAAAATATTTAAGGAGTGTAATTAAAATCAGAATTTCTAATTGTAATAGATTACATTTCGTTCATCCTAGGTTTTTTCTAGCCTATTTTTATCTAGTAGACATAATTTTTTTGACTGTAAGAAAATCTTGATTTATATCTAAAATAATACTCTATTTTATTGCAAAATCTTTACAGAAAATATATTAATAATATATGCTCAATGAAAACATCTATGTTGCAGTCAATTTCGTGTCAATTTCAATTTCATGTCAATTTCAATTTCAAGATTTCTACATATCTAAAACATAACATATATCGATAAGCGTTTGATTAAAAAAATATAGTTCGATAAAATAAAATGCGCCTCTTTTGAAGAAAATCACCAGATGATGCAAAATATATTTTTTTGTGAAACATCTTATAAAAATAGTAAAAACCATGAAATTTATTTGATAAAATATTTTTTTTATTCATCTTTAACCTGCGTTAAATATATTTTAAAATATAACATATATTCACTAAAATATAAAAAATGAACGAATTTAATAAAAAAAAATTGACGGTGCTAACATTATTTCATTTTTTAATACCGGTATTATCGGTATCGGTACTACCGGTATTGCAATTTCTAGTCCTAGTACTAAATTTACATTTTTGTTTTATAATTGCCTCGAAAAGGGTCCTTCCGTTTTGATTTGGTGCCCTACATAATTATGATTTGAATTAAAATATTTTAGCAGTTTCACTTTGAATTAAATTAGATTAGAAAAATATAACTCTTCCACCGTCAACTTGAACTAAATGGTCGTTACAATATGTTTTATAACTAGACAAAATTATGCTTATCAATTTTTTAGCGAGTCTCAAGTATGTCGATTAAACCGGTTGAAATTCTGATTTGTTATCTTGTAAACCATTAGCGTTCCGCAATAATATTTTAGTGTCGATCATATCATTCTAATTAAACATACTATTGGAACATTCAAACATATACATTTAGTAGTTTTTTTTATAAATGTGACTTACCTTCGGCTTTGTGTTGAACGGGCCTACGGTCGCCGCGGCCCATAGCTGGGCTGCCGAGGGAGCGGCGGCGCCCGCGGGAGCCCGCGCCTGCGCAGTGGTACTATCGGCCCCCGCGGCCAGCGTGACACAACGCCACTGTGTTGTCGTGGTTGTGCCAAATACCTGCAACAAAAAACACACCGGTTCAGTCCCAAGACGAAGTCAACTTTGCAGGACCCATCTCACAAAACCATCCCACTACCCAATTATCCTGAGCCGGCAACTTCGAAAGTTTGCGGTTTTACGGCCAGCGTCCATTAGCGGCGCGTGATGACGCAAAGGCGATGTTTTCGCTTGACGCGACAAAAAAATGATAATGCACAGGTGACGCTATTCGACGGGCGGAAAATTCGAAGGGACGACGCGTTTTTAACCCCTCGCCATGTATATTCAGCGTTTTTCTTATAAATATTCAGATTCTTGTGCGTGGTGAATATTCAGAATTTCACCAGTCAGCGCGACGTAATCCATCATGCGAAAATCAGCTGCGGTGATCCGTGTAATTTTTATAACCACCAAATCTTGAACTCTGTGAATAAATCTGGCGTGAACTTATAATAAGATTTATGAGTTCCTAAATAAGATAATTAATTTTAAATTATTCGATCAAGTAAGTCTATTATTGTTATTCTTACTTATGGACTTAAAAGTATTTCAGTGAATTTTTATATTAAAATACTGATATTGACTCGATATAAATAGTGTGTAGTGAAAATTTTTAAACCAATGCAAAAAATATTCTCCATTTTCTTGATGGTATATAAGCCAAATCATTGCATACTTAATCACTTGAATCAAGACTTCACATCCGAAACTTGACTACAGAACTACAGATTTTACCACAACATTTCAGAAGTTTCTGAATGCACAACTAGAGCTACAACGAATCGACTGATACGACCCTTAAAAGCTTAAGAAAAACAATCGCTTTTACTTTTACTGTCTGATCTACACCGAGTTCAACACGATGAAAATTACAATGATGCAGACTATAGACACGTATGTATATGCATAAATTTTTTTTCACAAATTGTATAGCCATGTATAAAATAATTCAACTATTCTTTACATTTTCAAGAACAACCTGTATATAATCCATAATAATAGTTAACAACATAATTCGTTTATAAATCTTTTCTATAATTCGCTAAGGGTTTTGTGTATTTTTTAATATTTCCATCGCATTTATCTAAGACGGTGCTGCTTCATTGATTTTAACGCAGATTTTCCATGTTTCCCTGTCGTTCCGCCCCTTTTCCCGTCCATAAAGCTTTATTAAACATTTAATAAGAAGCTCGTTTCGCTCTCCATCGTCAATGTCCATTTTAGTTATCATTTTATTAGATCCCACCCGAGGACATCAAAAGGCAATATATACGCGTACGTCTATAGGCGTTTTATTAGTATTATGCACACATTATATGTACATATATATTATATTTTATATGTCTCAGTTACTCTCTATCTTTTAGTATATACAACCTTATATTTATTATGTTAAGTTGTACTATTTGCGTATTTAAATTTAAAATACTAAATATAAACCCAAATTTGTATTGTTAAGAAGCATTATATTGATTAAAAATAATAATAATAAACTATTTAATGAAAAAGTTATATTGCAATAATAAAAATAAATATATAATATATTTTTACGTGTTTAAATTGACATTATTGCAATACTTTGGAATAAAAAAAACAGCAATGTCGAATCGCGAAGTGCCAGGGATTCGCAAAATGAGATTCTCCATTCCATGGATTTAAAAAATGTCATGAATATTTGTAATATTTTCCCTATAGCTACAATACTGTTAATAATGTATTTTATTTTATAAGATAATTTATTAGTAATTAAAATACTGTTTTTTAGTTTTTACTTTTTCCTGTTGTGTATGTACATACTTACTTTTAACAATACATTTATAATAATTTTTATAGTTAAATAAAAATAGACTAAATACGAGTTTTTATCACGTTCTTCAATTTTCTTCTGATACAATAAAAAATGTGCACGTTTTCGCTCGGACAAGGACAGAAAGCGAAAGATTTTTGTGTGTGCGTCTGTATAAAGGGATAATTTTTCGAGGCCACAAAGAAAAGTTGAAATTTATTCGAAAACTTGGGTCCACCGGCCGAAAAATGATTTCGCACACGAAACGAAATTAGCACAACAAAGAACTTATCAAATTTTCTCCCTATCCCTACTCTAAAGAGAAATGAAGCATTTTTTCTTCTTCCTTAATATTCTATCTGGATTGTAGCAAGAAAATATATAAAATCGTATTTAATTAATTATAGTATTGTATATAATTGATAATAAACAATTTTATTCACTGAATTTATCGTCTTGTGTAATATATATCTTATAAACATAATCCTGGTCATAAAATACAACCATTTTAATAGCTAATTCCACGGTTTTGTATTTAAAAGCGATTGTAATAAAAAGCGAGTTTTATTTAGGCAGTAAAGTGAATTTGGAACATTCTTAATTTTTATATAATAATAAATTTCAATAAGACGAAAAAAATAATTTTTCAATGCAATTGTTCTGCGCTGTTGTTTTTTAATGATCACAACGTTTCGCTTAAAATGTTTTTTAGCATCATCTGGTGATATTTATAATGTGACAACTCTAATAAATATCACAAAGAAGTATTTCCTTAATTTCAGCTATAAAGAAATCAATTTATTATATTTATTTATGTAAATGATTGATTAACAATAAAGTTAATTTTATTAAAATATTAATTAGTTGTTAATAAAAAATGTTTTTTTTTAATCAATATATTTATATTTGCCCAAAAAGTTCAAAAACAATACGTCATAGTAAGTGCGTTATTTTATTAATATAAATTTTAATAAATGTATAATAAAGCTATTTTTTAAATAAACAATTTAACTATATGTTGTATGTATATAATACATAGTTTTAACTAGGTATTTCCAACTGACATTTAGATCTAAATTATCTAGTATTTCACGTAAAAATCTCAGATAAGTACGATGGTCAGCCTGTTTTGCTATTTTGTTTTTATTAGAAAGTAGGAAGAAAAATGTTTTAAAATATAAAAAATATTTTTATATTTTTTGGTAATTTGTGTAGGTTTTTAAGGAAACGATAACTGCTTCATTTTTAATAATACCGTCATGAAACTTGTTATTAAAATAGTTATTATAACAATCTCGGCTAAGATCTCTTAAAATATAAAAAAAATACTCTATTGAAAAAAATTAAAATGTTTTTTTTTACCTTTTATGTCATTATGTGGTATTTAACAAAATTTTAATAATCAATAGCGGTGATGTAACATCATAGGATGTCAACATTATAGTTCGGCGGCGAACATCTAAAACATAATTTATGGGTTATAAAAATATACGATACGACAAAATTATCAGGAGCGTTTTGAGCCCAACAACATTATAAAAAACAGCATTACCAATCGAATTTTATACATATATTATATAAACACTCCCAGTACTAATAAGAACAAACTGTGAAATTTTCAGCAAAATCGGTCCAGTAGTTTTTGAGTTTGAAGTACATACACATACGAGCTTTGACTTTTATTTATATAGATGTGCTATTTAACAAAATTTTAATACGCGATAACTACCGTAGCTGTAATTATATCTACATAAAATTTAAAATTTAAAAATAACACTTGCAAATATCTCGGCTATTATTTTGTTTAAAAATAACAGTAATTTAAAAATAAATTTAAAAATCGTAATAAAGTATTTAATTTAAATAAAAATATTTTTTAAAGCTTAGAGAATAATTTAGTTTAGAGTCTAAAATATATCCATATATAATATATACACTTATCCCTCGATTTACGCGATAGATGCGTTCCAGGAAATATCGCGTAAATAGAGATATAGAACGAGTGATAAACGATTGAATAGTATTAACGTGTGCTTTATTTCTAATAAAGTAAGCCGGCAAAAGAGAGGTTCTAGAAGTGCATAAAGCGGAAGAAACCCATTAACCAATGCGTTTGTTTGATTTTGAGTATTATAAAAATATACTTTTTTTTAATCGCGTAAAACGAGTATGGCGTATATCACGGGATAATTGTATAGATATTCCATGTTGTCAGGTATTATATAAACGTACTAATGCTCTCACACTACTCATCGTATTGTGTTATTGTACAATGAAAATTGCTTGTGTTTTGTAATGAGTTCGACCAATTAATTGCTATATACATTATACATTGATTATGAATAGTTCACCGCAAATATGAATTTGAAATACAAATTTACCAGCAAGTGAAACGCCACCGGCAAAATTGACAATTGGAAACGTTGCCGTTGTATGAAATGTGTATGTTAATTTTAATGAATTTTTGTTGAAAAAATAAAGTTTCTAAATTTTAGTATTAAATTTAAATAATATTATCATAAGTTGTATATATTGATATAAGTGATAGCTGTTTTCCTGATTTTTTTATTATTTATTTGATTATGAAAGGCGTTTGATAAATTTGCCACTAAAAGCAAAATAGGTTTAATCAAATCGCTATAAATGCGTTCCATTGTACATTTCTAATTGTTTCAATTTCTTAGCAGTGTAATTGGAACATCAACCTAAAGTTAAAATTGTTCTATGGTAATCCATTAAGCTTCTCTATTTATTGTATTTTTTATTGATAAAAAATATATATCACTGTTTTTTTTATACTTTTACGTCGACATTGAAATTTTCAGCAGGACATTTTTACTTTTTCCTGGATTTACCATGGAAAATTTCACAAAAGAATGATAATACTAAACATGGTGTAGCATGTGTGTCTGACGGCGCAAATGGGAGTCGAGGTTTGATTAATACAAACATATTGTGGGTATGGTAAATATGCGGCGCGTAGGGATCGATTGTGGTGCGCGATGAGCGTTATATAACGTTCCAAAAATTTGTCTCTCCTTTCTGAATTTCAATTGTAAAATTTTGAATAATAGATGGCTCATATAAATGTAAATGACATTAATACAGAATGCAGTTAATTATTGTTTGAATCTTGATACTTCAGGAGATTACCGAAAAGTAAAGTTAAATGCATAAAAAGAGAGCAGGCATGAGATTTATATTACATAGTAATCAAAAAACTTGTTTTCATGTTCACTAAACGCATTATTGTATATGTAAACTTATTTTCAATTGAATTGAAAATGCTAAGTTGTTTTTTAAGATTGAATCATTTTGACTATCATTGAAAATCCTAAATATTCGTCTATGTAGTGCGCAAATTTACGCAGTAACGCGATAAGTCAAAAATGCATTATGATCAACCGCATATCTCTAGGACGCGCACGTGCGATCTCTTTCCATTTATATTGTAAATCTAACAGCTAGCCAATGATGTCTCATTTCAACTATTAAATTTAAAAATAAATTCAAAAAATCAGAACGAAGCAAAAATAATTTTTAAAACTGAAAAAGTTGAGAGTCCGGTTTTGCACACTCGCTAGCTCGGTACCTCATGACAGTGAGGTATTTATATTGTAAGTGGCGTCAATCCTAAAATATTTTTTAGATATACCAATTTTAATTTTATATGAAAACCATTATTTTTATTAAATATATTATGCGCATTTTTACAGGTATTTCTCGTAAATTTTTGTTGTTTTCCAATAGCACTAGAGCATCACCCTTTCTTCACCAGTGCTTAAATAAAAGGTCGTTAATCTACAGTTCGCAGGGCAAATTTTTCTCAATAGAAATGTCAGATCTATTCAGGCAACAAAATAGTGATAAAAAAGCATGAAAAAATCTCACACAAACATACATCAAAAATAATAATCTTAACAATGAAAATAATCACCATTAATACCTTTATAAAAATGTGAACTGACTAAAGAATACTATAAAACGAGTATTGAGATATGTTTTTCTAGTAAAATGATTCCATAAAAATACTATTTTTTAATAATTAAATAAATAAATTTAATGCAGGTTCTCTGACTATTACAAACCCTAAACCAAAAGTACAAATTTGTATCAATATTTCGGGATCATTTTTAATCACTTATATGATTAATTCCAACAAAATCGCTAGACCTTATTTTACAAAAACAAGGGCAGGTACTGAGTCACTATTAAGTCATTCGTTGTAACGTTTTTGAATTTACCGTTAAGCTGTTACACTTGACAAAGTGTCTAATATGTTTTAGACAAAAACAAAGAATCTGTTTTTTCCAAATCAACGGCATTGCCCAAAGGATCGATTACTAAAAAGGACGTTGTACTTCCTTTTAACCTCAAACTTATAAAACAGAACCGTCAATAACTTACAATATAGATTTAGTTTAGTCGAACTCGCATCAAGCGAAGCAACGCCGAATCGACCGAGACGACCCTTAAAAGATTGATAACCACAGTTCCACAGATGCCCACATTTTTAAGGGTCTTATTCTGAAGACCTGCGTTAATTTACTGTGACCAAAATGATTATCCAGCAACAAGGAAACAAGACAATAGCGTAAAGAATGGACTACGAAAAAGCCCTCGTTATAACCAGAAAAAATAACACGCAGGTATTCTCCGTCAGTGAGAGAATATTTCTTTGTTCCGAAACGTTTTGCAGCCCTAGATACATAAGCCTGGACCCCGATGAGGAGAAGACAGTTACAAGCAGCCACTCGCACTCCGGCGGACACTCCAAGAGACCAGCACGCGGACAACATACGATCATGAAACCACACATCCTTCTCCACCACCGTTCAGAGAATATACTGTAGCTGCCACACCAATCAGAATTTTGAGGACCTTTCACGGACATCATCCCTGCGCCAACTTCTCCACCACCGCTCGGATAAAACATCTCGCAATTATAATATAATATAATAAAACTCTAACTTGATTCCACTAAGCGCCTCACTGGTTACAAAATCACACCCCTAGGGTTCTCAATCCTTGTTCCAAGTTATATATATGATTTCGATAATACGATGACAAACTACTACGACTATAACAAACACATATACATATAATATATATCCAAAATCACATAGCCACGTTTTAAAATGTTTTGAATTTTTTCACACATATATGTACATACATATAAGTCACAGCTAGTAAGTAAATTACTAATTTAAATAGTAACGTATCGTTTTTTACTGAAATGATTAAAGCTAGTGGCTTTTGTAAGATGGCGGCGCTTCTTAATGAGTGCATCATTATCTACCGGCGCGGCGCTCCATTGGTTTTTGATGCAAGCAGATCTAAATATAAATAAATTCTTCTTGTGTACGATAAGCATTTTCTACTCGCTAAGCTGTCTGTAATTGTCCTTTAAGTATTATATTTTATGACATCGTTTTTACTACGACATGGAATAAAAAAGTCCACGTAGTTAAATGATTCGATGTTTTAGTGAAAGTTTTTATTTTAAATATCTATCCGATGCGGCTAAATTAACTTTGACAATTTCTTTTAAATCAATATTTAAAAATCACATGGTGTAGCCAAATGTAACTATAAATAATGTAGCTTTTTATAATTAAAATACACTTTTTACGATGATCGGCAAATTTTAACTTAATTTTTTATTAAGTCAAATGCCAGTTCAAGATAAAATCTACATGCGGTTTGTCGACTAACACTGAAAAGTTTGCCAACCCCTGGTTTGAACGTTTGTATAGAACGCTCTGCAAATTTACTTGACATTCAACTTTTCCCATTGTAAATTGTACTATGGATCAGCATTTAAAACGTCGTTAAGGTTTTTAGTTTTATTCTGTGTGGAGAGCTTACAAAAGTCTAATAGAGAACTTTCACGCAAAATATTAATTTAATGAAAAAATATTTGTATTTATTAAAAACAAAAATAATTAAAATTCATAATAAATAATTTCTAAATTCTTTACGCGTCGCTAGCAGAATATTTCGGACTTTTTTGAAGCAGTTCCGTATTTGTTCGCTTCCGGTCGGAAACGGAAGTATACGGCGGAGAAGCGCCTCTGAGAGAAATGGATTTTTTATTAAACGCGTAATGAAAAAACGCAAAATCGTCGTCGACAAAATTTGTGAGGCAGCGGAGACGTATTAATCGAGATTCAATTTTGAGAATCACTGAAAGCGAGAGACGAAATGCCGAAGAGACAACGTTTTTAATAGCTTTGGGACCTCATTAATAGACCACGCTCCCAATTAGGAAGTATTTATATAGATCACTACCGGAAAACTTGCAGATTTTAATTAAATCAGGCTCGTATTATCAGGCACTGGTACGTACCCGTCCATCATTTACATATGTAATATGAAAGGCCAATGCTGTATACGTTATTGAGCCTTTAATATTCACGTATCCCTTATTTTAAGAGATTTAGATTTATATTCTAGAATATGAGTGTGAGCTCAGAGCGTAAACAAATTGTGCGTAACAATAGACAAATAAATAGTTATTGACAGTTTTGAAATCACGTATAGATACGTGTTGTTTTCGTAGTCTTATCTGCTATATTATAGTTTCCAAGCCATCTCCGAATGTCGGATTAGCAAATGCTCTCTCGGTTTTCTAAATCTCGGACGATACTTATTTGTTCCAAGTCGAAAATATCTTGTATAAGTTCCAGATGGAAGTGTGTTCCGAAAGGAAGTGTTGCGTTAGTGAAAACCGTAAAAAATGAATACGCTGTGCAACAAATTTGTATTTTTTATGTTTTTGTCTCATACTCTTTTTTTATTAAATATTCAACACAATATGTTTTAGCGCATCATCAAAGAGGGAAAAATTAAAGGACATGAAATAACGACTATTGAAAGTATAATAGTAAGCAAAAATATTAGCTTACTTTCAAAAAGAAAGCAATTACGCAAGCTCTTTAAGCACGTAAGTATGTCAAAATATTTAGGAGAGAAAATAATTTATCCTAATTATTATTTAATGTTCAGTCTAGGACATTCTTTCCGATTCTGGGTTCTGATTCTAATTCAGAGAAAATTGTTTAAGACCTACGATGAGCTGTCGGTCGAAAAGGATATTTTTCCTAAAAAATAGCCTATAAATATTTGTGAAATTATCATAATTGCAGGTTTCAAATTGTGTCTTATTATAATCAAAAGTGTAAAAATAACCCTTATGGTTCAAATAAACAATGATAATAAAATCACAGTATCTTATATGTGAGAATAATCGCTATTCATAGTCGAATCACGCGTCTATAAAAACATTTCTCAACTGAGGTAAAAACAACACTCCAACACATCTGCTTTGGTTTTATTTTCCAAACTTTTCGCCACCAATCTCCCGTTATCTTCTGACAAAAAGGGATGAGCCATGTAAAGCAGGACACGGGCGCAGTCGATAAGCCGCGTGGTCATGAGAAATTTTATTACATTTTCGGGCGACATGAATATCGGATTGATCCGGGCCTAGGGTCGTTCTCCATCCATCACCATTTTTGCCACCCCCTAACTCTCACTCTCTCTCTCCCCTTTCTCTTATCTTCGCGTAACAGGTACGTACGACACGACAAAGCGCGTTTCACGGAGCGGCGCAGAACTTGAGCTTTCGAGAATTCAAAAACTAAAAACTAAAATCTCAACTTGAGCATGAGCCGTATTGTATTATACAGGTATTATATAGGCGTTGGGTAGTAGTGTTTTGTAAGGGTAAAGCAGAAGGAAATGCTCGACGGGGCGATATAATAATCGCTTATGCATAATATGAGAATAAAGTTTTAAACTGGAGAATTCCGTTATCGAAACGATGTCGCTGTGACGATATAACGTTATAGGTAGTTATCTCAAGTAGTATTGTGATCATTGCTAGAATAGTATAATATATGTAAAAATGGGATTTCTTATTTTATATCGGAGGGTTGTAAATCATAAATAAGAAGTTTGCCGTAGACAATAATGTGACAGATAGTTATTTTTACTGTGTATAATAATTCTCGAAATCTCTAAATCTACAACAATATTTATCATATTCACGGATATTTATCATATTCAAATTTTTCTAAGATAAACTTGTTTTAATATTTAAATGATATCATTAAGGCTATATCATCGTACTTTGATTTCATGTACTATATCCGATGTTTTAAAATAAATTTGACTACATTATAAAGCTCACATTTTGCATTACAAACATCGAAAGAAAATTTCACAGAGTCTTACTTTATAGAAAATATTACAGGAAGACATTTATCAATGCTGAATGGTAAACGATTTATACAAGCTTATCTATACAACCAATCTAAATCAGTTTAAAAGAGATGTAGAGTCAATAACCGTTTTAATGGATTTTGAATATTCGTAAATCAGTAACGTATATTAAAAAAAATAAAGCAGACTAATTCAAAGTATCCAGCGCTCTAAACAAATTCAACTTTAAAACAGATATCTTACCTGCAGAGATTTATAAAACTATTAAAAAACTGAAGATGAACAAATCCTTAGGTAGCAGTGAAGTTTCAGTGGAAATGATTAATAAACTTGGAAACAGGGGTATTGCCATTTTTTGTTATATATTTAAAAGCGGGATATGGCTTCAAGATTCAGTGGAATCCATATTAATTCACATGCACAAAAAAGGATCCACCAAAAAGTGCATAATTTATAGAAGATTTATATCCCACACCAGTAAAATAATATTATATATAATAAAATCATGATTTCAGTGTTAAAGAGGCTAGGAAATATTAAAAGATAAAGCTGAAATTTTTAAATGAAAAAAAAATTAAAGATCAATCACTTATTAAAAAATGTCAAGAATTCCAGAATCCAGAATTTTTTTGGTTCGTAATACGATTCTTAATAAAATATTCGATTATTCGAATTATTAGTCCAATTTTTAACTTTATGAATATTTCAATTATTGTTCAAATATTTGTAAAATATTCGTCAATAGTATCTCGACTGAAATATAAAAAAATCTTAGAATGAAACAATTTGAATACTTTAGTAGCACAGGTAGTCGTTCTCAATATACTCGAGTGACTAGTGCCGCTCCAAATTACGAGATTTGTTTAGATATAAAAAAATATTAGATAAAATAAGATATTTTTAAATCTACGATCAGAAATCAAACTTTACGGAATAATGTAAAAGGCCAAGAAGAAAAAATATTGTAATTAATGTTAGATTGTGAAACGCGACGGATTTTCCTAATTCCAATGATGAGAAGTTTTTTTTAATTTAAAAATTTTATAAATAAACCGCTGAGAGAAATTGAGGCAGACGTAATTAAAAAACCTAGGGGTTTTTAAATACAATGTAATGATCACATGACCGATTAATTCGTTGATAAAAAAAAATGAGTGAAAATAATTCTAACATATTAATATCAGATTAGTGTATGTATGTATGTATGAATCTAAGTTATTATTAATACGGCACTCTCACTTATATCGCTGAAAAAAATAAAATTCGTATAGAAGAGCGACTAAATGAAAATTCAATTTCACTCTTGTATTTTCTACAAAATTGATTTTATCCGAAAGTTGACGATGTTTTTCTCAAATTCGAGCAAAAGCGTAATAAAACAAATTAGGGAATCGCTTGTATGGATATACGGAAGTCAGTGACGTCAATAAGAATGTGTATAATTTAGAAATAACATACTTGTATCAGTTCAGAAACTTATTTATGTCAGTGAAAAATGGCAAGAAATACTAATAATTTAGAGACTCTTAAAAACTGGGACGATTCTCCCACAAGTCATCCAGCTGAATTAGAAAAAAAATATTCAATTCTATAAAATCGATCCAATCGAAATCAACTTCAAATCAAAAAATATTTATATATATATATATATATAAAAATATTTTGTAACAAATACGAGAAATTAATTGAAACCTTGAAATCATTAGTGTTTTTAAAATATTATTTTATTAATAAAAGAAATTTGATTTTATTTATTTTGTACTATGCTGAACCCACCACAACAATAGTTCTCATTAAAATTGCAAAATGCCGTCTTACTACATATTCCCATATGGAACGCCGACGGTTTATCGGAACACACACAAGAAATAAAAAATCTCGAACAACACAAAATAATCAGAATAATAATAAACTCATTTTACGGAGAAAACTTACTTTATATTACCTGGATACTGCGTTTATAAAATAACTTGAGGTGAATCCCCACAGGACAACCAACATAACGGCCAATTGATTAAAAAAATCTAACCAGACTTGATTAACTTTCGCATTGTCAATGGCATAGATGTAAAACAGAATAGCGTAGTCCGTTCGAGTGATCGAAAGAGAAAGTATCTCACCGTACACACCTGATCTCCCAAAAATTGGTTCAGGAACAATAGCGACATTTACGAACGATACAGCTGTGATCGCTTCTCATCATGACTTATTGAAAGCGTCAGAAAACCTCTAGAGAAACCTTAATGGATGAAAACTTGTAGAGTGGAAGCAAACACAAATGGAAGTTACGTTCACATTAAATAAAAAGACCTACCCAAATATTCGCTAAATGGTCAAATATTACAATAAAACGAATAGGTCAAATACCTGGACAGAGGCTCATATGGCAAAAACAAATATTTTCTAAAAAACAACCTAATGATGGACCGAAAATCTAAAAATAAACTGGAAAAAAGTTACTAATTTACAAGTCAATTATTATCAAACCAGTTTGGACATACAGGATTTAACTTTAGGGTAGTGCCTATGCTTCCACCATCACAACCACCCAGAGATTCCAAAACAAGGTTCTATGAATGATTCCTAATGACGTAATACATAACGATTTGAGTTCCTAATGACGTAATACATAACGACTTTAACATAGAATTCATAAAAGACGAAATAACGAAACAGTCAGACAACTCCACCCAAACAAAATGGCAATCAAACTACTTGACTATGGATATGATGAAAACAGATGACAAACGATTTAGACCATCTGACATACCTGACAGATATGACAAATAATTATTGAAAAATAGTAAATCAGTATAAACAAATAAATTAATATTATATAAAAAAAACTATATTTTGTATTAAAAAATATTCAGAGGCATCCAATGGGATATTTTCTTTATATTAAAAAAATCAGAAAAAAATTTAAATACTCGCCCACCCGGGTATTAAAAAAGTCAAGTAATTTTACATTTCTAGTCACGATTCTTAGCAGTGAAGGAGCAATTTTAAATAATAATCTTTATTTAAGCTGTATCGCTATTATAGCAATTTATTTATGTTATATTTATGCTTGATATAAGACGCTGAATAATATATTGAAAAATAATAAACATATATTTATTCTGAGACAGGGGGAGAATATTTAATATAAGACATAATGTTTATAACTCGGATAAGTCTCAAGATACGATTCGAGCTAAACTCTCGAATTACAGCTCAGATCGGCTGAACGTTTTAATGGCCCTCATTTCGAAGCAACATTATGACAGTCATATTTTTTATTGTAACGACCCTCCTCCTTCCGAAAACTTTTTACGGTCGTAAATACCGAAGCGAGTGAATTTGGGGGTCTAGAAATTTGAAAACTCGAGCCTCCAAACACCTCGCAGACTCGCAGGCATTCGGCATCCAGGAACCGAAACAAAGACAAGTTGCTTCTCATTCGAAAAGTAATGCGACTTATCGCACGCCATCTAGAGTAAAAGTTTAATTAACAAAGAGCAGCTACACAGCTACTTTTCCACATTCGGAGTTTCTTATTCTGCGGAAAACTTTAACGCATTGTATTATTTATTAAGTTGCTAAGAAAATAATTGCTCTTTACGACCTTCAAATTTGTCTCAGTTTATAATTAACTCAAACACTCGAATCGATACATTTTTGCCAACTAATTACAGTTAAATACTGTAAATTTTTAATTTATTAATATTTTTATTAAATCCAAATAATAAGAGTGGATATCATGCGTTCAAAGACCTTTGAATGGTCACCACATATAATATGATATAGGCGACTTTTGACTAGTCAGCGAGAAGGGTAATAAATTCAAGGTTTTAATGGACACTTATGCGCATCAAACGGTTAGGTAAGTGCGTCACCTCTTAAATCCAACAGATTCAGTCAGCTTCGTTCTGTCATCACTTGTGTAACAACCACAAATAATAAAAATCAACGTCCATGAACAAAACTATAATACTTTATAACCTTCATATTAAATTAATTTAATATGATTAATAAAAATTAAATTAATTTAAGAATATAAAAACCTTTTATTATAACACAGTTAACATAAGGTAGAAACCCTAACTTAATTTAATTACTCGAATTTATCTTTGAGAGAATCTCAAGCTGATAACAAACATCTCAAGGCTAAATAAGAGCAGCTGAGTAAAGCAACGTTATTAAAAGAAAAATTACGTAATATTTTTTGTCATTTTCTAGAAAATAGATAAACAAAATCCCTACTAAATACATACATATGTATATAATATGAGCATGAAATATATATTTCTAGCGTAAAAGTATACTTAACCATAAACTTAAATAGATTTTGCCGCTCTCACTACACCATATCAATTTTACGACGTCGAATGCATATCAGCATATTAACGATAACCTACGCCAAGAAAATGCCGAAGGGTTTTAAGATTTTTACATGGTAACAAAACGCGATAAATCTTCACTACGCCAGGAGCAATACATAAAAGCGCGACTCCTACTTGATATTTATCCACGGGTAAAAAAGCGAGAGATACGAGCGATTTGGATACATGTAATACTTGAGAGATCTACGTGGTTTTCTTTCATGCTACATAACACATACATACAGAATGCCCCAACATAATCAATAATATTTCAAACGCTGATATATCTTGATTTGATTTATTTTTGTTAAGACAAAGTTTGCTCTGGATTTTGAACGACAAACTAGACCAGTGGATGCGAAGAGAGAAGCGGTGGCTTCTGAGATCTTACCTGGTCTGAAAATAAGTAGGCCTTTTCTTGATTGTAGTCCAAGCTTAAATATTCGATGCTTTGAACTCTAAAGCTGATGTTTAAGTGTGGATTCCAGTAGTGTCAAAGAAAATCTCTGAGAAGAAATTCTAAGTCAAAGTGTCTGAGGATATTCATCCATGGCAACCTCCATGAAGATTTGTATTACTTTTGTGGTGACCATACACGGATGCCTTATTTTCAAAACTTGCGTTAATTGACTGACAAAAATGATCACTCATCAACAAGGAAACAAGACAATAGCGTAAAGGATGTAGACCACACAAAAACCTATATGATAAGTATATCGAACGTATATCCGTATCGTGTGCTTTAGAGCTAATAGGAGCGTAAACCCAAACTTGGCATGTCATTCTCAAATATGAATAATAATGAAATGGATAGCTCTTAAACGGACTGTGTTAACGCAAATAGAGTATAAACAAATTTAAAACAGCATAAATATTTTTAATAATTATAGACGGCAATCACGCACCCCAAGTGCCTTTTGTTATATGATAACAACACTTTTCAAATATATATATTGACGCTTTCTAGAATACTAATCTCTTAAAATGTATGCTGCTTGACATTAAAAAGGTCGTAAAACTAATAGTTGGATTAATGGCGCTCTTAACGCCGTCGAATTTTTATTTCGCACGGTCGGTGCGTCAATTTCAATTAAAGCTTTGAATTTGCTTATGTATGCTGATAAATTTTCAGATGGTTGTTGTGGACTTGGTGGTTCTAACAATGCAAATAATCCAAGATGTATAAACCAGAAATCGTTCTCCGATAGTAGGTAGTATAACAATAAATCCCACTGTTGGTTGAGTATAATAAAATATTTATTATTAAAGTAGAGATTTTAACTCTGTACCAAATCATCTAGATTAGTAAAGAAGTCGAGGACGAGTTGAATCGTTGCTCTCCTCTTATTTCCCTGATCGTATATTTACCCTAAATCTGCGATATAAAAATCACTTTAACCCAACACTTTGCCTTAGAATAGATGAGAGTTCAACTCCGAACGCAAGTCCATTGGAGCTTACGCTGAATCTACACAGTCCGTAATTCAGAAAAAGCAATCGCTCTCAAGTTGAATCTTCACGTTTTTTTTCTTTATCATAACAATTTAAAAAACGGGAACTTTCTTCGTCTAATCCTCATCTTATTACGTGTGATGACGCGTTCATAACGTTCATAACGACCATAATCCGAAATTAGATTTTGCTAATCATTATTTGTACAGGTCGCGTTGAATTTAAGGTCGTGTTGAAAACTTGACAATTCGCCGCTTATATTGCAAATTTACATACTTTAAAGTAGCAAACTTTAGAGGTCTCTGACGTCACGGGTTCGGCCGCCCCAGGGAATTCATTTAGGAGGCGTGCGAATGCAAATTGCGTCGAGGGCTACTACATTTAGGATAAGTTCCTAACGTTTACTAGACATATTTAAATTTAAAATACGCGTTTTTAACCCCTTACGGCTCGCTAGATTTTATCAGTGGTTATCGCGCGTATTCTAAAATTTATATCGTAATAATTTTGCATTAAATTACAGCAAAGAGATTTATGGAACTTATTTTTCACCTCTACTTTTTTATACGATACTTTATCGTATGGTTCGAAAGAATATGACCCAACATTTATTATTTGTCTTTACTGCTTTTATCTTTGCTGTTATTTTGTACTAAAATTTTATTTATTATTTACGAGTTGTCAAGTCATTTTCTTAAGATCTATTTTTATAAATGGATGGCATTAAAATTTTTATTTAAAAATTTGGTGGCCAATAATCTCTTGTTTAATAGGTTGAGCAAAACTAATTTCAACGCAATGATTATGGGTAGTTCCAACAAGAGATAAATACTTAGTTCAGCATTTTTGTAATGCGTATTATTCTCGTACATCCAAAACGCGTACACACGTTAGGGGGAAATTAATCAATGTCGGCAATTTGAGGCTCAAACGCGACAATGCCGACTTTGCTCACTTCCGAACGGCTGGAAAAGTTTTTCCATTACCGAAAAATAATTTCTGTACCAGATCCCACTTCCGGACAAAATCGAGAGAAGCCGTAATTCTTCTCGTAACACTTCCGCTCGCAACGAGCGATATTTCCGCCAACTTATTATTTTTTTGATTAATTAACTGTCGATCTGAGCCAGAGATAATCAAGCGCGTGAACAGAATCCGCTTAGAAGTAAATATGCTTTATTTCTTCTTCCTATTCATGTTCCTAGCCCGTGTAAACCCTTTTGAAGATTTTTTGTAGTCATTTACGACTGTTTATAAATCAATATATAAGCTTGTAATAAATAAGTACTTTCGAGATGTCGCGTTGTAGAGGAATACTTGAGACAACTAATTGTTTAAACATTTAGGAGCTCCAAGTCGAGAGACAGAATAAAAAAATATAATTCGGAAAGTTACAACCATAATAATGATCGGGAAACGTGAAGATTAAACAGCAATATACATAATATTATATATTAATTATAATTAAAAACCCTAAATATTTCATTTTTTAGTAACAGTGACTATGTTTACTTGTTTGTAATTCATTGTGTTCCAATGAATATAAACCGTCACTATTGGACCAATGGTTTATTATCAAACAGCTACATAATTAAGTATAGCCTTCAATCTGCTGACAAATTGCCCGATTGAAAGATAGATCGATTGTTTACACTCCCTTGTTTCTCTTTTACAAATATATTGGTGTACAAATTGTATTTTAATTAGTAATTTATATTAGTATATCCTATATAACACTATTTATCTCCTGATAGGCTCTCAGACGACAGCAAAAAATAAACACTTAAAGAAAAAGCTCTTGCTTTTGGAAAAAAGCTTTTTTTCAAATCGCCCCATGCGCGGGTATAAACTTACCCTTTGTACACCCGTACCCAAAGGAACGCAAACCTAAAATGTAATTATGAGAAGTGAGTCGAAATAAATTTTCTTTTCGACCATTAAAATTTTCCCAGCGTCACCGTGCCATTTTTCAAGCTTTAAAAAGCTCTGGCACTGTGCAATTTGATTCAATTCGAAAAGCTCAGCTGCAACTCTTGTTGCGCTTTTTGATATTACTTTTAAGTGTTGAATATTTTTTTTAATTTAAAAATAAAACTTTTCTATTACAGAGAGTCATGAATGTCATCTTTTAAAATATTTTTCGTTCAAGTTTCACTTTCTCGTGTAAACCTTTATTCACTTAAAAATATATATCATTCAACTTCAGCCTGTACGTTTCTTTGCGATAACTAAATAAAAATTGGTTTATTCTCCTCGGAAAATCCGACAGAACGAATGTTCTGAACATGTGTCGAATTTAACCGCAGCCGGTTGGTTTTGCACTTACTGAGCTTTTCAAATGTTAAAATGTAATTGTAACTATTTTATTATAATATTAATTGTTTTTTAAATATATATTATTGCAGTCTAATTTTTGCTTTGGCAAAATGTTCAAAAAAGTATAACAAATTACAGCAAATGCTTTTCAATACTGCTACGCTCAATATAAAAAATGTTGGAACTACTAAAGTTGTACTTTGAAGTATAATAGATTACTTGTAATTTCACGTCTTATATATAAACATTAAAAAAAACTAGTACACTTACTGTTAGTGTACTAAATGTATAACACTATATTCAAGAAAAGTTTCAGAGCCTTCGGTTGAATTTAGACGAACATGGATTTCGCATTTTTACGGTCCATTACCGACTGATTCACGGTAAACGCGCTTTTTACAACCGACCCCTCTCTGTTCAACCCCTGTCGGTGACTTAACGAGCCGTTATTGCTTTTACTGGTCCGTGGCCAAAGATTCCCTTTTAATATGCATAAGTATCCACCGGGAATCGAAAGCCTAGCTATTGTAAATATTTACCGTTTATTACCATATCTTTGAATAACGACCGATACAAAACTTAACATCATCAAAATTAGTATGTATCTGACAGCAAGAAGTGGATACGCCGTTAATTTAAATGATCGAGCGATAACTGTTGAGTGAACTGCAGATGTATATGTGCTCTTGAATAAATAATATTAACAGATCAATACGCATAAATTAAGAAATACATAAACTACTGAACAAATTTACTTTCAAAATAAAAAATCATATATTTTTTCACCACGAATAAAACATTACAATTTTATGACTATTGGCCTTTTTTATTAAATAGGAAGTGGACACATTTTCAACTTCACGGAAATTTGTTGAAATTTATACTTTTCTAGAATATGACATTATTAATCACAATTTTTGCGTTTTTAATAATTAAATATTAATGAAAAACCAGAATGTATTTTTTTCTATAAAAAAATATAATTTTGCATTTATGTGACATAAAAATGGAGATATATTAAATGATCAAGTAATTCGAATTTATACTAAAAATAAATTACATGTTTGTTGCCTTTTTGTATCAATAAATTGTGTAATATGATATTAAAATAACCATTCTAATATCAGAATATGGTTATGCACAATTTAATAAGAATAGTATAGGAAGAAAATATGCTTTACCTTTCACAAGAATTAAAAAAATAATAATTAAGGTGTAGATATACTTTTTCGCGTTATTTATATTCAAGATATTCTCATTAAAAATATATATATTTAAAACCATACACTCTAAAATAAGAAATTATTTGTTTTTTAAGTTAGATTAATTATTAAACTACATAATAATAATTATTAAACTAGAAATTCATATATGGGATTAGGAAAATAATAAAAAAATATGAAGTGATTGATAAAGTTTATAAATAATAAGTATTTATAATATTTGAACCGACGATTTAATACTTATAATCAATGACTAAGTTTTAATTTGAAATTTGGGGCTATAGATTATAATTGTTTTTGTAAAAAAATAAAAGCGAAATTAATTTATGTATTCATTGTGAATCTTCTATTGCAATATAAGCTTAATGCTCTACAACTGGATAGACACATTCAATGACTACTAAGTTGCTAATGAGACATCAGACTGAACTCAACGTCTAGTAATCTGTAGCATATATTTAATTAATTATAAACAATTATTACAGCTTACGAACAATACGTGTCATAATGCATGACTTAGCTTGATTTGATTTTAATTATTGCTCTGTGAGATTAGGAAAATCAAGGAAAATCTAATCTGCAATAATCGATCGAAATTATTATTATATAATAATCACTAATTGCGATCTACCAGACACGATAGAGATTCAAAGGCACTAAGCTCCACATGGGATTTACTTACAAATGCTGATCAAATATTTATTTTAATATTAAAAACTATTATTTTTGATATTTTAGTAAAGGGTAAAGTAGTTAATATTTAACTCTTTAATTACTGAGTCTTTTGAGATATTTTACATATTATGTAAAATATATTTTTTACCCTATCTATATTTTTTAATATGAATTACATGATATCCCAAAAAACCTTGTTTATGCAAACTTTTAAATTTCATTCAAGAATGGGTTGTCTACAGTGAGGACATTTTTTAGGGTGAAGTTTATATAGATATGTTATACTAATAAATATTTTCCCCTAATGCAACGCACTGCTTTATGGCTATAATAATATTTATGATAAAATAAATGTATTATTATTATTACATAGAGTAGTGGTTTAATAACTCCTGCGGCCTTTGGAACCTTTCCAGTTGTTGATATTATTCTAGAAACCTTGACTTTGATGGGTGCTTTAAGACATGGGTCAGTAATCCCTTTAACTTTGCATCGTTTTTTAGATTCAGTGGACCATTTTTTAATATGCTTTTAAAATAAATTTTACAGAATCATTGTCCACGTAGCACAAATGAATAAAACACAAAGTGCATTTTATTAAATATTTATATAACTTTTATAAACTATTTTTTTTTTATTAAAAGTCTACTATACGTTTTTTTTCTCCACTACAACATTCAGAATTACAACTAATAAAACCGAGATTTTTTTATAAAACTACTAGATTATTCAAGATAATTTTCATGCTAAGCTTAGCATTCTTAAAATAATTTATGGTGGTATTTTCGTTCGCGATTTTTCACTTTGAGTAAAATTTCGTTCTTGGATAAACACTAGACTTTTTTAACCGTCAACGTAGTTAAAGTCCATAATTTATAAATTATAACTGTAAAATATTTACAACCCCTAGGGAAAATTTTAATTTTTGCTTTTAGAATTGTTTTACTCTTTAATATAATAATTAAGATCCATACGTATCACAACATTTTAAACTAATATGCTATATTAAGCCACGCAGCGGGTAATAAAATACAAGTTTTTTGCTTTAAAACAAGGTTTGTATCGGAACGTTTTATAAGACTTGCAATATACTTAAGGCTGTTAATTCCTTTGTCTTAATGACTAAGAATTGAATTTATGTTATAATATAGAATTCTTATGCACCCCCATAATTTTTGGTAAGAAAAAAAATGTTATTTTTTTGCAAAATGGTGACCAATTTAAAAACTTAAAATATCATAACTTCGTCGGATAAAATCCTACAAATGTATTTATAAAGCTAATGATTTTAGTTTAATATTCTGTATTTTTAAGAACTATATTTTTTTATACGAAATAATATAGATAGATACAAGCTACGATATTATTAAGAAAATAAAAATAGTTAAGCCGTGTAACAAAAAAATATTTTGTACTACTTATTTATGTATTGTTTTCTCTTCTTTTAAATTCCATGTTACTTGCATTTTTTTGAGATATTTCGATGTTATTTTCGAATAAGAAAAAATATTTAAAAAAATATATAATTCTTTGACAATGAGCTTTTAGTTATTTTATAATTAAATTTAAACTGTCAATTTTAACAAGTTAAAAAATAATAATGCAACCATATTTTTTGATGCACGGCCTAATTTAGCATATTATTTTCTTAAATATAGTATGATTACTGCAGCATTTATGTATCCATAATTATACAAATAATGTGGATACATAAATTCTACAATAATTATATTATTTTTGACAATTTTTACTAAAGAAATTAATAAATTTGTTTCGTTTTCTTTCAAATTCATATCTTTTAAATTTAAGAAAATATTGAAAAAATCTTTACTATTGAGATATTATATAACAAACAATCAAAATTAATTGAGAATTCTTATTAAATTTATTCAAAATATAATAATGAACAAATTGATCATTTATGTTAAAGCTACGCTTTTTTCTAAAGTAACTATTATTTTTTTATATAATAAAGGCAATATAAATAGTTATTCTCTGTAGATAAATCACATTATTTTGTTTTATAATTCTGATTTAAGAACTAATGGTGAATTTTAACCCAGATGGAATAAAAATATACTTATTTTTTATGTATGTAACTAATGCTACGGCTTAGTATTCAAATAAAGATTTTTTTATTAGTTTTTTAATAAATGAAAAATAATTGTCTCGAATTTCAGAGCAGCTACGACAAAAAATAAAGATAAAATTGTATTAATAAGTGGAAAGCACTAAATATAGATCAATTGCATAAAGTCGTTATGTAATAAAGGGAAAAAATGTCGGGGTTTTAACAGTAACTAAGAAAAATTGAAAAACAATATTGGTTTAGCTGAACAAACCATTAGACATTTTAGAATTGCATAACCATCGAATGCCATCAATTACAATAAAAGCTCTTAAGCCCCTTCCTTTATAAACTTCGAAACTCGACTGATGGTTTCACATCGAATATGTATTGCTTAAACCATCATTTTCAATACTTGAAAGAGTGGTTTAAAAGTGGAGCTAAACACTAACGCGATTAGCTCTAAATTTTGCCTTCACTCCTATCTTTCAAAAAAACAATATAAAAGCCGTTACACTTACATCTGAACACTTTACCAATCAATTATCGCTCACTCGACGAAGACTCAGACACCTTCTCAATTCATAAACTACAAAAAAGTGTCGAAAAATATTTTTTTTAATTCTTTGAGTGATTTTAATCGACTGGAAAAATTATAAATATTTTATAGGACTAATCTATGAATCTGCTACTACTGTTCGGGCCTGAAGCTTTATTGAATTAATGAAACGTAACGCAAAATTTACACGTTATATTGACCCACCCTGTATATACATACACATACCAGAATTTATGGCATAATATTAACTTGCATCGGACGTTCTAACCGTGGCTGAACCCTGACATGTTTGCGAGAGCACCGAGGCATTATTCTCCTGCCACCGTTGGATTATACCCCTGTAACCATGTTTACTGTCACAACTATGTCATTCGTACACACACAACTAATTACCGTCAGCGTATGAGTTGACTTTAGACGTGTGTGTGCAAAGTAATCAAAACATACGACCTATTGTCAAGGGACAATAACGAATCAACGCGAACATAAAATCTGTTAATTTCGACACGATAACTATAGTTGAGTTTTAAAATCGATTTCGATTCTGAATGATTAATTACACTTTTGAAAACCTCTCATCGAAACATTCGACTGTAACGAGAAAACTGATAGACAATGATCGATTATTGGCACTCAACGCTTCGAATTACAATTGTGTTCCTTTTTTGATATCATATAACGTTTCGCGTAATGGACAGTAATAATTTAATGGTCCATTAAGATCGTGAAAGCGTACACTATCATAGAGTATCGATATGAAGCTTTATTTTTGAAATATCTATAACATTAAACTGATGGATTTAAGTTATATTTCTAAAAAAAATATCATTGCTATATGTACAAGTAAATACAATAAAATCGTATTCTTTATATTTCTACATGGAAATAAATTACAACATAGTGGTTTCCTTTGCAACATAAAGTTACAATTATCTTACTAGAAATCTGATTTATTATTAGATATGTATACTTCCATAATATACATATATAATAGATTCACTTACTGTGAATCTACTATGGATCTGAAATCTGAAACGTTCGAAGTATCAAGAATTTTATTCCGCAATTTCAAAGGACTCTCGTCGATTTACTCCCAGTCTTTATAGCACTCCATAAATTGAGTATATTGATATTCTCGCGGCTTTGCCATTGGACGATATAAAAATTATGCGCGGCGTCGCCAAAGTTAGCTTTACGATCTTTCGTGAACTTTTCCGCGGTTTAGCGAAAATCTGAGGTGGAGAGAAATCGCAACACCGCACCGGGAAGTTGGAATCATTTCCCGCAAACAGAAATTTACGACCGCTGGAAAATTTCTTTTCGACACTTTAAGCACAGGGGAGGAGACCATGTCATAACCACTCCAAGGGTGTTGCCAAACGACTACCCTTTATCCGAATAACAGCCAAAAATATATTCCAGAAGACTTTTAACAGTAACAAAAATATTCAAAGATATTTTTAATATAAAATGATTAATTTGGCTTTAGCAATAAACATTCCACAATAGAGCAAGTAAATAGATTTACAAAATTTAACCTTTGTAACCTGACAGGCGTAAGCGCAATGCGTTTCAACGGGCAAATCTGTACCAACTGAGTTAGTCAATCAGACATAATATATACCTACAGGTAAGTATTAACCACCAGATTGAAAGTCTGGGAATTGGTGACATCTATATTATTAATTATAAATTATTATGTGCTATACAATTTATAACCAAAAGATGTCACTGCAGCTGTGTTCTACAATCTGTCCCTTTGAATGATAATGTTTATTGTGAAAGTACTACCTAGAAAGTGGGTGCTTTTGAAGGCAATGTTCCGCTCCTTTTATTTATTATATGTAAAAAAGAGCTGTACATCTCAAATAACTGAAGTTTGGTTCAGATTTATTATTAGAGGTCGGTTTTTACTTATTTTATAAATATGTTCTTGCTATGAATTTTCCAGAGCCGGGCCCTGTTATTTAACACTTGGTCCTTAATTTTATTCTCGTCAGAAGCTATTTAAAAATTATTATAGAAATGGACTATACATGTTACAAAAGATATATCTGAATGAAACTGCTTTTCCATAATATATATTTTACAATGCATATTATATGTATATTTGATATAATCTATACATAATATATTTTCTAATTCTACGTAGCGATTTTCTTTGTTATATTTTACTTTTCCTAATATGTCATAGTTATATAACTTTATATTTTCATAATAAATTAATCGACTTATCTCTCACATTATTTTTTTTATTTGTACTTAATAGTACAAGAAAGTGTTTATTGAGTCTTTTAAATATAAAATCACTAAAAATATTATATAATAAAAAATAAATATATTTTTTATTTATTATACAGACATAAAAGACGTTTATCTGGGCTACACAAGTTTAACGGAAATATCGCCAGCACATTCAATAGAGTGCTTTCACGTCTTTAGGTGACCCCGGTAGCCGGAAGTCTCTCGTACTCTACACACATTGTACAACAAAAGTTTACCGATTAAAATAACCCAATTGTATAAACGTATATAGTATATTATTTTATTGCGCCGTATTATGTAATGGAGCTTTTATGTAAAAAACATGTTTCATAATGGCATAAAGTCAAAGCGATTTTCCAAAAAAAATAAAAAAAGTAAAATATGATAAATGGCTTGGAAAAGCAAAAAAAAATAAAGTAATAAAATTTGACAATGTAGACCGTGCGTACGTGAATGGTATAATAATGGAGCAGTTATGCGAAAAGTTATGTTAAATAGACATTCGGGAAATCGAAAATTCCATATATAACCGTAAATGTACACTACCTACTACTCGGGTTAAGAAATCTGTCGATGAAGCTCAAAGCTTTCAATGTCTATTATTGCACGAAAACTTTCGCACAAACTATAATTTACCAAATTGGTTTCTCGTACGTCAAATACGGGCTTGTACGGTGGCCATACCTTGCAAGGAATATTCCCAGAATGTCCAGAACCGAAGCTGAAGCATTTCTGAATTAATAATAATCGATCGAAAATATAGATTTGATTTTTAAATGAGAAATAAAGATACATAAAAGCTTATTCAAAACAATAAACATATTTTCTACATGTGTTATAATCTTATTAGTAAATTTTATTAATTTAACCAAAATAAAATATTAAGCGTAAACCTGTATTTTTATATTAAAAAAAATGATGCAAAATAATGATATTATTAAAAATATTTTAGGAAAAGAAACTAAAAGAAATTACAATTTAAGCGAAATAAAAATAAAAATATAGGAATTAAATGACAATTTGAGTAAAAAACTTGAACCATTGATACGTTGTCTTTAACCTCTAAAACAATATATGCTTTGGCACTTTGTGCTTGATTTTAAATATAAGTAAAGTTTCTATCGTAATCACCAATACACGAGATTAATGGGTTAGTGTAGTTTCACAAATTATATTTATATTTTCTGGTATTTTGGTAATAAAAATTAGTATGAAAAGGTGTATTATATATTTTTTTTATAGCTTTATTTAGAATTTATTTTAATTTATAAAAAAAAATATTACTGGTGTTACTTTACATTGGACAGGTACGTGTTAAAATGGATCTAATTAATTGTTTATAGATTAAAATTGTATATTTTATAGCTCAAAAATATGTTTATTAAATTTAAGCTTTGAGTCCAGGTGTAAGCCCAGGTATTTAACGCCTGTTTTCCATTTTACGTTACAGCCCTCTTCATTAAGGGAAGGTAGTGGCAAAGTTTATCTACGTTTTGTGAAACTAATTGCTTCTGTTTTAATTCGGTTGATTTTAATTTTCCACCTCTCAAAATATTTATTTAGGATTTAATTTTTTTTTGTAATTTATTCGTGATTGATTTAAGACCAACAGCACATAGATTAATGTGTATTTTTTTATTTTGGAATATCATTCGTATGCAAAATAAAGAGAAACTTCCCTGAGGAACTCCAGCTGGATTTTTACGCAGTATCGAGCGTTCATTATTTAATGAAACAATATAGCTTCTACCTCTCAGGTATAAGCCTAGTAATCCTAGTTTTTATAGTTTATGAATCAAACTTCTATATTAAAAATGAAATATTTTTTATATTAAAATTAGCACATTACATATGTTTACTAAGTAATGAATGCAAATTAATAGGAAGGTGTTTAATTACCGTGTTAATGTTAATGAATTAATCATCACGATATTCATTTGTGATACTTTAAATTAATGGAAAGCTAATCTGTGATGATCGATCAGAATTTTAATTACACAATCCTTATTTATTTTAACCGATATTATATAAGTACGATAAAAATTTAAAAACACAAAGGTTCCTATGGGTTTCTAAGCTAGGTTTTTCTGGTAATAATTACCAAGCATGCTGGTAATAAAGACAAAAAGAACAACATTCATTTTATCAACAATGTCTTGAACCAAAAAGTAAATTAATGATCATTATTTTGAAAAGATATTTTTCACCACAAGTTTAAGATTTTTACTACATGTGAAAGAGCAATGTTTTTCTCGAATTGTTATAAGACTTTTAATTTACTAAAAATACAAGTAGCTAAATCTCCTAATTATGCCTAATATTATTTGAGCGAAACATCGTGGAAACACACACAATGCAGATAAAATGTATAATATATATAAAAATATATATAAATTCTGTCATATTTTAAGTCGTTTTTAAATCAATCTTATAACTGTTTCTATGGTTTTTTTGAGCAAATAATAACATTGGATCTTACTTTTGCAAAAAATAAAAAAATAAGTAGCATCCGCAGTATTCCGAATCGTACATTATACATTTATTTTAATCTAAATTGTGGCAATACACACACCAAATTTAAATCAACTGAAAGCAAAAAGTCTAGTTCCACCCTGAATCATAGATATTGTTCAGAAGACTGCGGACTGGAAGAAACGTGGGTAGGAAAATCCAGAGTAACTTTACTTTGTATCCATATGTGAAAGGTTTTTTTAATTTTGTCTTTAAACTATAACCACAAACGTTTTGACTTATATTTTTATTTTTTATTAAATAAAGCTAATATCTAAGTATAAACATGAAAATGGTTATAAATCAGTAACATGTATATTATATATAATTAGCATGTTTGTATATAAATGTATTTAAAAAAATACTTTTTACCCGTTTGGAACAAAAGAGAGTTCAGCAAACGGAGGTATGCCGAATCAAACAAGGTGAACCTTAGAAGTTCGAGAAAAGCAATATTGTTCTATAGTAGTAACAATACTTTTTAGACTACTGCTAAATATATGGAAGGAAATGTAGTGTTCCTCAACTATATTTGAAAATATGGACACCGCAACCATAGCATACGTATGCTCTTAAAAGGGCCGTATAATATAACCAAAGGTTTTCAAGGCTTTCTTCTCTCAGGTTCCGTATCATCACGCCTCTCGCGCGAATTCTATTAGAGCTTCCGCGCGAATTTTGTGCGAAAACCGACACCGGGCGCGAAATGGGATTTAATCAGCGGATCTCCATCTGTTTTAAATTTCAAACGCGGCCTTCTTTGTTGTCATAATGGAGATAGTGAGTTTGGGTAATTTAACGGCGGAAGTGTCGCAGCAGGTATACTATATTGTATTACGTGGACCGGAAAGTTATTGCGTTTTGGCCAACTTTGAACGAGGCACACGTACAAAGTGTATTATAAATTATAAACACTCATATAGTATGCGTTGTTCAGTTTCAAAAGCGTATATGTACATAGAAGAATAATCAAAAATTTAATTTATAAGTTTTTACTGAATCAACTTTACATATTGTAACAATTGTAACAAAACACAACGAAATAAATTTGTAGGTTGCTCTCAAATATATCGTTAGGGTTGCAACAACGACATTAAAAATCTGATAAACGACAATGAAACACTTATAATAACACAAAAACTACGCAGACTACATGAATCTTTCTTCATAAGTTTCCAAACTCGTCTAGAAAAAAACACTGACAAATATCTCGGATTAAATAAGCAATACTTTATAATTATCGGACGGTCACTTTAAAACGTAAACTATTTAAAAAGTTGGATTGGGAGATGGATCTAAACAATAACATGAATGGCTCTTAATTCGCTTTATCTCCCACTCGTTTCTTTAGCTTTCTCAAAGCATCAATACAAATATGTGACGCTGAGTAACATCACCGAGCATTGAATGGCTATGGCAAAGTTCTTTTATAAAAACTCGTCAAAAATCACTCACAAATCGATCACTCTCGAACCGATGAGTTCTGAAGGCTTAAATAAATCATATATATAATTTTGTATTGTCACTTAATATCAAATATCTTTTACGGCGTTTAAATGGCTGCAAAATTCACACAAATCCAGAAATAAATTATGCGCGTTCTATATTTTATTACAATTATATTTATACTTAACATATAAGATAAAACTATCAAACTGTTCCTAATTTGTTGAAGCACGTATTAAGCTGGATATGGACATTGCTGACTTTGTTCCTCGATTAATCAAATATTAAATGACTCACTTAGTTTGCCCGTGCTTGTAAAACGCTTCGCATAATTTAATAGCGGGAAATCGCCGTAAAAATCTGAAACCTTTTTTGCAAGCTTAAAATGCGATGGAAGGTCCATGGGCCCACGCCCTCCTTCCACGGTCGCATCAGGCTCAGGAGTTTCGGCCCATGAGCGACCGGATGTACCTAGCCTGGCTTTCGCGCCTGCATACTGCGCATACAGGCGCTAGACCAGGCCTCCTTCCTAGGTCGTCACGTGAACGACCTGGACGGGTAGACCGTCGCGATTTATCTACTGATGGTCTCCGGCATCACTATCTTTTTTGGAGACGGAGGTTGGATAGGGGATGTGGGGGGAGGGAAGGTATGCGGGCAGTCGCGCTCCGCGTACCTGGGGTCTCTACGGGAGAGAAATGATTTTACGCATCCTGGAAAGAAAAATATTTATTTCATCAACTCATCCTTTGTGCTTGTTTTGTTTATTTCCTCTTTTTAATTTTTTTTTCCTGCTGCCTAGCTCACTCCGATGAGAGAAGAGAGCTCGCGGGTGGCCCTTAAGGGGCTAATAGGTAGTCCTATTGAGGACGGACGTCTGTGCGGGCGCCATATGCGGCGCAGTATCTCTCGAACGCCAGAAGATTTCCCTTCGTGGCCACGAGATGTCTGTGTTGTGGAGGGCCATCGCCCTCGATTTCGAGGTTGGAGTGTAGGACTGCTCTCTCTTCGTCCATCATTGGGCAGTCCCATAGTATGTGTTCGGACGTCTGTAGTTCGTGGCCGCAGGGGCAGTCGGAGCGGTCTCTTAAACAAAAACGTTCAAGATAGGCCCGGAAAGCTCCGTGGCCGGTCATGAACTGTGAGGTGTGGAATCCACAACGGAACCACCTGAGCTCGAGTCTCCCTGAGATCAGGGGGAGGAACTTTTTGGTCAGTAGTCCCGTTGCGGACTCGTTCCAGCGTTTTTGCCACTCTTCTAGCACCGCAGCGCGAGTGACGCGCCGGATAGTCATCAGAGCGGCACTTGGGCTAGGCTCTCCCACTGGAGGGAAGAGCCTCTTGCCCGCTATTGAGGCCGAGCGGCCTCTTCCGAGGTGGTGGACCGCGGCTCTCATCTGGGCAGTTAAATCGATGGGTTCGACGCCGGCCATCACGCACATTGCCGAAATCGGAGCTGTATTGTAGGACGACGTGAGGAGCCTCAGCGGCGACGTCTGAGTTCTCAGCAGGATGGTGTTCGGTAGTCCGCGGGAAGATCTTTCGGCCCACGCACTTGCCGCGTACGTGATTATCGAGACGAAAATGGCTTTGTACATTATCACCTTCGCCCTGAAGTTAAGGCCCCAGTGTTTTCCGCCTAGGCGATGCAGCCTGCACATTGCATTTCTACTTTTCATTCCTGCCATTCTCAGGTGAACGCATGGGTCAAAGTTCCTGGATATTATCATCCCCAGATAGCGGGCTTTTAGTTCGAATTTAATTTTGTGTCCGTTCATGCATATTTGGGGGGGTCTCTTTGGGTCCAAGGATCCTCTCAGCAGCACAGCTTGTGTCTTGTGGGGGGCAAAAGAGAGTTTATTCTCCTTGCCCCAGGCGAGCAGGGTAGACAGTGCTGTCTCGGTCTTAATTTCTAGGCCGGTTCGGCTATCGGCGCTCACTAAGAGCAACAGATCGTCGGCGTACGCAATGAGGTCGCAGTGGTGGGGCAGAGGGGTCTCCAGGACGTCGTCGAACTGGACATTCCACAGCATCGGTCCGAGGACCGAGCCCTGCGGGCATCCTCTCTCTAGGGTCTTCCAGACTAGGCTTCCGCCTGCGTCGATCACCACTCGTCTATCCTTAAAGTAAGACGAGATAGTTTTGGTGAGGTCGGAAGGGACTCCTCGCTTCCTCAGCTTGTCGATTATTCCGGGCCACCAGGCGTGATCAAAAGCTCCCGATATATCCAGAAGTACTCCTACCACATGCTTGCCGGGAAGGGTGTCGACTGTCGTTTTGGCGTATTGTAACGCGTCGTCTGTGCTTTTTCCTGGGCGAAAGCCGAACTGTCTGCTTGACAGTGGTTTATTCATTCTGAAGTGGCTCTCAAGTCTCTCCACCAGCAGTTTTTCGAACAGCTTGCCTATCGCCGGGAGAAGGGTGATCGGTCTGTACGCCTTAGGCTCGTTCTTGTTCTTACTCCCCGGCTTCGCCAGTATTATCATCTTACCGGGCTTCCAGCAGCCCGGAAAGATGCCTTTTGAAATAAGATCGTTGAAGACGATCTCGAAAATCGGGGCCGCGGTCGGCCACGCCTTTCGGATGAGGTCGCTCGTTATGCAATCCAGCCCGGGGCTAGACCTGGCGCGTAGTCTGCCGAGGGCCTGCTCAATCTCTGTACGCGAGAAAGGTTGTGAGGTCGAACGTGCGGGCTCCGGCGCCGCTGAGTTTGCTCTTATTTCCGCTTGTCGAGGAGTGTCCTCGGAAGGCGGATCCATCGGTAGTAGAGCTTCGAGTATGTTCTCGGCCGCTACTTTTGAATCTATAGCGCAGATGCCGTTCTTGTCGACGATTCCTGACATGGAAGTGGCGGATCTGTCTGACATTTTGACTATGCGGTAGTGGCGACCCCATACATTGTTTGAGCTTTCGTTTGTGACGAATTCCCTCCAGTGGTTCCTCTTTGAGTTTCTGATAAGGTACTTATAATTATTTGTCGCTTTTCTTAGCGCCTTCTTGGTCGCTCTGAATGGGTCGTCCTTTGGGGTGTCTGAGTCAATGCGTCCAGATCCACGCGCCTTCGCTTCGGCAGCGTAGATGCGGTAAGCTTTCTTAGCCGCCGATTTGGCGACTGCGATCTCTGGGGACCACCAGTCGGGCTGCTTTTTGTTCTGAGGTCTAGGTCTGCTTCTGGGTATGTTCGCTTCGGCAGCCGCCAGTATCGCAATCTGTAGTGCTTCGGCTTTAGCTTCCACATCTGGACCCAGATTTCTAGCTGCTTTGTCAAGTTCCTTCTGAAGGTCCACTTCAAAGCTCTTCCAGTCGGCCTTAAAATGCGATGCTGGTATCTGGATATTGCGTTATTTGCATATTATCAAAAGCTCGGATTTAACCGTCAGCATCATAAATTGCATTATGCAATGGCCGCATTTACATCACGTTGACATTTTTCAACGCGGAAGGCTTTAGGTGTATTTACAACGCGTTTTCGCTGAAAATCAATATTCAGGATTCCCCAAAAACACAGAATATTTTTTAATGGTGATATTCTATGAATAGTTAATGATATTTAAAAAAAAAATAAAGTGTATTTCGTGGTTTTTTAATATAGTTATATACAAATTAATTATAATGATAAGGATAAATACAAGAATAAGAATATCCAAAGTATTGCGAATATTTACTGGCAACCATATTTATTAATCTTTTTTGGCTCTTTATAGATTATATCATTAGTTTCGCCATCAAATTTCCTTGCTTTGAATATTTTATTTTTTTTAATTATTATTTTTTAAGCCAAATCGATCACTCAAAAATACCAAACGTATTTAGATACGTTTTCCAAAAGTTATTTTAATCTCTAAATCATTTATTATTTTTATTTTATCAATTTAAATGATAGAGAAAAATTATGTATGCATGTAGAAATGTATATTAAACGAAAATTAATGGAACCGATGTAATATAAATTTTTATTCAATTTACCATTTGGGATTTCCAATTTATGGCAAAAATCCATTTCGTATCTCGTTCCGCGCCTAATAAGCTTTTATTTAAAAGGGTGAACGCATCAATATTAATTTGGAGCAGTGAAATTGGCGAATAAAACCTATTTTATAAATGTATTTTTCGTATAAAGAAAATACAAATGGATCGTTAGGAGTAAAATTCAACAGATGCAACTTTGTTTAATTAAAAAAGTAAAATACACCATCTTAAATATTGATTAAATCACATTTATATTCGTCTTCAAGATACAATAACTTCCAGTTATGAAAATATAAAACGCTAGATGTTTTAACAATTTTAAAAAAATCTAAGAAAAATATATATTTTTCATGCCCCTTAAATGTACTTGATAAAAAAATTACCAAAAATATTTTTTCTACAAAAAATAAAAATTCAGCTTTATGGAGGTTGAATAAAGAATGTATTAATATATGTTTGTCGTACACATATAATTTAAAAAAATGATATAACTACAGTAGACTCCTCAATAACACGGTAAATTTGGGGTGCGCTATTTGGGTGCATGTAGTTGGGGGACTAAAAAATACTAAGAGTAAACTAAATCAGTTAAAAATATTATAGTCTTTCGCACAGCATTAACGTTGGAATTTTTAGGAACTGAGCTTTACATGCAAGCTTTTTATTTAGTTAAATATAAAAACTATATGATTATGTATTTTTTACCGTTATATAATAATAAATCTGCATCGCGCTTCCGGAGCAATAAATCTCGGACGTATCTATTTAATAATTTAAGCCGAGTTCGGCCCTGGCCGACGCGCTTATACTGCGCGATATAAAATATTACTAGCATTAAATTTTTGACTTATTAAATTACACCAACCCTTCTGCGCTTCGCGATTTGATTTATTTCTCGTTAGTTGAACGTATTAACAATGTGAAAAAAGTATTGCATTATCTATTTATTAATAATAGAAAACTGTCAATTTTGTAGTTAATTTAATAAAGTTAAAGTTGTCGTAATATTGATACATCTCTCAAAATATAATTTTTTACATTAATTTGTATTATACAATCAAATGTATTTTTACTTATTTTTTAGATTTAAAGCGCTTATATACATATTTTTGGCACAATTAGATTGTATTTTATATTTATATTAAATAAATATAATAAAATATGTGATTTTGCGTTTATAAATTAAATCACTCGTCTATTCACAATTGGATACATTAAAACATTTTATTAAATAATAAAAGGCCAGTGAAATACAAAGCGTTTAAACCATCTAGAAAAAAATGTGTTTCTTCGTTAACCCTCTGAGCAGTATCGCCGTACATGTACGGCGGTCGATATTTTACTGTTTTATGGTACCCCATATAGTTATATATTAAAATATATAACTGAAGAAATAATAAAAAATAAATATTATATTCAATTTATATTTTTGATCGTATTTCTTTTTTTATAAAAAAATAATACCAATAAATTAACAAAAAGTATGTTATATTAATTTTATAAAATTATTTAGAACCCCTGTTTTGATATAACAAAATCCACAAAAATATATGTAAAATAAATTAACAAAATTCAATATTAAAAATGTGTTAAAATAAATTATTAAAACACACTAATAGAAAAAAGTAGTAAAATAAATTAAAGCAATTACACGTTGAGAAAGACTGATTTTTTTTTTCTATAAAGGCAATATAAATAATAATAATTGTTAACAACAAAAATAATTATGGGAAAATATGAATAATTAACTCAATCCCAGGTGTAACAAATTAACAAATGTGTTTAAATTAACTCACTACTCAAAGGGTTAAACAGTAACGTGGGAAATTTTTGAGTCGCAAGGTACCTGTCATAAATGAGAAAGGATTACAAATTATTTGGGATTACCTACTCTAAAAAATGTTTCAAAAATAATCACCATATTTTTGTAGTAAATCATCCCACAGAAAAATGGCGGACATCATAGTCTCTCATGGAGGAGGGCATGGATAAATATGGGAACGTGGGCAATCGAAAATCGCTTTCCATTAGAACTTTTAAAGCTTCTGAGAACTTTTTTCTCAGAGGCTTTTTCTATTGGCACTCACTAGCATTACTGTTTAAGGCATCAGACATTCAAGCCCCCTCAAACTTTAACTACAGACAAAAAAAGGCCGATTCAACTCCAGACCATCGATAAGTATGATGTCGTTTACGTGTAGTTCCTTTACTTACTCCCAGAAATGATTCCGAGATATTTATTATGTGTATTCCAAAATATTCTATCAAAACCGTATGAATAATATGATGGCAAACAAGACCGAAGAAATGACATAGTACGTCACTTTCAGACACTAAAGGGTAGTCGGTAGAAATAAAATTTTAATCACTCTGTAAAGAGAAGAAATCCGCAACAATTTTTAATCATCTGTATACAGAAGAAAAATTATATTTGTAACTGATCTATTTATTTAATTATTGAATAACGTGAAGAACAGAGGCCAATGCTGGACCTTTGAAGAACCCCCGAAGGAGTGAAATACTGCCCCATGTTACAAATTGTCTACCTATGAAAGTAATTGCTTTCTCTAGTATATGCGTATCTGTAAATAAGCAAAGTACAGTTCAATGAAAACTCTTAGAACATGAACATCATGAGTGCATGTATGTATATATGTACATATATACATAAATTACTTGATGTTATCTAAAATATTACTCTTGCGCCATCTGTGCAAAAGCCAATAACTATCGTATTATATAGTGGTGAAGTATACGAATTGAGATATCCAATAATATATTAAAGCATCCTAGAAAAACTCAACCTAAATTCAAAGCCCGTCTACAGGATAGTCTGTCACGTGAATTGATTGTCGCCCGTTAACAATCGCGATTCGAAACCCACTCGGGCATCAATCTCGGTTTAATTGGCGCCAATTCGAGATAATTGAAGTTTCTCGAGCCGAGACTGTCGCGAAGGGGTTATTAAGTACCCCGAGTGCGGTTCTGTATAGAAAATCGATGATAACGAGCGAGACGTACGAGTTCCCAGAGGAAATGATCGTTAGGCAACTCATACCATTGCCTAGGCCAAGGGGATGGAATTCCACCAACTTTGCACTTACGACCACTATTGGCAACTATGTATTTAAAGCCGACACACGCATACAAACACATCAGACTTGAGGTTTTAAATTACATTCCCCGACGACGGACGGTACACGGCTCGTTGGGTTCCCGGGTAACTCAAAAGGATTTTTGTCCTTTTTGACGGTGAAAAGAAGCCGCTCTCGAGGACTCAAGGTTTTAATTAACACAGACTATGTACTTGAAAACAGGCATTAGCATATTTTAAGAATTTTAACGACGGTCGCGACTTCTATTGAATTTAACGTATATGATAAAAATCTAGGTACCTACTTGAAAAATGGATCCCTCTGGAGTCAATGAATGCAGCAATGACGTGAACTGTGTTTCTTAATTAATTTTATTCAACTATTCGAATATTAAATAATAAATAGATGAAGTTTTCGAATAATCAAATATTCTAGCGATATTCATTTATTTAACAAATAATCGTAAAAAAATAAGTTTCTGTAAAATAGTATTTAATTAAAAAATATATAATTACTTTCATATAAAATATGCATAACACTTTGCTGTGTGAATTTTGTTCGATTCAACAATTAAAGCACTATTCTATTTACAATAGGAAGGGTTAACTCGTGCTATTAAATAATAAAAATACCAAATCAGCTTGTTATAAAGCGTTTAAACCGTCTAAAAAAAAATTTTTAATCGTTTAAATGGGACACCACCGTGAAAACCTTTTACCGGCTTAAATCACTAAGTATTTGTCCGAAATACGAAATTATGAAAGCAATTTGTTTTAAAAAACTCTCCATCCTTCTATAATTGTTCGTCACATTGGAAAGGGGCAAAAAACACTTCATCTGAAAACCTGTCTGGAAGCTTTTCAAATACTACTACTACTGGCATCATCCACTTTGGGGCTAAAGGCACCCAAACTTCCAGAGATTTACAGATACCAGCGAAAATTTCAGAAATCACCACTTCTCTCTGCGTATCTTTTGCTCAAGCTAGACGTTGCTAATTATAAAGAGGCTGATGAGATCCATATTAGACAATAATAAAAAATCTGACTCTGCCCCGAATCGATGTATGTATATACAGTTACAACAAAAGCACTCAATACATACTCACGTTAAAAATACAATTAACAAAATTCTATTAGTATTTACGTTTTATTATTATGCCAATAAGTGAATTTTTACGTGCCGATCAGGATTTTATGGGATTAGCTAAAAGCATTACATTGTAATCGCAGCAAGTGAATGCAAAATGACAAGTGCAAGGTTGCCAAATATCTGTATATGTTTAAATTCTGACGGTTGAACAAATATTCATATTTAGAAGCAAACAAAAATAAACAAAGCTAAATATTCGTAATTTACTTTTGTTAAAAACTTGCACTTGATATCCCCGACTTGCCACACAAGTTACGCAGCTACGCCGACTATCGACAGAGACTGAAAAGAGCAAGAAAGCAACCGCTTCCCTCTTCACGTTAACCCTGATCCAACTACGACATTCAAAATCCAGAGCTAAGTAAAATATTTTAAGACAATTAGATTAAATAAATATATATAAACTGTGGTGCACAAATATTTATAAATAAATTCGACATTAAGAGAAGTATGTATTTTTCAGGATTGTATTTATTATGAAATTTTTGACATAAGTCAGCAGCATAATATGGCCACCAAAAAAATTAAAATGGTGCTATTTTTTACATTTATTGGTGCAAAGTATTGCAAACTATTTGATGTATTATATATAAATAATCCATTTAAAAATATTTCTTGCAATTATTTTTTATTTTAAATATAATTAGTAAATACTTAAAAAATACATAATATATGTTTGCTAAGTTCCCACATGTTGGCATAACTTTATCGAAAGCTTAAAAGAAACAATATCCTTAAATTTCTCCGAAATTCTAACTTAATGCATTTAATTTACATAATATGAAGTTTCTATGGAAATAAGGGACTTACCCATTTTACCCAGATTCGTCTATGTATATAGGTAGCAATGTGTTTAGTAATAAACGATAAGACCTAAATCGTTAAATTAAGGTTGGTTTCGTCGTGTAAGGGTATTTTCCATTTACATACTTCTTATCAGGCAATTGAGGTACAAGATGGACCTTTACACTTTATATATCTTACCCATAATGTGTAAGTACTTGTATCCTACATTCAAGTACTATATAGTATAATAATTGTTTTATAGCATTAGCTTAACACAGATTGGAAAAATCATAGACTTTTAATATTAATAATGAATAACTTTTTTTTCCTTGTCAATCATTGTTTTATATATAATACATATATATTTTCATAGTATTGTATATATCATTTATACATACATATGCATATTTATTATCTTTCCATTAAATATGTTCATTTGTATATTACACATTAATAATTTTTAGTTAACGACGAACGTTTGAAAGGATACGATCGTTGGTGTTTTAGTTAATTTTATAATTATAAATTTAGGTAAATTATATATTTTATAACACAAAATTTAGAAAAAAATTTAATTGTATATTATGAATTATTGTTTTTAAAAAATTTAAAAATAATTTAATAGTTTTTTAAATTTAAGTTAATAAAGAAAACATGATGCTACGTTTGGTGCTTAGTATTATTTTTGCGACTGAATTCACAATGGCATGTAAGTTTATTTTTATTTTTATTTTTATTTTTAATAGCATAAACTATTGAATGATTGTAAATTATCGATTTTAGATAAAATCAAGCATGATAATAATATATGCCAAAGTAAGGAATGTGTGAAATCTGCTTCAAATATTTTATTTTCTATGGATCAAAGTGTTGATCCTTGCGACGATTTCTTTAAGGTAAATATATTATTAAATAATTAAAAATATTTGTGAAACGTCGTTAAATAAATAATGAATATTTTATGATACATAACTCCTAAATTTATAATATGTAACTTCGCATAAAAAATAAATTAATACAAATAGACTAGATTATTAAGTTGTGAATTTTTGAAACAATGGTGGACAGGATATAGCGATAGCTATTCTGTATTTTTTTAATTTGGCAATCTCTATTTCCGGCTTTTTTATACAAATCAGTCAATTTTATCAATTTCGCATTTTAGTATGCGTGCGGAAACTGGGCGAAATATAATCCTACGTCAGATTCCTTATCATGGAGCAGCGTTCGCGTGAAAGAACAAGGAATAATCAACAGGAAATTGAAAGATATGCTTAACAGTGATAATGTCAAAGGAGATCCTTTACCTTTGAACCAAGCAAAGGATTACTACAAAGCTTGCATAAATTTGAGTACGAAAAGTAAAATATTTTCATTTAAATTATATTTTTCATGTATTGAACTTTCAGCTTCTAATGGAATGAAAACTATAGTCGAATTATTAGAAAAGGTTGATGTGCCTTTAACACCATCTTTTTTTAAAAAGCCAAAAACACAGCATATAAAATTCGATTGGTTAAACACAGTGATTAAGTTAAAAAAAAGAATTAGTATGGATCTACTTATTGGCTTTGATATATATTACAAAAGAAAGTTGAACATAACATTCATTGAATTTTTTCAATATAATATTAGTGATATGTAAGTTTTTATAATATTTGATATAATTATTTATAAAAATATTGATTATTCTTTGATATATTAAATTTTAAAGCGAGGACGAAGATAGGGTTTTACTTAAAAAGTCAGTTTTTGAAATTTTGAAGTCGACCAAAATAGAAAATATTAAAGATAAGATTGAAAATTCCATTGATGAATACTTCGAGTATCAAAAAATTATTATTGTGAGTTTTACTATATATTATTCAATTAATTAATGCTTATAGTGAATATATTTTTAGTCTTCTTTAAATACAACAATTACCAAAGAACATGGAAAATTTTATTCAATAGACAAATTACAAAATTTGACTGACCAAAATTTGCAAAGGCTTAATTTAACAAAAATTGAAATCTGGAAGCCTTTTATATTGAGAATGTTCAATAAAAGCGCCATTGAATTTGACTTTCATAATGATAAAGTATTCGTTACACATGGAGACTTTGAAAATTTGATGACAATTCTATCGATAGTCCAAAACACGACTTCAACTAAATTAGAATTGTATATTTGGTTTGAGGTAAGTAGCAATATAAATAAAGGTTAAATACACTATATTATAATATTCATTTTTGGATAACCTAGTATATATAATACTAGTAATACAGCTGTGTTCTATATTTTAGAATCAAATTATTGTTGTGGCAAACAAAAATTTTTACAGTTATTTTTCTTAGATCCCTATATCAAATAAAATGTTAAAATTATATGTTTTCAGATTATATCCAAACTTATCCACTTGGCTACACCTGAGCTTACTAAATTATACTGTAAGGCTTATAAAAACTCAAGATGCACACAAACTAAAGAATATTGTACACTATCAACAATAACTGAAATGGGCTTAGCTGTGATCTACGGAATGTTGGATGAAGATTCCAGCAAAATTTCAAAAAAAATGGCTGAAACTGCATTGCGAAACATTGAAAAGGCATATGCTAAATCTGTAAATGCAACTCCCTGGATTAAATCTGATTATAAGGACAAAATTAATTATAAACTAATGAGCACCGAAGAATTTATTGCATTTCCAAATTGGTTGTTTACGTCTGGAAGTTTGGAAAATTACTATAAAGGATTAAAAATAAGTCCAGACAATTATTTAAAAAGCAAATTTGCATTAGAAAAATGGCGTTTAGATAAGAAGATTGCCGATTATTCCAAACCATTCAAATACGATTGGAATATGGTTAGTACGATACATTCTCTCAATGGACACTTTAATTTTTATTATAACAGTATGGGTATGTAATCATATAAAGTATAATATTATACGATACATTACTGTATCAATAATAAATTATTAAATTTACAGTTATTAAAACGTTCATGTTAGATTTTCCTTACTACAATTTAGGACTTGAGTAAGTGATTATAAATATTTTATTCCATATATTGTATAATAACCATTTATTTCTATGTATATTTCAGCTCATTAAATTATGCAGGTCTTGGTTATATCATGGGACATGAATTAATGCACTCGTTTGATGATGAAGGTTATTTTTGCTTCAATTATTATTTAATTATTGTATTTGTATTATTTTTAATTTATTTATTTCAGTTGCCAAAATAAAAATATATGATAATGCGACCGAGTGCATTAAAGAACAATATTCAAAAATATATATTGCTAAAATAGATAAATATGTATGTATATTATAAATTTTATTAGCTAACAGGATAGATCACTAACCCTTAGTCTGAATCGATCACTTATACATAAATTTATATTCATCCAAAACACTTATTACTTATTAGGTGCGTAACTGTGATTTAAGAAGATTTTATTAAGGTTTTTAAAACCAGAATCTGCTGGATGTAATACCAATATAGGAAACGAAATTATAAACTGCATTTATGATCTAAAATTTACAAAACAAATTACCTTTGGGATAAATTGTTAAAATACCCAATTTCGTGAAACACAATTATCTGTCAAAGAGTTTTAAATCACAAAAAAGAAATATTAAATAGTTGTCAAAAAAATCATTCAAGTTTCTTAAGAAGATAAAACAAATTAAATAGGACAATAGAAATTTCTTGATAAGTTTTGAATTAAAATTACACTTTTTTTTGAGAAATTAAAGTCTTTGACTATGAATCTCATATGTACCTTAGTGTTTTTTTTATTATTGCTATTGTGTGTGGAAGATCAACATTAGTGATTATTATATATTTATAATTCCGTTCAATCAGCACAGATTAGATTTACGTAGATTCCAGGCGCGTACGGTGAGATACATTCCCTTTCGCTCGCTCGCGTGTTAAGTGACGAGAGTGAGTGAGAAGATGTGGGCGTGCGGAACGCATGAAATGCACGCCTTTATCTGTACTGTAGGCGCCCGCTAGATACGTATTTCTAATCTCACTGATGAATATCGTGATGATTAATTATAAACGAGCTAGGTCGTACATATTAGGAACTGAAAGTTCTATAATAATGAACTATTTCACCACATAGAAAATTTTAAAAAAATATATAGATTTTTTCCTATTATTTCAACCAACATTTCTCATCCCCAAAATGTTTATATTAGAGTTTTTCCATATCTCATAGTTTCTTAATATCTTAAATGCCCATAAGTAACACAATATGATTGCTTTTCTATTTAAACCTAATTTGAATTTCTATATCGGAATTGTAATGATGTATTCCTTTCAAAATAATAATTAAAGGTCGGAATGGTGTAGTACATACAGTCTTGACTGATAAATAAGAGTCTGCTGGTTCGAGCCACGGAAGCAGACTAAATTATTTTTTTAAATGCACTTTAAATAAAAATTTGATCATTTTTTAAATATTTTTTGTTTTTTGATTAAAAATATTTTGCAATTTATCTTATTAAAATTTTAAACTACTTGCTAAATTTTGTAAGCCACTAGCGAATTTCGTTTCATACGTATTCTGTTAAAGCCAAAGTTTTCCGAACGGATGTGTAACAATACAGTTTTACTGATAATGATCAGTGAAATTATAAATCAATTGTTTGACACATTTTCACTGCCCTAATTAGTGAAATAATACGATCATTTCAGCTTAAATTTCAGCACAATGATTAATTTTGTTCAAATAATATAGCATCTGGAAGTAAAATGTTATCTATATTATTTATTTTTCTTTCAATATAGCTAAAGACGCAATTTAATGGAATATAGCTATGACTTATCTAATATGAATCTGGGCTTCTGAAAATTGATTTATAAAATTTACCTCTTTAATTTTATTTATATTTTGTATCTTTAACAAAGCAAAAGTTATCTAAATTTTAACCTTGCCATAACTTACATCATTTTCCAATGGAAATCAACAATCAGTTTGTCAGAAATAATCAATTTGAAGAAAGAATAAAGTTAGAAAAGCAACTGATTTTTTTAAATAATTACTGTTAATATCCATAACAGAGATTACTTAAATATACCTTTATTTATATATGAGCATCAAGACACGCGTCGAACAACACTTATTGTCTCGTTTAGTAGCTTTTGCCCACAATTGCTCAGAAAGAACAATGGTTTCGCTTTTAAAGGGTCACACGGAAGACATGCTATTGCTTCTGACCTTATAAAATATTTAAAAACACTTTTTTTCGAGAGAAAAACTAGACTTGATTACAGGGATAATTACAATTTTTACAACTTTAAGTAGCCCCCGGAAAGGATGCTGCTTAAATTACAGTATCCTAACATAAATATGTTATATTTAACTGCTCTTCGTGTATACGCTAATCTTAAACAAATAAGAGATTGTTACATACGGTATTTCATTAGAGCGCACAAACTAACAGATACATATAATTAATGCGGATTTTGTCACGTTAGAAAGATATACATCTACGGATGCTTTCCAGTGGAGTATATAAGACAATCAAGTAGATAATACAGTGAAAAAATCAAAAAGATCAAACACTGTTTCAAAGAAGATCACAAAATGTATTTTAGCAGCACAGAGTGTTGGAAATATAAATGCACAAAGAGACCGCCATAAACAAACGGGATGATAACATAATGGTATCAAAGTCCTGGCTTCCGGCTTTTGATACCATCCGCTTAGCGAAACCGCCGAAAAATCTCACCGACGCAAACATAATAAATAACACCAACAAAACTAATCTCATATGTAATCAAATGACGGATACTATATTTTTTTAAAACATAATTTAACAAAACGGGACGAATCTATGGTTACGATCTATTCCTTTGATAAATACAATTATGTAATAGTTAAAATTGATTATATTTTCTGAAGGCAGATGGAGAAAAATCTCTTTTTGAAAACATAGCAGACATCGGTGGTTTGAAGCATGCTTTCATCGCTTATCAAAACACCAAGAAAGTGGAAATGACTTTACCAGGCCTGGCAAACTTAAACGAAAACAAATTGTTCTTCTTGTGGTTTGCTCATGTAACGTCCTTCTATCTACTGCTAAATATATAAATACTACTCTGATTTTTATATAAAATGTTATTATTTTTAGAATTGGTGCCATACGGACACGGAAGCTTACTATAGCTCAAAGAATAACAAAGAGCATTCGCCTGGAATCGTCAGAATAATAGGAACTCTACAGAATATTCCACAATTTTCAGAAGTGTGGCACTGTCCCGTCGGCTCCAAAATGAACCCAAAAGAAAAATGTACTTTAATTTGAATATTTTTCTGAAATAAATTAAACATGAGCCTTTTAATACTGGAAACTCTCTAGATAAACTTAACGTATGAAAATGAGGCGTTGAGCGCTCGGGAAAGTTTTCCACGTGAGCTTTAATACACGTGTGTGTAGGTGTATATACACAGGGAGTTAATAGGAGCTAGCACGGGAAACTACGTTCAGTTAACAAGTGCTATCTGTGCTCTAAATCGGACACTTTAATTGGTTCTATCCTTTTAAAACGTCCATCTGTCGAGGTGGCTTTTCACGGAAAATCCAAAACAAAGGATGGAAGGAGAAAAACAGGTTTAATCTCTCACACTAATAAATATTTCGTTTCTTTAAATTTATATTATATAATACCGTTTAGATTTTTATAATAAATTATAAAGGAAATGAATGGATTCCTTACAATATACTATAATAAATGGTATACTTAAACCTTAATATTTTATCAGAAAAATATTATAAAAATACAACAGAGATGTCGTCTTGAGTAATATATCGATTAAGGGAGATGAAAAGACCCGTTTCTACTATATTAAAGCCGTAATCTTTTAAATATCAGCTAAGAATCTTTTAATACAAAAAATAATTAATCTAACCGACCACTATACCAAATCACACCTAAATATTATTTGAATCTAAGATTACCAAGATTATTATTGTACAAATACATTTATTATTAAATACATTATAAATACAAATACAGACCCGTTATTTGTTAAAAAAAATGTTAATGTTTGTGGCTAGTAATACATTTTTAAAACAACCAGATAAAATAACATGCGTAGATTTTTTATTGAAGTAATAATATAAAACATATTTTTACTTATAAATTAAATATGAAATATTGCGTCTCAATTAGTTACAAAAGACTTGCTAAAAGGGTCATAAAAATAATAAATTATTGTTAAGAATTTGAGTTTCGTTGGTGAGACAAACAAACCATTAAACATATCCTGGAAAGGTCCAATAAAGGTAATATAGTAACGATGCACTTAAAAATATAGGACCTTACTTTAACATAGACAAGGGTTGGTGCCAAATATTTTATCCTTGTGATGCATTCCATAGATTTTTCCGAATGTGGCAATTTTTACTGTTACGGCGTTGAACGCGGCATATATTCTGATAAAATAATGAGACAATAAAAATAATTCTGGTTTGGCCCCAAACGATCAATATTGGTCAGAGGATCAAAAACCTATGTGTTTAAACACTGCTCTACTGAATATCCTACTTAACGCATATTAGTCAGAACTTGCCATATTAAAGAGATAGAAAGAAGCTGCTTTTCACCTCGATTATGACCAACTATAGCCAAGCTAAACAGTCGCCTGTATTCTAAGAGTACAACTCAATATACGATAACAGTTCAAGACAAATAAAAAGTGTTTAAAGTATCAAATTTAACTAAACTTATACCAAAGTAATATAGTACATCAATAAAATAAAAAAAGTATCAATAACACACTTATAAATAAAATTCGTCGACGTCAAAGAATACCCTATAATGCAAGGACCTAATAATCGCAAATAAAAAGAGATAAATACATTATACAGCATACACAAATCAAATATGGCTAAAACAGTCGCTAAAAGCTAAGATCATATTCGAGCGCTCGAAACGAAAATTTAATGTTAACATAAAATTCAAGATTCAAAATTGTATTTATTAACGAAATATTGAGAAAATATTGGATTGGCAAATTTTTTTAAATAATCCAATTTCGGTAATAATAAACCATACTTTTTCGTAAATTTTACCAAATGTATCAGTGGCCTTCAATCTTTAATTATTTTATTAAAAAACAAATAATTTAAATAGTAAATAATTTTATTATTTAACTCAAATTCAGTATTTATACTTATACTAGCAATATAATAAATATTATTTATCTAAATAAAATGACAAATACTAATATTGGTTCTCAGACTTTTTACTTTATTACATTTTAAAAGTCGTTATTTAATTTTGGTTAGATGTTATGCTAATATGTAATTGAAAGTTAACGATTATAACAATAAAAAGCAATGTTCCCATTTTTTTATATAATAATTTTATTTAATACTAAAAATCATTCTAAAATAAATCACTTCGTAATTTAACTTTAATTAGAAGTACGTGCCTATTGGTAAAAGTTTACGATTATTACATAAAAATTACAAAATTAAACGGGGGTAAGCAAACTATATTTTTTTAATAAATTCTGAAGTTAATAAAAAAACAATTAAAACGCGAATCATTTTGTTATTTGATTTTTTTTTAATGTGCATATATTGGCATCCCTTGACGAAAATCAAGACATAAACTTATATTTTTTGTGTTGCTAGTCATTAGAACATATATAATGCCACTGTGGCGTCCGCGGTAAGTTACGTGTTAAAAAATATATAAAAGTGATAAATAGAAAAAGATGCAATGTAAAAATACCCTGTCATCCTATTTATACTTCACACGCGCACAGCAACACAGTGGTTTAAATATATAATTTTAATAATTAAATACTAATAAAAGAAGAACGAATCAAAAATAAACATTTAAGCCGAAAAAGTTGAGGGTCCAGTACCCGCACGCTTATTAGCTACGATACTTCACGACAGTGAGTGACCGATATTCACAAAACGTCCAGCGTCTGGCGTGGAGCGTTTGGCACAGGAGAACAGAAATATAGAGCGCTTGTTTTATTAAAATTAAATATATTTCAATCGTGCATGTCAAACTTAGGCGTCAAACGTGTTCCGTTTGATTAGGATAACATGAGCGGAGAGGGTGTTCACGAACGTCTATCGCGTGAAATTCGCCAGCCGGCTTGAAGTGTAGTTTCCGCACGATTAGGAGCGCACGTTGACGAGAAGGTCGACTGCCGAATAGATTTGTATTATTTGTCGCGACGGTCGTCGTTGATTCGCGAGCGCGTAAATTGAATTTTGTCCACGACACACAAAACCAATTCAAAATGGCGGCCATCTATTAATTTTTATTTTTACTTAATTGGTATGCTATGAGTCAATTTCAGTTATTATATCTACATTAAAAATTCTAAAAACAGTAAATGAGTAATTTAAATACCAAATTACTTAAATTTACACATTACATTCATGCGCTAGAATAAGGATGCCAAAAATTTCAACACCACAGCCGATAACCGAGTTGTTCAAAGAACAATACCAATACGTATAGTGTGCTTGTGTTTACGTCACGGGCGAATGGCTAAGATCAGAGGCGCTAAAAAGATCTGAAATTGGTTGGCGCGCGTACATGCGACCGCATGCATACGATTAGAGATCATTGAGACATATTTTCAACCCCAACGTCAAGGTGGAAATTATTATCGCATAAATACTTTTTGAAACACTTGAAACATGAAATTCGTATTAAATGTCTTCAATCATTAAATCAAATTATTAAAAATCATGAATCCTATACTTTGCTTAGTAAAAATTCATTTAATCTTGCGATTAAGCATGAAGCATGAAACGTTACAATAGAATCACAACAATTTTAATTGTTGTGATTATATTGTAACGTTTTTCTATTGAACCTATAAATTACTAATAAATTATTTTTTACAAAATGTGAGTCGAACTAGGTTTTAATATAATAATATTTGCCAAATTATGATAATGTATTTAGTATAAATAAATAGTCTAATGCCAAAATAATACAAAATTTAATCTCCTTAAAACCATTAAAAAATTTTGTCCAACAGAGACTGAACAAAAATTAGATAGTAAATAAAAGTGTGAAAAAAAGTTTTTTATTTTAATGTTTATAATCTGTTATGTAATATTTTTGACCATTATACATTTTCTCTAGAACAAACAAGTCGAGTTTTTAAGAAAGTGTTTTTTTTTTAAATCAGGCCAATAGCATAAAAACTACGCTAGTTAGCATGTCCTTAAAATTCGTTATGTCTTTTTTTTATGTTTAAAATAAACGTTTTAAAATATACAAAGATTGTAAATTTACGTACTAAAAATGAATAGTATATTTTCAATGCTAGCATTGCAAAGTATTCCAATATTTTTAATTGCTAGTGGAAAAACTCTACAGTAATAGCAAATAGAATAACGTAAATTCATATGGTAACATACATTTTATTTTCTGCACATCGTCTCTCTATTATACACATTTGGTTGGTTACCATTAAATTCTTTGCTCTGTGGTTACCATACAGTTGTTTTTGTCGCTGTCTTTGTGGCGTTAATCCACTATCTGCTATGTGTTAAATGTGTATATTTATTAAATAATTAGAATACGAAAAAAAACTCTATATCAGATTGTCCATTGAGCAGAATATAAACTTCAAAATAAAATTTTGAGATTTTATGTACCATTAGAAGCGTCGCACTATTTTTTCTCGTAGAGGGAAAAAAGTTTGCTTTCGAGAAATTAGCTGAAATTAAAATGTATAACAAATTTCTAAAACTAGGTGTCACTTTGAATCGAAACTTTTGTGGAAATGTCATAGAAATATATCCTATGTTTTGCCATATCGTAAAATATTTCTAAAAATATATTACTAAGTTGTAATATGTTAATATTAGATGTACATATTAGATACTGTGTATAAGTATATGTGCTATGTTTAAGACATTTTATTTGTATACTTTCTAGTAATATATATTTTTATATACATATTAGCTTTTTATTCGTATTATGAAGAAACATAAAACGTACAAGAGACGTCGAAAGCCCATGCCTATATACAATATAATAATAAAAAGAGCTTTTGCCTTAGTGAGATATTCGAAACACCTTTTGATCTCGAACATCGTCAAAGAGAATTCTGTCGCGGAACCATGACACCAACTTCTTGCGCCAGGATATCAACTTTGCTACCCAATTATGACTTAAACGCTCTTCTAGAATGGAAATTTTTCTTCTTTCTTCAGCTTCTAGATCTTGTCTGCATGTGTATACATACATTAACATTAACATATAGACGAGCAACATGTGGAATGGTATGACGCGCAGAATTCCTCTCGTGTTTCAATTAGGAGATTCAAAGGATGTGTCAGAGCCAGTCGAAATTACTCTCGAGGAGAATCCTACTCGGAGAAAAAATATATCCCGCGTCACGTTTTTGCTCACAATAGCCGTCACGTCACTCTCATGAATACGTACGAATACATGTATACGTGCGTATTTATGTAGACGATAGAGAAGGGCGGAGTAAGATGGGTTTTCGTGATATTGACCATTTGGTGACGTGATATTGGCATATAATGATGCGAGTCAAACAAATCTTTGTATGCGATATTAACAAGAACAATGAGATCAATAAATCTTCATTTCAAATAAAAAAAAATGGTAAATCTCGACCTGAGATTGAGTAATATGAAAACATTACTTTAAGAAGGTTATAGATCTTATTTTTCGATGTTTTAATTTATCAAGAAATGAGAATTCTTATTTTCAGTATTTGATTATAATAATATATTATATTATTGTATATATGTTTATTGCTGAACTAGATGATCGTTAAAAAGAAGACTCGGTGCTTTTATTAAAACTGCAGTGAAATGTAATGTCACTTTGTATTTTAGTAACTTGCTTTTTAGGGTATTTAATTTTTTTAAATATTTATTTCATTTACCATAAAATTAAATAGCATCCGCTCCCATTTATATAAGAATATATCTCCTTTGGGAATATATCGATTAACTTTTACTATTAGTATCTCTAACTTTCCAATGAAATTTGATAAGGGTCTTGAAAGCAGAAAGTTTTTCGTCTTTTACTTTTGCATATATATTTTAGCTTACCTTTGAAACTAATTCAGTAAGAGTTATTTGTTATTGAAAACAGTATTGAAAATATTTCGCGACCTTGTAGTGTTACATAGCGTCGATAAGATAAGAAAATAATTTACGCAATCGTATATAAAATCATTCGAATAACATAGCCACCTAAATATTTTAACATCAACACCTAAAGAATAATGCTCAAACAATTACGCAATACAATTTAGCGATGACAAAGACAATTCGCTAAAAGTTAACGTCAGTTTCGACAAAAATACGATATATATATTTATGTACATACATTGTATATATTGAAAGCGTACACTATAAAAAGTAGATTATGTTCACTTAATTAAAAAGCCACAGTCCCTTTAGCAGACTAATATCTTTCCTGAAACTCTTTCGAGACTTTATTGAATAAGTCATAATCAGTATATATGAAAGAGAAGAGTAGCGGGAGTAGAAAATTCTATTAAAGGACATTCGATTACACTCGAGTGTGACGGGTGGCGTCATAAAGGAGAAAGCCGAGATCACAGGGTGTACCGAGTGAAACAATCTCACTCTCATAAATTCCCCGTTAAGTCCTCACGAACTGTTGGGATGCGGCAACGTCTTGTGAATTTAAATGTGCCCCTTTGTAGTCGTTTCGAATCCGGACGCGCCACTGACTATTATTTAATATACAAAAGGAGAAATCCAGAACCGGACACGCGACGCCTGCAAAGTGTCAAAAAAAGCGTCGTCAAAGCCATGACAACAGCAAAGGTAGAAATATCCAAAGTTAGAGCAATTTAAATTTAAAAAATGGCTATTCAACTAGTGAAAAATGGAGAAAACGTTATAAACTGTGATTCATTTTTTACTAATAACTATTAATTTATTTATGAGTTTCAATTTATTTTAGGTCGTCTACTAAAAAGTAAGTTTCAAAATTTTAAATTAAGTAGAAATCTACGGTAATTAGGTAATGTAAATATCTAGTGCATAGTATTATTACGATACGTTTAAAGTATTGTATTTATTGAAGCTTTAGATTATAATAATAAATTTCTAAAAATGAAATATAAAAATGATTGCTAACAAGACGTTTGACACGAATATAAGATAAATCAATTTATATGTGACTTTTCAATTTATTTATTTTTGAATACATTTAATATATTCTTTATGAACTGAAGTAGCTCATTGTTAGATAATATTCAATCTTTATTAGATTTTAATTATTAATCACGATATTCATCCTTGAAATTAGGAAAATATAGGTAAACCTAACCTGAGCAATTAAATTTATAATTATCTATATCTTATTCTAGATTAAAGTTAAATGAAAATTAAAATCCTATCTTACTGACTATTGAACTAAATTTAATTGTTTTCCTAGAATCGTTCAATGCTTCTGTAATTTTGCCTCTTAAAGTCTTCGGATTTGATATTAGATATTTGGGTTTCTCAAAGAACTTTTTTTAAGTTAATGAGCTCATCAATACTTTCTCTGATATACATATTCGTAATTTTTATTAATTTGTTTTATGCATTCTGTTAATATAGGAAAAAGTATGACGTACTTGTCCCGAAACAAATTTTAAATATTGAGCTTAATACTCTGTGTTAAGTTAAATCTTAAATACGTTTATATTCAAAGCGTTTTCATAATTGTTTTTTTTTAATTCACCTCAAAAAATAAATCGCGTTTTTTTAATAAAAAAAAATTGCAAAATATTTATCCACAAATTATGATTTTTTTAATAACTTATCTGTAAAACTCCTGTATATCTGTAAAGCATTCGCTTCTAAATATATTTTTAGAAGCGAATGCTCTAATGATCTGAGAAAGTAATAATTCTATATGAATTTGACACATGTATAAGTATATTAATTAATTCTTACATATAAATTCTAATATCTAAAACCGACAAATCTAATTTCATTTCCATGTGCTTTATTATATTTTTGATAAGGGTATCCCAATAAACATTAAACATATTATGTAATCATGCTTTGAAAATAATCATATTGTATTATAGCAGGTTGCTTTTAAAAAAGGTAATAAAGCCCACGCTTCAAGATATATCGCGCATTTCTTAAATTAAAAAAATACACGTATCCCAAAGGACGCCCCAAAAGCAATGATAACACATCTCACAATGTTTTACGCCTGATGTATTTCCAAATAACGGCAGGTGCTTCTCTTCAGGGCGTTTTAATGCCTATATATTGAATTTCTCCAGAATTAAACCCGGAATTACAACAACTACCCCCGAGATAGGAAACCGCCCCATTTCCTACCCTTTGCCCAATTACGGATCGGGTATAGAGTCGTATACCTATTATACAACATGCACTTGAGCGTTTAAACTCGATTTGAACCGGTGTGTATAATTAAAGATCAGAACTTAGATTAATTTTCCGCGAACTGGTAGAGTAATAGTGTTTCCGATCTCAGATTGCAGTCGATTGGAGTCGTTAGAGCTCTACAAAAAGAATTTTAATTAAGGAACTGCTATAAGTTAACCGATCGACCTGCAGAATTATTTAAAGTCACTCGTAACTATAAATAGCTCATATATGTATAATATGTATTTTTAATATCAATTAATACGATCAGTACTTTACTTGAAAGCACCCCCAAATTATATAAAGCCAAATTGTCCTTTAAAATTGAGTTTAAATCTGAAAGCTATTGTTTTAACCTATAATATTATTTTTATATGCAATAACTATATTTTAATTATTTTTTTGAATTTCTGTTTTTAACTGCAAAACGTGTAAAAAAATATTTTTAATTAAAAATTGCATTCTTGTCAAAATTACTCTTTTAGACAAATATTGTCAAAAAATACTTATGAGCTCAGAGTTCAAAGGGTAAATACGCTAGCGTTAAATAATGTCAGCTTCGAGGAGCTAGTCCGGTTCGTATATTTGATTTTAATATTTTATGATTTTTTTTCTTTCTTACAATGCATTACTTTGAATCCTATTTTTATTTTATTTTTTTGTTTATCATAATAATACTATACATACATTATTTTTGCCTATTGTGACTCATTGGGGTAACCTGATAGGTCACGATGGTTTTTGTTTAATTCTTAATGAGAAAACGTAGAAAGATGTATAATTTTATAGAAATTATATTCATAGTAAATATTTTTAATATTGTTGATCGTACAATTTTTTCATACAAGTAATATAGGAAAATGCAAACCTGTAAAATCTACATCTATTTTTATACGACACAGTATAACATAAATATAATATTAGAGAATTATATATCTGAATGTATGATTAATAATAATATTGATGTGTTAGATAATATTTAAAAAAATGTAGATAATTTTTTTATAGAAATAGTTGATAATATAAAATGTCTAGAAGCAATAATAAAGAAAAAACACATTTTTACTATATAATTTTTAAAAAAATATATAGACTATTTAGGATGATAAATATTTTAAGTGTAAACACAATAAAAGCAATATACAAAATATATATTGCCTTATTTTTATTATTGTTATATATTAATAATGAATCATTTCAGACGATGTTGCAAAGATTACATAATAGGCTAATAATAGTCATTTTGTAGTAATACATGATTGAATGATTGATGTTAGAAAATTATTAAGAAATAATGTTTTTGTATTTTCATATAAGTAAGAAAATACTACATAAAAATAATATTTTATTTAGTGTAGTATTTAATAATAATAATAAATGTATGAGGTAATTTAAATTTGATACTAGAAATAGCGAAACTTTAACCACTTGAAATTATTAAAACAAGTTTACGAATTATTTAAATAAATATTTTTTAATAATTATTAAAGAGAACTGCACTAACTTCATTATTCAGTAAACCAAATATTTTATATTTATTTAAATAAACATATACAGATGTGTTAAAAGAATAACTGGTGACTCACTAAAAAGTCGCTGGCGTTTAAAGGGTTAAGGGTATAAATATGAAAATATTTTACAGAAGTAAAAATTCAGTTTATCTGCAGAAATACAAAATAGTGTATATTACCTTAAATAAAAACAGCAATATTATTTTTTATAAACATATATTATATTATATGTTTATAAAAAAAACTTCATAATATATATATTTTAATAATATGATCATTTTTACTTTCTATAAAAATTTGATTCATTCAACGGTTAATAGATTATGCAATTCTGGCCATTATGATCAAGCAGCGATTTCTTTACAATTTTGTTACATTCCGTTTTAGTTTCAAGTTCTCTGTTTCAAAAAACTAATTTTATATATTTATTGCGATTCATAATAAAAAAAGAAACGTGCATATTCAATGTCTTGTTTCTTTTCACGACGCAATTTAGAGGAAGCGATTCAATAATTGATTTCCTTTACATTGTGTTAAATAGTTAGGTTAAAAATCAATAATATAAATAATTTGTGTTTAAAATTATATAAAAAGTATTTGGATTTTCAGAATTAAAAGATTTATAACATTACTGCATTTCTTGGAATAAATATTTTATAAATGTGATATTCTTTATTGAAAATCCAGTCTCCTGATCTTCGCGCATTATTAAATAGTCAACTTTAAAATTTACACAAATAGAAGACTTATAACATTACTGTTTCTTAGAATAGATATTTCATAAGGACCGGTGTTCTACCTTGGAAATCAAGTCCCGGTTCTTAGATCATAGTTTTCGAAACGCTCAAATGTGTTTTTACATTATTGTGAAATAAATAAAGAAAAGGAACTCACCGATCATCGTCGAAGTGACTTAATCAACAAGTTAGGAACAAAGGCGCAATAAGAATATCGAATTCGGGGGTGGGTAAGTTCGCGATTCGAGCAAAATTTGCTTTCGATGGATACTTTCACTTAGGAAGGAAGGGTTTATTTTTTATTTTATCTAAGGATATTGGCGAAGGTTTTATAATATAATAGGAGCCGATGAACAGACGGGGTGTTTCCTCTCCGAAGCTCCCTTAGAGACTAAGCGAGGAAATCGCGTATCAACACTTATAGGGACAGTTTCCCGGCGAATTTTCGCACTACCACCACTGAGACGGTGCGGTTCACAAGAAAATCAATAGAAATTAGACAAGTGCAAGAAAAAAATATAATATACGTGACTATAATACCCAAAAAACATAACAAATCGATCGATTTATTCGTAGGCAAAAATGCCTTCCCATATTTTTTACTACAAGTCGGTTTAAAGATTTGCTAAATATTAATTAAATACATATAACATACGTTGGTGATTAGATTTTTTTATGAGTTTTTAACAGTAATTTTAAATGCATAATAATAATACAATTACTAAAAATACAAGTTATATTCAGTATCAATAGATGGCAGTAATAACTTAATTGTTATTATATCACAGTTTTAAACCATTTATTGGAACGTCGAAAAATAAATTTGTACTTTTGTGTTCTTATATCATAACTTCGATTTTAGGAAAGCTCATCGACTAGCAAATTTGTCGAATTGAAAATTCACCGACCTCGCAATTTATTGAACGGAAAGTTTAGTTTCTACAATTGATCGCCGATGATTTATTTATTAAAAATCATGAAACGTCAGTTAACGTATTTAATTCTTAATTTGTCATTTTATCCGTCAAATACATATGAAATGAATATTATAGGGGGCCTATTTATATATGTATTTATTTAGGTTTATTATGACCAAAACTTAGCGGCACTCTGGTAGCACTGGAGTGACGGATTCTTTCGACTGGCAACCTTTGGCGCGCTCACGCGATATTGTACACAAAAATTAGCAAACGGAATTTTATTTAAAGTATTAATAAAGATTGAACTAAAGTTAAAAAATCATTGCGACAATGCCAAAACACTCTTATCGACAATTTACGTGTTTATAATTGCGTCAAATAATGCCACTCATCATAACAAGTGCACATTCCTTGTCAAATTTAAAAACAAAACGCCTACAAGATAATTATTTAAGTTAAATAACTCTTACTAATCAATAGCTGTTATGCCGATACAAATTATATGTATTTCAACTATTTTATATTAATGAATTTCGTTGCATATTTAAAGTACGCTCAAGTCAGATTCAATTGGCAAGATAAATCAACGAAACGTGAAGATTTCTTTCTATAATAGTGAATATTTTTAAAATTAAATGTCAGCACTTTAATAATATTTTTGGGGATTGGTGACGGGTGGCAATGAGACACAGATTGAGCCGCTGCAGTAATATATTTATTGAAGATTAATGGTGTTTACATTACAAGGGGCGCGGGCGCGACGGCACGCGTCCGAACCCTTGCGGGCTTGCCGGTAGAGAGAGAAAAAACCGTCACGCCGATGCTACTCCAGCGCCGACCAGTTTTGGCCATAACAAATCTAAATTCGGCTCCCATAATATCTTTAATATTAAATTCTGATCGGATCAACAATTTTTACCAAATCTTATATGATACAGTCTCTTGTGAGTGATTTGAAAATCTTTTTACCACTATGTAATTTAATTGACCGATTTTTATGTTAAATTGAAGTGTACATAAATTTTTAACTTCAGTACTATGAGTTGTGTAGCACATATCTAATGTTAATCCATTTATGAAAACAAGTTTTGAACATTTTAAATTCCTGCGCCTAAATAAATTATTTCCTAATTTAAGACATAAACGTGTGATCGAATAATACGTACATTATGCTAGAACGATTATGGTAGCTAAAATTCAACCTGTCAAAGAATTAAGCACTGAATTTACTGAAACTAAATATTGGAAAACTAAGACTATATGATAAGAATATGTTTCATGCAAATATTTTTCTATTTATTATTTTATTTTTTGCAATTCGTCAAATCTAACGAATATGTGCATTAAGTCAGAAGCAATGATAATTTTTATGTATTGTAAAAGGAAAAACTCACTTTTCAGCCTGGGAGACCGTCGACGGGAATTCAAAATTTGAAGATTTCATTACGATGATTGTTTATCTAGTTTAATAAATGTATTCTTATAATTAATAAACCTTACACACGCTATGTATATATTTCATTTTCATAGTTATAACATACCTGGTTAATTTGCAATCCGAGTATTCATATTCAGTGAAATCGAACAACGCACATAACGAATTAATGAAAATTTTATTAATAAATAATAATTAAATTTAAAACTGTCGTCATGTTGATGTCGGCCATCTTGTTTTATATTTTAATGCTTATTTTTCATTGGTCGAAACAACAGAATGCATTACCGGCGGCTCGAAAATTTTATTTTTATTAATTATAATTAAATATATTTTCTTTGTTTACGTGTATTATTATAAACCGTTCGTACAACGCGATACGATTTACTAAGGAGCGATAGTGTAGTTTCACACTTGCCGGATGGATTTGCCCGGCACCGTGCCGGCGCCGTGTAGTGGGGGTGGTGTTGTGTGCACGTTTAAAATGGTAGGTACTAACCCATACAACACTATTCCCACTACACGGCGCCGGCCCGGTGCCGGGTGAATCCATCCGGCACGTGTGAAACCGGACATAGCGCTACACCCCGAAGCGATAACCGACTCACCCCCCACTGCCGCTCTGCGCGAGAGTCAGGCCAAAAGAGCGAAACCCGCGCATGCGCATCTCAATATTTAATCCCCGCTCAATTTGGATCGACCCGATCCTTTATTACACTAAAAATCTTCAAATACACCGAAAACATGAAATTACACTACACTCCATTGTAGGTCGCTGGTATGTCTATGTGCATACACTTTTGAGCACTTGCTCTCTTGATTCGATAGACGATCTCGTTGTGACAGTTGACTATCGCGTACAGCCCTTCCCAGGGCTGTGTTAGTTTCGAGCTGACGCCAACTTTAAGTCGTGGGCTGTACAGACACACCCGGTCACTTTCCTGGACGTCGTGCACTAGCTCCTAGCTGTAGCCGCTTCCGTAGTGCGTCGCGCGCCGTCTTCATCCGCCCTTTCAGACACAGAGCAACGTCGTCTGCTCTGACTCCGGCAGGTGGATTTCTCTTCCGAGCATCATTTGGGCGGGGGTCTCGATTCGCCGTCAAGAAGATTGGGATCAACTTGTCCCAGTTCTTCTGATCTTTATCCACAAATTTGGACAAATACGCTCCAAGAGTTCTGTTTAGTCGCTCCACCATACCGTCGTCCTCGCTTTGTGGTTCCCAAAAATCGGCATCACCTCCTTAAAAACTGCTGCTTCAAAATTACGTCCTTGATCGGAGTGCAGCTCTGCCGATGCGCCAAACCTTGAAAAGACCATGACGTAGTGATTGCCGTCAATATGGGGCTCCAGCATCGCATCGCTTACACCACTTGATGGCCAATAGTACCAACACCTTTCTGTATTAACCCTTTAGTTTATACCTTTGGTGTTGAGCGCCACGGTTGGCGGCGGTCAGAACTAAACCGTCCGTTGGCGCGCGACCGGCGCGACGCGTCAGAATAACGTGCGCGTGTTTATTTCCCAAACATCGGTTAAATATCGCAGTTAACCATTTATCCGTGTCGTCGTGTGTTATTCAGTGTTATTTGGTGTTCATGGTTGCAATCGTGGTTTATACGTGTTGTGTCCCAAATTGCAACTGAAACTACAACAACTACCCAAAAGTTAGCGTCTTCAAATTTCTTCGAAATGAAGCGACTAAAAACAAATGGATTTTTCTTCTATTCGACATTCTAGAGTACGTATCGTTTTTACACATATTAGTGATTGTTTATATTTTGCATGTTGATCAATACACACACCTAACCCACAATATAAAGTATCATAACATAACTTCACCGAAATGTATTTCAGGCGAAATAGTGAATATTATGACGAAAGAACTGGACGTCATCTGAGCTTTCCCTTGGACAAAATAGCATTGAAGGAATCAGCAGTTCCGTCGAGGCTACCCAATTTGTCCAGATTATTTATCTGCTTCGGCTTCTACTTCGACGAGAGAGTGCAGAAGAGAGACGTGCGCGTATCAATAATTCCAATATATTCTAAAAGCTGCAATTGCCAACAGCTATCGTTCCAAAGCTAAATATGATAGTAATAGAGTATTTTCCAATTTTAATCAATTTATTGCTTGTCTAGAAAACCATAATGTCGAAGAGGAATGGACCATAATCAAGAAAAACGGTCCGGTAAAATTTATTTTAATAGAAGACGTTCCGGCCCCCGTCATTACGCTCTGCCATATTTAGCCAAGACTTAAAATTAACATTATATAAAAACAAAACCCAACTAACTCATTTAAATAATAAACAAATCCCATTAGCGTTTCAAAATATGACATGATGTAATTGAAACTTTAAATACTTTTAAATCTTCTCACCAAAATGTAAACAGGAGTTCCATCGATGACAATATTCAATTAATCCTCGATACGTTTGCATCGACTCGTACATTAATAGGAGACAATAGGAGGAAATATATCGATTTTTTAAGCGAACAAGTAAAACTTTTCAATTGTAAATAAATCGTTATACCTCATTTTGTAATATTTTGTAGCATTTGGTTCTCAATATCTCCCCACTTAATTATATAATTTTACCTCATCCGACTACAGTTCATAAAATTTATTAAAAATATAATTCCTATCCTCAGATTGAACAATTTTTTAACTTATATTTAACAAAACTTTCATTTTTTAAAAGATAGTGATAAAACTGTTAGAGTAATAGTTGACCAAATTTATATTAAGCCATATTTTGATTTTAAAGGGGGAAATATTGTAGATATGGCTTATAACACTGAAGAAGCAGCTAAATCTGCTCATGTATTTATGTTACAAAGTTTGCTTTCTTCATTTAAACATGTAATGGAATTATTTAACTTCTGACTGACATGTTTTCCCAACGGCGATACAATTGCCCATTTCTAATGACAAGAGAGTCCCATTTCGAGTACAGGATCTTCGTCTCGTTATCTTCAGCTGAAACAACCTCCCATTCCAGGCTGTGCTCAACCACATTCCATTCCGTTATCATTTTTATTTTCAAAAATATTTGGCAAAGGCGAAGAACCATATTGGTTTGTGGGCCAAAAATGAATGAATATCGTTGTATTATTTAATCAATATTTTAGTAAAAGATCTAAATGAATAATTATTAACTGTACAATAAGTTATAGTAAAATCTCTAGGTTTTCCTGATTCATTACCATGCCTTTTTCATTTTTTTAGATCAACGCGTGTTATATTTAATATTTTTAAATATTCGCTTTGAGTAAAAAATTGCCAAATTTTCCTGAGATTATATTTTAGATATTCATCATAATAATGAGAACGGAGTGGATTTTGACTATTTTTATCTTAAACTAAATAGTTGTTGTTGTTGAATACATTAATTTATTTAAATAAAACATATGTTTAATACGTGGAAATAAAATTAGTAATTTATTATATTAATATAGTTACTTTTGAAAAGAATAAAAATAAACAATTGTAATAATCTATATATCTAAACAATTCATAGTATTTTGGTTAATGCTACCAATTATTCACATTTTTATCAAGAACTAAATAAGACGTTTGTACTCTTCATAATTAAAAAGTATGAACTGTTACTTAAAAATCTAAATCTAAAATTTCAGGTTTAATTTTTAAATTTTTGCATAAGAAAAATCAAACACCCCGCAAATTCAACAGTATCATACAATACAATTCAATACATATATATTTTTACTATTTATTTACAAATTTACAATTGATATATCATTACCTTGAACCTCATATTTCCTTTTGGCGGTTTAGCGTAAAGTATACCAGAATAACTGTTATATCTGAATCCATCTTTTGTCTTGCAAGCATAACCCAGCAATTCCCCTTGTTCGATGGTTAACTTTAATCCGGGCATTTTAATTACTGTAACAAAGGATACATTAGATTATCATTGTATTGTTTATAAATCTAATCAATAAAACTAATAGCTAAATTGCATTAAATATATATATATATATATATATATATATATATATATATATATATATATATGTAAATTAACGTTTTACAAACTTGTATTATTTGAAAAAAAATTACTAAAAACAATAAACATTAAAGTGTTGAATTTTAAAGTTGTTTTATTGGCATAATATTGACTATCACCACAACTATTATTATAACTCATTTTTACATTTTTGAGTGGTTAAATTTCAATGCTAAAAAATCATATAAACACAAGGTTTTATGACTGATTAGGTTAACACTGAAATGTCAATATTGCCTTGTAAAAAATGTCGTTATATATAATATTTTAGTATTTAACACACGTTTATTAAAATTTATGTAGAATTTTATCAACAGTGCAATATCTGTTTTATAACAAAATATTCGTATATATATATTATTATTTATTCTACTCATAAATTACACTGTTTGACATTAATTCATATTATATAATATTTGCATGCGGTTTCAATAATCTAAAAGTAATATATAATATTATGACAAAAAAAAACAATACATAAATTTATTTTCTTACAAAAACTATGCAAATATAAAAGATGTATGTGTATGTAGAACTACATGCTGATTGCAATTTTTATCAGCACTTACTGATTTTTTGCGACAAAAAATATAAATTAAAATAAATTATAAAATCGATTATAACAAAGTAAAACAGATTATTACATGATTTTATATTTTTAATTAATATAATTTCTGTAAAATCGATTTCTTATAAAAATATTTACTATTTCACTACACAATAATTTTGCATCTTTTTACCAAGACTTGTAGAATTACAAGCTGATTTTCTAAATAAATCTTTAGCAAGAAGATATAATCTTTGTGACATAAAGTTCGAAATTTAGTGTAAACTCACTTTAAATATTTTTTTAATTATTTCAAGCACACTACAGCCAAGTCTAAACTCAAAAAATAACTGTTTTGTGCATTGTATTTACTAGATTCTATTATTATTTTTTCTTTTAAAATAATAATTTTTGGTCATAAATTAGTATGTATATTAATATATAATAAACTATATGTATTCATTACACAATTAAATTAGACGTTTTATAAACGGATTTAAAGAAGGCCTTCGATAAGGTTTGTAATTGGTTATTATTAAAATATTAACTAAGCAATTAATATGCCTTATGCCGGCCGATTGTTGAAATAATATTTTTACTTTTTGGGTGTTCCTCAAGCGTCCAGCCTGAGCCCTCTGCTCTTCGCTTTATTTATTAATGCCATAAATATATATAATGCATATTACTGTAAAAAATGAATAAGATATTAAAAAAATATATTTTAACAAATTAATAATAGAATTACAAAAATTTGGAATGTATCATGGTATATTTTAGATAATAAAATAAAAAGACAATGTAATTTTATTAAAATATTATTTTTATATTCTGTTTATGTAATATTTTATAAATATTTTTTGCTTAAATTTGATTAGTTTATAAACAATTAGATGTATTAGTTAAATAAATTAATAAAATAACTAAATAAATAATAACAAAGAGTCTGGTTTCACCCCAAATCGTCGTCATTGTTTAAAGGATCGAAGACTGAAAAGCATGCTAGATTTTTATTTAATTCTCAAAGGTACTTAACCCAAAACACTGCTGCATTGAATCACTTAATACCACCACTTTATTCAGAATTACTACTTTGCTTCTAATTTGGAATTTCACAAACTATAAAGAAATTGTATTTATATAATTAAATTAACTTGTGCGCCTTCGGATTCCGCACACTAAATCGTGCCAATAATCAGATTTCCTACATAATATGCTAAGTCACCTGTTAATAAATTGTAAATAAACTGGTATTATGTATATTGTACTTTAATCATAACAATAACGCGAATACGCCTGTGATTACATTTTTTTTTATTAAATTGAATTTTTTAACACCTTAGGTACAAACAAGTAAGACCTATTACGTTTTTACAATTTAGATCAACAGTAAGACACAGTAAATTTTTAGCCGCCTCCGCCGTCGGAAACCTTGATAATAGTCATTGCGACCATTGAATCATAACGATAATGCAGAATTGTTCCTGCATCAATGGTGTGTTTCATGATCAAAACGTAGCCAGAAAAGTTTTAATACAGACTATTTTAAAAGAGTATACAGATATAACCACATTCAACGTCAAAGCATCAACGGAAAATAAATACTATTATTGTTGAAACACAATGTAAGAATATCGCAATTACAATTCATATTAAGGTTTAATGTTATCTAACGTTCTTCTTATTTATTTGCGGTTGCTGATAATCAATTTGAAAAATCAACAATGCGCAATAAAACTACTGTACAGCAGGCTCCGGCAACCTTTTTTGGCTGCGGGTCAAAATAATTAAAATGTGACTATTAAAAAGACGATCCGGGTCAGTGAATATTTTTGGTCCTAACAACCATATCTGTGGTCTAGTCGTGACATCGTAACACGTTAAAAAAATTATATTTGCAGAACTGAAATGGGTCACTTCAAATCATCAAACGGGTCACTTGGTGACCCGCGGGTCATAGGTTGCCGAGCCCTGCTGTACAGTGTCAATTGCTTACTAACATAATAATATGCATTATTTCTGGTTATTTTTTTATGATTGAAATTCAAACCTTGAAATCAACCATTGTCAAAAATCATTTATCATGTCTTTTTGAACTAATCTCTAATTTTCAGGAAATCTATGTATTACAGTTCTAGCTTCATGTTTTCTTACTTCTTTCTTAAGTCGTTAAATTCTTGGATTGAACAAAATACAATGTTATAATAAAGTAAAATTTATTTTTATTATATTGAACGATTTTACATATAGTTTATATGTTTAAAATTTAATGTTACTAAAGCTTAATTAATTATTTAATAACTCGTCCCAAAAGTTTATTCTTTCTTTTAATGGATTGACTTCCATCTTCATTTTTTCGTCAATGTTAATACAGTTCAATCCCTTTTTATCAACTGGCTTCCAAATGAATGGTAAAATATCTGAAGTTTCCATAATGGGTATACTGAAAAATCAAATTAATAAATTATTATCACAGCAAACTAAAAACTGAATATTTTAAATGTATTGTATGCAGAATCAATGGATGAAATTTAGTGTTTTATTATTATTACTTTATTTTTATCTATTACCATGCGCAATACAAATAATTTTTTAATAGATTATTTTTTTATTATATAATACTCACCCATATTTAGCGAAATTCGTCCACATTGTAGTCATACGCTTAATAATGGTAACATCCGTTTGCGATATTTCGTTTTCACTGGGCGCTTCATCACCTAATGCTTGCTGTATTTTTTTGTAATCTGGCCTAAACATGTATAGCAACTCGTCGGCATGAGCACTACTTGTGTAATTGTAAGTAACGTATTTCTTGTTATAATTCAAGCTTCCATTATAAGAAAACTCATAATAAAAAGCCGGATTGCAGTCGCGACTCATTAGATCAACAGTTTGAACGGCTGCGAGGAAAAATGCATCGTCAGTCTTAAAATTTATATATCCTTCTACAATGTGTTGATTGGGAGTGAAGTAGAATTTCTTAATCTTTTCTATAATGGCAGATTTAGTTTGAGGGTCGGCATTCTTGAACTTCTCCGGCAAGAAATTTCCAATATCAAAGTTTAATTCTTCGAATTTGGTAAACTTGTTCCAATCAGTATCGCCAGTTTCAATCTTATTAATGAAGAATGCTCCTTCTTTCGAATTGAAACCCGTGATAAACGGTACTCTGTTATATTTTCCTGATTTTATTATATCTATTGGTTTTGCGTTTATAATTGATTTGACATTAGGAAAGCTCTTTTCGATGATAGGACAAAAACAATATTTATCGAGTATATTAAATCCTACCATAGTCGTTTTCGTTAGCTCCTCAGGTGTAACCTTTCTCAAATAATTCAGAACCTCTTCTTTATCGGAGCTTTTAAAACCCAACTTTTCGGCCAGGACAAACGCAGCCTCTTCAGGAGTGCGTTGCCAACACCAATTGCTTAGAGCTGACCCAGATTGCATAATAGCTCTATTGAAAAGTCCAGAAGCCATTGGAGACAACATTAAAATGTGTACCGAAACCGCTCCTGCGCTCTCTCCAAACACAGTAACATTATCTTTATCGCCACCAAATTTTTCAATATTCTTCTGCACCCATTTCAGTGCCATAACCTGATCTTTTAGTCCAGCGTTACCAGGTACTTCTGGTGTATTCAAACACAAAAATCCTAAGACTCCCAGCCGGTAATTTAACGTGACCACAATAACGTTATGTTGTATTAAGTAGTCCGGTCCATAAAATGACCTGTCGCCAGACCCATATTTAAAAGCTCCTCCATGCACCCAAACCATAACTGGCAATTTAGCGTTACCAATAACTTTTTCTGGCACGTACACGTTCAAATGAAGAGAATCTTCATCGCCAAAAATCTTTCTGTAGAGCATTATGTCAAACTGAGTGTTCATTGGACCTTCATTTCTGGCGTCACGCACTCCGGTCCATTTGTCAGCTGGTAAAGGATCCTTAAAAACAAGTTTTATTAATTATTCCAACATTACACTGCACGCGTCAAAGCCCAACTTGCTCACGCATCTGAGCCATGAAACTTACACAATCTAGTCAAGATCAACGCCTTGAAAAGGGCGCAAGCGCGCTGTGGATTAGCATACTAGAAATAGGGTTTGAGATGCGCTAGTGACAAATTTTTCAATGCGCTAGTGACCGACAAAGATACCTCTTTGAGTAGATCAGAGAAATGGAGTCATAAGATGAAGCGTTTAATATGAATGCTTTAAAGTGTTTAGAGTTGTAGAGGAATTAGACGATCCTTAAATAGATAATCTGACCAAATAAAACCTGAAATTCACTAGACCAAAGTGGATTTGAAAGATGTTTGAATCAGATTATATCATATAACATAATCAAATGAAATAATAAGGACATTGGCAATGTAAGGAATAAATAAATTAAGTCTCATACGAAGTCCTACTATTTTATGATAAACGGAGTTGAAAAATAGTATTGAGCTTCGAAGAAGGCTGTACATACTAAATATGCAATAATCTTACATAAAATTGTAATGATAATTCTACAGTATAATCAAATGGTATGGTTTTCCTTACCCTAAACCTCAGGTTGCCTACTGGTGGCTTAGCATATGGTATTCCACAATAACTATTATATCTGAATCCTTCTTTAGTCGTGCAAGTATAACCCAGCAATTCACCTTGCTCAACGGCAACCTTTAATCCAGGCATTGTATTTTCTGCAAAAAAAACATACATGGTTGAGATTATTCAAGTTATAGTTTCAGCTCATGTGTATCGTTTATAAAGAAAATTGTAGTACAATATCGTATTAGATTATTAGAATGAATATATCCACGATGGCTCTTTCTTTCGTTAGTAATAAAATAAAAAATATATTTAGTAAGAAATAATCTTCAACTATACAAGCCAAAAAGGGAAACATGCGACTGGGACTAAGATTTTTCTCGCAAATATCATCGAATTGTTATGAAAATGTCATCCTTATATGATCTTTAAATCATACATTATTTTCATGTTGCCAGCAACAATTAAACATTTAAAGAAATAATATTAATATATGTCGCTTAAGCCTTTGACAAGGAATAACACGTAGATAATGTGGCAAAATGAGATAAAGTCAATCTTAATCATAGAGCTTATTGTTCAACAATAATATAATCTAGACTCAAAGAAAGATACCAACTGGAGAGTACTTTATTCTTAACCAGGTAAACGAAATAAAAAACAGTTTACAAGTAAAACAAGATATGGCGAAGCAAATTATACAACTCAAATTATAAGCTACTACCACGATGCAGCGAAGAGCAAGACTACTGGGTAAAACGCAAATTCTTATCATATTAACTTGATAGTCAAGGTTTATTTATCATACATATCGAAAATTACGGGGATTATTTATGTCTCCTTTGTTTTACATTTATGGGTGACCTCAAGTGTAAGTTGATTAGCTTCATAATTGTCAACTTTATGGGCAAATGATATTTATTTTAGATTTATCTGGATGTTTATATATGCTGTTATTTTCCTGAAAGATTATTCACATTGATAAGTAATATAATCCAATGCTCAGGTAGGCCAATGTTATATTATACTGAAGGCCAGCAATATAAACTTATTGAAGTATTTGATTTAAAAGTAAACCTGAATTTGCAATTTGAAAACTAGATGATTTAATTGAAAAGAATTGTTGTCTTTTTAGCGCAAAACAAATGATTGTCTATCTGAGTGTAAACTCATTAAACGGTATCCATTAACAGTTTCAAAAGCATTTACATAAAAAGAGGACTTTACTTTTTTGACCAAGCATCCCCCGGATTCCCATTCCATAAAATTAAACCAATTTTTACGTTGCTAAATTAAGCCAATTTTTAATCACCTTGGAGTCGGACCATCGATAACGGAAAGAGACCTTTAATTAATTATATAGTCCCATAAAGGTAAAACTAATCCAAATAGAGAAATAACATTTTATAACAATTTTGTTTACCTACCTAGTGACCAATGCGGAGTAACAGTCTATTACTTTGATAATAATAATTTATTTGCGATACGATTTTTCGAGCACCTAGAAACCTGACAGCTCTCATAATAATTCGGGTACCTTCTCACTACATTTCACCTTCTTATCGGCACTTTTATTGACCTCTTTGCATTTGGAAAAATATAAACTACCTTCAAAAAATAATTAATGACAATTGAAAGAATTTTAAAAGAGCAGAAAAATTAACAAATGAAGAAAAACTAAGCACAAAATTTTAAATCTTAGATATAAAAATCTCGAATTTTGTGATTTCGCGAGTTGACAATTTCATATTAAAATAAATGTATAAATTTTTCCTTCCTTCAAATTTAAACTATAAGATCCAATGGTTTTTAAATATTTGTTTATGTTCATGAAGGACAGAAATCATATTATACAATAAAATAAAATAGTTATCCTTTTTAACAACAATCTTACATTTTTTTAACATAAAATACTGTAAAACATAATATGTATGAAATGTTTGGGTTTTAATGACTGTAGCCAAAATAGACACCGGAAAAGCTAGTAACAGTTTATTTTATCAACATATATAAGTTACCACATATATAGAGAAATTTAGATGCCACTATGAGGCGGTTGAGTTAAAATGGCACGTCTTGGATGTCTGAGTCTTCGTTGGCGTGTCATCTTGTATTATTGTCGGCTGTGACTTTGTGAAACAGCTAGGATCTGTCATTTTTATCTTTTTTTTTAAAGATTCATTACTTCTATGAAAAGTTTTTTATTCGTCTAATCTAACTCTAACATTTTCCTTGAACCTTAGATTGCCTTTTGGTGACTTAGCATACTAAATTAACTTTAAATCCATCCGGAGTAGTGAAATAACACAACTTAGCAGTTCACCTTTTTGATGGCAATCTTCAATCCAGCATCCAGGCATTCTAATTTCTACAAAAAAAATACACCTATGTATATAAATACCTGTATACATACTATATAAACGCTACACACTATTATTGAATTTATCAGTACATTATTTAAACAAATTATTGAATGCAGATAAACATAAAAGTGTTGATTGATGTAGTTATTTTTGTTTCAATACTATCGACAGACACAACTATCGTTGTGCATCATTTTTCTATTTAGCAATGGACGTATACTAAATTATATTCAAACTAGCTTAACTGATGTATTGTTTTTATCTGTACATTATTTAAAATTGTTATTGAATACAATAAACATAGAAGTGTTGATTGACGTAGTTGTTTTTGTTTCAATATTATCGACAGACAACTATTATTATGAATCATTTTTACTAAGTTATGGTAAAACTAGCTTTACTGATTTTTGAAGTAAATTACGTATTTAATATGATTGTACATTCAAACGTACTACATTTGTTTTGATCATTTCATTTGGGTATATATTATACATATATACTCGTATCTTACTTCCAGGGACAAAGCTGATGTTGTTTTTTGCTAATAATTGTAATTATTATTTCATATTGTATATCATTTAAAACTCGGAGAGGCCTGGAAAACTGGAAGACAGAGAACAGCCTTGTTGAAGAACCTAAAGAACCGGAAATCTATCATAATCTGCTACCTTAGCCTACCTATGCATTTGTAACTTACCCCAACTTTGGACTCAATGAATCTAATCTTTGTGGCAAAAAGTGAGTATTATTTATAGCACTTAAATACGAGCTAGTACTATAAATTAATGTTGAATATTTCTCATCAGAAATATTCTAATATCTACTCAAAAAACACACGTTACGTTATGTTAATTTTAACATTTATATTAATGTTAATTTTATTGCTGTGTTAACACATTAATGTTTATTTTATTGCCATTTTTATTTATACCTTATTTTTTTATACTTGCACATTGTTAAATAGTAACAAATAATGGATTAGTCTAGTACATAAAGAATGATTTAATTATAACGAGCATCTTAAAAATATGTATTTATTACTCCAATGCGCCTTCCACAGAAAAAAATATATTTACAGAACTATACGATATCAACTGCAAGTACCTGAATGGGAACAATAAATACTATCTATTATATAATAAGATGGTTAACAAATAATAGCTGTGATTTTAAGATATTGTCCAATACTCTCATTCCTTCATAAGGTACTTCAAGCAATACTTGGGAACGCAAGCGCTGGTAATTATAATAAGGTAGCACACATAAACGAATTTGTTCGAGAATCTTTGCTGTGATGTGAGAGTAGGTACTGTAGGCGTCGTTGGTTGTCAGTAATTCCTCAAGTGATTGCTGATCGTCAAGTGCTATCACATATTTTAGTTAATTAATGCGCAAACAATTCGTTTATTTGAACAATTATTTTATATAATGCTCATTTAAATTGTCCTCTAGCAAAATTAATTTATAAGTACAGTAGAACCTCGACTATCCACACGTCAATTATCCGAATTGGATCTGATGTATTAATAATTTTTATTAGAAAATTTTACAATTTTACCTTGTTTGTTCAAAATTATAATTTTTTTAGTTTTGTTAAATTTATTAATTTTTTATTTTTTTATAAATTTTATAATTTTTTTAAAAATTTGTATTTAATAATATTTGAATTGGATTTAATAATTTTATAAAAACGATGCATCGTTTGTAAAAAAAATATAATTTTTTTATTGTTTTTGTAAATTTATAAATTATCATAATTTTTTATATTTTTTTATAAATTATACAATTTTTTTAAGATATTGTTTATAAATATTTTTACTAGTAAATTAATGCGGATAATCGAGGTTATACCGTATGTCTTATTATTATGGTTAAATATTACCATATCTTAGTTTCTAATTGTCTGCAATATTCACATTCATTTAAAAAAATATAACATAAATATATATAATATAACAACAACAAAAAAGTGCAAAATCTTTTTTAATACTCATATCAAACGTTTTTACATAAAATATTACAAAATATGTATTTCAATTTTTGATCAATTCAATCACTACTTCGTCAACTCATCCCAAAACTGTATTCTTTCCTTCAGCGGATTAACTTCCATCCGAATAGTTTCGCCTATGTTAATACAGTTCAAAGTTCCTTCGTTAACTGGCTCCCAAACACATGGAAAAAGTTCAGAAGTTTCCGGGATGGGCACACTGAAAGGTTTAATCACGTTAGTAAATAATGTCATATATATTGTATATTCACTGCGTACGTATTGTTGTACATATAAAGTAAGTCAAATGAAATCCTTAAAAATAAGCGATTAACATGTAAGGCATCGCTCTATTGTTCTGTAAATTGTGGCCGACAAGTGGCAATAGCTTTAAATGGCCACTGCACTTGAAACAAGAACCAAAGTGACATTGATGAGTTTATTATGGTGATGCATATCTATCACTTCAACAAGTTTTGAAACAGTATCAGTTCTGTAGCAGACAGATCAGGCACACCACTGGAGATAAAAATTTGCGTTCACTACAAACAACTGTAAGTCAAGCAAAAAATGGCACCATACATCCTCGCCAAAGCCGAAGTAATTACACACACAATATCTTTGGGAAAGATGTTAAATCTCTTATGGATTGAACGAGGGGTAATTTAAATACTTTGGCATGACGTTGGACAGCAAACAGCGGTGGAAGGATCATATAAAAAAGAAAAAAGAACTTGAAATAAAATATAGAAAGTTATATTGGCTTATGGTAAGAAACCCCAAACTATCAATATACAATAAAATCAAGATTTACAATCAAATTCTGAAACCAGTTTGGGTTAACAATGCCAAGTTAGAATTATTAAAAAAATTCAAAATAAAGTGTTACGAAACATTGTGAATACTCCGTGGTATGTTTGCTATAGAGACATGAATCGAAGGCATTGCCAGTGCTATAAAACGTTTTGGTGCTAAACATGAAACGAGACTCCACAGCACGTCAACAACGAGGCACGAAATTCCTCAATGTGGACAATGAAAAGACGGCTGAAGAGGACAAAGCCCTTTGAACTGGTTTAGTTATCATTACTGAAACTCATTTACTATTAGTGATTGTGTAATGTATAACAGAAAACTTTTGGACGCCAATGGGTGAACATAGTGTTTAAAACATAAATTATTAAACATAGAGTAACATTAATTGTTAGTCATAAACAAGACCAGTTTCAGTGTAAAAAAAATATATCTCTCGTTAGGAATCAAAAATCATATACTATGTGTTTCATTACACATTCAACGGTTGCAATGATTAACAGAACATTTATTTCTAATTATCTAAGCACTTAACAACTTGTATTGAATGCTATGATATATGATAAAAGATATTTATGGTTTCATTCGACTCACCCTCGTATAACATATATAGAAATACTCACCCAGTTTTAGCAAAATTGGTCCACATCGTAGTCAAACGTTTAATAGTGATAATATCCGATTGTGATACTTTAATTTCTTCTTTGGGTGCATCGCTGCCTAGCAATTTCTGCAACTGTTCATAATTGGGTTTAAATATGTACCCCAATTCGTCAGCATGAGCGCTCTCTGTATAATTATAAGCCACCATACTCTTCAGTAAATTCAAGTTTCCTTGAAACGAAAACTGATAGTAATAAGCCGGACTGCACGCACGACTCATTATATTAACAGATTGAGCGGTTCCGAGGAAGAAGCTCGTGTCGGTCATGAAATTGATATATCCTTCTACGATGTGTTGATCGGGTGTAAAGTAGAAATTCTTGATTTTTTCAACAATTTCCGATTTGATTTGAGGATCGGCCTCTTTGAACTTTTCTGGCAAGAATGATTCAATATCAAACTTGAGTTCTTCAAATTTGGTAAAGCTGTTCCAATCATTGTCGCCTGTCATAATCTTTGTAAGAAATAGGGCACCTTCTTTCGAGTTGAAACCAATGATAAAGGGTACCTTGTTGTATTTTCCTGACATCATTAAATCTAATGGATTTACGTTTATAAGAGATTCAACGTTGGGAATGCTCTTTTCTATGACAGGGCAAAAGCAGTGCTTATCAGTCAGTTGGAACCCTTCCTTCAGTGCTTCAGATAGCTCCTCAGGTTTGATCGTTCTCAAATAATTTAAAATCTCTTCTTTATCAGTGCTTTTCAATCCCAGTTTTTCAGCTAGTGCGATTGCAGACGCTTCAGGATTGTTTTTCAAGCACCAATGATTCAAAGCACACCCAGATTGCATAATAGCTCTATTGAAAAGCCCAGTAGTCATGGGAGACATCATCAAAAGGTGAACCGAACCCGATCCAGCGCTCTCTCCAAACACGGTAACGTTATCTTTATCGCCACCGAATTTTTCAATATTATTCTGCACCCATTTTAGCGCCATGACCTGATCTTTCAGTCCAGCGTTACCGGGTACTTCCGGTGTGTTCAAACACAGAAAGCCTAACACGCCCAGTCGGTAATTCAATGTGACGACAACGACATTGTGTTGTACCAAATAGTCCGGTCCGTACATAACGCTGTCTCCGGATCCGGCTTGGAAAGCTCCTCCATGCACCCAAACCATCACTGGCAGTTTAACATTGTCGGGAATGTTTTCTGGTACGGACACGTTCAAATAAAGTGAATCTTCTTCGCCCAAGAAACGTCTGAAAATCATAGTGTCGAATTGAGCGTTTGGTGGACCCTGTTTGGTAGCATCGCGTACTCCGGACCATTTTTCAGCTGGCACTGGATCCTGAAAAAAAAGTTTCCATTAGTCATATAAATCGCTTTTAGGTAGAAATTCTTCAGTAATAAAAGTAAAATATTTATTACAATATTTGGAGTCAGAAATATCTCAGGAGCTGGAGATTTTGTTAAAAAAAGTAACAAGAGTGCAAGTTTTAAGTACAACAAATGTTAAAATAAAAAAATTATAATGGTGTATACTTAGTGATATGCACATGAACACGTTGGGTGCGTCGAACACAGCTCCCGTATCCATACAAATAGTATAGCCAAGCATTGAACATGGGAGCAGTGTTCATTTATATTGTATGTTGTATGTGACTCAAAATTCTTTAGCGTCACTAATATTCTTTATATTTAATCTCAGTGAGTTTAAAATACTTGAGTTTCAACTTAAACCATTTGTGGTTCGGTCGTTCTGATCATCTCTGCAAATTACTTGCATAAAGGCGCATCTACACATTACAAACATAATTTATACGGTAAACGTAAACTTTTAACTTATTTTGTAGACTTCATTGGTAAGAAAATAATTTTTTGAGGCTTAATTTTATTGTTTTAGTGTCTTTGTGATTTTTTGACTTTGGATGATATTTTAATATTGTGATGTCGGATTTATCAATTGAACCATTTTTCTATTTAAATTTGGAGGGATTAACTCATAATATTTACTATAAAAAAAAAACAGTTTGACTTAACAGTTGAAGCAAAAAAATGGATTTCTTCGGTAAAATAGAACACCGTGGGAAACTTTTGGATTAATCAGAAAGGTTTAAATATCTGTTTTCTTGAGAAGAAATACCCCATGAACTTGGGTTTTACCTCAAAACGACTGTTTCTAATCTGCCTTAGCGACCAATGGCAATTCATATTAATAAAAACTTGCCACCTTTCTGTAATTGGTCATCCCACAAAAAAAGTACAATATTTAAGAGTTTCTAATTTTCTATAACTTTTGTCATCTGTCGTTTTATATTGCTATTTTATATAGTATATTTAGTTCTATAGACTTGTCACTAGTACATTTATAGTTATTCACTTATATCACTTTTATGAGTTATTTTGTGGTCAATAAAATATTTTACGTTTTTTTATAAAATAAATGAAATATTTTATTTTTTTATTTTGAGTATTTTTATATAAAATAAAATAAATGTAATTTTTATTTTATTATAAAACAAATAACTGTTTATTAAACTTTGCACTTTTTGTAATATATATTGTATGTGTATGTGCTTTTATGTACAATTGAGCAAAACATAAAAAGTGAAATAAAATGTGTGTAGCGTGTAAGCCGGCCTATTAGTGCCATTGATATCATGATTTGACTTGTCAATGACAAAACTTTTCATCGCCCACCTTCGGAAAACTCTATTTATATCTCATTTACCTCACAGGCTCTTGTTTGTAAATTTATGTATTCTTGAAACTCGCGTAATTACTGTGACCAAAAGTGATTATTTAACAATAGTGCGATTACACAAAGGCTCTCGTTACGGCTAAAACTAAAGGATTCCCTCATAAATAACATGCAATGATTCTCCGGTGCTTTGAATGAATATTAGTTTGTTATGAAACGGTCATGGGAAACAATATATCACCAGAAGACAAATAGCACCGTAAGGCCGCAATATTCTGTTACAAACTTCTTTGACCTCAGAGATATGAATTAAACAAATGTCACTTTCTAAAGGCGTATACTTATTTCGTTTTTCTATGAAGCGAGTGCAACGATTGGCTGGATGATCGCTGCATGATTGTGATTGGTCAGCAAGCTATGCAGCCCTGGATACTTAAGCCTGGACTCCGATGAGAAGAATGCAGTCACCTGGCAGACTTCAGCCGACACCCGACTAGCAGACGCCTGCCCGCCCGCGGACAACATACTGTCATGGGAGCTCACATCCTGAGAGGGACTCCACCATACAAGCACCGTAGAAGAGAGGGATCAATCTCCGTTATACTGTCGCTGCCACGCCACCTACAAGACCTCTGAGGATCTTCCACTGACAACATTCCTGTGCCAGCTTCTCCACTACTGTTCGGAGAAAACATCTCGCAATATGTAATATAATCTAATAAAATGCTCACTAGTTTCCACCTGCGTCTTACTGGCTGTGAAGTCACACCTCCTCAGGGTTAAAATCCCGAAACATTTAATAATAAATTATAAACGTAGAAATGCCCACACATTTTTTAAATTACACTAAAATATTTATGTAGCTTTTGCAATTTTAAAATTTTAAATTTTATAATTAGACAATACTTGCTTGTATATGCTCAAGTCACCGGAAATGAGTCAAACATAAACAAATCTTAAATTATTTTATAATTTTTGTAACTTTTTTATGTATTAAAAATTTGCAAAATTCGTTAGCCCCTCGTGAATGTCTCAATAATTTGTACGCTGTAAACGTGTAAATAGTTAAATCGCTGAAAACATCTTTGTGTCTGGTAAGCTCCTTGAGAAGCCGGATGACTTTCATAAGGGAGCATTCGCAAATGCTGATGAGATGGTGTTGACAATCTGTCAATGCTAGCAATTTCAAGTTGTTGGCTTTAGTGTCCTAGAAAGTCGCGATTGCATCCTTTATCCTAGCCGCAGCGATTAAGAATAAGGGATGCAATCGCGACTTTCTAGGACACCATAGCCAACAGTTGAAATTGCTAGCATTGACGGATTGTCGACACCACCCCTCGGTAACTTCAAAAATGCTTCAATGGATACACGCTAATGCAAATACAGCTACAATTAATACTCCTTGTAGATATTTGAGAAATTTCCTCCAAATCCTCTCTAATAACACAGAATACTTTGCTTCGATGAGGTTTCAGACAACAGTCATATTCAATGATTCTAAGAGGAAACTGGGATTCTACATTTATACTAAACTAAATTATCGATGATTATATAATTGAATAAAAATATGATGTTTAGTTCAAAATCGACTCGAGTGAGAATAATATTATTGTTTTATCATTACAAGATCAAGTGATATAATAATCTAATGACGATTGTTCTTACCTTGAATCTCAAATTGCCTATTGGTGGTTTAGCGTATGGTATTCCAAAATAACTGTTAAATCTGAATCCACTATCAGCTGTGGAAGTAAAACCCAGCAGCTCACCTTGTTCAATAGCAACCTTTAGTCCAGGCATTGTAATTTCTGCAACAAAGAATACACAGTTCAGATTATATAAGTCATTGCTTTAGCTCAAGGATACCGTTTATCTAGTTGTTCAACAATCAAAAGTCATTGTCACTCAAATAGAGCTCAATTGAGTGATGCAATAGCACCGTGAATAAAAATATGTTACTATTGTTGTTTTATCATTATATTATTAAATTTACTTCATGGTTATTTTTAGTGATCAAGTGCTTTAATTAATGTATTCATTGTTTTTAATGTTTTTAATGCTCACTGCAACACATTTTTCTATAAGCAAGGTTGCAATATTTATAATTATATGTATGATTTTAAATACAATAACAATGCAAAATGTCGATAGAAATTAAAAATAAAATCATTGATCAATTCGGACAACTTAAAAGTGTCCTTCGTAATTGTCTGCCTATAATACAACAACTCATAATGAATTATTCCCTTCATATGCAACGCATTATCTTATTGAATCACTAATAGTGTTCTTAGGGGTTGATTGGCATTTAACCACTGCCTTTTATATTGTGTGTTAAAGTAAACCATTGAAATCAAAAATAATATTCCATTACTAAATATAATATAGTTAGCATCATTGATACGACTACTGTTAACAAACACCGAAATAATGGTGAAATCATCGTTAATTTATAAAAAGTTATACATTTTTGCAAATGTAAGAAAAAAAAACTGAAAGACTAATGGGACAAGTTATTCTAAACTAAAATGACACAAGGCGTTGAGAAAATTAGTAGCAGACTTAACAAGATGTAATTTTTTTAACTCAGCGGCAACGTAAGATCTTCCGTACTCCCACCATACAATAATCCGACCTTGACGGTGACAATGGCACTAAATCAGAAGTTCTTAATCTGTGGAATATGTACACAAGTCACAAAATTCTGGAATACACGGAGACGAGAACTTTAAGTTTTGTTGTATCTAAATTGGCCTAACTCTCAATTATATTCTCACATTTAAATGAACTGAACATTTCAATTTAAGGATCAAAACTTACTATTTACTACAAGTAAAAAGAGTGCGTCTTTCATGCAAAAATTAGAATGTTAAAAGAGAAGTATACTGAACTTTAGATGGAGTATTTTAATGATTATTTTACTCAAAACAAATTCAATAATGACATGTGAATTTGAGATCCTTTATGGATGATGCTGATATGCAAAATAATGACTTAAAAGAGTTGCATAGCAAATCCTTACTCGTTTTTTTCAAAGAACGCTCTTTTTGTGACAACCTATCATCATTCGAAACAAACACTCAAGAATTTGAAGAGCAATTAAAGATACAATAACTATGCAGACTTACAAAAATCATTAGCATTAATTACCGTAACAAAAATTACTAAATAATATATTTATGATCTACAAGACCAAATAGTATTGTTACTCGTATCCTTTGTCGACGTTCGATAAGCAACCGCAATGGTTTCGCCTATAAATGACCACCCGGAAGACATACTCGTGATTTATTAGAGGTTATATATTAATAGGCTAGGGTAAAAATTTATTAGGATCCAGGGTGTGACCAAATATTTTAAGAACCTCCGCACTAGACCCATGTTTTTAGTTAAGGTTAGTAGATCATACAATTTAAAATCCAGACTTCAGTTAAAATAAAATCCTCTGGAAAAAATATGAATTATCTAGTCTGAAAAAAGATCTTCCAAATCCGCAACAGTTTTACATATTACCATCACAATTAAAAAGGTTTGTCATTTTGAGATTTGTATATAAAACAAGTAAAAATCAATAGATAGGGTTTGTAACAGTCTATGTTATCAGAAATTTCATGTTGTCATTATTAGTAGGAGCATGTATAGTGCCACTCCTTATATGTATATAGCACCATTCGATATTGCATTTTTTTAATCTGAAAAATGATTAATGCTATCTTCGGCATGATCGTCATTTATGATTTACATGCAGTATTTTTATGTCGAACGAGAAATGCATTCTCTTACCATTGTTTAGATCAAAATTGATGTTTTTAATTCAACTATATACCTGCTGCATAGCAACAGTTAGTTATTTATTATTGTTTGGCATGACAAGGAAGAAATAAATTAAATTGAATGCTTTATTATCAATTGTTTCATATATTATTAATTTAAATTGTGATATTAATCAATACGAGATAAAATCAGTGAGTAAATTTCCATATAAGTCTCTTCCATATTTAAGCATTAACGAGTCCCCCAGTATCCCTTTAACGCATTTTTTCAGAAGGTACCTAAGCTTTTGCTTACATCTCTCATCCTTAGGCATGACTAAAATCTATGATCTCTGGTGACGTTTTGTTCTATTTTCTCGACTTCTGAATATTATGTAGTCAGCATCGTCGGCTGTTTCTCCCAATGATGACACTCGGGGTTCACCTCTCTACCTATCTTTCTGAGAGTGTTAGTTTAGCTCACCGTGGCCTTCAGATTATTGATGAGCCAACCTTTGAATGCCTGCCTCACTGCCAGAGTGGCATCTTTTGACACCGTGTGATACGCTTAGATAATTTTCAGAACGGTCCTCTGTACTTTAGCCAAACTTCTTTCCACCTTCATTGAGTCTCCCCACACAAGGCCTAAATAGAAATGGGTGGAGTGGACCACTTCATTGTAAATATTTTTCTCTCTAAGCTGCCTTTTATGCGTGTTCCGCAAAAACAAAGCTCATCATCGAGCTGGACCTTACTAATGTCAAAAACAGCACCTCGAAGCCGTCGATAACAAGCTTGTGTCTTTGATACTTATCCGTCCTTCAGAGAACTATGGTTCTCATTTACAAATAGCATATGTAATGCTTACTAAACTTTATGTTTTCAGTGCCGGAACTTATGCCAGAAAAATATTAAAAAATTGAAAATGGTGTACTCATTGAGAGACACCACCATATTGCAACAGCTACTTCTACTTTTTTCTCCTGCGCTACATGACACCTGAATATTGCTGCCATCATAGTATTTAAAAATGAACGTTGCTATTTAAATTTATAACTTACTGACTTTCCCTAATACTAAAATGACCAGACGTCCCGGATTTGAGTTATTCGTCCCGTATTGAACATCGTCATAGAAAGTGTCGCGCATTTGGATATGTAACCTTTTCAACGTGTTCGCAGGAACAAAATTGTAGGCCCCTCTTACTTATGTATAGATGGCATGGTGCTATGAATAACATGCAGTTTGTTTTTCCTCATGCGTTTTTTGTCTCACACTGGCAGTTTGCACAGCTCAGCATTGCGCAAGAAATGATTGTTTAATTTATGTGAAGAATTTTATAATAATATTGCAAATAATAAATATTCATTAAGAAATCACTTCAGCGGAAAAATATTTAATTATTTATACATATATAGTAGAATATTCTTATTGTAATTATATGCTCATTATTTTAATTGTTTATATACATATATATGTTTTTTATATTTCTGTTTTTTTTTTCTTTGAAAATAAGTGTTTTTATTTTTTATTTTGAGCAAGTATTTTTTAATGATTTTTAGATATTTTATAAACTCATGTGGTAAACAAACAAAAATTTCTGGGGTTCACCTTTTTTTAGCTCCCACCAGCGTCCCGCATTCCAATTTAATCCATTGTAATCTGACAGGCATAAGTCCAGTGGGGTAAATCTGTACCAACTGGATAAGTCAATAAGACATAAGTATTAACCACTAGACTGAAGGTCTGGGAATCTGTGATATCTATATTATGATTTATAGATTATTATGTTTAATACAAATTATAATTAATAGATGTCATTGCAGCTGGGGTCGTTTTTAATAGTAGCGTATTTTTTTATAAATAAAAATTCGAGTACCGCTGCTGGAACTTGAACCCGCAACCTTGGAGTTACTAATCTGACACGTTACAGACTGCACTATTTCATCTGGTCACTTTAACTAATACATAAGTAATCGCAAGGCACATGTGATTTAGTACAGTTGTACTACATTACAAACGTATGCAAATTGAATATGTTTTCTTGAAAATCTATTAATTTTCTATCGAGTCTTCATCCAAGCAGACTATATATTTTTTAATTTAAGACCTCAAAAAGAGGACAGAATGGTGACACTAGTTTAGTTTATTCTTAATCAAAAACACTTTTCTCAACGCATTTTATAAAAACAAACGTCTATAATTAAAGTTTATAAGGAAGTGAAATTTAAAATTAACTTTCACTACATTGTTACCTACAAAAATCATTTAATACAAATAATAGTCTATTGTATAACAAAAAAATATTGCATGAGTTGCAAAATAACTGCTATTATAATCGAAATCAAGGCGTTTCGCATTCATCAATGTCCAATGTATCACAAAAGACTATTTTTTATTACAATCTCATAAATGATATTATATTAATATGTTCAAGTTAAATAATACATATAATAGTTATAAATGACTTCGCTTACTCAAACTAAACGTTCCGAGTGATAACAAGCTACGGCAATGCCCAAAGTCAAGAGCAAACTGTCGGGCGTCTCACGAGTTTCTATCGTGTCAATTTGACACTCAGGGTGACCAACCTATCTGACAACATTTATGGGACACATTAATATTTATTTAATTATATATGTTATAAAATGATTTTTACAACTATATTTATATATTATAATTAAATTGTTAAAAACATATATTTAACACATATTATAAAATAAATATGTATCCTTTTATTCATTTACCGATGATACAAGTTTCTTGGATAACAAATAGTGTAGTGGTTTTCCTTTACTTTCTGCATCGGATTTGTTTATAGGAGGTGGGAGGGAAATATTTACTACAATATTAAAATTTCATATACTTATGAGTAGTGTGACTTTGTCAGTCAGTGCAACGAGAAATCAATATATAGAGTGATCCAGAGATTCCTATGTTGGCAGCACTGTAAATCAGATAGCTGTCAATAATCATGCATTCTCAAAGTGTCAAATGTTAGTTTGCAGCAACATATTTACGATATGAATCGCTTGACCACCGCTCAACGCGTTAAAATTGTTCAATTGCTCTACACAAATAACAATTATGTACGAACTGTCTATCGAAATTCACGGAAAGATGATAGTCAATTTCGTTGCCTATGCATCATCGTGGCACCCGCTTAACCAAGAATATTGCTGTTGTGAGTGAAAATGTGGTCGAAGACCTGGATTTGTCGATTCGTCGGCGTTCGCAGCATTTGGGCTTTTCTTATGAATTCCTTTGGCGCATTTTGCATCTGTACACCTACCATCTGAACGTCTTCGAGAATCACGATCGCGTCCTCTTTTGATGGCCGTTGGACGTAGGATGTCTGCGCTTGCAGACTCGCCTATGGCTTTCGCCATCCGGCATCTTAATACGCTGGCATTGCACATTGACATGTTTAATGTCAGCTACAAGAAGCTGGTCCGGTTCGTATCATTTAATTTTGATATTTAATGATTTTTTTGCTTGTTTCTTTATATGTATTATTTTTGTGTACTATTTAAAAAAACCTACCTTACTTATATATATATGTATATGCATCTATACAGAAAATTAGTTCAGTGTTTCTATTTTGCAAGTAGGGATATTTACTGCGTTGAGTTTAGGGTACCTTTTTAACGAAGTGGAGAATACTTTTTGAAGTGTTTGCATTAACATCACTAGTCAATGCAAACCTAGTATGGTCAGGGCCGGCCCTAGGTTATTTGGCGCCCCAGGCAAAAACTAAATTTGCGCCCCTCTCCCCTCCCCTATTATTACTTGATGAGCGCAAAAATATAATTCAAATTAAAGTATTAATATATTATATTTGGCACCATGCTCTTTTTTGCGATTGTGTGTATTTAAGAATTTATAATTTATTTTTTGTTGTTATTTTTTACGTGTGAAATAATTTAAAGAGTACACAGTTGTGTATAAAAAAACTAATATCAGAATATATTCTTTAACAATATTGTTTGATAATTTTAAGTGAATATTGCGCCTTTATTTGGTATCACGGCGCCCCACAAGATCTAGCGCCCCAGGCGATCGCCTGTACTGCCTGCCCCTCGGGCCGGCCCTGAGTATGGTGATAGTGTTCTTATCTACTAAAACCACCGCCTCAGCTGCGACTGACCCTGGTATCCGTTTTAACTCATTTATTCAGAAAGCAACTAAACTTACGCCTCTGACCCTTAAGGACAATCCTAAAATTCCTTTATCCCAATGCTGATGATCATTTGCATTCTTTATCGTTATTAGGAACGATGCAAATGTCACCAAACTGAGCATGCTCTGTAATTAAATGTATATTATTATTATTATTTATAAAATTAGCGATGAAATTTTATTGAACACTAAACTAATACGATATTATGACTAGTTAGCAATTATAGATAAGCGGAGCTGATAAAGAATGATTTATTTGCGATAAATTAAATTAGGTGTTTACTTTGTGATATCGTTTAGCTGACTTTATTTACTTGAAACAAGAACAGATCTAAAGAAAGAAATGCGGCTATAAAAGATTATAAATCATTAATTATTTTTATTTTCAGTAGTATTAATAATGTTGCCTGCATAAGTTTTTTATAATATAATTTTATAATATAATAATTATATGTCTGCCAAGCAAAACGGCACGGTTTAAGTACATAATGGTTTATAGGCTAAACTTTAAATTATAATTAAAATAGTTTTGTTCCAATAAAAATAGTACGTCTGGTCAGCCTTGATATTGTAGAACGAAGTGATATAATTGTCTATAATTAAAACCTAACAGACATGTATTATTACTGTCAGTTCAATGCAACTACCATCACAATAAATATCTGCCTTCACATACATTTAAAAATCATCTGGGGTAGTAAAATATATTGTAGACAATTTTTTTGCTATATTTATTTTATTTTGGTTTTGAAAGGCTATTTAAAATTATTGTAATTTAATTTTCAGATTGCATAACCCACATGTAGTTACACAATGTAACAGAGATACAATCGCAATCTGCATTAGCTCAGTGTATCTATATTATATTATATCTCTAACGCCAGTACATGATATTTATTTTTATACTAAACTGTCCCATAAAATATCAATAAATGGTCACTTAATATATTTTTCTTCTTTATCCTCATTCTAAAAAACTCGTAAATTACATTCTTAAATATCTAAAGATAAATATCACTGGGTTTGCCTTGAACTGGCATCAATGTTTGTTTTCTTATTTCTTTCCCATTCTAGAAACTATTATATTATTTATACCTTTACAGGTTATATTTTATAGTTTCAATTCATGGAATTCTTTGATTATCAAAAACTTGTGATACGTTAGATAAGAGTTTGTCAGCGATACCTGATAAGAACTAAATTACTTTAATCTAATTGTTTATTTTATATAGTATTGATAAAAATGTGTATGTTTTTTTTCATATATTTTTAAAATCGTAGTTATCCTGGTGCTTTATATAATATATGATAAATAAAAATATTTTTTTATAAATAAAAAAACTGTAATGAGAAACTCTGTAAATGTTCTAATGATATAAATTCTTAAAAATTTAACAATGTATAATATAAATAATTGATTACCTTTTAGTACAATCAATTGTTTGATTTTCTTAATATAATTCAAATAATGTTTGCATTTGCATAGTTATTCTTATAACAAACATACATTCCTATTCTTAAGAATATACTATTTAATCAGTTAAAGCAAGCAATAGCGTGTAAACAACTTTTGTCGTATCGTACCAAAGCTTAGGAAATGTTTAATAATTTGTCTACGAAGTCAACTTTATCCTCTTGCGGATTCAAAATAGCTATCAATGTTTAAACACTTCAATATGCTAGCTTGTATCGGTTCCAAAGTAGTGTGATGACCTTATCAAGTTTTAAATTGCTGTAAATTTCTTAATGACTTATATTAATTTGTTTCTGTGTAAATTTGCATGATTTCTTTACTATCTGTATATATGAATATATACAGAAATGTTGAATAAATTTGGATCCGGGTCTTTTAGAATGTAAATTATACATTTTCTTTTTAATAACAGCATTTCAAAGGTCTGCGTTATATTAAACGCAGACAAATAAAAACAACCAATCAATTCAAATTCTCATATTCTACAAGTTCCTCCATATCTAATATTGTTATAATTCTGAGTGAAAAAATTATAAAAAATAAATAAAACCAATGTTAGTATTATCTGTGTTTCAATTTTGGAACATGGATAATTTTGTGAGTAAAAAAAATACTGATGGAAAAATTAAATATAGTACTACACATAACGAATCTAGAACAGTAATGAATTATAATAAATATTGTCAACATATAAAAAATGTATTATAAAGATAGCTAAGCTTACTTGTCGGATGACATTTCTTGTTGAACGTAAATTATACTTATAAAAAAACGCTGCTCGCTCCGGCAGCTTCAAACCTGAAAAATACTGCACCAGACGCTCTCTACGTTTACTAGTTGTCAATTGATGCAATCTCAAATAACATTGGATAGTGCATATTGGAGTGGGGATAATTAAACAAAATGTTCCAATATTTTAACACCGAGCAAAAATGGGTTAATATTAATTTGTTGTCGTGTAAATTTAAATGATTTCTTTACTATCTATGTATATACACAAAAATGTAGAGCAAATTTGCATTTGAGTCTTTTAGAATCCAAATTATACATTTTCTTTTTAAGAACAGCGTTTCAAAGGTCTGCGTTATATTAAACGCAGACAAATAAAAACAACCACTCATATTTATTGTATCATTGTGTCACTGATTATTATTACAATTATTTTTTACTTTTTACAGTAAAATAAGTCCAATTTTTAGATATTGATATTAAAAGAAAACATATCAAAAACTTAAATTCGAATAAAAAATATGAAAAAATATAAGCGTAGACTTGATATATTTAGACATTGGCAAATTATCATTTATTTTTATAAATTACAACAACAGTACAATATTTATTGTAGGAATAGAATATTGATAATTAAATATGGTATTTTCATGTTTAATATACCTAATTTTTTTGTAATAAAACTGTAGGTAAAATAATATGACATGACTCAAAAGTAATTGGTAGGTAAAGGCATTTGAACAATTTCCTTAATTGAAAAGACCTTATTTTATTATAAATAACTAACGACATTTCCATGATGGGAATGCATGACATAACCTCAAATGTTCTTATCATATATTTTTAGATTCGTTAAATCATCATATTAGATCCGTTCTGTAACTGTTTTTTACCAATAACTCTAAATATTGAACTTATATAATAAGTTATGCTATTTTCAAAACAATAGTTATTTTAATTATGATTTTGAAGCCTAAATAAGCTTTTCCAATTGTCTAAGCTTCTATGAAAAAGCATATAAAATGGTTGACACTTACCCAGAAAGAGCGAGAGACAGAGAGCTCAACAATGTCTCGACGGCCTATAATATACCTTTTTATTAACCTGGATTTTTCTGCATTCGACACTGTTCCTCAATACTAACACCTGATTTACGTATGTATACTGATATACACAAAAACTTGTCTAATAATAGATTAACCAAATGTTTACTGGACATCGTTAAGATGTGTTGCAAAAATAAAAGACATTGCTCGTCTAGAAATGTTGTTCACATACTGTACGATTAACCTCAAGCATCTAGCTTCACATAATCTTTCCATTGAATAAGAAGAACATGAATGAATTTCTTAGTCGAGAGCTAATTTAAAGGGTGTTCACGACAATATGTTAAAAGTAAGGACTTGCAACAACGATATCATTTTTTCCATGTAGAAATGAAATTGTTATCGAAAAGATGGTTCTTTTGTTCTTTTTAAACTGAGATAAGAAATAAAGCAGTTACTACATGGGCGAAATGAAGTCTTTATTGACTGAGGAATGGATATCTAAACGAGATATACGAGAAACATATTTAGCCTTCTTAACACACTTAATATTTCTATTTTTCACTAATATTTTTATAATTATTTAATTCTTAGTTTATGGTACGTACGTATTTGGGATAGTTACGCACAATAAAATGGTAAAGAAATTGTAATTCAATAAAAATATCTTCTTATATATAATTGTTCTAAGCCGCCGTCGTCGCTTCCGGACGCGCATAACTTTCAATGAAACATTCTCCGTTCAATTCTATACTCTGTAAATCGTATCGCTTTGTATTAACAGTGTGTAACAATACACGTAAACAAAGGAATTATAATAATAAATAATAATAAAAATTAAAATTGAATTTGTTCCGATTGATTTTCGAGCCGCCGGCAATGCGTTCTGTTGTTTCGACCAATCAAAAATAAGCATTCAAATATTCAAATAGCGTCGACCAATGAAAAATAAGCATTCAAATTCAAATAGATAGTACCGTGACAACACTTTTAAATAATTATTATTTAATAATAAAATTTTGCTACGCGACAATAATTTTCAATAATTCGTCATTTGACTGAATAAAAATGAAATATATACATAATGTGTTGAGGATTAGAAGAATACATTGATTAAACTAGATAAACAATCATAAAATAATCTTCGTAATGAAATTTTCAAATTTTGAATTCCCGGCGACGGGCTCCGAGGCCTAAAAATGAGTTTTTGCTTTTATAAATAATCGGATTGCAAATTAACTAGGTGTGTTATAACTATGAAAATTAAATATATACATAATGTGTTTAGGATAAGAAGAATACATTGATTAAATTAGATAAACAATCATAAAACAATCTTTGTAATGAAATCTTCAAATTTTGAAATCCCGTCGCCGGGCTCCGAGGCCGGAAAGTGAGTTTTTCTTTTATATTACATAAACATTATCATTGCTTTCCGATTTAATACACATATACGTTAGATTTTAAGAATTTTAAATTAACCAGTTATGTTTTAAACATGAATGTGTAATATATCCTTAATATGTGAGGATTGAAAGTTAATGTCGATCAAATCGGCGCTGTCGGACAGCTTATAAATGTGTAGTTTCTTGGATGTTATCTAATAAACGACATTTTACAATGATTATAAATATGTGATTGCATACCTGGAATAATCGATAGCCAAAATATCTAAGAGTGGGTTATTTTTAATTCCGATGTGGCAAAATATGTACAATTTTTGTTCTGTGCCATCATTCCTCTTTCTGAATAGCCAAATTTAAGATATTCAGTTACATCAAACTTATGTAGTATGTTCTTTATAAAAAGATAATACTTGCTGACAGTGACTTCAACATTAGAAGATTAACTCTTTGTTTATATATACCAATTCTACGTTGTAGCCATATAGGTCATCAAATTGTTCCATCATTGCTTCTGAAAAATAATTAAAAAACAATAAGACTCCTATCAAGAGTAAACATTGAACACATTATTACTACTAATATAATCCATGAATTAAATTTAAACGACAACCAAAGAACACAATTGATGGATGTACTGTAGAGGATTAAACATGTAGATTTTCATCTTCTACAAAATTGTCACAATATGTCATATATTTTTTATTATTACTAGCATTGTAATATGTTTAATTAACTTCGGTATGTATACCTTTAATTGCCAAATCACCGCTGTTTGTCTTTTAATATTAGATCCTGGAAAGTCAATAGTAATTTTGTTAGAATAACCGTGTTATATTATTCATTTATAACTAAACACTTACTGGCACACCCACAATTTATAGTTTTGTCTATAATTTCAAATGCTCCATCACTTGAATCATCTTCAATTGTCACTTTTTAACAAAAGTGCCGCGATTATAACATATTACGCAGCCGGCACAGCGAGCGCTTGCCAGATGTGACAGAACTGTCAAAGCAAATTTGGGAAGTCCCGCGCTTGAGAACGAACTAAATTGATTTTAACGAGCGAAATTGATTTTAACGATTTAAATTGTAAAACATTTATTAAAATATGTATAAAAATCATCAAATACTAAAAAAAATGTTTTTTAAAATATTTTTTTAGTTTATAGATTTAAAATATAATAAAAATAATGTGGATATGTATTAGCTTCTCTATACAGAAAAAATATGTACCAAAATTTTGGCGAACGTTGGCAATTTAAAGTTTTAGTTTTTAGAGAATTTTTAAGACTTTGCTTTAAAAAATATTTTCAACAAAAAGGGGCAAAGTTTAAAAATAAGTACTATTCATTACCAACCAACTACTAAGCGCACAGTATTGCAAAAATCCCTCTTACTGACGCCTTTAAAAGTAAACTACACAAAAATGTATAACACTAATTTAAATATTTTTAAAATTAAAAGTTTCAGAATAAAATTTCAAGATTTATTCAAAATATTTTTTTAAACATTAAAAATCTTTTTTATTTTATTATGGATTTTAAATAATAATAATTTATTATAGATTTTAAATATCTTTAGTTTATTATTAATTTTAAATACAGTGAAAACTTTTTACACTCATTAATTATTAAAATATATAATGCTGCGCAGAAAAACATTTACTTTAAAAAAGATGTAAATCAAAATATTTTTTGATCAAAAAAGACAAAGGTTTCAAAATTTTTAATATTTTTAAAGCGCACTTTTGGTCTAAAGTAACAGATTAGATGCTTGATATTTTTAGTTTATTGTTTCTTTCTAATTATTAAATGTAATTAAAAACTGACTTTTATATTTACACATAAAACATAGAAATATTTTTTTTTATTATAAAGTAACTTATGGTGTCACCAAAAAACTTTTTTGTTACGAAAATTTAAATTTATGATAAAATTGTGTTATGCAGCGTTAAAACTGACACTCAAACACCTAAAATACGCTAAAACACAATCAATGACTTATAATCACTCACATTGCACTAACTATATATGGTCGATTGTGTTGTTGCGTTAGTAACGTGTAACAAAATATTTTTTCATATCAGTAATATTTTTGAGCGGATGTGTTACCGATGCTATTTATTATTATTATTTATTAAACTGTAAACCTACTTTTAAATGATACAAAATGTTACGTTTTAATATTATTTTTTATGTTGAAAACATTTTGATATTTTTTGTTTTATTAATATTTAGTAAAGTTACAAACCTATTTTAAAAAATAATACAATGATATTTTTTTGTACCGAATACCGAAATAACGAAATTCCCAGTTAAACGAATCTTTAATTTGTCCCCGAAAAGCTTTCATACAAAATGTTTTCATTGTAATGAAGACTAATCTCAGTATAACAAAATATTTTGCTCCGAATTTAAGAATGACGTTATAACTTGACAAAATATTTCTAAGAATTCAGTTCATCATTGACTTGGGGTGTGCCAGATGTGTTCAAAAGCGACATTACAGGTGTTTCGTTGACCCTCAAACTTTTTTAGAAAACATTTTTTTCACAAATTTTATTGTGTTTCATACATTTTCCTTAAACAAGGAAAAAAACGATCTGTCAACCTTATAAGAGGTTATTTTGATGCTGTAGTAATATAGTAATTAAAAATAAAATAAAAATATATCATCTTCCTTACATTCAATATAACGAATTTTCAGTACACCAAAATTTATTCATTGGTTCCGTGAGTTTCGCTGTATTGAAATTTCATAGTACAATTTAAAATTTATTTTTATATAATAAAAGTTTTAAACCTATTCATAAATGATATACAATATTTAGATTTATCATTAAATATCTAAGTTTCAATATAATGATAAAATCTAACGTTGTAAATCTAATAAATAATATAAAATGTTTTCTTCTAGAAATATTTAGTCAAGTTGTAAACCTATTTTCAAATGAATTGAAAATTTCAAGTAGTTTTTTATAGATTGAACTATTTTGTCTATCATTGAAAATTCTAAATAGTAATGTCCAATTTGAACCATTAAATTTTAAAAAATATTTAAAAAAATCAGAACGAAGCAAAAATTATATTTAAAACCCAAAAAGTTGAGGGTCCGGTATTCGCACACTCGCTAGCTATCGGTACCTCACGATAGTGAGGTACCGACAGCTAGTAATTATTGATTGCTTCTGACACTTCTAAAAAGTCATATTAAATATTTAAGAGCGTTAGCTCAAAACTTTAATCATTATTACCTTGAGAATGTGAATCCTTTTGATTATCTGATTTTAATTTTAGATATCACTGGAAAAATAATAGCTATCTCTAAAATACAGAACTATATGATTAATTCTTCAGGGCTGTCAGTGATATAACAGATACCAAATTGATGTGGAAGCAGCGCTTTATTTCTTAGAGACACACTGCAATTATGGTAATAAATTACAAATACTCTAGCAAAAAAGTGGCACCATATTTTGCACTTACTTTAGTTTAATTATATATTGTTTAATCAAATGTTAATATACAAAATGTATAGTAAACAAATATTTCTCCAGTTCGCAGGAAAACAGATTGAAAACCACTGATATAGACTACCAAATTATTCAGTTTTCTCGTTATTATAAAATATTAAATAAGTACTATTTATATGCGAGTGAATTTATAAATATTTTAATAATGGTTTTAAACTTGGCTAAAATAATTAATTAGTAACTTAAATATTTATATTTATATATTAAAATATGTTATAATGGTAGTAGATAATTCATCATATTTAATTATTTATTTAGTTGTACATTTAAAATATAATACAAAATTTGGATCATATTATATATCAAAGGTGTTTTTTTTTCCCTCATAAAATATTATATATTTTTCCTTTATATTTTCTCTATTCTAGAAAGATTAGATTAAAATGCATGTATTCCACATTGTTACAATGGGGTAATATATTTAATTTTTTTGTATTTAGTTAGCAACTTATTATTGCTATTAATTGTTTACTTAATTCATCAATCACTTATTGAGCACTATCACTGGAACAACAAATAACAAGTTTAGTATTTGATTATAAATGATAATGGTCCCTGATTAGCTCCTTGTAGTACACCGTGAGATATTACTCTCTTCTTTAAATATAACATAATTTAATTTCACTTTCTAATTCTAAAAGAATAACTAAACCTGCTTAACATTAAATCATGTATACCTGTAATCTTTGGTTTATTTTATGTTTAAACAGCTATTTTGAAATCCAGTAATACTACTTCTAGGATATAAATTGACTCGGTCATTGTTTATTCAAAATATTTTATGAATTCCTTTTGAACTTTGGGTGGTCAGCTATAATGACTGTCCGTTGACTCCCCGTTCCATGTGGATTTAATAAAAAGTGCCGATTAACTGGAGTGAGAATTCTTGTACCCATGAATTATATATCTTTGAAATTTATAACCAAGTATAAAATCAAAAATAACATTCAGTATCATAAAAATATTTATTATGCAATTCAATTTATTTTAAATAACTCTTCAAGAAACTGGACATTCTCTGGACGTAATGTTGACATTATTCTTAACTTGTCGCCAATATCTAAATAATTCAATCGATCCTTCTTCACCGGTTCCCATTTCACTGTTATTATATCATTTAATGTTGGAGTTGGATTCCTGAATAATAAAAAAACATAATCAATTATAAAACATTACTGATTTCAAATAAAAATACAATTTAACAAACCCGTATTTAGCAAAGTTCGTCCATAAATCTGTCATTAACTTAACAACATTCAAATCATCATCGTCCAAATTAACAGTCGATTCATTGTTTTGTGTGAATAGATAGGCCAACTCATCTCCATGACAAGCTCCGTTAAAAGAATGCTCGATGAACTTTTTAAACATGTTGTTTTGCCGTCCAATAGAAAATTGATAAAAATACAATGATTTTGAACGCTTGCTCATGTTTTTGATCAAAATATTGTAGTCAATCAATGAGAATAGATCGTTAATAATATTAACAAGTACTTCCTTTAACGTTAATTCTTTAGATACATAAAATTTCTTGATCTTTTCTATAACTTCTGGAGCAACGTCCATCAGGTATTTAGGTAACAGATTATCTATGTAGTTGTCTAGATCGTCTACTTTATCTAGTATCGGTTGATCACACAAATCTTTAACCCAAAATATATTTCCTTCGTTTGAGTTGAATCCTAGCATGCAAGGAACATTGTTATAATTTCCATTTTTGATCAATTCTAATGGAGTTTGAGGAAGAAACGCTTCAACATTTGGATATATCGACTCTAAAGTCGGCGAAAAGATCCATCTATTCATTATGGAGTACGGTTTACATGTGATTCTAGATATATCTTCAGCTGGTATATGTTTTAATATATTCAACGCTTCATTCTTATCTTGTGTATCAAACCCCAACGATTTCATCAAAGTGAAAATATTCGCTTCGGGATGTTTCTGATATGACCACTCTGCAAGGCAAGTGCCAGATTCCATGATAGCTCTGTGAAATAAACCTTTAGCCATTGGCGACACAATCAAGAAAGACACTGAAGCGCTTCCAGCACTTTGACCGAATATTGTGATGTTATTTGGATCACCGCTGAACTTTGATATATTCTTACCGACCCAACGGAGAGCAAGAACTTGATCTTTCATACCAGCGTTTCCTGGTACATCTGGCGTGTTAAGGCAAAGGAATCCTAAAGCTCCTAATCTATAATTGATTGTTACTAAAATTATGTTCTTTTCAATCAAATAGTCAGGTCCAAAGTCATCGTCATTACCGGAGCCGGCCATGAAACCGCCTCCGTGAATCCAAAACATCACCGGCAACGATTCACTGTTGGAAGTATTTGCTGGAACGTATACGTTCAAATATAAGCAATCTTCTGAACCTATTGATGTTTTTGAAATGGTTCTATCAATTTGTGAATTGATATCTCTGAAGAATGTAGCGTCTCGCTTGCCAATCCATGGCTCTGGAGGTTGAGGATCCTATATTGGAATATACAAATTAATTTTATTAGTATACAATAGTGCAAAAAACAAACATTGTTTTAAATGATATCTCTTAAACTTATAATTAACTCACAATACTATTTTAGATGTAAACTTTTCTTAAACAACTATCGTGCCCATTGACATAAAAACTGTTTTAAATGAACTCTGACTATAGATTTTGAGTCTTGAGACAAATGTATAATATGATGTGCTTATCACATATACCGAAGGGAATGTTTAAATCAAGATATATAAAATCTGGCATTTAAGTTTTGAGATGCTTCATAGTAAGAGTTGCTCTATAACATAATTAATGTTGATCACCTTATGTTTTGAAACTCTGAATTAAATTATCGTCGGCAACTTGGTATTTGTTCGATTTAATATACTTTTGAGGGGCAATGGTTAACAAGCTCTGCTGCTAAGTCTTAAAAAAATTAATCTTAAAATGAGCAGATGAAGGCAAGAAATCCATCCATACGTGAATATTGAGAAAAAGTAAACTGAGCTGAGATTCTCACGCCAAAAGAAAAATGAAATGCCATTATCAGTAAATTACAGATAATTCTACTGTAAATTTGGGATGTAAAAACTTTTACCTGCAGGTGAGCCAAAATCATAAGAAAACGATGGCTCTTATTTTGTTTTAAAGGTATACTTGTTTTTTGTAGCAAGTCAAAAGCGGTATAAAAGTGCTTATTTTTGCCACATGAATTGTGAGATTCTCTTTCAAGCTACATCCTGTGCATCTGTACTTCTTCTTCCACTTATTTTCCCCTGAAATTTGAGTTGGCTTAGCTTGTATTTTGGACTTGACTTAATGAAAGTACTAAAGTTATAATCATTTTTAAAAAATTGGGTTTGTTTCATTTGTGTAGGTTAGGTTTGGGTTTCAACAGCAAATGGACGTTTCGCAACTGTCAAATTGAGTTTCATAGACATTTTAGAGCAGCATATAATTTTACTAGCACCTATCAGTTGAATTATCTTTTTGTATGTAAAAATATATATCTACTGTTGAAAATGTACTTGGATTTCACTAGTGAAAATATAACTTCAATGAAAAATACACATTCTCTGTAACATTTATACATCGCATGTAAATAAATAATGATAATTATGTAAATGTATATGCATATAATATTACTACGAGTGGAAAAGTTAAAATCACCTTCAAGATAAATTATATTTTCACTAATAAAAATATATACAATAAAAATATTACAGGGCGTTCTTCTGGACCTGATTTAATTCCCGATTTTATTTTGAAGGGTTGCGAAGTAAGTCTCGCTGCTCCTCTAAAATGTATTTATGATCTGATTCTCAAAACATCATAATTTCCTGATCTATGGAAATGCACAAAAGTCACCCCTATTCATAAAAAGGGTGACAAATTATATATAAAAAATTATAGACCAGTAGCAGTGTTGTCAGCTCCTGCTAAATTATTTGAAATAATTATTCATAAATATCTTTACAATCACTTTCAGCAAGTTTTATTAGACCAACAGCACGGGTTTCGTCCTGCCCGTTCCACTGTTACTAATCTTCTGTCGTTCACCAAAACGGTGACAACTTCTCTCGATGCCGGAATTCAAGTAGACGTCGTGTATACAGATTTTGAGAAAGCCTTTGACAAAGTTTGTCATACGTTATTATTAAAAAAATTGTCGAACCTCGGTTGCTCAGATAATTTAACTCGGTTATTTTCGAGTTATTTAAGCAATCGTAGACAGTTTGTAACCTATGGTGGCCGATTGTCAAAGGAATATTTTACCCCTTCGGGGGTTCCTCAAGGATCCAATCTGGGACCTCTGCTTTTTGTGTTATTTATTAATGACATAAATACAGCAATTAAAAATTCAAGTTTTCTTCTGTACGCAGATGATTTAAAATTATATAAATGCATTCGATCTGTTGCGGACTCCTTCTCTCTACAAAGTGATTTAGACTCTCTGTGGAGATGGGCTTCCGTTAACCGTCTGCCCTTTAGTGTCGGAAAGTGCCATACTGTGTCATTTTCTCGATCCCGTTCGCCATCAGCTTATTTCTACCATCTCGGTGGTAACATTTTGACTAGAGAAACTTCCATTAAAGATCTCGGAATCACTTTCGAGAGCAAATGGAGGTTCTCTCTACACATACACGACGTCTGTGATAAATCTTCCAAGATGCTCGGCTTTGTTATGAGGAATGCCTTTCACTTTGACGATCCGTCAGTTATTCGCATCCTCTATGACACCTTAGTTCGTAGCATTCTTGAATCGGGATCTATAATTTGGAATCCCCGAATAGCCAAATATTCCCTTTTAGTGGAAAAAATTCAAAAAAGGTATTTAAGATACCTTTACAAAAGGACATTTGGTTATTATCCGTACTTATATCCCAGCGCCTTTCTTTTAGGGGCGTTGGGATATGATTCGCTGAATTCTCGCAGAAAGCTGTATGTCGCTAAGCATTTTTTCAAACTACTAAAAGGTGCTGTCGACAATCCAGCTATTCTCGAGGAATTCCAGTTTTGGGTTCCGGAACATTTTCGAGAATCACGATCGAGACCTCTTTTGATGGCAGTTAGGGCTAGGACATCCGCACTTGCCGACTCGCCTATGGCTGTGGCCATACGGCTCCTTAATACGCTTGCATTACATATTGACCTGTTTAATGTTAGCTACAAGGAGCTGATCCAGTTTGTCTCATTTAATTTTGATATTTTATAATTTTTTGTTATGTTTATTATTTTTAAGTATTGTTCTATTTATGTATATATACGTTTTTTTTTGTTTTATAAATTTAAAATTTGTTTTCGACCATCGTGGCGCATTGGGGTAACCTGTTAGGCCACGATGGTCTTAATTTAATCTAAAAAATAAATATATATCTACCGGTGAAAATGTGTTCTGATATGATTTCACTGAAATGACATATTAAAAAATATTTTCGGGATAGATTCGAGACCGTTTTTTTTAGATTTTATTTTGGAGGTAACCCGAGAATTTCTGGCTTAGAATCAGGGACAACATGTTTCTAAGGGGGGGGGGGGGGTTTGCTAGTCAGTCGTCATTTTTTTATTATTTCGATATAATTAAGATTCATAGTATTTCAATTTAATGACAAGCATTTTTCTGGCCAAATTCAAAAGGGGGGGGGGCAATTGCACACACTAGCCCCCCCCCGCCTTGCTGAATATCTGGTCCCCTTTTCTCGATACTGATTAACCCCTAAAAACTAAACCGACTACCAAAGTTCAATCGACCCTGAAAGTTAACCGATACCCGGCCCTCTCCGACGCAGAAACACAATAAACACAAAATGGCTCAACAAATATTAACATTTTTTTTATATATTATATATAATTTATAGCTCATGAAATATCAGCATGCAAATTATCATTAGTAATAGTACTCACACAAAATCTCAGTTTTCCAATCGGTGGCTTAGCATAAGGAATACCCAAATAAGCGTTGAATTCAAAACCAGTTACAGTCACACGCTTGCAACCAAATAATATGCCTTGCTCAATCTCAATCTCCAAATTTGCCATTTTTGCAACTACAAATCACTCGAGTTACAAATTGAAACTAATTATATTTAACAAACGTTTTACATTTTATTAAGTATCGTTGCTTATCTTTGCACAAACAAAATAAATGCTTATCTCAGCTGATAATATTTTATTACTTATTATTACATAACAAAATGCTTCGTTGCAAATATGAATTATTATATGTTTAAATAATTAGTTTATTTATTATATTTTAATTTATTTAATTGTATAATCTAGCAAACACCAGAGAAATCGTTACATTACTATGGGTAAAATGACTGAAGTGGATTTATATATAATATATTATGTAACTTGTTTACAGCGTAGCAAATATTAATATTAATTGTATTTAAAACAAGTAGTTTCTAGGAAGGATCGTTTCATATTATAATTAAATGCTACACCCTTAATTATTTAATTTGCACTCACGTATTATACTAATTATCAATTATGTTAATATGCTAATTAACATGAACACAGCTCGTTAAAGTTACAGTCATAAGTAAAATAACGTTATGATAATAAATATAATCTATGGAGCATATTTATTATCATAACTTGGATATTAAATACAAAAAATGTATTATAGGATTACCAACCTGTGCCCGCGAACGCCATGGCGCCCACCAACATTAGCCCGCAAAAAATAAATTTTAAATATTGTTTGGGTAGGTTTATTAAATTCGTTCGTATGTTTTCGATTCCTGTTGGTTACCTCCTTAGCTTTCGTCCTTGTTTTATCTTATCGCGCTTGCGTTTTTGTAATTAAATAAAATTCTAACAAACGTATAAAGTAATTTTTTGGAATATATCGAGCCTGAAACAAGTAAAATATTTTAACTACGTGATCTATGTTGATAGAGAAAATATTGAGGAGTGATTGGAATATGATTCATGTGATCTAGATTTTCAAATAATGAGTAACGCGGATATTATTTCCAATCTCGTTCAACCAGAAATGAAAGAGGAGAGGTCAGATACGGCCCGAGGTAAGAGTGGGACTCCATCATCAGAGAGGAACGAACCTCCTCTACACCGTCGCACTACAAGACCATCCACAAGACATCATCCCTCCGTCAGCTTCTCCACCACTGCTCGAAGAAAAACATTACTCACCATTCATAGTTTGTCGCAATATATGTATGTAATATTATATAATAAATTATTACAAGTTTCTGACTGTGAAGTCACGCCTATTAGGACTAGAAACTTTAAACAACTTTTACGAATTTTTATTTTTCTTTGAATATTTAATTTGTGCCGTTTATGTGTGATGATTCGATGCACAAAACGCGGGTCATGGGTTGAACATTGCTGGTCTAGCCACGATACGTCCCCCAACTGCGAGTAACTGTATGAGAACAAATCAGTATTATCCGATAGACAGGGACGTCAATGGGGGGGGGGGGGAAATATCAAATATGGCGCCCCTTTATATATTTTTTATAGTTAAATGGCAAAAGCATAATTAAAGAATTAATTTTATTATGAAAATTTATTGTAATAAAATTAAGTTGTACAAAGTTAAGCTTTTTTTTAACAATTAAAATGGAAAACATAAATTTACAATAAGACATTACATTTATTGGCAGTACTAATTTAATTATTTATATTAAAAAAAAAATATTTTTTGGGGCATTGACTTACTAAATGGTGAACGGACTATTACTCTCAGGGCGAATGCTATCACGAACATTGCTCTCGTGGAATATTGCTCTCACGAAAAATTACTCTCACAAAACACTGCTCTTTTTTTTTTTAATTTGCTATATGTTCATCATTTCAAACTAAATTAGCGTGTTAAAAATTAATATTAAATTAATTACAAAAAAATCTTTTCTCTAGAATAGTTTTTGTATTTATAACATATATCTTTAAATGAGAATAACATATATCAATGGAGTTGTACTTTTTAATATATATTTTTCCTGATTGACCGGTGCATAAAATTATTTATATTAGCTTATTTAATATCCTTGACATTATCATAAAATGGCATCAATTTTTTAGATAAAAATTTCTATATATAACTGTTACGACGATAATAAATTCATATAGTATAAAGACGAATTTATTATCGTCGTGGTATCAAAATCATACACAAAATCGTGTGGAACTTATTGGTTTCTTGTGACTACCTAATTAGACCTGGTTATAAAAGAAAAGTGGCTGCTTTAACAGGCTTTATCTCTGTCGATAACTGGCGAATCTCTGCTTTGTGCGAGTTTAGGTCATCTCTCGTTTGTTCCAAGTCAGAAACGAGGTGGTGGTAATGTAAAATACTGACTGAAGTACATTTTTGATAAAAATCCCTGTTGGAAGTGAATTTAGTACGCTGTGTTCGAGTGTATATACCCCTTAACACGTTAATTACCATAGTGCTCTCTGGTGTCCAAAACTTACCGATGACATTGCGCCATGGCTTGCACCAGTGACCAGCAAAAATTGCTTACGAAAAAATATGCGTATACTTCATTGCTCACTCTATGGTCAAATTTAATTTAAATTATTCCCGACATATAGTACAATGCATATAATAAACAGAAGTAAAATATGTTTTAAATGAATTTATTTTTATATAATCAGTACGATTTTTTAAATGGAGCGTAATTACGCACCTATCAGCGGAGCAGATAAGGCTAGAGTGCTTAATCTGAATAGTGTTTTTAACATTAAAACCGAGTAAAAGTGCGAACTACAAAAAATCTAATCTGTGCAAAGTAAAAGAAAAGTTTTTATAAAAAATAATAAATCTCCTGATGATGCTAAGAATATTTTGGCGAAATATTTGTTATTTAAGTATTATATTTTCTCTAGTAGAAATACATATCTGTAGTCTATTTATTTTCAAGAGTCAGTGCGCAAGAACATTGTTTAACGCGTAATCAAAATGTGCTCTTAAATTTCTGCCTTGTGATTGGTCGTTCTCAATGAAACGATTGATCTTACGGCGAACGACCAATCACAGGGCAGAAATTTAAAAGCATGTTATGATTACGCGTTAAACAATGTTCTTGCGCACTGACTCTTGAAAATAAATAGACTATAGTGGTGAAAATGTATTTAAACATTACTAGTGAAAATATAACTTTACCAAAAAATACACATTCACTGTAAAAAATAAAAATAAACACTTCTGACACAAGGGTCAGGACAAATCATTTTTAATAATATACATATATTTAATTTCGGTGATGGACTTGACAGTCATAATTGTTTGTTTGATTGTTTTTAATACAATATATTGGAAGGGTGAAAAAGTAAACTTGTACTTAGTCTAAATATCGTATATAAGATTTCCTAACTGATTAGTGGTTAAAATCTTTTATTTGCGACTCGTCAAATCATCTCGCTATCCTTGACAATTTATCAAAGGTCAAAGATTCTAAGTTAAGAATTTCTATATAAACACTGTCACATCAAAAAACAAGTTCATATTATTGTAACACTGAAACCAGGCGCATTATTATCTCTGAATAATAAGAATGAAAATCGTACGTATCTTTTAAATTCATCAAATTATTATAGTAAAATTTAAATTTAATATATTTCAGTTATTGATTCTTGTATTAATTATCACTGCAACTCTTTCTGCGCCAATCAAAGAAAATATTACTATTGTGAAGTATGAAAATACAGGAGATGAACATGGATTATACAAGTTTTCGTATGTTTTTTTAATCTTCAACTAATGATTACACTAATATATGTTTTTAATAGTTATATTAAAATGCAATCAATCTTGGATTTTAAGAGTGCCACCTTTTGTATAATAAGTCATATACATTAATAATATAACATTGTTGTTCAGGTTCGAGACTTCAGATGGAACTTTTAGAAAAGAGGAAAGCATTCTGATAGATTCGAGTGATCCTGAAAACTATGTTTTCGTAGTTTATGGGGAATACGGTTACATTGGTCCAGATGGTAAAACTTACTATGTCCTTTACAAGGCTAATGAAGATGGTTTCCAACCTATCGGTGAACATATTCCTGTTCTTGAAACAAAATCTGTAAGTAATAAATTTTCACCTATTTTTATTTTTTTTAGCTATATTTGCGATAAAATAATCCAGCAAAAAGTCTATGCTTCAGTGTAAGAAGTGCTGTCTTCTATTCTTAAATTAATTGTGAACTCTGCATCAAATATTTTATTATAAATGTTCAACATTTTACAAAAATATCAAAAAAAGCACTGCCCCACTTTAACATTGATCAATGGGAAAAATGTTTCAAATATGCAATTTATAGAGTATACTGGTATATAAGCAACTATAAAAAAATAACATCCACAACTTCGACTAAAATAAAATATGAAAAAGCAAATACATCAAATGAGTACTATTCTCAATCCACTAACAAGTATCTTTAAAATTACACTATGGAACGCCAACGGTATATCACAACACATACAATAAATAATAATAATAATAATCGAACAACACAAAATAGAGATATTGCTGGTCTGTGAAACTTAATTTACGAAAAATACTTACTTTTAAATACCTTAATACTGCACTTATACCACGAGACAACCAGATAGAACTGCAGTGGGAAATAACTTCAGGTGAATCTCCAAAAGAAAACCAACGTACTGGCTAACTGATCAACAAAAGCTACCTTTTGCATTGTCAAAGAAAACCTACAGAGAAACCTTATCGAAATTAAACAATGGATAAAATATTTTAGAATAGAATCAAATACGACGAAATCAATATATGTATTTTCATAATATTACTGTATGCAAACATCAAAAGTTTAAAAGACATATTTTCGCATTTAATTTTGTACCTTTATTACTTGTATTAATTTATTAAAAAAAATTCTAGACTTCTGTGGCATCACCTGGGGCTGGGGCTTTACAACCAGAAGTAGCTTGATCTCTTTTAGAAGTGGTAAGAAAATGCTTTATTTTTTTATAATAATTAAAATAAACATTCGTTTTAATTTTTTTTATTTTTAGAAACCATAACAAAACAGTAAATCTTTCGTTTGAATTACATAATAGATCATGTTTAATTATTATAATTATTATATGTTAAAAAATATACACTGTCTTAATAATGTGTTTTTTTTAGAAATCCATATTCAGAAATCTATAGTCACTATTTTTTTCAAATAAGTATAGATCATTTAATTAAACAAGTATATTAAAAGTAGCATATACTTTAAGTAAAAAGGCGATAACAAAACATATCATGTATCTGTTAAATAATCCTAGAGATATATTTATGAACAAATATATATGTTAGAACAAGATTAATTTACAAGATTTATAAAAGTCGTAAAACTGGAGTTATATAAGGGCCATAAAATTAATATGTATGTGTGAATTTATTAAGAATCAGCCAACTCGAAGCCAAGCACACGCGCACGGATTTGTCCGTCGGACACATGGACAGATCTGTTCGTGCTTCGCCACACACGCAAACTGTCTGAACTCGGATATGAGTCTTATCGGACATAAGATTTAGATGTTTTAGGTGCTTCTACATTTCAACTAAACAAGCATATTATGAAACTATCCCTACAGTACCAGAAGAATAACTTATGATGACTGGCGTCAAAACAATACGTGTTAGTATTTCATCCTGAATTGACAAACGAAGACACAGATTTCTTTAAGCAATTTATTTAAATTAAAAATAATTTAAATATAAGTGAATCTCATATATATAAGGATATCCTTTCAAAACGAATTGATACATGCCAAGTATCATACCAAATGGGATAAGATTTAGTAAGACCCTCAATTTTAGATGCTATCGACGTAGGTTTTTGCGAACCTTCTTTAACACGGCAGTTTTCTTGTCTTGTCTTTTCGGCTTCTTTTATAGATTTTCATAAATATATGATTTAAAAAATATAGTATGTTAACATCCAACTTAACCCTGATTTTATTTTGAAATTTATTTTTTAAATGCAATTAATTGTATTTTAAAATATGTATATTTTCTATGTAAATTTTCTGTGAATATATGTTCATGGTTGTAAGTTCATATCTATTATTTATATAAAATAAATTGTATCACTATAAGTATAACATTTTTTTTATTAATATTCGAAATGATTTTATTTGCACTTTTTAAATAATATATCATACGTGTAAAATTGTTTTCGACCTTTGCTAAACTCGCTAAAATATGCCAATACGCTTTAGTTTCCCGATAATAACCGTTATTGCAGCACATGTAAAAACTAAAACAACACACAATCGTATTTTTGTGCGACGTATACGACTTTATTCTTGTGACTCGGCTCTAGCACGCGCGAATGCATGTATATGTATTAAAATTAGAAGTTGTACCGTCCACTGTAATAGAATAGATAATTAGTAAATAACATATATTGGCATAAGATAAATATTTGGATTATGGCAAAAAACAAAACTTATATACTTGAATAATTCATTGAGGAACCTGAATTGGTATATTCAATTTTTCTAAATGTATAATATATAATAAAATCTTTGTTGAGGGTTTTTATGATTTTTTCAAATTTAGTATTTTTTTCTTAAAGAAAGACAAAAACCACAATGTTCAGTAGTAGTAAACTTATATATGTTCTTTATAAAATACTGCAGGTAATATGAAAAATAAAGTGTGTAGTAGATATTAAGTAGATAATAAAAACACAATTAAAGTAGTTAAATTAACCATTGACAACTAAAGGGACCAAAATACACTAGTTACCGACGAATTGACCATAAGCACCTTTTAAAATTAGATTAAATAATTAATGTATATACATATAAGGTGACCAGATATTGAAAATATCAAAGAAGTGCACTAAAAATAAAAAGGCGTTTTCGTAAATTTTCGTTCAAGGAAAAGATTGGAGGATAAAATTTTTGAGAGAATATCTGGTCAAGTTAATTAGATCCTCGGGGTAGTATAATATATTCTAACCTAACCGGCAAATTATACTTAAATTTAGATCTTGAGATCACACCACTGTTAAGTTCTTATCTAAACAATTATCATATCAATGCCAAGAACACATAGCAATTGAATTAATTATATTTCAATACAGGATATAAAAGTTGGACTTTCTAATATATGTTTTATTTGTTTTAAACAATTTCCTGATTCACCGGTGCATTAAATTATTTATAAGTTTATTTAATAATTCAAAAATAGTTGAACCATCTTTAATTCCTTGACATTATCATATGTCAATAATTTTTTAGGTAAAATTTTCTATATATATAAACTTTTAAATCTAAAAACAGGTTTATATTTTTATAGCACTGAAACAAGACACGTTGTTCTTTGCGAATAATAATAATGAAAATCGTACGTATCTCTTAAATTTATTAAATTATTAAAGTTTAATTTAATTTAATTTATTTCAGTTATTAGTTCTTGTATTGACGACCACTGCAACTCTTTCTGCGCCTATCAAAGAAAATATTGCTATTGTGAAGTATGAAAATACAGAAGATGGACTTGGTTCATACAGTTTTTCGTATGTTTTATTAATCTTCAACTAATATATTTTTTTGTAGTTATACTTATATATTGGCAGCACGCTTTAAATATTAAAATGCAATCACTCTTGGATTTATAAAGTGCCTCCGTTTGTAAAATAAGTCGGATACTTTATTAATATAATATTTTTGCTCAGGTACGAGACATCAGATGGAACTTTTAGAGAAGAGAAAGGCGTTCTAAGAAATGCAGAAGATCCTGAAAAGGCTTATATCGCAGTGAATGGTAGATACAGTTACATAGGTCCAGATGGTAAAACTTACACTGTCACTTACACGGCTGATGAAGATGGTTTCCAACCTATCGGTGAACATATTTCTGTTCCTGAAACAGAATCTGTAAGTACTTAATTTTCACCTATTTTTGCAGTAAAATAATCAACAATCTGTCAAAGATTTAGTATTTACTTACTTTTGTGTAAAAAGTGCTGTTCATCTCAATATATTAAATTAATTGTGAATACCTAATTAACTATTATATTATAAAAATACAACGTAGTTCTCCTAAATGTTATTAATATAATATTTAAATATTCATACGAGTAGTGTTTAAAAAATATATTTCATTTGATAAAAATAAAAACATTTGTTCTACCACAATTTTATTATTATATATCGGGCAAGTGAATTTTACGTTCGACTAATAATATTATAACTGCATCGTGATGTAATATGTATTTCTAAGGCTAGATGCAAAATCTTTCCAGATTGTTATATCATTAATGATACATAACACTTTGCAAAGTTCATTACTACATTTATTAATTAATTAATATTTTATTTCAATAATATTAAAGATTATATTTTACATATAATAAAATATTAATTTGTAATAATAATATTTTCTTTCCAGATTTCAAAAATACCGACTCTCCCACCGAGATTGGTAAAAAAATTATATATTATAATATAGTGTTTTTAAACATATAATATAATATTTAGTTGTAATGAAAATATTATATTTCCAGATTCAGACAATAGCGCCTTTACGATCACCATATCCAACCACACAGAGACCGGTACAAAATTATGATTATGTATTATATTATAGTGGTTCTTAAACTATATGTATTTATAAGTCTCCGAATCGTATCTTATATCGGGTAAAACTCTTGGAAATTCAGATGTTTGCTTTTAGCTAGACCTGTTGAGAAATAGCTACTTCCTCTGACTTCTAAGAGTCGTCTTGGTTCTGTTTAAGCTCTCATTTACTCCAAGTCATTCATTCATTTAAATCAATTTTATTTTAATAATATTAAAGGTTATCTTTTACATATAATATAATATTAATTTGTAATAAAAATATTTAATTTCCAGATTTCAAAAATACCGACTCTCCCACCGAGACTGGTAAAAAATTATATATTATAATATAGTGTTTTTAAACATATAATATAAAATTTAGTTGTAATGAAAATATTATATTTCCAGGTTCAGAATATAGCGCCTTTACAATCACCATATCAAACCACACAGAGACCGGTAAAAAATTATGATTATGTATTATATTATAGTGCTTCTTAAACTATATGTATTTATAAGTCTCCGAAACGTATCTTATATTGGGTAGAACTTTTGGAAATACAGATGGCTGCTTTAAGCTACACTTGTTTACAAATAACTACTTCCTCTGACTTCTAAGGATCATATTGGTTCTGTTTAAGCTCTCGTTTACTCCTAGTCATTATATTAATTTATATAATTTTTATTTTAATAATATTAAGGATTATCATTTACATATATTATAATATTAATTTATAATAAAAATATTTAATTTCCAGATTTCAAAAATACCGACTCTCCTACCGAGACTGGTATAAAATTATATATTATTATAATATAGTATTATAAACATATATAAAGTTGTAATAAAATTATTGTATTTACAGGTTACAAAAATACCGTCTTTGCCATCAACATATCTAACAACACCGAGACCGGTATAAAATTTTGATTACATATTATATTATAGTGGTTATTAAACTGTATGTAGTTATAAGTATCCGAATCGTATCTAATATCGAGTAGAACTTTTGGAAATACAGATGGCTGCTTTAAGCTACACTTGTTTACAAATAGCTACTTCCTCTGACTTCTAAGGATCATCTTGGTTCTGTTTAAGCTTTTGTTTACTCTGAGTCATTCATTAGTTTATTTATATTTTATTTCAATAATATTAAACATTATCTCTTACATATAATATATAAAGTTGTAATAAAAATATTTTATTTTCAGTTTCCAAAAATAACGCATACTGCACCACGGTATCCAACCACACAGAGACCGGTATAAAATGATGTTTATGTATTATAATACAGCGTTTTTTAAACCGTCTGTACTCATAAGTGTACAGACCGTTTAAATTATGGGTAAAACCCTTATAAATTCAAATGGCTGCTTTAAGCTGGACCTTGTTAGAAACTGCTACTTCATTTGGATTTTTAAGGGTTATCTCAGTCGAAGTGGTAGTTTTTTGTCCAAATGTAGTCACTCAGAATACCCGTGTTGTAGCTTAAATACCCTTCAGCAATAGGAGAAGTCCAACGTCCCTTTCAATTTTTGATGGTCAGATTAAACTCGATAGTTCGTGGCGGAACTAGTATTCTTTATTGTCTTGTATATATTTTATTAAACTGTATCACTGCGTAATGATTGATTCGTCATTAGTTAAATTATCAAATTCGTCATTCTATTGAATATGTATCTGTTTGGCGTAGATATTCACCAGCAAAGATAAAGTTTAATGGATGCACTGATACAGTTTAATGGATGTCTACTCTGACACGCAATATAATTTCTTACCCCAAAAAATGTCGTCTCTCTTGAGACCCTTTTGTCGCATAGATTACCCATGGCCCCAAAGTCATGATGAAAAATATATTACCCAATTACTTACAATTTACAAACTACAAGCGGTAAATATACACTGATTTTACAACTCACGTTTAATTTTCAATTTTTATTCATAAAAATCATTACAATTTGTATTAATTTAAAAATATTTTATTTTAATTTCAGCCTTCTCCTACAAGTATACCTGATTCGGCCTTACCACCAGAAGTAGCTAGATCACTTTTAGGATTGGTGATACATTGATTTATTTTTTAAATTAAATAAAATTTAATTTGTATTTAATAATATTGTGTAATTACCTTTTTTCAGAATCCAGAATAAAATAATAAAAAGATTTTTGGAATACCAATAATTGATAGATCATGGTTAAAATATAAAATGCTTCTTATTAAATGTGTTTTTATTTCCAAATTTCCTTTCACAATTAAATAAGTAAAAATTATAATATATTGTCCATGCAGCGCACGTATTTATTTTTATAGATACAAAGTTTATACATAATACTAATTTATTATCGTTAGATCATCTAGAAAATCGGGTGGAACTTATTGCTTTCTTGTGACTGTCTAATTAGACCTGGTTATAAAAAGTTTATAAAAGGTTTGGTGATTATTGAGCAAATGAAAATTTCGCACTGCTAAAATTTCAAAAAGCAAAAATTCTGATCATAGACGAGCAATAGACACATATTCAAGAATACGTAAATATATATATAATATATGTATAATACATAAAAATATATTGTCTGTATACATACCAGATGTTGATATGATTTTAATTAAACATATCTTATTTAAAAATATTTAATGATTATATTATATTAGTAATTTTCATTGGTACGATTCACTTACATTTCATATAATTACACAATTTTTTTCTATAAAATAAAGACATAAATGAAGCAATTGAAATTAAAAGTAAAATATATTTGACAATTAAACAATCACTTATGTTAATATTTTTTTCGTTTGCACGATAATTTGGTCGCCAAGAAAAGTAGCTGCTTTATCAGACTCTTCATCGGTCGATAATTGGCGAAGCTCTGCTTTGTGTGAGTTCGGTTTAATCAGTTTAGTATTTTTTAAGCTTTTAAAAATTCAATTTTTGTGAATATGCAATTTTTTCAGGTGTAGTTTATTGACAAGTCCACATTCCAAATTTTGATGGACAAAGCACCGTTTGTCCGACGACGCCCAGGGGAGCAATTCTTTTCGGACTGCCTCATGGAGACGGTCAAACATCCTGTTCGTATCATGGTATGTTCAGTCATATCCTTCAAGGGGATGAGGCGCCTCCACATCGTGCAACGAACTATGAGACACGACAAATACAGACAAGTACTGGAAAACCGTTTCCTGCCTCAAGTCAGAAAATAGTTCCCTGGTGACCAGAAGTATATAAGTTCACGCACGACTCCGTACTTTGCCAAAAAGCCAGAAGTGTCACTGTATTCCTGGCTGAAAAAACGTGCAGGTTTTGCCATGGCCAAGGAATTCTCCTGACATGAATCTTAATAAAAAGCCTTTTTCAAAAAGTATAAATTTTTTTTGCTAGTTTCTTAATGAATTGGCATTTCAAGTTTGTCGGGTTCGTCAATTGAACATTCTGACCACCTTATGAAGCTGTTACATTGGATGATCTGAAAACAGTCGAAAAGCAATAATGCAAGATTATATCGAATTTTCTACTTACAGAGTGCCATCGTGAAACGTCTAAATGTATTTTAATACAAAGTATCAATATACGAATTTTAAACGTCTACGATAAAAATATAGCTTCATTGCTAAAATAGGACACCACCGTGAGAAACTCTTTTTGAAGATTAAGTCAAAATAACAAAAAAACGAGTATCCTTAACAAAAAAAGGATAACACGTGCATTCGGGATTTCTATTAAAATATGTCTTTTGTTATCTGCTCCAGCAGCCAACGGCAATCTTTTAAAAAAACTACCCAATGGCCACCTTTTTTTAACTAGCTGATTCACTAAAAAAATGGAAAATAAAATGTGTGGGGCATAGTATTAAATACGGAAACGTGGTCAAATAACGATCAATTCCTCCGAAACTTTCTTAGAGATTTCATCTGACGCTTGAATATCCATTTTAAAACTAGGAACTTTCGTACAAATTTCAACTAAGAAATCGTAATCGTTGCACAAAAATTTAACAACAACAAATTGTCTTTAAAAAAAATGCTCTTGACACAAAGATCAGGGCAAATTATTTTTAAGCTTACCTTGACAATTATTACAAGTGAATAGGTTTCAAAAATCGAAAATATTAACACAATACATATTTAATAGTGGTAATGGTCTTAACAGCTATTATTTTAAATGTCTGATTGATCGGTGCTTAAAATCGTTTATTTATGACTCAAAAAATCATCTTCATAACCTTGAAATTTTCATGAAAGGTCAAAGATTCTCAGTTAAGAATTTCTATATAAAAATAGTTGAATCAAAAAACAAGTTTATATGTTTGTAGCAATGAAGCAAGACACATTGTTCTTTGCGAATAATAACAATGAAAATCGTACGTATCTCTTAAATTTATTACATTATTAAAGTTTAATTTAATTTAATTGATTTCAGTTATTAATTCTTGTACTGACGAGCACTGCAACTCTTTCTGCGCCTATCAAAGAAAATATTGCTATTGTGAAGTATGAAAATACAGGAGATGGACTTGGTTCATACAGTTTTTCGTATGTTTTTTTAATCTTTAATTAATGATTTAACTAATATATTTTTTTATCTACTGACAGCAAACTTTAAATAATAAAATGAAATCACTCTTGGATTTTAAGAGTGCCTCTCTTTTGTAAAATAAGTCGGATACTTTAATATTATAATATTTTTATTCAGGTACGAGACATCAGATGGAACTTTTAGAGAAGAAAAAGGCGTTCTGAGAAATGCAGAAGATCCTGAAAAGGCTTTTATTGAAGTGAATGGTAGATACAGTTACATAGGTCCAGATGGTAAAACTTACACTGTCACTTACACGGCTGATGAAGATGGTTTCCAACCTATCGGTGAACATATTCTTATTCCTGAAACAAAATCCGTAAGTATTAAATTTTCACCTATTTTTGTAGTAAAATAATCAATCTGTCTAAAATTTAGTGTTTACTTAAGTTTGTTTAAAAAGTACTGTCATCTCAATATATTAAATTAATTGTGAATACCTCATTAAATATTATATTATAAAAGACAATGTAGTTCTCCTAAATGTTATTAATGTGATATTTATATATTCAGATGAGTATAGTGTATAAAAATAAATTTCATATAAAAGATAAAAACATATGCTCTACCATAATTTTATTTTAACAAATCATGTAAGTAAATTTTACGGGTAACTAATAATAATATTTATACATCGTGATTTAATATGTATTTCTTGGGCATTAAATTAAAGCACGTAAATATTTTTCTTATATTAGTCCCTACTTTAATCATATATAACAATCTGCAAAGTTCATTACTACATTGATTTTCCTTTACATATAATATCTTACATATAATTGTTATATTTCCAGGTTCCAAAAATACCGCCTGTTCCACTTCCGTATATCACACCAGGACTGGTATTAAATTATGATTATGTATTATATTATAGTAGTTCTTAAACCTTTGACTCATATCTAATAATGGTTAAAACTTTTATAAATTTAGATGGCTGCGTTTACTTTGATGACTTTCTCTGACTTTTAAGAGTCATCTCGGTCGATTCGACGTAGCTCTGCTATGTTCGAGTTCGGTTGAACTCTTTTTAAATTTTTAAACAAACACAATATTAAATTGTATATGTCACTTGTTTTTTAGAAGCTAGAATAAAATCAGTTTTCTTAAATTGTATTATTAGATCTTTTAAAATCTTTTATACGAGTGTAAATCATACAGTGGCTAAAAAAACATATATCATTTAAAAGATGAAAACATTTGTTCTACCACAATTTTACGTTCAACTAATAATAATATCACTACATCGTTATTTAATTATATTTCTAAGGCTTTAGATAAAAATCTTTTTATGCTATTATGTATCATTAATGATACACAACAATTTGCAAAGTTCACTACTACATTTATTAATATTTTATTTCAATAATAATAATGATAATATTTTATATATAATATAATATAATATTAGGATGTAATAAAAATATTTCATTTCCAGGTTGCAAAAAAATATTTTCCCCCACCGAGACTGGTATAAAATTAAATATTATAATATAGTGCTTTTAAACACATTGTTGTATTGAAAATATTATATTTTCAGGTTCCAACACTACCGCCTCCACAGACACCATATCCAACTACAGAGGGATCGGTATAAAATGATGATTATGTATTATATTATAGTAGTGCTTAAACTGTATGTACATACTTATAAGTCTCCGAATCGTATCTAATATCGGGTAGAATTCTTGGAAATTCAGATATCTGCTTTTAGCCAGATCTTGTTAGTCATAGCTACTTCCTCTGACTTTTAAGGGTCGTTTCGGTTCTGTTTGAAGTGTCGTTTACTCCGAGTCAAATAAGCGTGTTTTTTATCTGAAGAAAGACATTCAGAATAGCCGTGTTCTGGCTTAAATACCCTTCAGCATTAAGAGAAATCCAACTATCGTTCCAGTTCTTGATGGTCAGGGCAATCTCGATGATTCAGGGCGAAAGTAGATATTTTTATTGCCTGATTCATATTTTTAAAACGATATTACTGCTTAATGATAGATTCATCATTGCTAAAAAATATCAAAGTCATTCTATTGAATGTGTTATATGGACTTCTGAACCTGTTTGGCGGATATATGCATTTATGACAAATACATTTCAATGGATGCACTGATACAGTTTAATGGATGTCTACTCTTATATGCTATATAATTTATTATGGCAAGTAATGTATTTTCTTATAAAATTAAATCGATTATTATATCTAGTCATTTGCGACTGAATCCGTCGCGTCAATTACGGATGGTCCCGACAAAAAATCGTATATAAATAGAAATTAATTTTGTATCATTAGATCGTCATGTAAAATATATTTCCTAGTACATAAATTATACAAACTATAATAAGAGTTAAATATAGTGCTTTTATAATATACGCATAATTTTTACTTTTATTATTATAAATCATATCAATGTGTATTTTAATTAACTAATATTCTATTTTTAGTATCCCGTTCTTGCTAGCCAAGTACCTGCTCCTGCCATACCGTCTTCACCGGTCCTACCACCAGAAGTAGCTAGATCACTTTTAGGATTGGTGATACATTGATTTATTTTATTAAATAACACAAATTTAAATTGTATATAATAATATTGTGTAATTACCTTTTTTCAGAAGCCAGAATAAAATAGTAAAAGGATTTTTGATATATCATGTATTGATAGATCATGGTAAAAATATAAAATGCTTCTTAATAAATGTGTTTTTATTATCAAATCTATTTTCATAATTTAATAAGTAAATTTATAATATATTGTCCATGCAGCGCACGTTTTTATATTTATAGGTACGATACGCTAGATTCCATATTTGTATCCTTGTGTATTTTTTCTTGGAGCTTCGAGATACAATTTTCAGCGCAGCGTCTATTTAATAAAACACTTTTTGATTTGAAACACACGCGGGTTATAAAATGCTCTAGAGAGTCGCAATCACTTCCATTATTCCTGCCCGTCACGGTCAATACGTCAGCGCTCGAAAATACTTTCCTAACGCAAGACATTCAGCTAAGGTAAATTTTGTATTTGTGATATAAGTGACTTTATTTTATTAGTTTTATTAGGATTTAATAATAATAAACTTATGCGTTACCTAATTATTCTAGAAAATGTGTATCTTTTTCTGAAGTAATTTTCGATTATATCAAATAAAAAACATCCACTAACACAATTACATTATAATATTGTTAAGCACATTCTTGTTGTGAATGATAATAAAAATTGTGTTCCTAAGATGCATAAATTATTGATACTGATATGTCATAGTTTCATTTAAGCTATATTTATTATAATATAATATTTATATAATATAAATATCTCAGAAATCCAACAAAATTCACAAATCTTATGCTTTAAACAAACTCATAAAAAAGTTTATCAATTATGTTAATGAATTGGCATTTTAATATGCAAAACTATTGGCAAAGTTTAACTTATTTTAAGTTTGTCAGGTTCATCGATTGAATATTCTGACCACCTAATGAAGCGGTTACATTAAATGGTCGAAAGCAAATAATGCGATGATAATATCAAAATTTAAACTTACTGAGTGCTATTGTGACACGTCCAAGTGTACTTAATTGCAAATAAATGGGACTTATTAGCATTAAAATAGGATACCGCCGTGAGAAAACTTTTCTCAGATTAAGTCAAAGTTACCGCCATGAATTAGAAAAAACATATAAGTATCCACAAACGCATTGAGAAAGGATAGCACGTGAATTTGGCATTTCCATTAAAAATAGTCATTTGAAATCGACTCTGGATGCCAACGGTAATCTTTTGTAATTGGTTGCTTCACTAAAAATGCGAAAAATAAAATTTTCTATAGAGGGGGACACTGATATTAAATACGGAAACGCGGGGAACCAACTATCTTTTTTTCTTAGAGATTTCATCTGACACTTGAATTTCCATTTTGAAGCTCAGAATATCAAGAGCTCTTAAACTTTCGTACAAACTTCAACCAAGAGGACACCGACCCACCTTCAGATCTTAATCGTTGCATAAAAATTAAACAACAACAAATTGTCTTGACACAGAGGTCAGAACAAATCATTTTTATCTTACAATTGAATATATTTTAAGAATCTAAAATATTAACACTATATATATTTAATAATGGTGATTGACTTGACAGTTTTTTTTTCATGTCTGATTGATCGGTGCTTAAAATCGTTTATTTATGACTCGTCAAATCATCTCCAAAACCTTGACATTTTCATGAAATGTCAAAGATTCTCAGTTGAAAATTTCTATATAAAAATCGTTGTATCACAAAACAAGTTTATATGTTTGTAGCAATGAAACAAGACACATTGTTCTTTGAGAATAATAATAATGAAAATCGTACGTATCTCTTAAATTTATTACATTATTAAAGTTTAATTTAATTTAATTTATTTCAGATATTGATTCTAGTATTGATGACCACTGCAACTTTTTCTGCGCCTATCAAAGAAAATATTGCTATTGTGAAGTATGAAAATACAGATGATGGACTTGGTTCATACAGTTTTTCGTATGTTTTATTAATCTTTAACTAATATATTTTTTTATAGTTATATGTACTTATGTATTGGCAGCAAGCTTTAAATATTGAAATGAAATCACTCTTGGATTTTAAGAGTGCCTCCTTTTGTAATATAAATCAGATACATTCATAATATAATATTTTTGTTCAGGTACGAGACATCAGATGGAACTTTTAGAGAAGAAAAAGGCGTTCTGAGAAATGCAGAAGATCCTGAAAAGGCTTTTATCGAAGTGAATGGTAGATACAGTTACATAGGTCCAGATGGTAAAACTTACAGTCTCGCTTACACGGCTGATGACTATGGTTTCCAACCTATCGGTGAACATATTCCTGTTCCTCCTGAAACAAAATTCGTAAGTAATAAATTTTCACCTATTTTTGCAGTAAAATAATCATTCAATTTTTCTAAGATTTAGTGTTTACTTAAGTTTGTGTATAAAGTACTGTTATTTCAATATCTTAAATTAATTGTAAATACCTCATTAAATATTTTCGTATAAAATCGTAAATGTTGTTAACATATCATTTAAAATCTTTCAGTAGATAAAAAATATATTTTATTTAAAAGATAAAAGCATTTGTACTACCACAATTTTATTTTTTCATATCGGGCAAGCGAATTTTACATTTTACTAACAAATATCACTACATCGTGATTAAATATATAATATTATATTATGATTATATTTATTAGTCCCTACTTTAATGATACAACTACATAAAAATCTAAAAGGTTCATTACTACATTTATTCATTTATTTATATTTTAGTTCAATAATATTAAGCATTATTTCTTACATATAAAGTTGTAATAAAAATATTTTATTATCAGGTTCCAAAAGTAGCGCATACTACACCACCGTATCCAACCACACGGAGACCGGTATAAAATCATGATTATGTATTATATTATAGTGGTTCTTGAACTGTCTGTACTCATAAGTCTCAGAATCGTATGTAAATGCGGGTAGAACTCTTTCAGATGGCTGCTTTAAGCTGGAACTGGTTAGAAACGGCTAATTTATCTGGCTTTTAAGGGTCATCTTGGTCGATTCGGCGTAGCTCTGCATTGTTCAAGTTCGGTTAAACTCTAATTTACTCCAAATAGAAAGAGAATTTGTAGTTTTTTGTCTAAATGAAGTCATTCAGAATAGCTTAAGTACCCTTCAGCATTAGTAGAAGTCCAACGTCCATTTCAGTTTTTGATGTTCAGACTAATCTCGATAATTCGTGGCCGAACTACTATTTTTTTATAATCGGGTACATATTTTATTAAACTGTAGCACCGCGTAATGATTAGTCATTAAAAAATTATTAAATTCGGGACTGTATTGAATATGTTATCCGGGCTTCTATTTCTGTTTACTGGAGATATGCATTAGCACAGATACTTATTAATGGATGCACTGATACAATTGAATGGATGTATACTCAAATACCCACCTTAATAGTCTTAGGCCGAGAAATACTGTTTCTTAGAAAATTTAGTCGATTATTTTGACAATTCATTTGTGACTGATTTCGTCGCATCGATTACGGATAGCCCCGACAAAACTTTAACATATAAATAGATATTATTTTTGAATCATTAGATCGTGGTGTAAAATATATTTCTTAGTTCTTCTTCAAAAATTAAATACACACAGTTTTTTTAATACATGTTTGATTCCAAATTATAATGTATAAATAATTTAAATTTGTATTAATTTACTAATATTCTATTTTAGTTGAAGGTTTATACTACGCAAACACCAGCTCCGGCCTTACCACCAGAAGTAGCTAGATCACTTTTAGGATTGGTAATACATTGATTTATTTTTTCTATAACACAAATTTAAATTGTATAGAATAATATTGTGTAATCCCCTTTTTTCAGAATCCAGAATAAAATAGTAAGAGGATTTTTGGAATATCATGTATTGATAAATAATGGTAAAAATATAAAATGCTTCTTATTAAATGTGTTTTTATTTCTAAATCTATTTTCACAATTAAAAAAGTAAAACTTACAATATATTGTCCATGCAGCGCACTTTTTAATTTTTATAGATGCAAAGTTTATACACAGATATACTTATTTATTATCGTTAAATCATCTAGAAAATCGGGTGGAACTTATTGGCTTCTTGTGACTGTCTATTAGATCTGGTCACAAGGGTTGGGTGATTATTAGGCAAATAAAAAAATTAGCAGTAACAATTTGGAACATGAATGATCAATATGCATATATTTAAAAGTAAGTCAATATATATGTATATAAAAAAATAATGTATGTAGGTATATATTACAGATGTTGATATGATGTTAATTAAAAATAATATGTTTATAAATATATTATGATTTATTAGTAATTTTCATTGGTACGATTCACTTACATCTTCTATAATATAATTGTTAGCCGTCGCTTCCGCTTCCGGAAGCACACGATTTAAACGGTGTATATAATAATACACGTAAACAAAGGAAATATATTTAATTAATATATAATAATAAAAATTGAATTTGCTTCATTGCTTTCCGAGGCACCGTTATTGCATTCTGTTGTTTCGACCAATAAAAAATAAGCATTCAAATATAAAACAAGATGGCCGATAGCAAAGTGACAATAGTTTAAATAATTATTATTTATTATTAAAAATTCATTTATTCGTCAAGTGCATTGCTTGATTACACTGTATATAAATAATCGAATTGCAAATTAACTAGGTGTGTTATAACTATGAAAATTAAATATATACATCATGTGTTGAGGATTAGAAGATTACATTGATTAAACTAGATAAACAATCATAAAACAATCTTCGAAATGAAATCTTCAAATTTTGAATTCCCGTCGATGGGCTCCGAGGCCAAAAAGTGAGTTTTTCCTTTTATAATACATAAACATTATCATTGCTTCCGATTTAATGCACATATACGTTAGATTTGACTGAGCCAGGTACGTTTTGAACGTGAACATGTATAATATACTTAGTACTTTAATGTCAATCAAACCATATAAATGCTAATAAAGCGTATTTTTTCATCTATTGATATTTGGTGATACTATATTTTACAACGATCGCGTCACAACGATTGTGATGCAGTTGGTTATTTAGCTGAAGAAACTTGGTTGCAGCAAAATAATTCACCTAGATCGTTCCGTTCCGAGCAATGACTCAGGGACGTCGCCAAATTTTGCTATAAGGCGTCAAAGATGCTCGATTTCGTTATGCGGAGCGTTTTCACTTTACCAATTGATTATCGATTCGCGCTCCGTACGATACGCTAGTTTCCATATTTGTATAATTGTGTATTTTTTCTTGGAGCTTTGAGATACAATTTTTTTGAGTTCACGTATAGTATATGTGAATGGGTTTATTGTTGGTAAAGTCAAAGTTACTGCTATAAATTAGAAAAAAATAAAAGTATTCATCACAAACGCATTGAGAAAGGATAACACGTGCATTCGGGCATATTTCCATTCAATATAGCTATTCGTATTCTGCTCTTATTTTACAAACAGCAATCTGTTTTAAAAACTACCTAGTGACCACCCTTTTGTAATTGGCTGGTACACTAAAAAAGGCAAAAAATAAAATTTTCTTTACAGCGGGGTATGGTTATTAAATACGGAAACGCTGGTAACCAAGATCACATTCTCAGACCCTTTCTTAGAGATTTCATCTGACACTTGAATTTCCATTTCGAAGCTCAGAACGTCAAGAGCTCTCTAACTTTCGTACAAACTTCAACCAAGAGGACTCCGACCCACCTTCAAGATCATAATCATTGCACAAAGTTAAACAACAAATTGTCTTAAAAAAATACTCTTGACACAGAGGTCAGGAAAAATAAATTTCAAGCTTACCTTGACAATTATTACAACTGAATAGGTTTCAAGAATCGAAAATATTAGCATGATATTTAATATTTAATAGTAGTGATATTTAATAGACGGACTTGGCAGTTATTATTTCAATGTCTGATTGATCGGTGCATAAAAACGTTTATTTATGACTTGTTAAATCATCTTCATAGCCTTGACATTTCAAGGTTATGTAGATGAGAGTGTAAATTATTTTTAAGTTTATTTAATAATAATAAAAATATAAATATTATGATGTCGATGAACCATCGTTAGTTCCTTGACATTATAATATAATGTCAATAATTTTCTTAGGTAAAAATTTCTATATATATAAACTTTTAAATCTAAAAACAGGTTTATATTTTTGTAGCGCTGAAACAAGACACATTGTTTTTTGCGAATAATAAGAATGAAAATCGTTTATGAAAGATTATGAAAGTTTATTTTAATTTAATTTATTTCAGTTATTAATTTTTGTATTAACTACTACTGCAACTCTTTCTGCAACTCTTCAAAGAAAATATTGCTATTGTGAAGTATGAAAATACAGATGATGCACTTGGTTCATACAGTTTTTCGTATGTTGTATTAATCTTTAATTAATGATTTAATTAGTACATTTTTTTGTAGTTATATTTATATATTGGCAGCAAGCTTTAAATATTGAAATGAAATCACTCATGGATTTAAAGAGTGCCTCTTTTTGTAAAATAAGAGACATCAGATGGAACTTTTAGAGAAGAGAAAGACGTTCTGAGAAATGCAGAATATCCTGAAAAGGCGTATATCGCAGTAAATGGTAGATACAGTTACATAAGTCCAGATGGTAAATTTTACACTGTCACTTACACGGCTGATGAAAATGGTTTCCAACCTATCGAAGTAAGTATTAAATTTTTAGATATTTTGCAGTGAAATAAGATTTAGTGTTTATTTAAGTTTGTGTAAAAAGTACTGTCATCTCAATATATTAAAGTTTCCAATCTATCGGTGAACATATTCCTGTTTCATAAACAAAATTCGTTAGTATTAGTATTTTTAGTTATATGTACATAGTTGCAATAAACCAGCAATATGTCTATGATTTAGTGTTCGAGATTTGGTGTAAGAATTACTGTCATCTCTATATCTTAAAGTAATTTTGAAAACCGCAGCAAGAACCGCAATAATAAAAATCAACGTAGTTTTCATAAGTATTATTAAATATATTATAATATTTTAATAAAAAATATATATCATTAGAAATATAAAGACATTTGCCTCACCACAATTTTATTATTGTACGGTGAAATATCTGAAATATATTAATATAAAATATTATATTGATTATTTTATATATTTAAAAGATACATATGATTTCCATTCTTATTATTCGCAAAGAACAATGTGTCTTGTTTTAGTGCTACAGAAATATAAACCTGTTTTTAGGTGTAACAGTTCATATATATAGAAATATTTACCTAAAAAATTATTGAAATTTTATGATAATGTCAAGGAACTAAAGATGATTCAACGACATTGTAATGTATGTTTTTATGCACCGGGCAATCAGCAAATTGTTTAAAACAAATAAAATAGTCTTACTTTTACATCCTTTATTTAAAAATATACATGTTAATTGACATATGTTCTTGGCATTGATATTAGTAAATTGTTTAGTTAAATACTTAACACTGGTGTGATCTCAAGATCTAAACTTTAGTATAGTTAAGAGTGATGTCCCTGAAGTGGCGTTTCCGTTCATAATTTTTTGAAAAATGGGAGGAGACTAGGCATCCTTGTTACCTAATGTTTTTTATTTTACGAGAAATAAGAATTGTTACTTTCACTTCTCGATTTTCTCGAGAATTCTCGAGAAATATGTAATTTAAAGTATTTCTATTTAAAGCACGCCTTAACTTCAAACACATATCAGGTTGTTACCATAAATTATGTATAGAGTATAGACATTGCATTATGCACAATTTTGATTCATCTTACACATATAGTATTACTAGATATTTATTAAACAATAACAAAGAGTTTGTCTCCGCCTTAAATTATTGCAATGGCCAAGCAAACAAGAACTGAAAAGGCGTTGGAATCCCTTAATCCTTAACACGTTGGCATCTCAACCAATTTTTTAAATAATCGTGCTGGTTATATATAAATAAATTTATTTAAAAATATTTTACTTTTGTTTATTATATGCATTGTATTATAAGACAATTTCGGGAATAATAAGTGTTAAATTTAACCATGGAAGTGAACGGTGCAGTATAGGCATATTTTTTCGTAAGCAATTTTTGCTGGTCACTGGTGCGTGCCATGGCGCAACGTCATTGGTTAGCACTATAGCAATTAATGTGTTAAGGGGTATATATGTTCACTCGAACACAGCGTACTGAATTCACTTCCACCAGGAACGAATACCAGAAATATAATTCAGTCACCTCGTTTCCGATGAACTCGCAAAAAGCGGAGCTTCCCCAATTATCGACCAACGCAAAGTTACTTTTCTTGGCGACCGGACTATTTCGCAAACGAAAATTTCACACAGCAAATTTATGAACATTGGTGATTGTCAAATGTATTTTACTTTTAATTTAAACTGCTTCATATTTTTATTAATTTTATAGTAAAAAATTGTGTAATTATTGAAAATGTAAGTGGATCATACCAATGAACATTACTAATATAATCATAAAATATATTTAAACATGCTATTTTTAATTAAAACCATATTAACATATGTTATATGATATATACAAACATTATTTTTTATATACATATATATTAATATTATATAGAACATCCATGGTCAGAATTTTTGCTGTTTGAAATTTTCGCAGTGCGAAATTTTCATTTGCGCAATAATGACCGAACATATTATAAATTTTACTTATTTAATTGGAATTAAAAATACATTTAATAAGAAACATTTTATATTTTAACCATTATCTATCAATACATGATATTCCAAAAATCCTCTTACTATTTTATTCTGGTTCCTGAAAAAAAGGTAATCACACAATATTATTAAAAGCAATTTAAATTTGTGTTATTTAATAAAATAAATCAATGTATCACCACTCCTAAAAGTGATCTAGCTACTTCTGGTGGTAAGGCCGCAGGAGGTCTTTGTGTAGCTTTAGGCGCATACTAAAATAAAATATTAATAAATTAAAATGTATATTGAAATTATTTATAATAATAAAAGTAAAATTAAACGTGTATTAGAAAAGCTTTATATTTAACTCTTGTAGTTTGTATAATTTATGAGCTAAGAAATATATTTTACATGATGATACAAAATTAATTTCTATTTATATATAAATTTTTTTGTCGGAGCCATCCGTAATTGATGCGACGGAATCAGTCGCAAAGAACTTGATATATTAATCGATTTAATTTTATAATAAAATACATTTCTTAGCATAAGAAATTACATTGCGTATTTGAGTAGACATCCATTAAACTGTAGCAGTGCATTTATTGAAATGTATCTGTATAACATATCTCCGCCAAACAGGCTCAGAATCCCAAATAACACATTCAATAGAATGACTTTGATAATTTTTACCAATGACTAATCTATCATTACGTTTAATAAAATATGTATCAGGCAATAAAAAGTTTAGTGCCGCCCTTAATCATCAAGATTAGTCTAACCAAAGTTGGACCTCTTATGCCAGAACACGGCTATTCTGAATGACTTTCTTTAGACATCACTTCACTTCGAGCAAACGAAGCTTATCCGACTCGGAGTAAAAACCAAGACGACCCTTAGATGTCAGAGGAAGTGGCTATGTCTTACCAGGTCTAGCTAAATGCATTTGACTTTCCAAGAGTTCTACCCGATAATAGATACGATTCTGAGACTTATACGTACATACAGCTTAAGAACCACTATAATATAATACATATTCATAATTTTATACCGGTGTTGGAATAGGCGGTAGTTTCGTAACCTGGAAATAATAATAAATAATATTATAAAATTATTATATTATATCTTTAAAAAATACAATTTTATACCGGTCTCGGTGGTGGGGTAGGCGGTAATGGAATCTGGAAATGAAATATTTTTATTACTATTATAATATATGTAAAAGATAATCTTTAATATTATTGAAATAAAATATTAATTAATGAATAAATGTAGAAATTAACATTTCCTCATCAAAGTAGAGACTAATATATTCAAAATTTAAACGTACTTTAATCTAATGCCTTAGAAATACATATTAAATCACGATGTAGTGATATTATTATTAGTTAATCGTAAAATTTACTTGCCCAAAATATAAAAATAAAATTGTGGTAAAACAAATGTTTTATCTTTTAAAATAAAAATGGTTTTTAACAACTGTATGAATTTACATTCAAATAAAATATTTTAAAAGATCTATTACTACAATTTACAAAAACTAAATTTATTCTCGCTTCTGAAAAACAAATTTCACAATAATAAAAAATACAATTTAAAAAAAAAAATTTTGTTGTGCTAACGAGAGTTCAACCGAACTCGAACAAAGCAGAGCTACGTGGAATCGACCGAGATGACTTTCAAAAAATCAGAGAATGTAGCCGTTTCTAACCAGGTCTTAGATAAAAGCTGCCATCTAAATTTCCAAAAGTTTTACCCGTTATTAGATTCGATTCGGGCACTTATAAGTACACACAGTCTAAGAACCACTATAATATAATACATAATCATAATTTAATACAGGTCTCCGTGTGCTAAACGGGGATGGAACATGCGGTGTTTTTAGAACCTAGAAATATAATAATTTTATTACAACTTTATATTATATTATACATAGAGGAAAATCTTTAATATTATTAAAATAAAGTGTATAAAAAAGATATTTCATATAAAAGATGAAACAAATATTTTTATCTTTAATATGAAATATCTTTTTTATACACTTTACACGTATAAATATTGTATTTAAATGATATATTAACAACATTTACCAAAACTACGTTGTCTTTTATAATATAATATGTAATGAGGTATCCACAATTAATTTAATATATTAAGATGACAGTACTTTTTACACAAAATCTTAGACAGATTGGTTGAATATTTTACTGCAAAAATAGATGAAAATTTAATACTTACGGATTTTGTTTCAGGAACAGAAATATGTTCACCGCTGGGTTGGAAACCATCTTCATTAGCCGCGTAAATGACTGTGTAAGTTTTACCATCTGTACCTATGTACCTATAACTGCCATTCACTGCGATATAAGCCTTTTTAGGATCTTCTGCATTTCTCAGTACACCTATCTCTTCTCTAAAAGTTCCATCTGATGTCTCGTATCTGAACAAAAATAATATAATATTCATAATAATAATATAATAATACTCTTATAATCCAAGTTTTTTATAGTAAAAATTAAAATAATGTATATAAGTATAATCATTAGTTTAAGATTAAAAATACTTACGAAAATCTGTATGAACCAATTCCATATCCTGTATTTTCATATTTCACAATAGCAATATTTTCTTTTATAGGCGCAGAAAGAGATGCAGTAATCGTCAAAATAAGAAGCAATATCTGTAATATATTAAATTTAAATGATACTTCAATAATTTTATGGATTTAAAATATACGTACGATTTCCATTCTTATTATTCGAAAAGAACAACGTGTCTTGTTTAAGTTTTACAAAAATACAAACGTGTTTTTAGATGTAACAGTTTATTTATATAGAAATTTTTACCTAAAAAATATTGAAATTTTATGATAATGTCAAGGACTTAAAGATGATTCACCGACATTGTAATATATGTTTTTTTTATCATTAAGTAAACTTGTAAATAATTTTATGCACCGGTCAATCTGGAAATTGTTTAAAACTGTAAAAAAAACAAGTCTTACTTTTATATCATTTACCTAAAAATATTCAACTTAATTGATATATGTTCTGAGCATTCATATGACGACTGTAAATTATTTAGATCTAAACTTAAGCATAATTGAGAGTGATGTACCTGAGGTGGCGTTTCCGTTTATAATTCTTGGAAAAATGGAAGGAAGCTAGGCATTCTTATTACCTAATGTTTTGTTACTTTCACTTCTCGACTTACTCAAGAATTCTTGAGAAATATGTAATTTATAGTAAATTATTATAACAATGACGAACATCAAATACTGAAAAAAATGATTTTATATACCCCTCCATCAAAAATTTTTTTAAATATTATAAGGACTAATTTTACTTATTCTCTTATTATATTAAAAAATATATATACCTGTGTGTATATATACATATTTAATTGCGACATTTGTATACAAATTATTATATTATATATCAACACGAAAACCTTGACATTTTCACAAAAAAAAGTTGTAACATAATATAAAATTTGCTAAATCAAAAATCATGTTTATAATTTAGCAGCACTGAAACAAGACGCACCTTTCTTTGCGTTGAACGAAAATGAAAATAGTACGTATCTTAAAAATTAATAATATTTACTATAATTTATTTTTATAAAGTCTAATTTTATATTTATTTTTAGTTATTTATTTCTCTGTTGACGATCACTGCAACTCTTTCTGACCCAACTAACAAGAATATAATAAAATATATAAATACTGCAGATGGACTTGGCTCATACTATTTTTCGTATGTTTTTTTTATATTTAAATAATAATTATAAATAAAAAATTATATATTAGATAGCTCAAAATCCAAATGAAAACAGTATCTTAACTAGTAAGAGAAAAAAAAATATTCCTAGTTTATTACATAGTTTCTATAGATTGTTATAACTCTCTCTCTCATCTTTCTTTAATTTTATCTATTTCTTTAAAATATAAGTCCTATAATTCTGATTTAATTGTATTCTATACTGAATAAATGATAATCAGAAGTAGCAAGATCTGAGTAATATCGTATATACTTAATGCCATCCTATTTCCATTATTATAACTTGTGTTGAGTCATCATCGCCACATGAAATCGAGTATAGTAATGGTAAAAATCTACCTCTCTTCTATTTATCAATAGTCTAGCATTTTCAGAAGCAGCTCATAATAACGATTGACAGTAAGTTTCAGAAGTTCATAAACGCACCAGTAATTTCACTACACACATTTCCATATTTTATAGTGGTTAATGAGGCGTATAGCCCAATGTATTTTTTTCTGTCACAATGTTGTAAACAAACAAAATCTTTTATTTTGCACTGAAATCAAACATGGCGGCGGACAACTGACGAGTCCAAGCTTCATACCGCGAAACCATTCACATGTGATGCAAATGCCTTACCAGAGTTGACTGGTTGACTCTCATCTTCAATGCGATCTATCTGATATTTTGACTATATCAGTGGCAGTTACGACATTTAACTTGTCATCAACTGGCCACCCGGCACGTGGTTTGACAACCAATGAAAATCTTAAGATATGAATTTTGTACACGATCTCTAGGTGAATTAAACTTTAACAACATATTATCTGCATACATTGCTGTTGTTTTTGGTTGCCAGAATCATAGTTACACCTTATTTAAAACAATATCGTAAATGCATTTAAAGAAAAAAATGATCAGAAAATGGAAAAGGAAACGTCCATTATAATTCAAAAACAAACGTAATTTCTAATAAAGATAAGAGTATGTTGGCGTCATAATTTGATGATAATTAAAAAAAACATTTATAATATATTTTTATTCAGATACGAGACTTCAGATGGAACTTTTCGAGAAGAAACTGGTGTTTTAAAAAATGCAAATGATCCTGAAAATAGTTATATTGCAGTCGATGGTAGATACGGTTACATAGGTCTAGATGGCAAAACTTACATTGTCACTTACAAGGCTGATGAAGATGGTTTCCAACCTGAAGGTGAACACATTCCCAAAATAAAAACAGTAAGTTCTTTCTTTTTCTTCCAGTTTTATTCTTTAATTACACATGCGAATGTAAACATTTACCAAATACTTTTTAGTTGCAAGAAAGTAATAGATGTTTTGTCTTTTTTTTATTTTTATATTTTTATTATTGAATTATGCTTAAAGTGAGGTTAACAAATTACAGATAGACAAGTTTTAAATAATTTAAAAATTGGTGGTTAGGCAAGTGCCGTTGTTATTATTAATCTATCAAATTAAAAGAGTAACAAAGAACAGCGTCGTCTGTTTCCGCCCCAAATTGGCGCATTGGTGAGAAAGTCAATATATAAAAGAGTTTAAGCACCTCCCTTATCTTATATAAAATATATTAGTGCACTCAAGACATTTCCTTTCGGTACACATTTTCATCTAAATTACCGGGTAATTTAATGTTATATTTTTCAATTGTAGCGCCCTTCGAAAATACAGACGTCAAAGCCATTTCTTCCACCTGCAACTTTTACCCCGCCGACAAGGGTAATAAATTATTGCTATAATATTTTTAAATGATAGAATAGTTAACCATATTTTACATAGTTTTACTGCTATTATCATTAAAAGATTATAATATAAAATTCATTTCTTAATTCTTATTTATAACCATTTATAACATTTTTTTTTTAAGAACTCAATTTTAAATTTTAATGTCGTTGCTTACCGGGGTTGTAAAATTCTAAAAAATTATAGCAAGTAAAATTACTATTTCATTTAAATTCTAGCCTCCTCCAACAACACAGAGCCCGGCAAAGCAATACAATACTTATTCGACGCTAAGGGTAATAAAATATTTTTACAACTAATTAGTGTTTTTTTAAACTATAAAATAAATTAAGTGATTAAAAAATAAGGATTTAAATAAATAAATGTATAGTGTAACTATACATATCAATATTTTGTTTTAAATTTTGCTAATAATACCACTAATATATTTCATTATAAAATATATTCTTTATATCTTGCAATATACGAATCAACTACAGTTTTAAAAACACTATTATATGTTTATTTGTTTAGCTTAAATTATAAAGTAACATTTTTCATAAATACAATTATCTGATAAATAAAAATCACAGGTTTTCATTTCAACTATTAATTAAAAAACTTTTATTGTAATTCTTAAAATAGATTTGAAATTATAGCAAAATTCTATAACTTTTTATATAAACACTTACCTGTTGGATTTTAATGCGTAAGAGTGTCTAAAAATTCACATGAAAATTTTAATAAAATGTAAAAAAAATTATAATTTTTTTTGTAAATGTAAAAAAAATCTAATCAAACGTAAAAAAAATATCATTTTTTTTACGTTTGATTAGATTTTTTTACATTTTTTTTTTTTATTTTATCTTCGCAAAATTCCATTACATTGAACTGCATATCGATTAGTCTCAGTTTTAATCAAGTCTAGGATTTCCGTATTAAAAAAGTGTTTTATAACACAAAATATATATTTTATTAATTAATAAAAGAGATAGATTTAAAAAACTTTATATATGCTTTAATTTTATACACAACGTTTTTTTTAAATATTCTCTTAGGTCTTTTTTGTTATTAAAATATTTTTGTATCTAATTCTAGTATCAACCGGCTAAGAGGAATAGATTACCACCAGAAGTAGCCATCTCACTGACGGTAAATTAATGCATTGATTTAAATAATAATACAATTTTTAAATAGGTTATTAATTTTATTTTAAAATAAAATATAAAGCACTAAGAACAAAAACATCAACACTATCGGATCATATATATTAATATCAAATGGTTTAACTACACACGGACAATAAACAATCAAAGCATCAGATCTAAATAATAAAAATATTTCGCCATAAAGTCAAGGAATTAACAAATGTGTAATAGACAGTTTATAAACATAAACTAAAAAGTGAAACTATATATAAAATGTTATTATTTTATATGATTAAAATGTGAAACATTGCCTAATAAATCATTATTAATTTTTATGTACAAAATTTATAATGCATTTTACATTTAATTGTGTTTTATTTTCTCATTACCAAACATAATACATAATTTATACATGCAACAAGTTAAAAAATAATATATTAAAGAACCGGTAAACCAAACATAAACTGAAACCATAATATTAATGTCATTTTTAATTCATAAAAATATTCTTTAAATCATATTTACAACTAGTGTTTCTTCTCGAGAATTATTTCTAAAGAAATTTGATGACTTCCCAAAAAAAATTATTTATATTAAATATGTACAAATATTTTTAAAAGTTTAATAACCGTTGTATTTTACTACACTACTGCATAAAAAAGGGTGGGTTCGTGCCAGATGTTTTAAAAAATGTATGCTTTATTGGAAGTATTGCAAAAAATTGCTTACGATTTTTTTAAGTACTCTAATCGGCTTTATCTTAGCTTTGGTAATCTAAGAACTACAATACATTAATAATCAAATAATAAGAAAGAATCGACAAATTTTAAAAATATATGGGGACTTTCCAAAGAGTTATGCCTCAATATTTAAGTGAAATCCCGTTTTTAAAAAATACAAAGAGGTTTTTTATTTTTTTCTTGTTCGAAATTGCAGCTACAACTGTTATTGACAATGTTCTCTACGAATCGAGTATAAATACGAGAGATCGAAATTTCTTCTTAACTCGACGCTCTGTGATCAATCGAAGTAGATCGATCCATTCTAGTCATTCGATTATTCGCGTCCATTATAACAAATCAATATCTTAATAAAATTGGTTCTCCTTAACGATCATACAGATCTCTGTTAAACAATAATACAAATATATTATTATAATAATATACTATAATATTACAGTTGAATACTTTGTATTACCTATATTATTTTATTTAGCAATTTTCGAAAAAATTTGAGATTATATAGAAGTGAATCACATCAAAAAAACAATAATGTCTGATTTGATCTTGATTCTAAAAAGCAATTTTTAAAATTAACAAAGATAGACAAGGTAATAACGATGCTTTCCGGAACCATTCTTCCATGTCCTTGTCCTTAGCCAGTTGCTTCCATTGAAGACTCCGCCTTTTTAAGGCATCCTCCGGAGAGTGCCCTCAACAGCATCTTTCGCCTAGACGGCAGCCTTTTGAATTGCCTGAATTGAAATTTTAACTTGAATAAAGCGTTCTGTTTATATTTAAAACCGCTCGAGTTTCGTCTACTTTGGCGAACTTAAAATCTTCACATATAATTTTCCAAAAATCAAAATGCTAAAGATATACTGGATCGTATTTCAAAGTAAAATACAAAAAAAAACTTATGCATTATTGTTCAAATATGTAGTATACAATAAATTAAAAAAGTATATGGCTAACATAGATAGGTATAATTAAATGCTTTCTAAACTTAAATTTACGAAAATAGTATTAATTTGTTAATTTTTTATATAATTTTGCAATCAAAATAAACCATAGTTTCTTAATTTATATAATAGTGACCCCTTTTCCATGACAATTTATTTAATGAAATACTGTTGTCTCTATATTAAAATATTTGTGTATCAAGATTTTAATATCTAAGAGGCTTCCATAGATTTGATATTCACTTAGTTACGAAAAAAATCCAAGACATTCTTATGGACCTTTTTAATAAACATATTTTTTTATCGATCGATTATCGTATTGTTACAAATGTTTGCTCCTTGAAAACAATATACAGCACATAACTGTTAATATTATTAAAAAAAAATTTAATTTTACGCGATATTATATTTAAAAAAAATTATTTACGTGTTTTTTTCGCGTTCATCTGGTTTTTTGAATAAGTCTCTATATTTCGCCGAAGATTGTCCCAGCATCTTCAAGAGTTTTCACATTTTTTAGAGTACACTTTTTTTCACATCGAATACACGTAAACAAAGGAAATATATTTAATTATAATAATAAAAATAAAAATTGAATTTGCCGATTGATTTTCGTGCCGCCGGTAATGCGTTCTGTTGTTTCGACCAATGAAAAATAAGCATTCAAATATAGAACAAGATGGCTGACAGTACCGTGACAACAGTTATAAATAATTATTATTTAATAATAAAATTTTGCTACGCGACAATAATTTTCAATAATTCGTCATTTGACTGAATATAAGTAATCGGATTGCAAATTAACTAGGTGTGTTATAAGTATGAAAATTAAATATATACATAATGTGTTTAGGATAAGAAGAATACATTGAATAAGTTAGATAAGGAATCATAAAACAATCTTCGTAAAGAAATCTTCAAATTTTGAATTCTTGTCGACGGGCTCCGAGGCTAAAAAGTGAGTTTTTTTTATTTTATAATACATAAACATTATCATTGTGTTAGATTTAATGCACATATACGTTAGATTTTAAGAATTGCAAATAAACCAGGTATGTCTTCAACGTGAAGGTGTAATATATCCTTAGTATGTATGAGGCGCTGTCGCAGTGGGAACGCTATATATATATCAACCAAAGGACAGCTTATAAATGTGTAGTTTCTTGGATGTTATCTAATAAACGACATTTTACAATGGTTATAAATATGTGATTGCATACCTGGAATAATCGATAGCTAAAATATCCAAGAGTTATTTTTAATTTCGATGTGGCAAAATACGTATGTATCTACCTCATGGTTTTTTTATCAATTTTTGCTCTTTGCAATCATTTCTCTTTCGTAACAGCCAAATTCAGGATATTCAGTTACATCAAACTTATGTAGTATGTTCTTTATAAAAAGATAATACATGCTGACAGTGACTTAAACTTGAGATGATTCACTTTTTGTTTATATATATATATATACCAATTATACGTTGTAGGTCATCAAATTGTCCTATCATTGCTTCTAAAATATAATTAATAATAAGACATTTATCAAATGTTAAGCATTTATTCAGTTATTCATGATTTGAAATGAAAGATCTAAATATTATTGCCTGAAAAATGAGTTGTTTCTCACCACCATAACTGAAGAAAAAATCAACTCAATATTTATCAATATGAATTCATACATAAGTTTTTCAAATAGTTTAAAGCTATTATAGACATTATATTTATGTACGGTTATAAAACTCTCAAATGTTAACTGTGCTATTCCCATGGGATATTTTTTGACACGCCTCGACTTTGACGAGTTGCGTTTAAGGGAATGGTTTATTTTAATTTATTACACAATAACGGCATTTAATTAGCATAAAAAGTTATGTGTGAATTAATTAGTATATATGTATTTATTTATATTGTGGTTGATCACCTTCACAATTTATTTTAATTTAAAGGTCATTCTAACAACTATTCGAACAAACAAATCTCGAAATTATTTTACAGCACATTGGAAGAGAAATCTTGTGACCAAACAATTGTGTTAATAATTATAAAAAGCACATCTGTCCCGAAATGTTAATCGCTCACAAGCATCACCGAAATTTGTTTAGAAACGACGTGCGCTTAATAAACAATACGTTATTGTACTTTTACCATTTGGTTGCCGATAGCTGGAGTGGCCATTTGTACCGTTTAAATTTTAAGGTGTGAACACATTTTGTGGGTGTGTCGATGCAATTGGCTCGCAAACACCCACATCTGAGATTGACTAGAACTGTTTTGAAATAGTATTTTTCAGTTTGACAATATAGTATTATAGTATTAGTACTTTTATAATATTTTTCAGTATGACAATAACAATATTCTTTAATGGTAGGAATTAAATATCTGGTGTGGAATTTTTAAGATTAGTATAAAACGGGGTATTATATATTATTTTTATGGTATTACTTGCGTCACTCCACACTGGACAAGCGTAAGTTAAAACAGGTCTGACCATTTGTCTATAGACTAAGGGTTTATTTTTTATTGTAAGCTCGCTTTTTCTATTAAATATTGATTTTAGAGCCGCAATGGCGCCAAGCCCTTTTGACCGGAATTATATTAAGCAAATGATGTGCTGTGGTATGTATACCTATTATAGTTTTGTATAACAATAATTAATTATATTATAATTAAACTGTTTAGCAACTAGCCAACTGGGAATATGCATCACGAATTAAATTTCGTCCGAAATATAATAACAGTTAATCACTATCCATCGGCACGTAAAGACGCTTAAAACATTTAAAATGAAACGGTGGTCTTTTACGGGGTAATTTTAAAAAATATATGCTTAACTTGAAAACTATTTATATAAAATTATTTTCATAGTCAAGAAAAAGAAAAGTTAGGATCGGGTTCACCATCCAAGCAACATTCTGATTCGGTTCGACATAACAAAAACGGAAAAATCGTGTACGAATACAGAAAAGGAAGGAAGAACACAATCACTTCAGTGTTCAAAGAGTTCACCAGCAACACTTCACTTCACGGACTTAAATATTTGGGTGAGAAGAGACCCATTGTTGAAAAGTAGGTTACTAAAATAAACTTTAAATTGTGCTAGTTATAAATAAATGCGATATTAAAAACAACAGTAATTTATGTATTTTTTAGAATATGGTGGACTATTATGTTTGGCTTATGCGTGGCGGCTTGTGGTCATTTGATCTTCAAAATATGGAACAAGTGGAACCAAAGTCCTGTAATTGTGAGTTTTGCTGAATCTTCTACTCCAATCTGGCAGGTATTTATTCGTATGAATCTTATGTTTGGTACCGTATTAAATAATATATAATAAATTTGTTTTTTGAATAGGTTCCGTTCCCAGCAGTTACAATATGTTCAGAAACGAAAGCTCGTCAAACTGTTTACAACTTCACAGAGATGTATCATCGTAATAAAGTAAACAACTTTACTGAAGAAGAGTAAGAGTTTTGAGTTCTTACTTGTCATGACGCATTTAAACACGCATTTTCTTACTTAAAAATATTTAAGTACCTAAGACAGTCATCCGAAATATTTCATATTATTATTTTTAATACAAAAAATGACAAAATAATTTCATTAAACTAAGAAGGATGTATATTATATAATTAAATAATAAACATTTTAAAATATTAACATAAAAAACTATATTTTTAGAAAAATTCAGTTTGAAACCGTTTCTCTGGTGTGCGACCAACATCTTCTACAAAAAGGAAGCAAATTCACAAACTACTCTGCAATCAATATGCTTAAAAATGTATGTATTTCACGTTTACGCATGTTAAAAATACACGGAAGTTTTAAGCAGCTTTGAATACAGAATATCATGATAGACACAGCGTCACAATATTACAGCGGACGATTAAGCAATATGCGCATTTGGGTTTTCAATTATTCGTAGTTTTCAACTATTCGAGTATTAAATAAAAATGCATGAATATTCAATTATATTCATAATTTTTTTCTTTATAAAAAATCTTATAAATTTCGATCATAGTAGACACCGCCGATAACTATTCTATTCACTTTTTTTTTTCTAATGCGTAAAAACATTTTTTTGTTGAGAAAGATCGTCTCATTGTCACATATTTCGAAAGGATTTTGGAGCGGCACTAGTCACCCAGGTATATTGAGAGAAAAAAACGATTACTTGTGTTACTCAAATATTTAAAAAAAATTGAATTTCATTTAATATGGTATAATGGTATATGGTAATATAATTTATAATCAATAGTCACTGCAGCTGGGGCCGGTTTTTTAATAATAGCGCATTTTTTATAAATAAAAATTCGAGTGCTGCTGCCGGGGCTCGAACCTGTAACCCCAGAGTTACTAGTCTGAGACGATACAAACTACACTATTTCGTTCTTTATATATCGTTTTATCAATTTACAATAACAAAACGAGTACTTATTTGTTGTTTTCAATAAGCTTTAATTTCAACTCTATGAGCAAAATTTTAAAACTATACTACACATATACCAATTACAGGTAGCGCCGTCTTTTGAAGACACTGTATGGTATTGCAAATGGAAGAACATTGTACTGAACTGTAGTGAGTTTTTCAGTCCATTTTTAACAGAAGATGGTATTTGCTACACATTCAACATGTTAACAGCGAATGAACTATTTAACAGAGAAAAGTAAGTTTCATTCTTTCTCATGGTTTTAATTTTATTTTCTTTATCATAATAATTTTTATGTATAATAGATTGCATGAAAAATATCGTTTCTTGGAACATGGACATGAATCTGAAGGTTGGACTAGCGACGATGGATATCCAAAAAATCTGCCACTTCAAACATATCCCATGAGAGGAACTGTAAAAATGTATATGCTTATATAAACTCTGTAACTTTAATTCATAATAATGATTTTTTTAGGGATCTGGTACGAAAGCTGGTCTGACAGTTTTACTTCAAGCTAATAACTCTGACTTGGACTATTTATGTAGAGGTCCTGTTCAGGGTTTCAAAGTAAGAATCAAAATTAAATATTATTTTAGTTATCCTGATAAAATTTTGCTAGAATTGTAATCGGACTATAAGATGAAGAAAAAATAATTTGCTTATCATTCTTTTTTTCAAGATTTTACGACTATTTTTTTTATATTTTAATTAGTTTCTCATGTCAAGTTAGATTTTTGAGTGGCATTCCATAAAAAGTTTCATTCTTCTATGTCACTACCTGCATAAAATAGCTTATAAAATCTGGTTTGTGAACTGTAATTTTATATCGATGTCAAACGTGGGAGAATCTGCCATTCCTTGTAAGCCCTATCATATTTGCAAACATCTTTGACAAATGATGAACGGGTTTATTAGGGCCAATTAATACGTACGGTCAATTCTCGCCCTCTTATGCACGCTTCTGTCACATATGTATCTCTGCAGGATTGCAAACCATAAATGAGTCTATTATCTTTTGTTTTACGGTCCTTTTACGCTATTTCTCTCAAGAGCTGGTTGGTAAAAAATATTTATTTTATAAATCAATGAACTTTTTCTATTCTTAAAGTGATAATAATAATAATTATCTTTAGGTGTTACTGCATTCGCCAGCTGAAATACCTCGAGTAGGAAGTCAATATTTTAGAGTTCCACTGTCGCAAGAAGTAATTGCAGTCATAAAACCAAACATGATGACTACCTCGGATGGACTTAAGAGCTATAATCCCATGATGTAATCAGACGATTAAATGTATCTATATGAAAATGAATATCTTTTATTTTTTATCTGAATTATAGAAGACAGTGTTACTTTCCATCCGAGAAGCGCTTGAATTTCTTCAAAGTCTATACACAAGGAAATTGCGAATTGGAATGCTTAACGAATTATACAATGCTATTGTGTAATTGTGTAACATTCTCAATGCCTCGTTAGTAACATATATACTTAAAATTGTAAAATATATTATTTCAATCTAATAATGATTTTTCAGGTAAACCAGATATGCCAATTTGTTCAGCAGGAAGTACTGAATGTGTAGAGAAGTCTTCTAGTAAGTGAGCATACAAATTTATTTATTTATTTATTTTTACTATATGGTTTTATTTATAGTCGATCTATTGACGAGAAAAATCAAAGGCGGACTTTTAAACAGCACAATTGCAGACTCAGGAAACGAAAATTGGGTTAACTTGTTGGATCAAATGGACGAAATGGCCAGCAGTTGCAAATGCTTACCTGCTTGTACTTCCATAAATTACGATACTGAAATATCACAGGCTGACTTTAACTGGCAAAGATTATTGACTGCTTTCAAAATAGACTTGAACTCTCTTCCAGAGTAAGTTCATGATTATATCTAGATAATATATTTTATTAGAATTGTATATCAACATGATTTATTTTATGTATAGAATCAATATGGCAAGAATGGTGCTCTTTTTTAAAGAATCTCACTTCATAACTTCAAAAAGGTCTGAATTATACGGTCAGACTGACTTTTTAGCCAACTGTGGTGGACTTTTAGGTCTATTCATGGGATTTTCCATTTTAAGTTTGGTTGAAATAATATATTTTATTACCTTGAGGTAAATATATGCATGTTATTAATAATGATATGTACTTTTGATTATTATTGTTTTATTTTTTTTAGGGCTTTCTGTAATTTGAGAAACAGCTTGTCGAAGATCAATGTGCAGACTGAAAATTCTGAAGTTACGCCTTAATAAATTTAATAAAAAATTACTTTTTACTAAGCTTTTTTAAGTGATAGCTTATTATAATATTATATATTTGCTTTATTAAAATGTGCTTGATTTTCTATTTAAATTATTAATATTATACATCTTAAAATTTATAAGATTTTTTAAATATTTCTTAAATAAAAAATGCTTACGAATATATTTTTTCTTTAAAATTAATAATAATATACTGTCTCTTAAAAATATAGAGCAATACAAACTCAATTTTAGATAATTGCATTTATTTAATGAAAAAAACATAATTAACAAAAGTCGTATTAGTTATAAAACAGTACCATATTAGTAATAAAAATAATAATGAAACTAAATATTAAGATTCGAAGGATTTTATCATAATCCAAATAACTGAAAAATAAAAATAAAAACATGAATCCTGAATTATTCATATTATTTGTTCTTTTTATTTATCGGTGGTTCCAGATTTCTTGATATTTCTGGAGGAGTAAAAGCTTTCGGTTTATTAATTACCTTTTGATTTGACTGTCCTAGAAGAGTACTTGAAATTCCTGAAGGAAGTAACTCATGTTTTTTCTGTAAAAAATATTTTTAATTACATATATTTCCTATTAATAACTTAATGTTTTGTTTACTTACTTTCTGTTCTGATTCTCCTAACAGAGATGTCAATACTGCTGTACTTTTACTTTTCTAAAAAATAATATAATACCAGCTTAATTTCAATTGATTTTTTTATAATATTAAGTTGTTAATTACCGTTGATAACGGAGAATTTGTTAATGCTGCACGTTTAGTTGGATTCTGTAAAAAAATAAAAAATAAAATTTTCTAAAGGTGACAATAAGTTTAATCTTTATTGGTTACCTTTCCATTTGTATGCCCAATAAGGGAACTTGCAATCTCGGGAGGTAAAAACTCTTGTTCTATCTGTTAAAAAAACTCTGATAATTAACTATAAAAATATATGAGAAGAATAACTGTTATTAAATATTAAACCACAGTTTAATTGTTGCTAATGGCTAGTAATTCTACTTAAATTAATTACTATCAAATGTTACCGTTTTTTCAGGTGTGTAATTTGGTTCAATAGGCTCAGTTTGTAGCTATAAAAGAGAGTAGTTATGAAGATAATTAAATTATAATATATAATCTATAGTTTTTATTTACCGTTATATTTGCTCCAAACAGAGTTTGGACTACACCTGCTGTGTGAAAGCTTTGGTTTTTCTCCTGTAACGTTTTATATTTAATTATAGATTAAGAACAATATTATTTTAATGATTAATGAAACAATAAATCTTAATAAAAAACTCACTGGTTCAAATTGTAGTAGGAATTTATCTGATCCATCTGTTTCATACCTAAAATATATTTTAGATTAAGTTGGTGAAAAAAAGTACAACAATAGAAAAATATTTACTCACTTCAAATTGTCGTATGGAAGTGACTGAGTTACAGTGACCAAAAAAAATATATAAAATACCTAAAAGGGATTAGAAAGTATTTATTTATTTTAATTAAAATACTTTTTATAAAACGTAATACTCACTTTCGTCATTGTTATTATGTAACTTGCCTAATTTTATATAAATAGTGGAAACGTCTCATTCGATGCAAAATGCATCGAATGAGAAGATTATTTTTTTTCCATATATTTATAGCCAAAATTGATCCTTGACATTCTTTGACAATTATAGTGAAGGATTTTTGTGAAATCAACAACTTAATACCAGTTTTTTACCGTTGCCGAAATTAAACTAACATAAATATTCATTAAATTAATATAAAACAATTTTGCGGCGAGACATTATCAAAATAAAAAATCTTAATTCGAAATGTATTCAATATTTTTTTATGTTATGATTTATAATAAATACTCTTCTTAAATTAATATAAAGCTATTATCTTATTATATTTAACCCTTTGGTTGCCGAAATCTTAAACATTAGCTTTTGATTTATTCAGATGTCAAGAATCGGATATATTTGTGGTATTTGCTTCAGAGGCTAGTAGCATAATTTTTATTATGTTATGCACATACAATGAGCAGCAAACAAAGGGTTAAACTAATAGCTTTTTGGACGAATCCCTACTCAAAACCAAATAATAAAATTCAAATACAATAGAAACCATTACATAGATGCTTTATGTTATTCTATGTAGATTGAAAAACTCATTCAACAATATAATAAATATAATCTTCTTCGCCTACAAATCTGTCAGAAACTCTTGCTAAGCGTCAGAATAAAAGTAATTGTGATTTAAAGAACAAGTTTATTCGTCACGCCAATCTTATACAAGAGCACGTGAGGATTAGATATTTGGACGGATTGTGGACTAAAAATGATAGCGATAACAAGCGAAAAGGGATCGATACAAAAATAAAAACAAATCGATGGAGTGTGGTTAGAAGATACCCAAATTACAAGTATCTAATGAAAGCTCTGCATTATCTATAATTATTACGCAAAAATAGGACATTTTATTAAGGTTTTATGCTACAAATTATCGAATTGGCCCAAGGGTCGAAAGTAGAAAATAGCAAAAGCGCCTCTTTTATGTCCAAAAGAGTATATAAGCGCGAGCATAAATTATTGTTGGATTTTAACTACTCGGTATAAACCACTAGCAAGACATTTTAATTTCGTCATAAATTATCCATAATTGTTAAGAAGTCGTAGGGGAGGAGATCAATCATAGAAGAACATAATAGTTGATCTTCTCTCCTTTCCCTGATTGTATATTAGCCATATACAAAATACTTTAATTTCACTTCGCTTTTGACTTGGAATATATGATAGTTAGTGAGCCATAATTCAGTGAAACTTACGTCGAATTGGCACAGATGATAATTTTATCTAGAGATGAGATCTAGTCCAGCCATGCAGTCACCTTAAATCTAAAAAATCTGCACTTGCAGTAACACAGCGCTACTGTTGTAATTTTTACTTTTACTTTTAACGTTGTTAGCTTTGATGTAGATTCTACAATATATAAATGTATTATGGGACTTCTTGGTTTGGATATAATATTTATTTCACATATATTTTACAATTATTTTTCAACAGACATCATGAAGTTATTAGTTACATATTTAACCGACGACACATATTGACAGCCCCTCTGCTTAAATTAAATTATATCGATTGTAGTTTTGTCTCTATCTTACCAGTTCACCAGAAAGTATTTCTGAAATATCTGTTGGTTTATTTTTTATGTTTATTCAGTTTAGAGGTTAATAGCTCGAGAATCTTACTTATTAATGCTTCATTTTTGTTGTCTAGCTCTAGATGTTGCTTAGGTTTGGTGAGTTTCAGTCCGGAAAAGTTCTGCTCCTGACTCATTCAGATCTTATTAAGGTTTGTTTTGAATATCCATTTAGAAAAAATCTTACTTCTTTGTTAATTACCTGCACCGTACACATTCAGTGTGTATCTATGTACGCGGCTTATAAAACTTTTAAGGCAAATCAAAGACGTAATGAAACATTTTACCAGGATTATATATATACTAAAACAGAAATAATCATTGCATTAGTCAACTAGGTCTTAGTGGGACATATTTTATACATCCATTTAAAAAAATGTTGGCATTAAGTTTTATATCTGCCTGTGGAATGCGATTCAAATTCAACTCTTGCAAACTTCTGTATCGTAGTACTGTATTGTATTGGGTTTATATATTTTAATAAATAACCATTCGAAATAAATATACTAAAATCAAAAACTTCTATTTAGTTTAATCATGGTAATTTTAATAAACTCATAAGGTACTTAAATACTGAATAGCGACTTTTTACAAAACATCGTAAAGAGTGATCATTTTTTCCTTCGTCACCTGGGTAGCAACATCAACATCATTCTGTAAATAATGTTGTTTTTACTACACCAAATAATAAATTTAAAAGCATACATGTATTTTGTATATTACCGAATTTTCAATTGTGCCAAATCTTTCTGATCCTGTAGGTAGAGTGGATGATTTATAATCCTATAAGCAAATATAATAATGTCAAATTACTGCTATTGTATTTTTTTAATATATAATAATAATTACTTGTGCTTGTAGAGCAGCAGCGTTTGGCGTCGAAATGATCTAAAATAATACCATTATTAATTAATTTAATTACTAAAAAATATGTATTTATTTATAGGCTTAAAACAATTATATATAAGATTATCATATATTATTAAATGATCAATAAATCGGAAATAAAAACTTTTTGAATATTATTTTTGCATATATGTATTATACCTATACATAAGATTAAAAAATAGTAAAAATATTGAGGAAATGTGAGCAATTAACATATTGTATTGTATGGAAAAGGTGATGGAAGAAGTAGTAATCACACAATTAACCACTTTATTATTTCACAAAAATTCAGAGAAAAACAATCCACAGAGATTGTATTACAGGTAGCCAAGGATATAAACAAAATCATTGGAGCAGTTTTATTGGATTTCAAGAGAGCTTTCAAAACAGTAGTATAATGTTAAAGAAATAAGTGAAATAGTTTTAAGATGTTTTATTAATTATTTAAAAAAAAGAAAGCAAAATATTAAAATAAATAAATAATGCAGAAGTCCAAATAAGGACCGTTGTTTGTTATAATATATATTAATGATGTAATTAAAAATATAGAAAAATCTAAAATACATATATTTGCACGACAGCCGGCAATTTATTGCATAGGTGATAATGTTAAAGAAGTTGTAGATAACTTAAGTAACAATAGACACAACTATAATGTTAAAAAATTAGAGATTATAGATATAACTGAAATAGTTTCAAGATGGTTTAATATTTATTTAAAGAAGAGAAAGCAAAAAGTTAAAATAAACTAGCTGTCGGTATCTCACTGTCGTGAGGTACCGAGGCTAGCAAGTGTGCGAGTACCGGACCCTTAACTTTTTTCGGTTTTAAATATTTATTTTGCTTCGTTCTGATATTTTTACTCTATTTAATGGTTGTAGCTGTGCGATTTACAATATGGGAAGAGATCTCAAGTGTGCATCTGATAGATATGCGGTTGATCATATTGCATTTTTTACTGTTACCGCATTACTGCGATAATTTTAATTTGTAGATAATTAATAAATGCAATATTATTATTGCAATTTTATATATTTAACTAATATAAATTCATAAAGAGCGACTCTTAATAATACATACACTGTAAAAGGTCATATCGCTTATATATTATCAAGAGTTTCAAGTTCATATTTTCTTTGAGAAAAAATAGTTTAATTTTGTATAATTTAAGAATTTAAATGTATGCCAATTCTTTCATTTATTAAAGCCAAAAATTTAATATATGACGTACGCAAGCTACATACTAATTTAATAAATAGCATTTACCTGTTATTTTAAATTATATTAAATACACAATAATAATTACCGGTGCTTGTGGAACAACAGCTTCTGGTGAAGTGATAACTTTAAAGAATTCCATTAACTAAAAATAATATGAAACGTGTTTGTTAGATTTATTTTTTATAATGTGTTTTATTTTAATTTTGATATTTTTTAATAAAAAAATGGTACTAATAAATAGTTATTTAAATCTGAAATATTAATTAGCACATAATTATTGACTATATTTTAATCATATAAATGAATAATTAATAACACGAAAGCGACTTTTTATACAACATTTCAAAAAGTCGATCGTGTAAACTTTTCTTCTTTAACAGTATATTTTCTTACTTTGTAAAAAGTTCAATCAAAAAATTAAAAAAATAATCTTTATACTGTATGTTTAATTAACATTTTTTTTCTGAACATTAAAGTTTAAAATATGACACAAGTATAATAACTATCAAATTACTGTTATTGTAAATTATTTTGATTATATAATAATAATTACCGGTGCTTGTGAAGTAACAGCATTTGGTGTCGAGGTAACCTAAAATAAAATTAATATTATCAGAAGCTGTATAAAAATATTTTTAGAAGTTTGATTTTTCTTATAACATTTATTTACTTACCACAAACCTGTCAAGTTATAATACTTGACAGGTTTCCCTAATACATTATGAACACCTCTATACAAAAAAATGTCTTTACACACCTATAATAATTTTAAATACACACAAAATGTTAAATTATAACATTGATTGTGGTGCACACCTAAAAGAGATATGCACCATCACACATAAATTGTTACAGTTCCTTATAGCTGGGATTGTTCTCGAGCGCTGAGGTCGTGGTCACATGGATCGTAACAAGGGACGCAATCGCGACTCATATAGACCGTAGCTGAATATTGCAGAGCATCGACGGATTATCGACACCGCTGCTTAGCAATTTCAATTTGATTCATTGAACAGACGCTATGCTGAGAATGCAATGAATTGTATTTAAAGATATTTGATACAAATACAGGTACGACCCATACTCTTTCTCATAGAGATATCTTAGAATTTTTAATCTTCTCCGATAACAATAAGATTTTAATAGAATTTCAGACAATTGAGCCATATTCTAGGAAGCTACAAACTAGCGTATCGTAGAGAACGGTAATTGAAAATAAATTGTTCAAGTGACCACGCTCCGCATAATAAAGCCGAGCATTCTCGACACCTTATCGCAAATTTTTACAATCAAAAGCAAAAATTTAATAATAAATGTCATATTAGTTTTATTTATATAATAATATTTACCGTTGCTTGTGTAACAGCAGCATCTGACGTCACGATAACCTAAGATAATAATCACTAATAAATATAAAGTGTATAAAACTTGTAGTTAAAGGGTAAATTCATTTTTTAATTATATGATAAATTGGCCAAAAAAATGCTTTAAAGTATTTTGCTTTTAATTTATGCTTGTAATTTATTCGTATTTTTTTATAGTAAATCATATATTATAGTTAAAATAAATCGACTTTTTACAAGACATTTTAAAAATTAAATCAAGTAAATACTCTCTTTTTATTATTTATTTTTCTCTTCTTATCTTATTGGTTATATACTCTAAGCATATTTTTTTCAAATATACATAATTAAAAATAAATATCAAATGTAAATTAAATTATTTATATAACAATAATTACCGGTACTTCTGGATCATTAGCATCTGATATTGAGACAACCTAAAATTATATTTTATCAAAAATTAAATAATTATTAACATATAAATACATAAAACTAAAAGGCGGCTCTTTATATAACTATATTTTATTTTTGCTTATTAATATGTCTTCGTAGTTTTATTTTAGTTCAATCAAATATTTAATAGTAAATAATTTTAAATGATTTAATTAATTAAATTAAGATGCTCAGAAATATAAGTTTTAATACATATTTTAACTGCACTATACGTTTTTTTAATCATGGTTAGTAAATTATTTAATAACTAAATTGACTTTTTGCAAGACATTGTATATATACATATTTATTATTTATGTACATAATTAGAAATATATATCAGGTTACTGTTATTGTGAATTATATTATTTATATAACAATAATTACCGGTACTACTGGCACAACGGCATCTGGTGTCGGGATATCCTAAAATTATATTTTAAAAAAATATATATATTAAGTACTAAAACTAAAACCATATTATAAATTAGTAAAATTATTATTAACTAAAAGATGGCTATTTTTAGAAGATGTTGTAAAAAGTCAGGTAAAATATTTTTTTTCATATAAAATAAAATCTTAAATTGAAACACTACCGTTTAAAAACTTTTTTGTATATTACGTTATTAAGTCATAAACTTTGGCAGGTCGATAGGGCTTTTAAGTACCTGACATAAAAATCTGATATCGATGATAATCGGTGTCTGACAATAAACAGCTTTATATAAAAGCATCGTTCAAAAAAGTTTTAATAACAATGCGCAGCACGCGCTATTTATTATACAGCATGACGCTATACTGCCACCTTATTTGTTTCATATTTAACGACTTTTTATTTAAAAGTAAAATGACAGTAACAAATCCTAGCACGCTTTTAAATATTTCTAATTGTCTTTTAGACCAAAAATAATCGTGAACAAAATTTTTTTCTGGTGGAACAATTTGTATAAAATATGGATACGCGGACACCAAAAAAAAACTTCCGCATTGAACATCGATCCCGGCAACACGTCTACCATTTCAGTATAACAACCTTTGGAAACGCTACTTTAAATAATAATTTAATATATATTTACCGAAGTTTCATCTATGCCCAATCTTGATTTTTCTTGGGGCAATACATCAGACGATTGTTCCTAAATAAATTTATTAAATATCAAAATATTGTTATTGTAAATTAGTTTAATTCAATAATAATATTTACCTGTGTATTATGAGCAGTATCATTTAAGAATAGGTTACTTTAAAATAATATCAATATACATTAAAATAATCGTAAAATTAATTGTGTTTTGACTTATTTAATACAAATAATAAAACTCGTAGCTTGGCTCTTTAAATTTACTTTAAATCATAGTCTTGTCAACAAATATCAAGTATGTATTTTCGTGCTGGATAATTTTTTAATTAAACCGCTGGACCGTACTTTAACAAAAATAATCCGGATATCTTCAGCGAGCAGGTACTAAACACCGTTTTACACAATTTTAAATATAACGTTGCATTATTACACACGTCAGAGAGTACAATACGATTGGAATAAGACAATATGAAAGATTCATATAAAAACCACTGCTTTCACTAGAACCGTACAATCTAGTTGAACTAGGTAGTCACCTCGAATCTTCACGAGCTCAAATCGATATTTTTACAACTCGACTATTATATTATACAATCAATTTTTTTTTCTGTGACAGAACTTTTGTACTGTCATTTAAAATTATTTAAATTATTTACTAATAATTACCGATTCTTGTGAAATATCAACCCTTGTCTGGACATCCTAAAATAATACCAATAATAACAAAGAAGTTAGAAGTCACTCTAAATAATAATGTAAATATAATTACCAAATTTTCATCTACGCCCAATCTTGCCTCTAGCTTAGGTACAATATTTGTAAATCGTTCCTATATAAATTGTATTAATAAGTATAGTTAATATTATTATTTTTTAATTGTAAATTAATTTGATTATTTAATAATAATTACCAGTAATTGTGGAGAAGCTGCAACTAGTGGTTCCATTGCCTAAAGCAAGTAAGACTATTATTAACTAACACAAATATTAAAAAATTTTTTTAGTAAATTAACATATTTTACAATGTTTTATTTCACTAAACCACAGATTATTTTACTGTTTTATGTAGAATTTTGTGCAAATAATTTTATGTCGCAACGATGAGCAATGAGTGTAACATTTTTATTACCCCGGCACACAGAATTTAATAAATAACATTTAAATTAGAGATTCAAAGATAGGTTTAAGTTGCTAGCGACCCGCCTAATCATGTGATATTTTAGCTTTAACCTTTTCGCCGCGACGCTTGTTTGGCGCGAGTGTCCCCCAACGCGACTGTGAGCACGCCGTTATCGTTTAGATTTTTACGTTATATTTTATTCATTTGCATATTTGAATTATTGGCGAAAATTATAAATAGCTGTTGCTTAATACATTTTGGCTTGCTCGATCAGCCGAAAAAATTTATCATGATCGTGATCGTCACAGATTAGATTTTTGCTCACAGATTACAATAAAATCTATTTTATGCATAGTAAAATTCATTGCTTTTAAACTATGGTATTCATAATTATTAAATGTCACATATTTACAAACTTTGATTTAGATCTAATGTCTCACTAATTATTTAGTGGTTGTTGATTGTTTTACTCAGTCGTTAAGCATTACGCTAACATCTGTCATGTTGCAATACAATATTTACAATAAATATATGAGGGATTTTCGTGAAATATCACGCAATAGATCAATAATAAAAAAATATAAATCATGCTCGTAAGCATTGTTTTTTAATTATATACTTACACATTATAAAAATAATTTATGATACATACTAAATTTTCGCCAGCTACGTATGCGGTAATACGATAGGTAGCACCGTCGGCTGCCAGTAAGTTGTAGTCGTCATTTTCAAAAACTACTGCTTTTACAAATTCATACGCTTTTTTCAATCGATCATTCTTTGCTCTATAATCAGTGATACAGTAAAAAATTAATTAAAAAAACTTGTGTCATGTCAAACACGCAGTCTGACATACATGTAATCTATATTAGCATGAAAAATGGATAGACTTGATATATCTCAAGCATTCCGCATTGTTCGCGATGACCACACTTGATCGACGTTTCGACTGGTATGTTCCCGTCATTGTTATAGCGGTCGACCGCATAATGTGACCGTATAATGTGAACAAACGTGAGTAATCATCGCGAAGAATCCTGTATTAAAAATTGCGATATAAACATTAATGAATAATAACATACCTATCATTAGAATAATCAATAACATGTTGCGATGAAACCGTGACGATCATCAACATGAAGATGCATTTCTAAAAAATAAAATATATATTTTATAACACATTAATTTCGTTAATTAATAAAATGTCTTAAAAAACCGACTATACAAAAAAAACTATATTGTTAGTGACAGGGACGTCATTTCAAATTTTTTCAGTTGGCTAGTCAGTAGTCATTTTTTATTATTTTTATTTCATTAAAATTCACAGTATTTCATTAAATGACACGCATTTTTGTGACCAAATTCACGTCAAAAGCAATTAAATCGTGCTCGGTTATCTAGCGTTCATATTTACTCTTTTTTTAATAATATTACGACTTACAATAAGAGAGAAGCAAATGAATCATATCTAAACTATGCAGTGGGAACGCTCGGTAACGAGCGACGGCGATAGCGCCGACACGATTTTATTGCTTTTGACGTGAATTTTTGCCTTCTGAGAAATGATAATTTTTTTTGCGCCCTCCTATTGACCAAAATTCGGTTTGAATATACTTTAACCAACACTCTTATATTAGAAGTGGTTTATATATATTTTTATAAACACTCTTATCCGCATATTTTTCCCTGAGAAATGAGTTGACTTAGTTTGTATTTTAGACTTGAGTTTGAACAACAAATGACGTTTCGCAACTGTCAAATTGAGTTTCATAGACATTTTAGATCAGCATATAATGTCACTAGCACCAATCAGGTAAATTATGTTTTCCCAAATATAAATATATATCTACTGGTGAAAATGTATTTGGACTTTACTAATAAAAATATGAAAATATGACGCATGTAAATAAATAAATATATATATATTACTACATATGAAAAAGTTGAAATCATATACTTTTACTAACGCCTGCTAGGTAATTTATATTTTAACTAGTAAAAATATACGTATATCTACCAGAAAAAATGTACTTCGATATGATTTCACTAAACTGACATATTTTAACAAATATTTTCTATTTTTTTTACTGAGATAACCCACTACTTTCTGGTTTAGAATCAAACAGAGTCGTTTTTTAATATTTTGCTCTCATTAAGATTAATAGTATTTCATTAAATTACATTAATTTTTCTGACTAAATTCAAAGAGGGGCAAATGCTCCCACCTGCCTCCCTAAATGACCTAAATGCTACCACTAATAATAAATTATGATAAATATAACAAGTATTCTAAAAAAATATAAAATCAAATAGAACAACAGTGAAAAAAAAACAGTATATACTATGAATCGCAATACATGATAGCTAATAATAAATTAACATATTCCAGAGCAAAAAATATTTTTAAATATATGTCCAATATATTATCTATGCTTCACTATTTTTTTTATAAAGATAAACTATTTAAAAACATGTTTTAAACTTACTGTTTTCATCGTGGTTATAGAAAAATATAGATATGTTTTTGTTGTAGAGCGATTGTACCCGAAAGCATTTTAAAAATGACATGTTTCATATATATACATGTATATTTATTGTATCTTTAACCTTCAGCTATTTTTGCAATCTTGACGGATATGTGGATATGACATCGCATTTTTAATACGCTTTCAGTTACTCTCAACTCATGTACTAAACGGGTCGCATAAAAATAAATATTTTTTAGTATACTACGATCACTATATTCGACTAATTTTAATTTAAGGATTTTAATGTACATTTTTGTGGAATAGACAATTATAAAGCTTTTTAATACGTTCAGAACAACATTTATTACGTTATAGTATACTTTAAAACATACATATATTTAATGGGAAGATTATACTTTCATTTCTTCCGGCAAAATAAGAAAATCAGGAGAATGATTAACGCTAATAGGGATTGCAATACTGGTAAATCCGATGTATATATTTCATTTTCATAGTTATAATATACCTGGTTAATTTGCACTCCGATTATGTATATTCAGTCAAATCGAACAACGCACATGACGAATTAATACAAATTATTGTCACGTAACAAAATTTTACTAATAAATAATAATTATTTAAAACTGTTGTCATGTTACTGTCGGCCATCTTGTTTTATATTTGAATGCTTATTTTTCATTGGTCGACAACAAAAGAATACATTAGCGGAGGCTCAGAAATCAACGTGTCTACTATAATTAAATATATTTCCTTTGTTTACGTGTATTATTATACACCGTTCATACAAAGCGATACGATTTACAGAGTAGAGAATTGAACGAAGAATGTTTTATTTTAAGTTATGCGCGTCCGGAAGCGGAAGCGGCTTAGAACAATTATATATAAGATGACCATCCCGAGGGTAAAATATATCCGCCACCTTCTCCGCCAGCGCTCGGAGAAACACAAGACTCTTCTACAATAGTTTGTTGCAATATACATATGTAATACGAAATAAATAGTTACCACCTTTCCAGCGTCTGCGAAGTCACGCCCCTTAGGGCTAAGAATCTTAAACATTATTAAGGCATATATGTATAGAGCTACGACAAATTTATCTAGATGCCACTCAAAAGTCCGAGAAAGCAGACTGATTGACCAGGTCCAGCTGGAGCAGTTACGCGAGTTAAACCCAATCTTTGAGACGACATGGAGACTACGTTACACATTATTTCGGTGAAAGCAGGCGCGTATATACATTCATTGTTGCACAAATTGTAAGGCGAATTTCAAAACTGTTTTAATACATAAATTTGATTTAAAAAAACTATTTACCTTAAAAAAATTAAACTTAAAAGAATCTAAAAGCCCAGAAATAAATCCTTAGGCTTGCAAAATACGGTATGTATAAAAACGTCTTTAAGCACACATGACATTTTTTGTTTTTTTCACAACGAAAAATCCCCATGACATTTCCTGCTTTTTTCACAAAACGACTTTTAAGTTTTTACCTTGTTTTAAATGGTTTGATACAAATAAGAATAAACCTATCTTATATTCCGAAAAAAGAGAATTATGGAATTCGATATCGGTTGTATTTGGTAAATTGGTAGTTATGGCTATATCTATAATATTATATTATATTATCCGCGCATAGAATCGTGCGTAGGTGTAGTCGGTGCTTCTAAATTTATATATTGATTTATAATGAACATGCTTAATGTCCTAATTTAGTGCTCTACAATTCCGTAGAGCACAAAATTAGGACAAAAATAATGAGATAATTAAAAAAAATATATTTTTCCAAATTAAGAATAGAATTACAAAAATGTGTCTGGAATGTAGATGATATAAATTAGTACAATTCATTTACATTGATGAAACATTCAATATAAAATTTGAAGAATTTAAATCAGTACCTTTAGAAGAAATTCACTACATCATTTTTAAATTAAAAAAGAACCAGTGTTATTTTAATAAATATTTAATAATAAATAAATGTGTACATAGATTTAATACTATAAATAGAGACAATTTAAGGACAGTTTGGTATAATAAAACGAGTACGGCCAGGGGAATAATGTACGGAGGTGTGAATTATTATAATATTCTTAGGACAATGCGCAAAAATAAAAATGTAGCGAGTTTTGATTATTTTTTTTTAGTGTATAAACCATTAGCTATATTATCTAAATAAATTAATAAAATAAATTATATAAAAAATAAATAAAACAAATAAAATTATTTAAATAAATAGATTTTTTGCATATATTTAAAATTAATCGGTCGGTACAATATGATTTATAGTTTGCAAAACTTATATTTATAATGTTTAAGCAAGTTTTAGAAAAAAAAAAATGTTTATTTTTGTCGTTCAAAATCTGTTAAAATTCTTATTGCGTAAACCGTTAGCGTTCCATGCTAATATTTTTAGTCAATCGGTGGTTGGGCTTATATCATTAAAAACAGCCATTTACATTTTTGGTTTGAAATGAGCTGTAATAAAGTTAATTTTAAGCTGTATTTGTTGCTGCATTTCAGTTATAGTATTAATTATAAAGTTATCCTTACTTTTTGTAGTATCGGACGCGATCGGTTCAGCATAGATTATTAAGATTGATTTATTTAGATCGCCTTTTTTAAATTCACTTCAAAGAGCAGTATCGGCTCTTTAGTTTAGTTTTTAGTCAAACTCAGAGTTTAAACCTCGGATGATAACTGTTAAAAGCTTATCTTCAGAAATAGTAAACGAGTGAAATGAGAACTGTGCGATTAGATATTACATTTTAAACTATGGAGTGTCAGAAACATCTACCGCAAATGTCGCATAAGTAATTAGAAAAGTTGATATAGACTTTTATATATAGCTATTTTTAATTATAAATTTCACAATCTCGACAAACGTGGCTTTTTAAATTTTGTTTTCACTTTTAATTCTTTCTCAATATTTAAAGTAATATTGTCGAATAACTCTTAATTTTCTATTATCATTTAATTTGCCATAATCATCTGAATAATTCATCATACATTCAGATAAATCGTAATCTAGCCCTTCACAGTTAATAGATATTGAGTTAGTAAGTAAGTAAATACATTTTAAATTAATATTATATACACCTGAGATACAATATTTCTCAAATCAGATGTCCTCCACCTTCTCTGTAGACTATAAAATTATAAAACTTGTATTTGGCATAATATTCTACTCTTTATATAATTTTCCTCCTCTAAAATTTATTGATTTAGAATCGGTAGTAATATGTTTTTAATAATCAGATTAAAATCATATACAAATCAATACCATTAATATTCAATAATTTTAAATTTGTAGGAAAGATCACTTAACCATTATATTTTTAGAATATACTGGGCAATATGTCAATTGAAAGTCTTATCAAAGGTTCGATGTATTTATTGTGTCATTGTTTTATATTTGAATCATTAAAATTCATAAGTAGATATCTGCTATTTCAACCGAAATACGGTTAATTATGTAGTAAAATTAAATATACAAAAATCTTGTCAATTAGCCTGTATTTCTTTCTGAACGGAAATTGGTAAAAGTCTTTTAAAAGTCAAGGTTTAGTTGAAATGATATTTTTTCTTGTTGAGGTGCAAAACTAGTTATCATTTTGATTTTGACTTTCAAATAGAAAATTATTAATATATTTTATTCTCAGATAGTTAAAAAATTGAATAGCTGTGCTTATTGGGAAGCTGTCCAATACTCATATTCTTACATACGGTACTTCAAACAATACTCTGGAACGCAAGCACTGGTAATTAGGTAGTACACAAAAACGTAGTTCTTCCAAAATCTTGTGTTTTAAATATGTTTTAATAAATCTCCCTTATATTTCAAGTCTCGTTTTTCCCTTCAAATTAATGTTTTAACTTGAAAAGCATACTTTTAGATCACATTTTTATTTGAGTTTGGAATTATTGAATGACGTGATATAGTGTAGGTACTTGAGTATCTAAAATTTAGATACTCAAGTACCTACACTGTATATATAGATTCTAAATAAATAACTTAAATCTTTTATCTAATCAACTCAAAATTGTATTAAATAAAAGTAGCATCACGTATCACCAGTTGAATAATATGAGCCCCACAATTAGTAACAATGAAACAAAGTGTATATCACTACCTCTATTAAGTTCAATAAGCTTCTCTGCCGAATTAGTTACATTGTGGTTTTTATGAACTTTAATTATTGATCAATACCAAAACTGAAGTCTGTATCTAATGAGTTCCATGTTTCACTTAAAATCTGAACAAACTCACTTCACTTTCCAAGTTGTGAATCAACAATTTTACTTGCTTTACAATCATCAGATAATCATAAGCTTTATATTTATAATACATATCTTAACATTTACATTTTATTATTTCTTTCCTTGTTTTTTTTTTAACTGAGAAGTTCAACTTGTTTATAAATTTATGAGCTACAAATAAATAAAATCCATGTTATGCAATTTCGCATAAATTGAGTAAAATATGGAAAATAAATGTTGAAAACGAATCAATAGAAAGTAATTTTCTTGAGCAATCCTAACTAACTAACGTAACTTACCTTTCATTTTTATTTTTTATAAAAAATCATCTATTTTGTGGTTTTTACTAAAAAATATTTTTGATAAATACTAAAAATAGTGCTAGGAGTATTATTTACTATTTCAATTGGATGATAAATGAGTCAACAGTTTTAAAATAAACATTTTATTAATAATATACAGTCAACTTTTAATATACATAAAAACACAATAATTTTCCTGAAAGCGAATTGAAAAAAAGTTGATACTTCAATTTATTATTATAAAGATAGTAAAAAATGACTGCTCGTTAATACGATTGACTTAATTTCAATATTCAGTTATTATATTTACATATAAACAATGAGGTAATTAAAAAGCCTGTTATTATCTGAAATGATACATAAGAAAATATGTCTTTACACTTGGAATGATTAAGGCACGTGTTTATATTTATATAAATGCATCTTTTGGAAGTTATGCAAAAAACTAAAAATATACCTTATATATAGTAATTACATCCTATAAACGAGTTAAATGATTGGAATGTATAAAAATATACGGCAAAATTTTCTGAAAAACACATTTATAACATGAATCAATATAAAACTTAATTATCTTATCGTAATTATAAAACAAAGCTTTCATTAAAAAGGAACAAAAAAGGAACTTGTTGAGAGCATGTTTTAATTAATTAAATTTGCTTACACCATAAACATTACGTTTTAGGAAATCTATTGATTCAATGTAAGCTAATCGATAAAATACAGTAAAACAAAATGGAGGGCAAAATCAATTACATACAAGGCACAAATTTGATATTACAAATAAATCCCACATGATAAAAAAATAGTTTTCAATGCATATCTTTCATACAAGTTATTTTTAAAATTAAATAACCAATTGCAGAGTAAATAATTTGAGACATTATGTTAGTTAATGTCATCAATATTATTGTAGTAACGTTTTTAATGTTCTTAAAATCAAAACAATATTATATAAATCCAAAGTACCAAAACGGTATTGGAAACATTATTTTTTAAATTGTAAAGTAATCAAATTCATGATTCAGATCATTGATTATACATACTTTTGTACTACATTCGAGTATTTTAATTGAAAAATATGTATTTTTCATTTGTGTAAAATATAACACAGTTAGATTTATATGTTGTGAGATTTTCTTTTTATACAATATTCCCATGTACATCATTTATAGATAATTGTAAAAATATGTTGATTCTAAGAAATATATAGTTATAACCTGTAAACTGGTTATATACTTCTCTGATATTAATTTTATGTCTCCTTCATATTTGATAACCATTGTTTTTAAAACTTTTAAAATTACTTTTGTACTCACAAAAGTGTTGCTTTAAAACTCTTTATATGTAGATCATTTATTAATGTACACATTACAGAATGATCCATACGTCGCTTTAATCATGTTACTTAATTTTTAATTATTATTAATTTATTTATGTTGATTTCGTAATACGAGTCAGTCAATGCCCAGTTCCATTGGGTATCACTCTTTTTCTAGCAATCGTTTCAAATTTGTAATTTATATTCTCTATATCAAATTACAACATTAAATGAAAATACATAATATCATAAATGTTAATATTTTTTAAGGTAAAGCGACTTATGTACGATCTTGCATACAAAAATTCGATATTTTACACATACACGGGAAAGAGAAAAGAATGTATAAATCTCTAGTCCTATTTACACAAATATTGTTAATTCACAGTAATCAATCTTTGGTGGTTTCGGGAACACACATGAAGAACTTGGCACACCATAGATTGAACGAATTCGATGAGTTGACCAACCACATGGGTTTGTTCTTCCAGTGAATCGTGACAAAGTAAACTGGAATACCGGTTATGATGAATATAACACCGACGCCCACTTCGACGGGCTTAACGTAACACGGGAACGTTACTAAGAACGTGCATATAATGAAGAAGATGATCGGCAAAGAAATGTTCACTTTGATCGGCCTCGGCAGGTTCGGTTTGGTTCTTCTCATCCATAGCAATCCGGAGACGGATAACAGGGTAAACAGGGCTTCGACAAAGCTGACGTAGTTGATCAATATGTAAACATCTCGTATGACAAGCAGCGACAATGTTATGATGCACTGTAAATAGGTAAAAATCATTAATATTTAATAAATATTACAAATCTGACTATCATGACTGACAGATTACTGCAATGAGACATGATGGTATTTATGCACACGACAAGTTTAATCCCACATCCCATATAAATTGTTACAGATCCTCATAACTATCGCGATAAACATATTTTTATAAAAATTGCCGAGCATTCACAGATTGTCGACACACCATTCAGCATCTTCAAAGAGTGCTTTATTACACTCCACATCGAGAATACAATTAATTATATCCCAACATTCCTAACAAAAAGACACTGAGATACAAATACGGACACGATTCCTACACCTTTTTAGTCCACACTAAACCAAATATATTCGACGCCTTATGCCTCGCAAACTTTGGCATACTAAATACTAATTTTGCATATTAAATTTTCATCTTAACTCAAACGTTAATTCCAAGTCTTTGACAGAAGTATTTCTGCTTTTACGTAAGCTATAAAAAAATTCGCCGAATAAATGTAAGAAAGTGGCCACCTCCACAACTGATTAAAGACTTTTCGTAAAGACGAAATCAGCATCTGAAACACTTTCAGGTCACCAGCATATTAAAATATTTTGGGTTCTTAATTGTCACACTTATGTCATTGATAAAGAGATGGAAGAGCAGAGAACCTAAATAAGATCACTATGGTAACTCAGAATGAGCGAAATACTCATCGGAGCTATGAGTACCATAGCTCACATACTAACCGTTTTAAAAACAGAAGTTAATTTCCAAAGAATATGTTTATAACAAACTTTGTCGAATGCTTTTCAAAATTTGGTATAGACCGCTTAGATCTGGATTTTAGTATCAAAGGACTTTGTCACCACTTTTGAAAATGACTAAATGGAACGATGTAGACGAAAACCATGTTGCTGGTGTACTAAAGCCTATCGACGGTGATTTTGGATACATTTGTGAATACTTATATCAAAATACTTGATGCTGAAGGAACGGCGACTAGTCTACAGTTTTCGATACAAGATGTATCATTCTTTTTATGGATTTGGGTCATTTTTATCCCCCCCCCCCCCCAATAACGTCCCTGTATTTGACCGCTTTTATTTAGCCCATTGAAGACAGGACGAGGTTCAGCCCTATTATGGAGTCACATTTTGTTTTCCTTCTGTTTTTTTTTTATTATTTTTTCTTTTCATAGTCGATGAAATGATTTTCTATTATGAAGAGAAAAGAATATTGTTTAAGCATAGGCATATATCACAAATTAAGCTATTGATGCAGTGTTCGATGATCTAGATATTTTTCAGGCGTGTCTTTTCGTTTTCTCTGTTAATTATTATTGCGTACTAGAACTGTCACTAGTTAGCCTAAGTATGAGGTCGAGCCTAGTCTCATTCCGCAGTGTACAAGCGAAGCCCGACTAGGTAAGAGAAATAGTTACCAATGGGCTGACACTCCTGAGCATTATGCAACTAGCTGCCCAATGCCCAAAAAATGCCCTCTCTATAACTTACCATAAATATTAACGACGGCACTGGTGTGAATCTTTTGATGTCGATCAACGATATAGCTTGAGGCAAATGGCCGTTTCTGGCTCCGACGAAGAATAGACGAGACGATGCAAATATGGCTCCGTTTAATGATCCAAATGTAGAGCATGCGACAAATAGCGGCATAGTCCACGCGAACATCCCGAGCATTTTATCTCCGAATGTCACCGCCACCGCGTTCGATGCTAGGATTTCATCTCGTGATAACACGGCAAAATAAGCCACGTTAGTAACCACGTAAATAACTGTCACTAATGGCAATGAGATGCAAATAGCTTTCGGGAGGTTTCTGAAACATTAAAAATATTTTTCATCATTAGTCATTATATTTTATAGGTTCCCAAAAAAAAATTCAGTCATATTCAGTATGTAGTCAGAGTAAACTTAGTATATTTTTTATAAAACTTAATATTCGCAGATAATATTAAAAATTCAGTACTTATTTTGTGCAACATACTCATTCAAGTCGAATTCTGATTTATTTTGTACAATATTTGTATTTCTTTCTAAGTTAAGACCGAAAACGCAAATGATATATTTAAAAAACTATTGAGTGAAAAATGCAATCTGTAAGTCTCAGACTAGTAAATATTAAGTTGCGGGTTCGAGCCCCGGCAGCGGCACTCGAATTTTTATTTATAAAAAATGTGCTATTATTAAAAAAACCGGCCCCAGCTGCAGTGACATCTATTGATTATAAATTGTACAGCACCTAATAATTTATAATTAATAATATAGATGTCACCGATTCCCAGACATAAAAATCTGGTGGTTAATACTTACTTGTATCTGATTAATTATGTCTGATTGACTTACTCAGTTGGTATAGATTTGCCTATTGTAACACATTGGGTTCAGGCCTGTCAGATTACAGTGGAAGATTCAATAAAAATAAATAATAAATTCAAGTTTTTAAAAATAATACATAAGGTCAAAATATTTTTTTCATAAATAACTTTTCTTTAATTAAAATTTCACTTTTGTTTGAAACAATTTTTGCAACGGCACCAACAAAAAAATATTGTAAAATCATGTTTGTTTGTGAGAACTGATGCAACTTCAAAAGCAATAAATCATGCCTTTACTAACATATAACCTGTTGAAAAATCATTAAGTATGTAAATATTTTATCAATACTGATCACCTTACTAAAAGTAACATAACTTAGCAGACATAACCTAAACGACTATTTAGTTATCAAAATTAATATATTACACATACATAACGTATTGTTTAAAACACTAGTGAACACACTCGATAAACGTTTTAACAGTATGTTCTACGCACATGTGTGAATTGTATGATAATATTTGTAGATATTAAATGATGTCTTATAATTTATAAACGATATGCTAGATATTTTAACATGATTGAAATATGAGCAGTAACCGATCATTCCCACTGCGAAGCAGGATAACTGGCTCTTGTTCTAAACAACCGATGGAACGGCAGTTACATTTATACGTCTCCTAATAATAATGTGCTTGATTGCGCTTTATTTATTCAATAAAAATAGAAAATATTATTTATATAAATGTAAAATATTAAAAAATATAATACATTTGTAGTGAAAATACATTAATAATGTCAAGAAAATGCAAAAGTATATTATTTTAGTCACAAAAATAATTACAATATAACTCAACATAACAGATGACCTAACTGATAAATAACAATAAAATATTCAGCTTACAAATGCTCTTTTCTCCCACACCATTGATTGAATATCTAAAGACTAAATTTATAAGTTTAACTATTGAATACTAGAATTATATTCTAAAAAATCAGAACTATCAATAATAAAATTTAAGACCAATAAAATTGAGGGTCTGGTATTTACACACACACTAGCTCATTATCATGAGGTACCGACAGCTAGTAATTTTATAATTTCTGTAAATTACGTGTATATAATTTAAATAATTGAAAACATTGAATACAAATATTTAAATTAATAAAAAAATATAAGTTTTTAATAATTATAAAATATAAATTGAGCGGAGCACAAAAAAAAGAATAAATACAGCAACAGGATGCGCTGATTAAATTATCGAAACTTGACCAACTTATACTAAAAAACAACATGGAATGAAGATAACGACAAAACAATCGATCATAACATACAGTTTCCGATAGATTTAGTACAAAATTCAATCAATGCATTAGCAATGCAACCGTCGACCAGTACGGATCCACAACCACTTCTAGCTCTGATTCTGCTTTCGTTCAAAATATTGGTCGAATTATATCTAATGACGATAAACGATTCATTTTAAGTTTGATACCGCTTCGACCTAAAAGACTATTTCTTAAAGATATCAAACAACAAAATGGAAGTTTTAGTGAAATATATTATCAATCCAAATCGAAGTACGGTTCAATACCACAATTATTAAAAAAATGCATTTTGTGAACCGTGTTCATTATTTTCTAAAATTATTAATTTATGGCGTTCTAGTGTAAGAGAATTGGCAAAAATTGTCTACAGCCATTAAACGACACAGTTCTTTCCAAAATTACGTTGCGGCATGTGCCAAATGCGAAACATGGAAGAAAAAATTACGATCCATCAAGGTATCGAAGATCGAATTCGTTATAATGCAAATTTCTGGAAAATGGTTTTAGAACGCTTGTTCCGCATAACGCTTTAGCTTTCTGTGGCCACCGAGAAGATAATTACTCTGGATTTTTTTTGAGCCAAGTGCAATTACTTGCATATTATGACTTTATTATGAAACAAATAATAGATTCGATAAAATCTTTAAGTCTGAAATTAAAAATGAAATAATACATTGCCTAGGATATGATTCATAGAAGAAACTAATAACAAAGATTAATTCATCGCCGTTTTTTATACTGTAATATTGGATACGAATCAATTAAGTATCATTATACACCATGTACACATAACTAGAAATGAAAACTAACAACCAGAACAATTAAAAGTTAACGAAACATTTTTGGGATTTTTTGAGTTAGATCATTCAATAGAAGAAATGACAAATCAGACGATGAAGTTACTTAATGCCATAAATATTCTAATCAAAAAGTGCAACGGCCAGGGTTACGTGGAACTTACGTAATGAGCGATATTTATAATGGAGTACAAACAAGAATTAGAAATAGTCAATCAAATGCAAAGTATATACATTGCGCTAGTCATAATTTTAATTTAGTAATTAATGATAGCGTGAATAACTGCACAGGAGTTTCGTTATTTTTCGCAACTCTCTAGAACATATATACATTTCTCGGAAATATAATTAAAAGGTGGGATCTTCTTTCCAAATTTACCTATGAATCGGAAGTCTCGTTAAAAAACTAAATCATAGATTATGCAATTATTCATGAATCTTTTTTCTTCTATTTGCTTGAAAGCATTGAATAAATGTGATTGTGGCAACAAAGCTGACTATCACGTGTAAATATGAAATTGTAATACTATTTGACTTTTCGTTTCAAACAATTTCAATTCATGATTTGTCTTGCCTTCACCATGACAAAATATTATTTATATGATTATAAATTTCAACTCACTTGTAAGGGTTTTTCAGCTCCTCTGTTACAAAATTGAGATAGTTCCATCCCGAGTATGAAAACAGTCCTGAATAGAACGATAGTGCAATGTATCCAGGAGATGTCTGCGTATCAGCCATTGGGGAACTCAACCCTTCTGTGTGTCCAGAGCACAAATAGTAAACTCCAGCAAACACGATGATCAATAAGGCGAATATCTTTGTCGCTGTGAATATATCCTGGACCCTGGTGACCCACTTTACGTTGTAGCAGTTGATAACCGTTAATAGACCTAAAAACATTGACAGTGCTCGGTTAGTTACATCTGGTATTGTGTCATGAATTGCATAAAATTTGTTTGATCACGTTGCTATAACAAGTGGACTTTTCAAGAAACACAAAATCGAGACGCTAATATTATTTGAACTATGGCATTTTTGACCTGCTTTGCAAATTTAATGTTACAATGAAATAGAAATATAATTAATGTTTAGTTAAAATACTGTATATTGTACATAAATATTATTTCTTCTCTTTTTATCCAACTATTAAAAATTGGCAAAACAATCGATATTTAATGCAATCTAAACACTATCCAATCAAAAAAGAGGTTCTAGCTTTAAATTAGAAAAAAATAATGTTACCACTTTAGATTAATAAATATTTTTTATCGAGAAAGATATGCATCAAATATTATAAAATCAAAACAGTATTGATGGAAAGATCTAGTATTCCTAATTCAAAATTTACATAATAAGTCTTCTACAACATATATTAAATACAATAGAAAGATACAAGATTATACTTACACGTGATCACAGCCGCCAAAAGTCTCACAGCCACATACGGAGGATCACACGCAGGCCAAGAAGGTTGTAGAATATACTGAGCGAATGTCAAAGCTGTGATGGCATTCCCGGTGGGCACCAAAATGAACAGGGCGACCCAGAGGTACAAAAAAGCTGGTAACGGACCAAACGCAGCACCGATGTATGCATAATCTCCGCCAGACTTTGGTATCATAGTACCTGAAATAGAATAAATTTTTCATTAACGTCTATGATGCATACACAAAATCTATTATGTAACAATCAAATACTATATTTGACTTTAGATAGCGTTCATAACAATTTTCTATGAGCGTTATCTAAGGTCGTAATTAAATTTAGATGCTTACTTCTTCCGATGCCTATTAATTTTAATTCTTCTATATTTTTATTTTATATAAAAGTGTGTTTAAATAAAAAACACATGTATCAATAAATACGATGATCATATTGAATGTATGATACATACATAAGCTTAGCTGTAATTTAGAAACCTATTGTATATAATATAAGTGTGTTTGTGTATATTATAGCTCACCACATCGAAAATTACGAATTGTGTTATACTATAGCTTAAATTAGACCACATCTGAACAATCAAGACTAATTGTAATTATATAGAAATTTGCCTCTGAAGTAAAAGCCTACTTTTGAGAGATGGAATGAAATTTGTTTGCGTGTTATTCACGTTTCCATTATGTACATACTATGTATAATATATCAACCTATATTTATTTCATTAGACTCCAAAGCGCTTTACCAAAGATAAATACATTGACACATGGCCACTGATACTTATATTTAGCTATGAAGTACCTATAAATAATATTTATTACCCATTTAAAATAAATTTGATTCGATAAGCATATTTAAAAAAAATATTATTTTTATCCAAAATATATATATAAATGGCTTGGAAATAATAGTTCAACCGAGTTTGAAACCATTATTTAAATATGTATATCACTTCATTCGCGGCTAACTTCATTCATTATACGCGGATAAGAATGTTTATTACACACATATCTACATCAGATCTACAATATCAGTTGGTTAAAAAAAATCAAAACGATACTTAGATCAATACTTGCTCTGGTGAAAAATATAATTAGGTGGCACACAAAAACTAAAGTTCTTAACAGATTTAACCCTTTGATTGCCGAAGATATTGGGGGCATTCACCGCCCCTGTGAATTTGGGCAGAAAAATGCATGTCATTAAATGAAATACTATGAATTTTAATGAAATCGAATTATTAAAAACCATAAATGACTGGGCAAATTTCGCCCCCCCCCCCCTCCCGGAAAAAGCTGAAATGGCGTCATTGATTCTAAACCAGATTTTTTGGGTTACCCCTTAAATAAAATTTAAAAAAACTGTCGAATCTATCACGAAAATATTTTTTTAAATATATCATTTCAGTGAAGTCATATCGGAATATATTTTCACCGGTAGATATATATTTTTATCAAATAATTTAGCAATAAGTACAATAAAACCAAAAATGTCGACACAGAATGAGAGAAACTTTTCAATATCTGAAAATTTTATGTCAAAAAAAAAAAAAATTATCGGATAAATCAATAAGATTTCATTTGTTTTTTTAAAAAGCCATTTTCTTTAAGAATAAATTCTTCAGTGTTACAGTAGGAACGGTCGGTAACGAGAGTTCCCACTGAGGCGACGCGCCGTTACGATTTCATTGCTTTTGGCTTAGATTTTTGACTTCTGAGAAGTTTTTTTTTGCGCTCTCTTATTGGTCAAAATTTGGTTTGGATGTGCTTTATTTGCTTCTCACTCATTGTAAGTCGTAATATTGTTATAAAAAGTTTTTATATTAACCCTTGTTAACCGAGCGTTTCCGCTGCGACAGCGACCGCACGATTTTATTGCTTTTAACATAGATTCTAAACAGGGAAACCTTGAATTTGGCACAAAAATGCACGTCATATAATGAAATTCTATTAAACTTAATGAAATCAAAATATTAAAAAAAGACTGCTGACTGCCCAACTTTTGCTTCTCCCCCCCCCCCCTCTTCCCTAGAAAAAGCTGAAATGACATCATTATAATCATCCTAAAAACTTCTCTGTTTATATTTTTTACATGCTGATAGAAAATGTTATCCACTTGAAATTAAACACCTGAATCTAAATCAGTGTAATATATCACTTTATTTTCAATTTTAGAATAATATTTTTTTTAATGAGTGCATTTAAGTAATGCAATTTTTTATTAACTTTAACCCTTTGTTTGCCAATATCTTTGGTTTTATTCCTTTATCGAAAATTGTCTGAAAAAAAAATCGGGCACATTTTTATTTATTTACTTCAGCTCAAATATTTTTTTGTGATGTAATACGTCGATATTTAAACAGTATGTTGTAAAGATTCGGTAACTAAAGGGTTAATTTTGTTTTCAATTTTTCATATTTACAAGATAATGTTTATATATTTTATTTATTTTATTAAACCATTTTCTTTACTTTTAAATATTGTATGTTTTCATATAAATCTTAATAATATGATGGTTTTTATATAACTCATTATTTTTTACAATTGATACTTAAATAAATAAATAATCAAAGTAGTATCTTGAGTATGCCATATTTTTATGCTAAACTTATGAAATATTTGCTAGTTTTAGTGAATGTTTTTTTTTGATGCCCATTGTATGCTAATTTAACTGCTATGAATAAATTATTGCCACAGACATAATATTAAAATTTCACTGAGCGACCTTGTTTATATATTTACAATAATTTTAATACAAGTAGGAATTGCCAAGGCAATTTTAAGCATACACTGAAAGCACAATTTTGTTGCTACTTTAATTCTGCCACGTCACACGGACCCTAGCGGATATGACAGTGAGGGGGCGATTTTAGTTAATAGACACACTATCTATCAAATTCAAGTCAGATAAAACGAGACATTTTCTTACAAGAATATTTTTCAAGGCCATACGCAATCCAAAATTATATGAGCAACACTCGCCGATCGTCAGTTTTTGAGTCTTTAAAAGTACCAGCAATGCAGCTTATTTGGCAGAGAAACTTAGGTCGAAAATTCACCTCACAATCCGAAAAAATGCTGCCAATTAAAGTAATGCTAAATGCATTGCTGACTTCACTGCAATGGATTGTGTGGCATGTGCGTTTTTTGGTCCGATAAGTAATGCTGTTAATTTAGAACGGCGTTTCAATTTCAGACATTGTTAAAAAATGCTTTTGTTACATTAAAGATCCACTGCATTGTTGATAGATGGCATATAATATTATTTTAATAATCTAAAAATGAATTTGTCTGATAAAAACCCAAAATATATAGGTAGACTATACTCAACACTGACTTGACTGCTATGGGTTGTGTGGGACATACCTTTGAGCTGGCAAAATGCAGTAAGCAAGCAAATAGATAAAAATGACAAGTTTTCTCTCAACGTTTCGGTAAAAATATCTTCGGCATCTTCCGGTTGTTGATGGAGAAAATGCCGAAAACATTTTTATACGCATATTAAAATCATATTTTACACTTCGGTCAATATCTAGATCATTTCAAATCTGTTTTAATAGTAGGAAATTAAATTATAAGATGTCTATACATATTTTAATAGATTTTTTTATTATTATAATAGTTGTAACTTGAAAAGTTTATGTTAAACAATAAGTTTTGTCAGTTTGAGAGATCTAGTCTTTGAGAATCGCTAAACCAAAACAAACAGCATTTTTTAATATGCAGAATAACCTCGAAAAATTCAGTGTTAGTAATTTTACAATTTTTAGGGTTTGGGCAACATTCCATTTGGCCCTACGATATAAATAATCCTATATTACTTGGCAGATGTTTTAACAAATTTCTGATCCGTGGCCAAGGTTGTCTATATACAACATTTTTGTTTATTTGTTCTAAAAGTTCCGAATACGTACATTTATTTAAATATATGTTATGTGCACAGGTAAAGTGGATCATATTTCAATAACGCTTTCTCCGAAATCGATAACGAAGATTCATGTTTCATTTTAATTGAGAAAATGTCTGGTTAAAAATACAATTCCATATAGGAATTAAATAAATATATATATGATTTACAATATGATATTATAATTGAAGACCCAAAGGCAAAAACTTGTTAAAAATTATTTATAGTAAAAACATGTTCTTGCAATTTAGTTCTGAAGGTTTACGGTTTTTTTTTATCAAAAAATACTTCAGGAGAGGAATAATATTTGTGGAAGAATTAAGCAAGTTTTTTTACCGAAGAGATGAGATAATCAATGTAATGTTATCCTATGCAAGCTATTCATAAAAATATACTTTATTATATTTTAATGAAAATAAATTTTCTTATCAATAAATTTAGAAAATTGTGTTAACTCTTTTACGTTTTAAGATTATACCATATTTTAACGTTAGTAATGTTAGTCAACTTGTTCTTGCCTCGAGGTCTTCAATTATTTTAACAAATCGCTTCTTAAACATTGTTTTAATACATGTTTTACATTCTAAATAAAAAAATGCAATATGTTATACAATCTTTGTATAAAAAAATCTGATCTGATCGGTCGTTTGAACTACTTTTTTGTATCTCATATGCCACAAAACCAGTTTTAGAAATGTTAATTTTTTTATATGCTGTATAAAATTTTAAAGACCTACTTTCAATTATAACACAAAAGCCATGTCCAATTTTTACGCGTATGTGCAAATTATTTTTATCTTTACAACTTCTGAAGCGAAACCGCCAATTCAAAAGAAAACTATATCAAAGATAAATAATATAACATAAAAGTTCACAACGTTATTTACTAATACGATATTTAGCTATTTACTTATATTATTTTTTAAGCTTACAATAATTGTTTGTTTATAGAATACACACTACTGAAATAGTTAAGATGTATTTATTTTCATTTGAAAGGGTATTGGAATTTTTACGTACAAAAGTAAACATTTGGAAACGAAGATAAGAAGTTGTTTGAATGGTGATTGAGTTTCTTATCTTTATTCTTGAATATGTATTGCTTAAGAAAAGAGTCTCGACTCAATTGAAAATTGATAGCATTGTTAGAAATTGCTTTAGTGATGCTGATTGCTTTTGAAAAGTTTGGATTTAAAACTAAATTAGGACTGAAAATAATAAATCACAAGCCTAAAGAGCAGTTTCTTAATTTCTGATTAAAATAATTGTATCGCTGTTTATAATTGTATTTATCATAAATCAAAGACGAAACTTTTAATTATATTTTACATAACGTTGCATTTAAAACAATTTTTTCATTAGATTTTCTAAAAATAAATTTGATCCACTAAAGGAATTTTATTTACCGTTAATCATCATACATATACATTGTCATTAAAAATAGTTAACATTTAATTTACTTGCTTATAAAGCAAAAATAACTGTGGCTGTTTAATGAGGGATGAGAATGCATATTTTTACATAAAAAATCAACATCCGGTATAAAAATGCTGTTTCGCAAAGGTATGTTAAAATTGTTGTCGTCTTTCCAAAACTATGCAAAACTTTCATTCGGTTTCACAAGCTACCCACGTAATTGTAAATTTGGCAAATCGCATTTTTAATCAATAGTGCATTATTTTAGTTTGTGCATAGAAACAAAAATTTGATACATTTTCACAAATGAAAAATATACAAATAATATTGTCGCGAAATTAGTTGCAAAAGACTAAACTAATTGATTTGTGTCCCTTGAGGTTAGTTTTTTCATACAAAAAAATGCATATCCGAGCGAATGTTCAATAGCGGTTCAATAATATTACGAAACAAGTACATTAAAAAACCGTGGACCTTACTTTAACTAGGCAAGGGTCGGTGCTAACTATTTCCACTGGACAAGTACTATATACAGAACATTCTAGAACAGTTATAAACGCTGAAAAGTCAAGTAAGATTTGTATTTACAACAACAAAGAGTCTGTTTACGCCCCGAATCATCTACATGGTCAGAGGATCGAAGTCTAAAAGGAACATTAGAACTCCCCTATTTATTTTAGGGTATATTCAAGCACTGCCAACACCATCGCTTTTCCCTATAACAGCTTCAACTCTTCTAGTTTATAATATTCTTCAAGGAAAAAATGTATTTGTTTTATTAATCAAATTGTTAATTTCGTCTCAGTAGTCTGTCCCATAAACGCGGAACCCATTCAATACTTTTGCGGAACGCAGGTTAAAGATGTATGGCTTAGAACTTGTTTCTGATTTAATATAAATAAACTTGTTGAGCTCGCATCAACCGAAGCTAAGACGAATCGACTGAAAAAAGCAGCCATTTTTCACTTACAGCTAAGCAATCACCGGAATCCTATGAGTTCAACTAAATCTTCGATACGTCTTTGAGACTATGTTACTTAGGTTATATTGCACTGATTGTACGGCAATTTTTTAAATATATTATGATTAAAAACTTTAATATTATAAAAATATACGCATGCATAAAATACTTCAATATAAAATATCCACTAAATGTAAAGCAAAACATATTTTTCAATAAAAAAAATGGAAAGAAACAACTTGTTTTTTGTCATGAAGAAATGATACAATATAACTTCATGCATCGAAGCTTCACATAAAATGTAAAATAGATGACGGAACATTTTTTAAATAAACTATAAACAATTTTGTCATTAGTTTGAGAAGCACTGTGCTAGACAGTACTCCATTCACGGCAAACAGAAGAACAAACATTAAGAATATAAATTAATAGAGGTGAAGTCAAGGGTTATCGTCGCAAGGTTCGTGCGGCCCTTATTTAGCACAGTCTATGCGAAAAATGCTGCTTCTGCTCAACAAAATGTGATGTATTACAGCATTTTGCTTCTTGCTTAAGCATAATTAATATATTCCAATTATATTAATATATTCAATATTCAGAATAAAAATGGATCGTATCTGTCGCGCAAAAGAAGCGCAGAACAAACGTAGAAACAGCGTTCGTGCGGTACCCGTTTTTCAAGCTTTTTCTTAACTGTTTAAAGCGGGCCAGAACCGTTGGATTACTAACGCGTATATTTTATACAAGATATTGAATTATTATGCGTGGTTCTAATTAAACTGACGTCTTTGGTTGGTCGTTATCAAGACGCCTACGACCTTGTTTATCTCTAACTCGATTTTTTTAACAATCTTAGCACGTGCGTTCCTCAACATTATCCGCATCAAATCAATTGTCAAATCAACAATAAACATAAAGCGCAACAACTTATCAATCCCTTTTAGTGTTACGCATATCTGGATCTTTTGTACTAATAGATTGACGAGCCCTGGACTAAATGGAATAGTATCTAAGCGACTATCCAACAGACAGGATGTTTTGGGGTGCTCTTCGTAACCGTGGAGAGCTCTCATCGACATCCCTGACAAAAAACTCCTACAAGCATCCTGTCGACTTGACGAAAAAGTTCGATAACCTCGTCTGCCAGGACTAGGATACCAACACGTACGCCTCTGTCCGTTAAATTTCCGCTCGTCTCACTTCGCTCTCTTGTCGCCGTCAACAAATTGGCCATTTGAGAGAATCCATTCACTAAATCCGTCATAGGCCCACCACTATCGCGGGTCACAAATTGGACGTAAGGACCTCTGCGCGGATCAAACGTTGTATTATCGGATCGAAAAGAGATAACGGAGGTCAATGCGTCAACAGATAACTAGCCTGCCTGCGCTGAGTCGAAAAAAAATGACAATAAACATGTATAGCAATCTGACAAATGTGTGGTATGCAAGGATTGCAAACGTGTGGCTTTATATTGGCGGTTTAACAAAACAAGCAACATAACCATTAAAAAACATATTTCGATAAGCTCTCTACTTCGCCATAAATTATTTATCTTTAATCTTATCTAAGAGTGTGCGCATAACGACGTTGCGGGGAAAATAAAACCATGGGAAGGTTTTGTTAATCGAATTAAACAAATAGAATATCTATATCAATGGTATTTTGTGTACATCGATGATAAACACATATCAATGGTTTTCCACTTTACTCGCAACTCGAGTATGGAAACAATTTCCATACTCGAGTTGCGAGTAACTTGATTTACGAGTGTTTTACAATACGAGAAGATTTTTTTAATCAATTTTGACTTCATAAATGAACTTGCAATCTTGCAATATAAGCAGTACGTATTGCGTAGCTTTCTCTTCAACTTAGCTGATAATTATTTTCACATTATTGTGATGCAATGTCCGATTCCAGACGTTGACGACCACTTTACGGTAGTTGTTCTCTGGAGATTAGTACAGTAGTCTCTCTGTATCTTCTGTATCGCAGTTCCACAACCATATTGTTGATACAACTCCGCCTGTAAATATATGTTTCCAATCAAAGTTTATGAGGCATATCTCTCCAGATTCATATCCTGCAAAGGTGGTATGCCAACACTGGACCGCGTCGCCACGATATCTGACTCTTAAGAGTTTTCCCCCATTTGCAACCTGAGCACCCATGTGGTCTTATAGAGCTCTACGTAGTGAAGATATACATTTTGGAATATAATTTTCCACTCAAAGACTTGATTGCATATAATGATCCCGCTTATCCTCCAGACCTTAAGGACAACTTGGAGAAATTCGAGCTCATTAAGATAAAATTATAAAATTAAGCTTTCTGTTGTCGTTATGAATCCACTTTTCTAATGTGTAAAAGTAGTGATTTTATTTGTTTTCATTTACTTCGTGCAACATCCATATGTGAAGCTTCTTTTATTTCCTTTTTTGTTTTAAGTAGCCCAGAATTATTAACGCCTGTCTTTTGTACAATTTGTACAAGCTCTCGGATTATTGTGCGTGGTTGTGATTTTTAACGAGCAGCTTCAGTTTCTCGTAATAGACTGAAGACGCCCACTACCTTTTTTATCTTCAAGGATCTCGTCTTTAGAAGGATTATTTGGAACGATTTTTTAACACCTTTATAAATGCTTTTAAAAATCAATAGAAATGTACAATATTTGCATGGCCAATGTATATGTTTAATATGCCAATGTTTAATTACTCGTATATCGAATTGATTTTTTAAAAAAATGCTCATATTTCAAAATACTATACAATTTAAGTCACTTGTAAGCAGGCGCGTACAGTGAGATACATTCCCTTTCGCTCGCTCGCGTGTTAAGTGACGAGAGTGAGTGAGAAATAAGGGCGTGCGTTACATGGGTTCCGCACGCCCACTCCCACAATGCATCTCACCGTACGCGTCTACTCTTAAGTCGAGGTTCCACTATATATTAAATTTACTGTAAAGTATAAAATCCAATCCCGGAAACTCGGACTATTTACGATACCGATATCAAACAATCGAGTTGCTCTCTTAACAAAATTTAAACAGTTGATACACCTGCACTTGTCACGAGCGAGATCAACGGATGCTCACAGCTAATAAATAATACTAATTGTGCAAAAAACACAATTATAAGAACGTCAGAAAAGTAAGAATATTAACTTTATTAAGAGAACAAAATATAATACAGAAAAACGAAAGCTCATTAATCGTAATAAACATCATTTTTATGTACAAAATAAAATTGTTTAACTTTCAATGATTATTTACTTATTTAAATTGACTTCATTTAATTCATTCAGGAACTTATAATTTTATTAAAAATGTTACGTTAATACAAAAAAAATATTTTTAACTGTGTTCGTCAAAACCTAAAATCAGAAAAGTAAGGCAGAGATGGCACAGATTTTTTTATTGTTATTACCGCTCTTTGGTTTGCTTCCTAATGTTTCCAATCCTCCGTTAACTTAAGTATCAAAAGCTTTTTTCAAACGTGCTGTGTCAATCTGCGATAAGCAAATACAGATGCCACCCTGGAGCTACATTAACAACACCGAGACAGAGCCGCAGCAGGACGATGAAAATACGTTTTAATAAACTGTTGCTTTTAACCACTAAACTGTAAAATACATCTTCTGCAACGACTAACATGTCTCTTATTGCCAATCCGTCACAATAAATCAAAAATTTATTAAGCAATATCTGGTTAGAATGATGCTCTTAAATTATCAACAAATTTTCGAATTACTCATAAAATTTAAATATTTATAGTTTCACTTTATCATGTTTATTACATTCAAGTCATTTTTAGAAAACATGACAAACTAATACAAATACATTCGGAAACAACGCATTTATCTGTCAAAAGTATTTGTATGACGAGCTTATGAAGTGAAAGCAAATCAATTAATTATATTATATTATATAAATATAGTGATAAGTATCGGTAAAACAATAAAATATATAATTATTTGGCTAAATGCTTTTGTATATGCACTTACATTATCCATTGTTAATTGTTAATCAAATATTATAAAACCAGTATTTTGCTTATAAATTATCAATAAATTAAATGCATACAGTAATATTTCAATGTGTGAATATATTTTAATTTTTAAGATTAAATGTTAATTTTTGTATAGTCTCTGTTGAGATTAATTCAAAAAACTTTCAAGGCATAATTTGATTTGTATTAACCGCTGCAAGATGCAAGGTTGATTAGTTTTTCAATAATCACGGACATAAAATATGATGACATACTTTTACCAATATCTGATGGTGACACTTTTCCAATAAATCGTTTACTACTCTATGGAATACATTAATAAAATATTTTAATAAAAAAGTTTATACTACGTATCTTTATGATTTTCAGTATCCATACATTGAATCTAACCAACTTTTGTATGTTTTGCATTCGAGGAATTAAAAATGCTACGACTGCAATGTAAAGAATTTGTGTTCGAATAAAATTACTATAATAAATAATATCTTTAAGTTCGACTACCCTCAACTGACAAGTCTCAAGTGAAACACAAAAAGGAGTCCGTTTGCAAAACATCAAATTTCCAGACGGAATTCATGTATGACGATACACGTGTATGTAAATCGCGAGGGGAATAGTGAACCTTAACCTTTTCTTTGAATGGACTTTTTATTTGACATATAATACATATATGTACATGCCGAAGTCTCAAGCTGTTGATCCAGTTCGTTGAATATACAACGGACTTTATTATTACATTATTATTATTACTGATTATCAAATAATTTAAAAAACATTGAACGGTTAAATTTTGTTTTAACACTTCCCTTACTGTGCTTAAAAATTTCATTAAATATGTGTTTTAATATTAAAATTTACTGTTTTATTGCATATAATGTATTAAACATTTATGCTTCCATATGTTTATGTTTATAATATAGACATAAAAATAAATAGCAACTGCTCAAACATATAAAAACGAGTCAATGCTATTTTTTTTATTTAATAAATTAATATTATTAACATATTTCAATATTAATACAACACAAAAAGTAGCGTCATGTCCGTAAAATAGTGCATAACCCAATTTGAGAAACTATCAATCGCAATATGTTTTGGTACGACGCGCTCCAGTTTAACCCATTGATTGCCGAAATCAGATATTGAAGAGCCGAAAGCAACGTCATCATTAAAGTAAGAATCGGATACAATTTATAATGAGCTGTAGGGTATTTGATTTTTTTCCGAACGTGTATTTTTTATTATGTATTACATTGATATTTAGATAATATTTCCAAAAGGATAATATTATTATATGTTACTCATTTACTTTATTTAATATCATAACTATGTAACCAGTAATTTTATTAATAACTGAATAACAATACGTGCAAATAATTAGTGTCATTAACATATTGGTTCAAACAACATCACTAGATCCAAGTCCAATAATTTTTATCGAAATTATTGGATATAAATAGTGTTATATGTTTATAGAAAATACATAAGATATTATAATTAAACATAAATCATTGAATATATAATACAGTTTGTCATAAATTAAATGGTGTCGTTAGAAAGTTTTGATAATAATCCAATGTGTCTAGTTTTATTGATATGGAAAACCTAAATTCGTAGCTATAAATATACTAATTCAATATGGCAAATATATTTTACATTGCTCCCCTTGATACACAAATAAAAACTCCTCATAATTAAAAATTGTCATTCAAACCAAATCATTCTATCGAGCAGATTCTTCTAAAAAAATATAAACTAGTTATTAAAATTTACTTCACATCATAATCTCTTTATTTCTTAAGAATCTACAGTTTTTACCGAGCAAAATAAACTAATCAAATATAGCAGAGAATCTTTTCATTGATATTATAAGATATATTACATGACAACTCTGTATACTCTTAACTACCAAAGTGCAAAATTATTATAAAACTTGAGACAGCAATTGACAAGTAAATGTAGATTAAGCAAATAAAATAAAATTATTATGGTATGCATTAGAGTGGTCTGCACTTCGATATTACACTATGTTTTAAAAATATGATAGCTATCAATACCGATATTACTACGGACTAATATGATAATATTGGTTAAAATATATTCAACACGAACTTTGGTCAATAGGAGAGCGCAAAAACAATTATCATTTCTCAGAAGTCAAAAATTCACGTCAAAAGCAATAAAATCGTGTCGGCGCCGTTCCCACTGCAACGGCGACGACACGATTTTAGATATGCTTAATTCGATTCTCACACTTATATTGTTATATTTTTTATATGATCGCTAGATAACCAACTTTTTTTAACTGGTCAACTTTTGCCACCCCCCCCCCCTGCAAAATCACTTACATATTTTAATGTTATAAACCAGAATTATTTTTCTAACACAAGAGAACTACACTTTCTAACGCCTATAAAATAATATTTAATTAAAAACTAATTATTGCTTAATAATAATTATTTTTATTAATCATTAATTACTTTCAGAATCTTTTTGAATTGTATAAAATATGCATAGCACAATGCTGTGCGAATTACTGATTAGTGAAGGCGTGAAAAGAAAAATGCTTTACTGTAAATTACATGCTTTTTTATCAGGGTTCAGATCATTTGATCAGCTATATCAAATTATCAGAATTAATTCAGCAAAATTTAAATACATCATTTTATCGAATTTATTGTAATGTTTGGAACGAATTTGATATGCATAAATATCGTATCCGTATCGGCGTTTGTTTTGTGCGGATTTGCCTATAAATTAAATAACTAGAAATAAATTAACCGCGATCGAATTATTAAACTGATTTAAATTAAATATTTGCGTTTTGAAACAACAAACACAAAAAAGTAACACGAACTTCACAAAAACTTGCGACGCACACCTGTTTTTGAGATAAGCGTTGAACAATAATAAAGGGTGGACCTTTTCAACATTTTGTATCGTTCAACGAATGAATTCTGCAAATTTCGGTCGTAGTAGATACGGTCAATAAATATTCTAGTTAAAAATGTTTTTCAAAGGCGTTAAAGCATTTTCTTGTGAGAAGACGCGTCTCATTGTCTCGCATTTCGAAACAAAATAAAT